>NW_027507685.1:194095569-194695569 GCF_037356315.1 Lithobates pipiens
AGGCACATCAGACAGCAGCATTGTGAGGGCAGTGTTAGATGTACTAGCAGATTTAGATACACTAACAAATTAATGCTGAACGCCAGCTAATGCTTTATAATCAGTTACAGCTTTTTCATAAAATGAGAGCGAAAGGAAAAGGGAAAGAGCGAAAGGGAAAGAGGGAAAGGGAAAGAGCGAAAGGGAAAGAGCGAAAGGGAAAGAGCGAAAGGGAAAGAGCGAAAGGGAAAGAGCGAAAGGGAAAGAGCGAAAGGGAAAGAGGGAAAGGGAAAGAGCGAAAGGGAAAGAGCGAAAGGGAAAGAGGGAAAGGGAAAGAGCGAAAGGGAAAGAGCGAAAGGGAAAGAGGGAAAGGGAAAGAGCGAAAGGGAAAGAGCGAAAGGGAAAGAGCGAAAGGAAAAGAGCGAAAGGAAAAGAGCGAAAGGAAAAAGAGGAAAGGAAAAAGAGGGAAAGGGCGAAAGGGAAAGGGGGAAAGGGCGAAAGGGAAAGGGCGAAAGGGAAAGGGGGAAAGGGAAAGGGGGAAAGGGCAAGGTGATGTCCGTGTCAGTTAGTAACCCTCCCAGCCAGTGTCTGTTAGTGCCAGATTGTCCGCCACACCAATAGTCGATGATCACTGCCATTACTAGTAAAGCATCTATAGCTGTTTAAATTGCAGTACCAAAAGACATTATCAGAATACATCCTGGCTTCAATTGATGAAGATAATAGATTTTATTGGCTAGGTTTTATAGAAGAAAGCAACATTTTTTTCAGCATTTTTTTTTTGTTTATATAATAAAAGACAAAATAAAAAATAGAAAAAAACTCAGTGGTGATCAAAAACCACCAAAAGCAATAAAAATAAAAAATAAAAAAGGGATACAAATTTAATTTTGGTACAGAATTGCATGTCCGCGCTATTACCAAAGTAGCGCAGTGCTGAATAGCTAAAAATGCCCTGGTCATGAAGGGGGTTAAATGGTTAAAGTCCAAACTTTGTGGCCGATAGATGCTGATAGTCCAGTAATTATACTGGAGGGAAGTCAGACACTGATCTCTATCCTGATGGGAGACAAGTGACACTGATTAAATGTGACAACCACGGCACAATGTAAACAAGACTGACATGTGTCACTAATAATATTTGTCCGATTTATTTACACATCCCGAGGCACAGGAAACCCGGGATATTGAGAACCTCCTCCACATCCGACATTATGATCACTAAAACCCCATACAGGCTTTACCATGGAAATAATCCACAGTCAATTCAAATAATCCCTAGTGATCCCGTCATATCAGTTCTTGTTCAGGCACTTCCTGTTCTAGGGTGACAATGCTCTGTCCCCGTCTCCCACGCTGTCACTCTGTTTCAACACCTTTCCCACAGACACGGCCGACTACTGTCACCATCAGGACCCCCCCCCCCCCCGAGAAATGTCATGTAGACATCAGTGGAGTGCATGGAGGCAAGACGTGGCTGCAAAGAGGATGCAGCAGTGCTGACTCTACAGATCACAGATATTTACAGAGACGTTCCCTACTGATCCCCAATATTTACAGGGACATTCCCTACAGATCCCCAATATTTACAGGGACATTCCCTACAGGTCCCCAATATTTACAGGGACATTCCCTACAGGTCCCCAATATTTACAGGGACATTCCCTACAGGTCCCCAATATTTACAGGGACATTCCCTACAGGTCCCCAATATTTACAGGGACATTCCCTACAGATCCCCAATATTTACAGGGACATTCCCTACAGATCTCCAATATTTACAGGGACATTCCCTACAGGTCCCCAATATTTACAGGGACATTCCCTACAGATCCCCAATATTTACAGGGACATTCCCTACAGATCTCCAATATTTACAGGGACATTCCCTACAGATCCCCAATATTTACAGGGACATTCCCTACAGGTCCCCAATATTTACAGGGACATTCCCTACAGGTCCCAAATATTTACAGGGACATTCCCTACAGGTCCCAAATATTTACAGGGACATTCCCTACAGGTCCCCAATATTTACAGGGACATTCCCTACAGGTCCCCAATATTTACAGGGACATTCCCTACAGGTCCCCAATATTTACAGGGACATTCCCTACAGATCCCCAATATTTACAGGGACATTCCCTACAGATCCCCAATATTTACAGGGACATTCCCTACAGATCTCCAATATTTACAGAGACATTCCCTACAGATCTCCAATATTTACAGAGACATTCCCTACTGATCATCAATATTTACAGGGACATTCCCTACAGATCCCCAATATTTACAGGGACATTCCCTCCAGATCCCCAATATTTACAGGGACATTCCCTACAGATCCCCAATATTTACAGAGACATTCCCTACAAATCACCATTTACAGGGACGTTCCCTATTGGTCACCAACATTTACAGGGACGTTCCCTACTGATCACCAATATCTACAGGGACATTCCATACAGATCACCAATATTTACAGAGACATTCCCTACAGATCCCAATTTACAGGGATCCCCATTTACAGGGATATTCCCTACAGATCCCCAATATTTACAGAGACATTCCCTACAGATCTCCAATATTTACAGGGACGTTCCCTATTGGTCACCAACATTTACAGAGATGTTCCCTACTGATCACCAATATTTGGGGTTGGTTACCACAAAAATCGCACTCCAGATCCATTCCATGTACATTTCTGCATGCCTGTTTTTTTTACACGTTCCAGTGCATTTTTGATGGGTTTTCCCAATGCATTCCAAATGCTTTTTTTCACTTGATTGGGGTCTGTACATGCGCTTTGCTACTGATCACCTACCTATAAAGGAGAACTCACTACTGATCACCTACCTATAAAGGAGAACTCACTACTGATCACCTACCAAGGAGAACTCACTACCGATCACCTACCTATAAAGGAGATCTCACTACCGATCACCTACCTATAAAGGAGAACTCACTACTGAGCACTAACTTTTAAAGGGGCTTTTACTACAGACTCACCTCAAGAAATGTGATAGGCAGATTTATTTTGATTTTATAGAGAAAAAAAAAATAATCAAAAAAAAGTGTCTAACACCAACTAAAAATGCTATTGGTTTACAAAAAAAAAAAAAAAAGTTATAAAGATAAAAAATGGTGGATTAATGACAAACTATCAAAGCACTAACAACTGCTCAACAGCTGCACATACACAAAGGGGCGGGGACAATAGTGACATTGATCTCTGGATGAAGGAGCACAGGAGGCACATCAGACAGCAGCATTGTGAGGGGAGTGTTAGATGTACTAGCAGATTTAGATACACCAACAAATTAATGCTGAATGCCACCTAATGCTTTATAATCAGTTACAGCTTTTTTACCTTTTGGGTAAAAGGTTTTACATAAATGAAAGCTGATCATTGTAAGCACCCCTGTCAGTGGTAAATGGTTTGTTTTAATGAAAGAAAAGAAAAAGAAAAAAGGGGGAGAGAGCACAAGAGAAAGAAAAAAGAGAAAAGGAGTAAAAGAGAAAGAAAAAAGGGAAAGAGCAAAAAGGAAATAGAAAAAATAAAAAATAAAAAGAGCAAAAGAAGGAAAAAGAGCAAAAGAAGGAAAAAAAGAGCAAAAGAAGGAAAAAGGACGGGAACGAAAGAAACCACCATATAAAGGAGAACTCACTACTAATCACCAATATTTAAAAGGACATTTACTGCTGAGCACTAACTTAAAGTGGCATTTACTATTCAAGAAATGTGATAGGCAGATTTTTTTAGTCTTTCTATAAACAAAAATAAAGTGGCTAACACCAACCAAAAAAATGAAATATGATATAAAAGAAAATGTTGGATTAATTGTCAAACTATCACAGCATTAATAACCGCTCAGCAGCTGCACATACACAAAGGGGCGGGGACCATGGTGACATCACTGACCTAATATAACCATGTTGCCATATAGGGCTCAATGATGTCATGTGTATCCCCGCCCCTTTGTGTACATGCAGCTGCTGAGAGTCCCTGCCTGTAGCTGATTGGCTCTGCACTGACAGCTTCCATCTGTAATTAAAGCCCCGTTTGGATTTAGTAGTTGTCGCCTGTACCCTGATGGGAAGATTCCCCTTCACTTCCTGCCCTGGAGATGGAACAGGAAGTGGCAGATCAACACCGGCCCAATACAAGGACACTGGGAATCCTCCGGCGCTTTGTGTCCCCCAATGCACCATGTTGGAGAATGATGATGTAGATCTGCCACCGCACAAAAAAAACACATCACAATGCTCTGCTTAGATTTAAATAGAAGTTAAAAATAGGGAAAACACTGGGATCCATTATAACAAGACACAGTGCCTTGTTCTGGCAGTGAGGACAAACTTTCCCCAGGACGGGAGGGTGACTCTCCCCAATGGGGACAGACAATGGTCAGGGGGTCTAACCCCTCCACACTCTGATCACAGCTTGCGTAAAAGGGATAGAGAATAATATATATATATATATATATATATATATATATATATATATATATATATATAATTGGTTGGCGAGGGTGACCCTGAGGAGTCCTCTACACTGACACATGGGAGGGGCCATCCGAAGACGACCAATCCTTGGAGATCCATAATAGATCCCAATATACAGCGTACTGCCATCCCTGCCAGGGGCTCAGCATTGTATGGAAGTCATCCAATGAGGATGCTGCAACCCAATTACAATCAGACTTCATACAAAAGGATGCAGTAGCCATAGCAACCAGACTGCACAAAATCAAGGTACCCCATAGTAACCATACTTCCCCTAGCAACCAGATTTCACATACTAGCATCCTATGGCAACACGACCGCACAATAAAGATGCAGTAGCCAGAGCAACCACGTTTATGCACCAAGGATGCAGTATCCCTTAGTAGCCTGATGTCAAGTGACAGAGATGCAGTACTCCGTAGCAACCATACTAAGGATGCCATATCCTATGGTGACCAGACCTCATACAAGGATGCAGTAGCCATAGGAACCAGTCCTAAGATGAAAAGGATGCAATATTCCATAGCAACCATACTTCACATACTAAAGAAGCAGTATCTCATGGTAACTAATCGATATATAAATAAGGATGCAGTATCCCTTAGCAACTAGATTTCAAATAAGGATACAATATCCAACTATATTTCCCATACTAAGGATGTAGTATCCATTAGCAACCATATTTCCCATAATACAGTAGCAGGGCCTCCGACTCCTCCTGTATTGTACCTGTAACGTCCGCCCTCATTATGTAAAGTGCTGAGCAAACTATTGGCACCAAATAAATTCTGAATAATAATAATAATAATATCCCTTAGCAATGTCATTCCCCATAATAAGAAAGCAGCAAGTCATAGCAACTAGTCTTCATGTAAGGAGGTTACAGTATTCCATGGCAACCACATTTCCCATAATACAATATACCTTAGCAACCACATCCCATAATAAAAATACAATATCCCTTAGCAACCATATTAACCATAATAAGGAAGCAGAATGTCACAGCAACCAGTCTTCATATAAGGATGCAGTATCCCATGGCAACCAGAACACTAATAAGGCTACAGCAGCCCATAGTAACCATTCTTCCCATGCTGAGGATGGAGGATCCCATAGCAACCATCTCTCAGCCAATCAGTGTGCGGTATTGTATGGCCGGGAATGGATGGTCGGTGTGGAGAGGCCGCCCCTCCCCCTCTTCCCCGATGTACGGAGGAGATGATCCCGGTGTCCTCCGTACATCTCCCCGGTGCTGTACCTGTCCGTCCTCCCGGAGATCGGTCTTCTCTTCTCTCTCAGGCGGTGATGATGAGCGCAGATCTCCCTCCACCATCCCCTCCCCCTCCTCCTCCTCCTCCGACACCTCTCCCTCCAACCTTCCTTCCCCGATCCTTCCAGGAACAGGCCCCTCCCCAAGACACGCCCACCTCTCCGCCCTTTATCTTCTCTTAAAGAGACAAAACAAAGGCAGGAAGAGACTTCCCGGACCTGTCATTCCCCCACCTCCAACTTCCGGGGACACCTCGCCCCCTACATCCGGGGACACCATCATCTTTAAGAGGAGACCATCTGTCACCAAGAGGAGACCATCAAATGTCACCAAGAGGAGACAGTCATCTGTCACCAAAAGACCTGTCACCAAGAGGAGATCATCACCTGTCACCAAGAGGAGACAGTCATCTGTCACCAAGAGGAGACCGTCATCTGTCACCAAGAGGAGACCTGTCACCAAGAGGATACCATCATCTGTCACCAAGAGGAGACAGTCATCTGTCACCAAGAGGAGACCGTCATCTGTCACCAAGAGGAGACCTGTCACCAAGAGGATACCATCATCTGTCACCAAGAGGAGACAGTCATCTGTCACCAAGAGGAGACCTGTCACCAAGAGGATACCATCATCTGTCACCAAGAGGAGACAGTCATCTGTCACCAAGAGGAGACCGTCATCTGTCACCAAGAGGAGACCTGTCACCAAGAGGAGACCTGTCACCAAGAGGATACCATCATCTGTCACCAAGAGGAGACCGTCATCTGTCACCAAGAGGAGACCGTCATCTGTCACCAAGAGGAGACCTGTCACCAAGAGGATACCATCATCTGTCACCAAGAGGATACCGTCATCTGCCACCAAGAGGAGACCGTCATCTGTCACCAAGAGGAGACCTGTCACCAAGAGGATACCACCATCTGTCACCAAGAGGAGACCGTCATCTGCCACCAAGAGGAGACCGTCATCTGTCACCAAGAGGAGACCTGTCACCAAGAGGATACCACCATCTGTCACCAAGAGGAGACCGTCATTTGTCTCCAAGAGGGATATAGATGTCAGTATGGTGGGATGGGTGCAGCCTGGGCTGGGACAAACTACATTGATGGAAGGTATGGTGCAATGTGGTCCAGATCCTCAGGAGATAAATCCTATGACTTCCAGAACCGCTGAAGAATCCAATCCAGAACACTTAATGCAGCACTTCTGAGACACTGAAGAGATCCGACAAACAGATAAAAAGAGCAGACTAAGTGTGGTCGGTGTGTAAACATTTAAGAATCAACTCGCAAAGTAAGAAAAATGATACTTCTGGAGGCACCTAGGACCCCAAGATGGAGAAGGAGTGGAGTATGCTGACCAGGGTGACCAGGCAGCCTCAGGTCAGGAAGCAGAATGTATGGAACTATGGAGAACATGTGAGGACAGGAAATGATGAAACAGGAAGTGATATGGGGGGTAGCAACATGTTTGGAACCCAACACCTCTTTATCAAGCCAGCTGGCAACAGGTTTAGAAGCTTATG
The DNA here is from genome assembly GCF_037356315.1 of Lithobates pipiens. Classification (NCBI taxonomy): domain Eukaryota; kingdom Metazoa; phylum Chordata; class Amphibia; order Anura; family Ranidae; genus Lithobates; species Lithobates pipiens. Next base: position 194,102,850 of record NW_027507685.1, read on the forward strand.
CCTCTTTTTTAACATGGTGCCATGCCTCACATTGCCATGATGTGGTAGTATTATAATACATGATTTATATAGCGCCAACAGTTTACGCAGCTCTTTACAATGTATGGGGGGGGGGGGGGGACAACACAATTACAGTACAATACAAAAGGTACAGGGGGGGCCCTGCTCGTAGAGCTTACATTCTAAAGAGAGGGGGTGGTGGTACAAAAGGTAATATCTGCAGAGAATGATTTGATGGGGGTGGCTCAGGGACAGTTGTTAGGTGGGTGTGGGATAGGCTTCCCTGAATAAATGAGTTTTCAGGGAACGCCTAAAGGTGGACAGGGTAGGGGCTGATCGGACAGACTGGGGCAGGGAGTTCCAGAGGATGGGAGAGACTCTGGAGAAGTCTTGAAGGTGAGCATGGGAGGTGGTAACAAGGGAGCTAGAGAGCAGGAAGTCCTGGGAGGAGCGGAGGGGACGATTTGGTGTTGTGGATGGCTTTGTATGTTATGGTTAGAATTTTGAATTTTACACGGTGGGGTAGGGGGAGCCAGTGAAGGGATTGGCAGAGAGGGGCAGCAGTCACGGAACGATTAGTGAGGCGTATTAGTCTAGTAGCAGCATTCATAATAGACTGAAGGGGGGATAGCCTGCTTAAAGAGGAAGTAAACCCCTTCAAACCACTTTGACCTACAGCTAAGCCTAGATTAAGGCTTACCTGTAGGTCCAAGCAATATCTCCTAAACCTATATGGTTTAGGAGATATTTGCCCGAAAATGGGCACCGCTGTCTACGGCGCATGCGCCGTAGACAGCGGCGCGCAGGCGCACTAAATGCGACAAATCCAAGAATGGATTTGCCATCAGGGTTTACTTCCTCTTTAAGGGTAGGCCATTAAGGAGAGAGTTGCAGTAGTCAAGGCGGGAAATAATCAAGGAGTGAATGAGTTGTTTTGTGGTGTCATTAGTCAGGAAGGGTTGAATTCTGGAGATATTTCGGAGGTGAAGGCGGCAGGATTTAGCCAGTGATTGGATATGGGGGCTGAAGGAGAGGTCAGAGTCAAGGATTACACCCAGGACCCTGGCATGTGTGGAGGGACCAATGGTTGTGTTGTTGATATTAATGGTGAAGTCACGGGGGGGGGGGGGGGGGTGCGTGAAGGAGGAAATATAACAAGCTCAGTTTTAGAAAGATTGAGTTTAAGGAAGTGGTGTGACATCCATACTGATATGTCATTCAGTAAGTTGGAGATCTGTGAGGAGATTGAGGGGGTGAGTTGAGGAGTGGAGAGATAGATCTGGGTGCCGTCGGCATAGAGGTGGTATTGGAAACCATGGGAGGTTATCAACTGGCCCGGGGAAGAGGCATAGAGCGAGAATAGGAGGGGCCCAAGGACAGAACCTAGGGGTACCCCAACAGAAAGAGGAAGGGGAGCGGAGAAGATGGAGTTGTAAGTGACACTGAAAGTGCGCTGAGATAGGTAGGAGGAAAACCAGGATAAAGCAGAATCGCAGAGGCCAAGGGAGAGTAATTGGCTGAGGAGGAGCAGGTGGTCATCTGTGTCAAAGGCAGCAGAGAAGTCTAAAAGTATGAGTATGGAGTAGTGCCCATTGGTTTTAACAGTTAGTAGGTCATTGGTGAGTTTTAGTAGGGCAGTTTCAGTAGAATGTTGTGGGCGGAAAAGACAGACTGTAGGGGGTCAAGAAGGTTGTCCATGAGGTAGTGACTCATTTGGTCATGGACAAGGCGTTCAATGAGCTTGGAGGCAAACGGGAGCAGGGAGATGGGTCTTAAAGCGGAGGTCCACCCTAAAGTGGACCTTCCGCTCATCGGAACCCTCCCCCCCTCCGGTGCCACAATCGGCACCTTTCAGGGGGGAGGGGGGTGCAGTTACCTGGATAATCCAGGTAACTGCACCCACTTCCGGAACAGCTCTCTGCGGAAAGGGGCGTAACTTACGCCCCTTTCCGCAAGTGCCCGCCCCTTCCCGCAAGTGCCCCGCTGCCTGCTGGGAAACACACAGCTCCCAGAGGCAGCGGGGAGCGTCCTTATTGCGCAGCGCAATTCGCGCATGCGCAGTAGGGAACCGGGAAATGAAGCCGAAAGGCTCCATTTCCTGATTCCCATACCCAAGATGGCGGCGGCAGGACCCGACAGACGACCTAGCGATCGGCTTCGGGTGCCGACATCGCGGGCGCGCTGGACAGGTAAGTGTCACTATTTTAAAAGTCAGCAGCTGCAGTATTTGTAGCTGCTGGCTTTTAAAAAAAAAAAAAAAACGCGGAGTCCCGGTGGACTCCCGCTTTAAGTTGTTCAAACAGGTGGGGTCTAATGAGGTTTTTTTTGAGTATGGGGGTAACCAGTGCATGTTTGAGCAGGGAAGGAAAGGTCCCGGAGGAGAGGGAGAGGTTGAAGATGTGGGTTAGGGAGTTGAGGATAGAGTGGGAAGGTGGTAGCAGTAATTGTGAGGGGACAGGGTCCAGGGAACAGGTAGTGAGGTGGGCCATGGAGAGGAGTTTATTAACTTTATCTGTGGTAACTGGGCAAAAAGAGGAGAGTATTGAGCGTGGTGTTGGACCTGTTGTGTTGGGGAGGAAGTTGAATGCTGGATATCTCCCTGCGAACGTGGTATGTGAAGCACAATGATTGGATGGCAGTTCATTGTCACCAAGTAGCAGTACATGTGTCCCTCCTCTGTACTGCATCTGTCACTATTATACAGGAAGGTGGAGAGACGTAGAATTGCTGTATGTATTGTATGGACTCTGCACAGTACTACTTCTCTTGTCCTATATGCTAAGTAATTCTCTGTATCTGTTCTTATTCTGTATGTATGGACTCTGCACAGTACTACTTCTATATGCTGAGTAATTCTCGGTATCTGTTCTTATTCTGTATGGACTCTGCACAGTACTACTTCTCTTGTCCTATATGCTGGGTGTAATTCTCAGGATCTGTTCTTATTCTGTATGTATGGACTCTGCACAGTACTACTTCTCTTGTCCTATATGCCGAGTAATTCTTGGTATATGTTCTTATTTTGTATGGACTCTGCACAGTACTACTTCTCGTTTCCTATATGCTGGGTGTAATTCTCTGTATCTGTCCTTATTCTGTATGGACTCTGCACAGTACTACTTCTCTTGTCCTATATGCCGAGTAATTCTTGGTATATGTTCTTATTTTGTATGGACTCTGCACAGTACTACTTCTCGTTTCCTATATGCTGGGTGTAATTCTCTGTATCTGTCCTTATTCTGTATGGACTCTGCACAGTACTACTTCTCTTGTCCTATATGCTGAGTGTAATTCTCGGTATCTGTTCTTTAGCTGTATGTATCGACTCTGCACAGTACTACTTCTCTTGTCCTATATGCTGAGTGTAATTCTCGGTATCTGTTCTTTATCTGTATGTATCGACTCTGCACAGTACTACTCTTTTCCTATATGCCGGGTGTAATTCTCGGTATCTGTTCTTATTCTGTATGTATGGACTCTGCACAGTGCTACTTCTATATGCTGAGTAATTCTCGGTATCTGTTCTTATTCTGTATGGACTCTGCACAGTACTACTTTTCCTATATGCTGAGTAATTCTCGGTATCTGTTCTTATTTGTATGAACTCTGCACAGTACTACTTCTCTTTTCCTATATGCCGGGTGTAATTCTCGGTATCTGTTCTTATTCTGTATGTGTGGACTCTGCAGAGTACTACTTCTCTTGTCCTATATGCTGAGTAATTCTTGGTATCTGTCCTTATTCTGTATGGACTCTGCACATTACTACTTCCCTTGTCCTATATGCTGGGTGTAATTCTCAGTATCTGTTCTTATTCTGTATGTATGGACTCTGCACAGTACTACTTTTCCTATATGCTGAGTAATTCTCGGTATCTGTTCTTATTTTGTATGGACTCTGCACAGTACTACTTCTTCTCTTTCCCTATATGCTTTGTTTAATTCTCGGTATGTGCTCTTATTCTGTATGGACTCTGCACAGTACTACTTCTCTTTTCCTATATGCTGGGTGTAATTCTCAGTATCTGTTCTTATTCTGTATGTATGAGCTCTGCACAGTACCACTTCTCTTGCATGCCGGGTGTAATTCTTGTTATCAGTTCATATTCTATACCCTATTACACTGTGGCATTGAACGTGGCCACATGATCCAGCAAGTACTGCAGACATGTGCATCACAGGCAGACTGCTGATCAGTCCAGTGATCTGGGCTGCAGGTACAGCTTACAGGGAATTCTATGGGAGATTTTATCAGTACTGCCCCCTCCAGGCCACTCACCACCCTCACATTTTGCATGAATCAACATTCCACACCAAGACTGCACTGACTAAACATCACACAGCAGCCAGCTCTGGATTAATGGGACACACCACTCCCTTCCACCCCGACGCCCAGCTGCATTATGGGACATGTGATCATTCTGATATTGTGTCTGGGAATATAGCCTGGTATACATGGTACAATTTTTTTTTTTAACGTATGTGAAAATAAAAATATGAATTTTTAATAAAAATACATGTAAATATTTATGCATTGAATGTGAAAAATAAAGTCATTAATAGTAATAATGTATAATAACCTTTAGGATCATTAGTAGTAATATTACGTTGACAATTAACTTATAAATTAATCAAATTTTCTCTTTTAAACAGTAATTATCTGGATAGAGAGATATAAAACTCAAGACTGCTAAAGATACAAATTAAATGGGAACTGTTCTAAATATTCACCCAGTCCTGAAAAGTTTTCTTATTAAAATCTAGAAAATACCAGCGAAATTACCCTGCTGTCCTACACTGATGGACTCTATCGCCCACAGAGACAACACGTCAAATAAAATCATCGGATATTTTTTGAGTCCGTTCAAAATATTATTTATAGAGATTTTTGATACCAACAGGGGGGGGGGGGGGGGGGGGAATTATACATAAAATATGCACAATAAAAATTAATATGTAGAGATGAAGTCAATACAATCCATAGAGTAGTACCATATAGTGTTTTGTACAATCTGTTTTAACACTACAGGCATACCCCACTTTTAAGTACACAATGGGGTTACTAAAGCTGGAAAGGGCAAAATCAGGCTAATTTCTGCATAGAAACCAATGAGCTTCCAGGTTTTATTACCAAAGCTTAATTGAACAAGCCGAGGTTAGAAGCTCCTTGGTTTCTATGCAGACGTGAGCCTGATTTTTCCTTTTCCAGCTTTAGTAAATAAACCCCATTGTGTACTTAAAAGTGGGGTATGTCTGTGAATACAGCTTCAGGACCCACTGGGACTTATGAGAGTTACCTAAAACATGGATTTGGTTAATTCTTAAACAAAAGAAAAAAAATGTCTGGGTCCTGAAGAAGCCAAAATTAGTGGCGAAACGTTGATCATACAGGCAACACTATACTACTGTATGGATTGGATTGATTTCATCTGTACATATTCATTTTTTTTTTTTTTTTTAGGCATATTTTATGCATTTCTCCTGTTGGGGTATCAAACATCTATCTAAATATTTGAAACTGACTCAAATATTTGATTTTATTCGACATATCTCCTCTTGTCGTCCAATCTAGTCCGTCAATGTAGGACACCGATTTCTCTCTGGTATTTCCTAAACATCTTTATGTTTTGTTTGGATGATGCCCAAGTCTGCCACTTTTTTCATATTATATTTTAATACAGTAATAAAGTATTTATCAAAACATTGAAATAATAAAGTCAATAATTTAGTAGCAATAACAAAATATAGATTTTTAATAAATGAAACTCCAAACTGATAAAGATATAAATTAGAAGAGAACTGTTCACCCAGTCCTGAAATGTATATTTTAATACAATAAATGTGTGTTTTTATTAATAAAACATTGAAATTATCTTAACCACTTGAGGACCGCCGTATTGCCATTCTACGTCAGCACAATGGCACAGGCAGGCACAATCACGTACATCTACGTGATTGCCTTCCAGCGGGTGGGGGCGGTCCGATTCGGTCCAGGAGCGCTCCGTGATGAGGGGATGGCCGTTGGTTTTCGGCCACCCCCTCTGGATCGCTCCTGGCCAATGAGAAGCTTCCTCCCCTGTGTATTGTTTACACAGGAAGGAGGAAGTGATGTCATTCTCCTCGGGGCGGTCTTTTTGACCGGACTACGAGGAGAAGAGTAAAAGTAAGTGTGCACCAACACTACACTGACATGTAGGTACACACAGGCACACAAACCCCCCCCGATCCGATCCCCCCGCCCCCCCTCCCCCCCAGTCACAGTGTCACTGATTGCATTGATCATTTCTTTACTGATCAATGCATTCAGTGTCAGTTGTGACAGTAAAAACTGTCAGGACAGTTAGTGTTAGGTCCAGGGTAGCCCCCTATCACCCCCCAATAAAGATTTAACCCCCTGATTGCCCCTAGAGTTAACCCTTTCACCCCCTTTTGCCAGTGTCACTAAGCGATCATTTTTCTGATCGCTGCATGTGTCGCTAGTGTCGCTAGGTAGCTAGTTATTTTTTTAGGTTCACCGCCAGGTTTTTATATCGCTAGGTACCCCGATATACTACCCAATAATGTTTTTAACCCCCTGATTGCCGCTAGTTAACCCTTTCACCCCCTTTTGCCAGTGTCACTAAGCGATCGTTTTTCTGATCGCTGCATTAGTGTCGCTACAGTCGCTAGGTAGCTAGTTATTTTTTTAGGTTCACCGCCAGGTTTTTATAGCGCTAGGTACCCCGATATACTACCCAATAATGGTTTTAACCCCCTGATTGCCGCTAGTTAACCCTTTCACCCCCTTTTGCCAGTGTCACTAAGCGATCGTTTTTCTGATCGCTGCATTAGTGTCGCTACAGTCGCTAGGTAGCTAGTTATTTTTTTAGGTTCACCGCCAGGTTTTTATAGCGCTAGGTACCCCGATATACTACCCAATAATGTTTTTAACCCCCTGATTGCCGCTAGTTAACCCTTTCACCCCCTTTTGCCAGTGTCACTAAGCGATAATAATTTTTCTGATCGCTGCATGTGTCGCTAGGTAGCTAGTTATTTTTTTAGGTTCACCGCCAGGTTTTTATATCGCTAGGTACCCCGATATACTACCCAATAATGGTTTTAACCCCCTGATTGCCGCTAGTTAACCCTTTCACCCCCTTTTGCCAGTGTCACTAAGCGATCGTTTTTCTGATCGCTGCATTAGTGTCGCTACAGTCGCTAGGTAGCTAGTTATTTTTTTAGGTTCACCGCCAGGTTTTTATAGCGCTAGGTACCCCGATATACTACCCAATAATGGTTTTAACCCCCTGATTTCCGCTAGTTAACCCTTTCACCCCCTTTTGCCAGTGTCACTAAGCGATAATTTTTCTGAACGCTGCATCAGTGTCGCTAGTGTCGCTAGGTAGCTAGTTATTTTTTTAGGTTCACCGCCAGGTTTTTATAGCGCTAGGTACCCCGATATACTACCCAATAATGGTTTTAACCCCCTGATTGCTGCTAGTTAACCCTTTCACCCCCTTTCACCAGCGATCACAGTATAAGTGTCACTGGTGACGCTGGTTAGCCAGTTAGTTATTTAGGTTCCCCGTCAGGTTTTTATATAGCGCCAGGGACCCCCATATACTACCTAATAAAAATTTGAACCCCCTGATTGCCCCTAGTTAACCCTTTCACCACTGATCACCGTATAAGTGTTACGGGTGACTCTGGTTAGTTTGTTTTTTATAGCATTTTATATTCAAATCCGGAAGGCAGTGCTTGGTTTTCGGGGTCCCGTACGTGGCTAGGCTCCCAAAAAGTCCCCCACATGTGGTATCCCCGTACTCGGGAGAAGCAGCAGAATGTATTTTGGGGTGTCATTTCACATATGCCCATAGCATGTGTGAGTAATATATCATTTAGTGACAACTTGGTGCAAAAAAAAAAAAGTTTGTAATATTCCCGCAACTTGTGGCAAAATATAAAATATTCCATGGACTCAACATGTCTCTCAGTAAATAGCTTGGGGTGTCTACTTTCCAAAATGGGGTCATTTTGGGGGGTTTTGTGCTATTTTGGCATTTTATGGCCTTCGAAACTGTGATAGGTAGTGAGGAGTTAAATCAAAAATTTGCACCCTTAGAAATCCTGAAGGTGGTGATTGGTTTTCGGGGTGCCGTGCGCGACTAGACTCCCAAAAAGTCCCACACACGTGGTATCGCCATACTCGGGAGAAGTAGCGGAATATATTTTGGGGTGCAATTCCACATATAACCATGGCATGTGTGAGCAATATATCATTTAGTGACAACTTTTGTAAAAAAAAATTTTTTTTTTTTTTTTGTCATTATTCAATCCCTTAGGACAAAAAAAATAAATATTCAATGGGCTCAACATACCCATCAGCAATTTCCTTGGGGTGTCTACTTTCCAAAATGGGGTCATTTGGGGGGGATTTGTACTGCCCTGCCATTTTAGCACCTCAAGAAATGAGATCGGCAGTCATAAATTAAAAGCTGTGTAAATTCCAGAAAATGTTCTCTAGTTTGTAGACGCTATAACTTTTGCGCAAACCAAAAAATATACGCTTATTGACATTTTTTTTACTAAAGACATGTGGCTGAATAAATTTTGCCCTCAATGTATGACTAAAATTTAGTTTATTCGATTTTTCTTATAACAAAAAGAAGAAAATATCTTTTTTTTTAAAAAATTTCGCTCTTTTTCCATTTATATCGCAAAAAAAAAAAATCGCAGAGGCAATCAAATACCATCAAAAGAAAGCTCTATTTGTGGGAAGAAAAGGACGCAAATTTCGTTTGGGTGCAATATTGCATGACCGCGCAATTACCAGTTAAAGCAGCGCAGTGCGAAATTGCAAAAAGACCTCTGGTCCTTAAGGTGTTTATTGGTCCGGAGCTGAAGTGGTTAAATGTATTTTAATTTTCTATAATTTCTAATGTTGATTGTCAGGCTAATACAAAATTGGATTATTTTGTATTTTTTAGTAGCGCATCCATTTATTTTTTTTCTTTATGAAAGCGGTATAAGCGCTTAATAGTGACCTTGCACCAACGTAATATGATCCCATGTACACCAGAGCTCAGACTTGGGTAGGGAGAAGCAGAAGGAGCCAATCAGCAGTGCAATTTTGTTCTTATCCCGTTTGTATGGACTCTGCACAGTAGCATTTCACTACGTAGGGTGTAAATAATAAAACAAATAATTATAATATCTGTATAATTATAAGGGCCAGTTGATACCAGAGGCAGTCCAGTGTGTTTTTGTTTCTGCATCAAGCATATGGATAGTAGGTTATATGGTTTCCAATGGCATAGTTACCACCAGTGCAGTCAGTTCCAGTGCGTTCCTATTACAGAAAAAATGCTGCATTTTTTTGCACTGAACTGTGCTGGAATGCGAAAAAAATGCAATAAAAAGCACACTTGAACACGCGTCCTTTGGAAAAAAAAGCACTGGAACAAAAAACGAACGCACCAAAAATGCATCAAAATTGCACATACAGAAAAGCACCTGGAACGCATCCAGATTTTTTTTTTTTAATAAAAAAAAATGTCTGTGTCTCTCTTGATCTCTCTCTCTCTCTCTCTTAGTATATTAAAATATACATTTCAGGACTGAATTGACAGGTAGACACGCCCCCATTTGTATCTAAGGCCGCGTACACACGGGCGGATTGTCTGCCCAACTAAGTTCGTCAGACAATCCGACAGACAGTCCGTTCAAAATTTGAATGAACGGACTTGACCACACACGATGAGCAGACAGTCCGCTGAAAGCTTGCGCGATGACGTGTACAGCACGTACGACGGGACTAGAAATACGACGTCCTATACACTGCAATGCAACCTTCGGCCGTGTAAATCCTTTCTGAGCATGCGCCATACTTAGTCCGTCCAACTTGCCTACACACGAGCGGACTGTTCGTCAGACAGTCCGCTGAAAAAGTCCGCTGAAGCCCACACACGAGCGGATTGTCCGCTGAAACACGGTTCAGCGGACTAAGTTGGACAGACAATCCGCCCGTGTGTACGCGGCCTTAGCCTGGAGTTTAACATTAAAAATATATATTATATATAATTATCAATAATAACATTAGACATGTATTTCAATGTTTTACTGATGACTACTTATATGTATTTAGTAAATTAAAATATAGGACTTTACATCTGATCATCTGCAGCCATTTTAAGTCTACATGCCCTCCCCAGCAAGAGCTACCAGGCATTGGCGGGTTCCCAGGTGGCGATAGCAGACCACACTTGTGCCACATATGTTGAAGCCCATGTGACAGAGGGACAAAGTAGGGGCACAACTTGGAGGCAGGAAGAGAGCGTTATCACCCTAGGACTATAACATGAACCTCTCCGGTCATCACAGGTTATTTACATGAAAGCTGCAGATTCAAAAATGTTAAAAATTGAGTTGACCTTTAAAGAATGACAGTAATACGTTAAAGCTGATTATAGTGATTCGATTTACCCGATTTCACTATATCCCTATGTGATATCTGCGTAGCTGTCAACCTGCGATGAAGGCATTTGTTCTTTGATCTCATAAGACGAGGATTCCAGTAAGAGGGATGACTTGTTTGCAGTCTTTGTGTCTAGATCAGTCTTAATGTGGTTATTCCAGAACCATCAAAGCCTTCTAAGTGGTTTCACTTTCACAGGGAAGTTAAATTGCTAAAAAGCTGAAAGCCATCAGAGGAGCATAACATGTTATGTAATACAGAATACAACAAATGTATTTAAAAAAAAATCTCATATATTTGGAAAAGAGTTCTAACACTAACGCATCGCATGCACATGGAAATTGGAAGTCACTCATCTCATATGTGGAGTGTTGTAGAGATATATACTGTATGGGCAAACATTGGTGGACACCTGACCAGGGCATCTATACGAGCTTGCTAGAACATCCCGAACTAAAACCATGGCCATTAATATGGAGTTGGTTGAACTTTGTGGGAGAAGTCCTCTGAGAAGAACTCTTCTGAGAAGACTTTCCACAAAATTTCAGTGTGTCTGGATATTTGTCCTCATTTGTGAGGTCAGGTACTGATGTTGGATAAGAAGACCTGGCTTGCAATTGGCATTCTAATTCATCCTAATGGTGTTTAGTAGGGATGAGGTCAGGTACTGATGTTGGGTGGGAAGACCTGATCCCACAGGTGTTCAGTAGGGTTGAGGTCAGGTACTGATGTTAGGTGGGAAGACCTGATCCCAAAGGTGTTCAGTAGGGTGGAGGCCAGGTAATGATTTTGGATGAAAAGACCTGATCCCAAAGGTGTTCAGTAGGGTTGAGGTCAAGTACAGATGTGGGATGATGAGACCCATCTTTGCAGTTGGCATTGTAATTCATCCCCAAGGTGTTCAGCAAAGTTGAGGTCCAGTACTGATGTTGGGTGGGAAGACCTGGTCCCAAAGGTGTTCAGTAGGGCTGAGGTAAGGTACTGATGTTGGATAAGAAAACCTAAGCCAACAGGTGTTCAGTAGGGTTGGGATCAGATAATGTTGGATGAGAAGACCTGAGCTAAAAATGTGTTCTGTAGGGTTTAGGTCAGGTATTGATATCGCATGAGAAGACATGGCTTGCAGTTGGCATTCTAATTCAGCCCAAAGGTGATCAGTGGGTTAAGGTCAGGTACTGATGTTGCATGAGAAGACCTAACCCCAAAGGGGTTCAGTAGGGTTCAGGTCAGGTAATGATGTTTGATGTAAAGACCTGGCTTGCAATTGGCAATCTAATTTATCCCAAAAGTGCTCAGTAGGGCTGAGTTTAGGTACTGATGTTGAATGAGAAGACCTGATTCCAAAGGTTTTCGAGGTTCAAAATTGTGAAGTGTGTTTGTGGGTAATTGTCCTCATTTGTAGGGTCGGGTACTGATGTTGGATGAGAAGACCTGGCTCACTGTCGAGTTCCAATTCACCCCAAAGGTTTTTGGTATGGTTGATGTCTGTGAAGGCTATTCTGTTTCTGCCACACTATTCCCATCATATGGAGATCACTTTGTATAAAAAACACATTCATGCTGAATGATAAGTGAGCCTTCACTGGCAACTGTAGAGTGTTTGCAAACTTGTCTACATCGGTAAGTTTAATATAAATGTAATATTCCTCCCCACCGACACCAGCGATTGGGACCCATTCCTCCACACTGACACCAGCGATGGGGACCCATTTCTCTCCACCGACACCAGCGATGGAGGCCCATTCCTCCCCACTGACACCAGCGATGGGGGACCATTCCTCCCACCAACACCAATGATTGGGTCACTATTCCTCCTGCCCACAGGTGCCATTTAGTTTTTAATAGTTTCATAGTTAGTAAGGTTGAATAAAGACACCAGTCCATCCAGTTCAACGTGAGTATCTACAATTGTCGCTATCCCTGTATGTTGCACACTCACATCAGTCCCTACCCTCAAGGAGCCCACAATCCAAGGTCCCCATTCATATGCTAGGGCCAATTTTGGACAGAAACCAATTAACCTACCTGCATGTCTTTGGATTGTGGGAGGAAACCGGAGTACCTGGAGGAAACCCACGCAGGCACAGGGAGAACATGCAAACTCCAGGCAGGTAGTGTCGTGGTTGGGATTCGAACCAGCAACCCTTCTTACTACTAGGTGAGAGTGCTAACCACTACACCACTGTGACTCCCACTGACCACCAAGCTGGGGCAATGTTTACTCCCACTGACTGTGGAGCATGTTCTGCTCCCACTGGCCATGGTCCAGGCCTCCTAAAGTCTGAAGGACAGTAAGCTGGCCCTTTGTTTAGAAAGTTTGGTGATCTCTGCCCTAGAAGATCACCATAGAGATAATCAACAAGATGAACTTAGTTTTTAAATTACGCTACTAGTGGTTACTGGCAGGACATATTAAACCACTCAAGGGCACATGCCTGTGGAACACTGAAGCTCAAAGCCTGATAGCAGCAACGCAGGAGGAGAAAGTTCCAGGTGAGACTGCAGGATTTGAGTGACAAGAGGAGTGTCATTACCTCTTGGACAGTCGAGGCAACCCTTCTTGATGAAGAACCTAGTGCTGCTGGGCTGGAGTCAACCTAAGCCTAGATTGATAGTTTTTTGTAGGTTTTTCCCTAAACTCAGCTTAGCAAACTTTCTGTTGGGGAGAGTCCCTGGCAATACTATTGGAAGATTCAATGGGGTTACGGTCTAGCCTGCAGTTTTCCCATGTGTGAAATTCTTACCTGTTTGCTGCATTGGTTCTGCTAGACCTGTATGGCTGGCTTCTGTGTTCACCTATGGGCGTTGTCTGCATTACTGTGCAATTATATCCCATTCCTTTCCATCACTTCCTGGCTCACCTCACAGTCTGCTTTCCTAACTACAGGGCTGCTATTAGAAATCACATTTTAAAAATGTTTTTTGTGATTTGGGGGCACCCCCATCCCAATCACAAAAATTTAAAAAAAAATCTACAATGTTTTAAAAATATTTTACAATTTTAAAAATGTTTTACAATGCTGTTGAGGAAGGGGGCTTAAATGAAATATCAGGGTTCTAAACAGACCCCCAACATCTCAACTTTGAGACAGAAAATTAAGGACACAGATTCCTCAATTCCTTTCTTTGTAGCCTCAGTTGCACTGAGGATGAAGGGGTTGACAGAGGCAGAGACTCGAGTTCATTATACATATAACTCAGTTATAAATGGACACAAGAGCTTTCCCTACCAATCACTCACTGCGTGAAACTCAGAAAAAGAAGGGGCCAGCAAGTTACATATTTACTGGCCCCTTCCGCCACTCTCCATCCTAGTGGGTAGCTGGCGGGAGAGGGAAGCTGGTGGCGCTGCAGGGGGGGGAGTGGGGGACAAAGGCACACAGTGAGAAATCAGATGTGGGCAGCACAGAGGGAGTATGTTGTTGCGGAGCAGGAGGGCAATTACAGAACAATGCACTGCATCTACGTCTGTCCCTCCAGCAGCTGAAAGCCGGTAGGAGGGAGAAACCGGTTTACAGCTGCTGGAGGGAGACACACAGACAGTGCATTGTTATGTGATTGTCCTCCTGTCCCACCACACCGATCACCCTGTGTGCCCCCTACAGGAGGTCAGGTGGTACTCCTATCAGTGGTCCTACCTATATATACAGACATGCTCCGTGCAGCCCAAGTTATCTGAACTTCCTAGTTATGAGTTTCTTGTTTGCCTTGTATTATGTGCCCGACTACTTGTGTACCAAACCTGGCTTCATCATTTTGGCTTGCCTGTCACCCAATCTGACTTCAGCTCCTTTCCTGGATCCTCTTCTGTCTGTACTCTGCACACATAAGTGGTATCTACATTGTCAGCAGGGCGTTCCAGGGGGCCACAGCTTAGTTCCAGTTTGCTGCAAGTCTATCCCCGCCATCATGGGCCCTGGTGAAGCAGCTTGCTTGGAGAAGAAAGGTCTATGTTCAGGTCAGAGTGAAACTGGAACCTGGATAGGTACACCAAGGAGGATTTTTTTCTGCTGAAAGAGTCCAGAGTAACTGGGTACAAGTTTGAACTTGGCAGGAAGCCTGGTGGCTCAGAGTTTTCAACTGCTTTGCTTTACAGTCAACGGGTGCTGATTTGACTTAAGTCCTTTTTGGTATTAAATGAAGTAGGATTTGGAACCTGTGTAAAGTTCTTAGATATCCTATACGCTAATCCACCTCTTCCAGGGTTCTTCAGTTTGAATTCTGTTAACCTTCTTAAAGTGACTGGAACCCAACTCTTCACACCTCATAACAAGTTACGGATCCAATCCATATGTGAAAAGTCAGCCCACTGAACCACCTATGGGGAGCTACATTTACCTAGAAAAAAAATCTAAATTTAATCTTGAGGTTTTGGGCCATCTCCTAAAGATGTTAGTTGGCAGATATTTCAACGCAACTGGCTACACAAATATGATCAGGTTTAAAAGTTTTAAGCAGATGGAACAGAGTTTAACTCTTTTGTGCTGACCATATGCAAATTTGCATTCTCGGCTTGAAGGGGTTAAACCGTGATGATGCCTGCAGGTGCACCCGGGTACTGTTTTTTTTTTTTTTAGAACCAGCGGTTGGTTTTGGTGATAACAACCAATGTGGCTAAAAGCTGCTTGGCTGCTATCCCAAAGGTGCGGGAGTGGACGTCCCCCCTCCCGCCACCTTCTGCCGCTCTTCCTGGGCCTCCCGTCCCACCGGGAGACATGATCCAGCATGTCCACTGGCTAAGCCGAGACTGTACTGAACCTGGAACTGTCTTTTTCGAGTCTCCTATGTAAAAACGCAGAAGCACCAATTTTTAAAATATGACAGCCTTCAGAATTGCCAATTTTCTCTTTTAAGAGACCCCCAGAACCCTCAATAAAGAGTACCTGTTACCACCTATTACTGTCACAAAGGATGTTTACAATCCTTGTGACAGCAATAAAAGTGATCTGACTTTTTTTATAGTGACAATGTACACATTTTTTTAACACGCCTCCGGCCCCGCGCAGCAAATAAAACAAATGCGCAAGTCACACCCGCATATGTAAACTGTGTTCAAATCACACATGTGAGGTATTGCCACAATTGTTAGAGAGCAGTATTTCTAGCAAAAGACATGCTTTAACTCTAACCTGGTAACAGTTCATTTTTATGGAGACTATCAGGTAACAGTTTGTCGACATTCCACGAGTGTGTGCAATTTCAATGCGTGACATATTAGGTATCAATTTACTTGGCGTAACATCTTTCACATTATGCAAAAAAATTGGGCTAACTTTACTGTTTTTTTTTTTTTAATTCATGAAATTTTCTTTTTTCCCCCCAAAAAAATTGTTTGAAAGACCACTGCGCAAATACAGTAACAAAATATTGCAACAAACACCATTTTATTCTTTGGGGTCTCTGCTAGAAGAAATATATATATTTTTGGGGGGTTCCAAGTAATTTTCTAGCAAAAAATACAGATTTTACCTTGTAAGCAACAAATGTTAGAAATAAGCTTGGGCATGAAAGGGTTAATTGGCTTTGCTAGTCCATTTTCAAAATACTTGTTTATGTAAATTCTAAGCCATCAGCAAGTCCAATTAAAACTTTGGCGCTTATAACTGGGTGACAGCTGCCGATGAAAAATTCAGAACATCCTTCTGTTTGTCGACTGAGTGTTTAGAAAATCCAATCCCATTTGCAGGACTTGTCTTTTAAGCTCTATTTCAGCATTGCTTCAATATAAAAGGACTAGCATTCCATTCACTAGCTTGCCACCCACACAGGAATAACTTAGCCTGTCCCATAGCCCACGATATTTAAATCCATGTTTTAGCAGGAAGGCCACTTCTACAGTTTAGGAGTACACAATACACTCATGTGAAGAGTCACATGAAAATAATAAATTACAACACAATTACAGGACGTGGTCTGCTTACCCTTTGATAGGCTCCATCAGCTAGGTTAGCTGCACACAATGGGATTTGACTCTGGGAAATACCAGGTACATCCTGGGTCCTTCATTGGCTAGGCACATAGGTCTTGCATTTTAGGATGTGTAAATGTGGAAGGGCCATCATGCTGGCCATACACTTGGCAATTTTCAGGAAATTTCAACTAGCTTTCAGGCAAGTCCAGGCTGCTGTATAGCCTCCAACCTAAAGGTGGCATCATTTTGTCCCTTCAGGTTGGAAAAGTTAAAGTTAACTCAAGTTGGATGTCAAAGAGCTGCAAGATTTGGGCAACCATATTGATGTTAACCTTATAAATATAGGGCGCCAACGTAATTTGGAGCACCTGAAGTGAGGCAATAAGAGCTCCACTGCATAGGGACAGTTCAGGTTCAAGTAAAGAAGAGGGTTCCAGGGGAGTAGGAATGTGTAGGTTTCCTTTCCATAGTGTCCACACTGCACTGCTCAGATTGCCTTGGGTCATCTAATGCTGCAGCCACCTGGTGGAACCTGGTGTAATCATTTGCAATAGGGGTTTTGTGGTAGCTTAGTGGTAGCCTAGTTTTGGTGCCCAAGCTCAAGGCCCTACCTCCACTCCAGCCATGCTAGAACACAATCCCTCCTGCTGAAGCCAACCCCTCTATCATTTTGTACCCTGCTCCTTGTCGTAGGCCCCTTTACAACATCCCTGGCCCCAGACTTTAATATCCCAAGGAGGAACGTCCACTCAATTCACTGCACTCTACTGGTGGCGTTTAACGAATGGCAAGAAAATCATATCACAAGGACATACTATCCAGAGTCTCTTGACATACACAATCACATAAAGTGGACAATCTGCAGTAGTCTCAAGTGAAAGCATGAACAGCCATCACAGTCATCTCCCTACAGTCTCTCTGCCCAAGGTCATTAGTACTCTCCGGACTGTTCTCTGTAGACATCTAGCTGGGTACACCTCACCCTGGAACCCTCCAGGGAATCAGCCTCACACAGGGATCTCCAGGCCTTGCCTAAAAGGATTGGCTCTAGGGCCAACCTCCTTAAGGGAGGTAATGTCTACAGTCAGCTCCTCCTGCATACAGGTCCACTCCACCTGGCCTCCTGCACTGTCCAGGGCCCATGTGTGTAGATTACATGCTCACAGATGTAGGGTATATGGCTTCTATGCCCAAAGTCTATTGTGTACCCTCCCCACTTAGCTTCTATATGGGTCCTAACTCACCCCTGGCATCACTTGTTGGAGGGTTCTACCTAAAAGGGGCCACCTAGTGGCAAAATGGCACCTGCCTACACATCACCACCCCTCCAACACAGTGGAATTATAATGAAACTTATCACTTGATAGTAAAATCTACCTGCTTGCCAGTATTCTGCTGCCAATGAAACTATTTTACAGCTTATGTGAAGCAAAGACTACAATTGACCATGGCGTCTTATACTTGACTATTGAATTTGTTATTTTCTTCTTCAAAAAAGGGAACAGTGGCATCCTGTCTCGTGTTCATCCAGAAGTCTGGTACACCACTTAGGCCCTGCCTACAAACCTCTGATTTCAAAGGCCCAAGGTAACCTACCACCAGCAACTTATAGCGAAACCGTACAGCAAGTAAAATGGTTAGTGGTAGACTGTCTTGATCACTTCGCCCATTGTTGCCATCAAAAACTGGTGGCAAGCGGTTGAACTTGCCATAAGCAAGGTCAGCTTAAACATTCGGTCAAAGCCATTTACATGTTAAACCGAAATACCTATACTTAGAGCTGCTGGGCAGGACTGATAAAGATAGAAGAGGATGCAGATTTTGCTGACGCAGCATAATAAAGGAACGGAACTGTATCTGACCAGCAAGTTGTGCAATTCCTTACAATTTGTTTTCTTCTAGGCTTACACAATGTTGCTCAGGCAGCAGAATATCATCAGGAAACACTACAAAAAAATATAAAGGGGTTTACATTTTGGTTTGTGTGTTAGTTGACAGGAAATATGTTCAGAAGATATCCAATCCAATAGAGAATGTGTATCCCTTACAAGCTATTTTTATCCCCATATGTTTATTTTGCCAATGGGTGCAACACATTCTTCAAATAGTGCCTGGTGCTAGGGTGTTAGATCCCGCTGCCTTGGAGTTAGGGTTAGGCCGCATCTGTTGTCTGGGAACTTGCTGTTGGTTCTTTATTTGTCCTAAAATAAAGTCTTAGGTCTCATGCATGCAGACAGAAAAAATGCAGCTGAAGGCACCTGTGTCTTGCATTTTTTCTGGCTCTGAAAGCAGCTCTAAATTATCTAAATGTGCACATTGTGTCATTTACAGACGTATTATAGAGCAGCGTTCAGGGGCATAAAAGAAATATCCTAAACCTGTATTCAGAGGAGCAAAATGTATGCCCATATGCATAAAACAGGGGAGTAACTACAGGGGTTGACATAGCGACCCTGGAGGGTTTTCTAGGAAGCCTATGCGGCTCCCCACTACACCTGAACAGGAGGGGCAACATATAGGAGGAACCAATGACTTCTATGTCTCTTCAACCATTGAATGCATGCTTCTCCTCTCCCACCTGCAGGCATTTAGCGGCTGCAGGAGGACATGGAGGCCATCAATTTCTCCATATTCCACCTCTCCTGTCCAGCTTCCTTTGGGCCTGTGGGCCCCTCTGCTCCCTCCTGCGGTTTAAGCTTAAACTGCATAAGGGTTTCTTTAATGTGAGAGCAGTAAGGATGTGGAACTCCCTTCCACAGTGGGTGGTGTCTACATAGAGGATTGGAAATGTCAAGAAAATCTTAGATGGGCATCTTAACTAATGCAATGTGCAGGGATATGGGAAGTGGTAGAGACACAATACATACCCACACCAGCTGAAATGGATACACTGATGTCTTTATTCAACTTTACCAACTAAGTAACCTGCGTACATATGTGATATTAGAGGCATTTTTCTGGCAACATACTCGAAGCAAAAAATCATATGCCTGTGTGCATGTAGCCCTAAAATTTGTTGACCTGATGAGGAAAATGTAGAACATTATAAAGAGGAAAAAAAAAGCTATGCCCACAAATTAAACTATTTTGGATCATAGTAGTACAACACTTTGTAACTAGTGAACTATTAAGCCTTAAAGCGGGATTCCACTGTCTGCAACTTATTTTTTTTTTTTGGCAATATGACAATCAATAACAGTGTTAATTATAGCACTCACTTCTGTTTTAAAATCGATTGTCTGTCCGTTTTGTCCGCATTGGAGAACTTTTAAAATCTCATCCTGACCGTTGTCATTTTGCCTGTGGGCATGTGAAGCCCACAGGCATCCTCTTCCGGGATATGGGCATGCTGATGGACCAGCATGCACCGCCCGTTAGAGCGCCGATCTCACGCATGCGCAGTATCGCCGCCATCAACTGCACAGGTTGTCATCACAACGGGCGGCATCGTAGGAAGTCCCGCCCCGTTGTGATGGCAACAAAGATAACCATTGTGCGCCGCACAGACTCCTGGGGAATAAAAACAACAATCCCAGGAGCCCCTGCGGCCGACAGGAAGAACTGACCTGCCTCTGAAGCCCCGTCCATTTCCGCAGCAGCACCGCCCCTTTCCGGAATCTCCAGAGGCAGGAAATTTGAAAGAAGAAGAAAACAGAAGAAGACATCAGAAAGGTAAGGGGGAATATCTAGCGATTAGGGAAGGGGGGGGGGGAAATCACATAGACGTAGGACTAGTAATTCGGGTGGACCTCCGCTTTAACCTTGAAATTAGTATTTTTTGGACTAAGACATTCCCAGAGTTAAGATCTCCAAAGGTTGAAGATAATTCCTAGCTTATCATACCTTTTACGGCAACGAAATCCATCATTCATACCGTGACCCCTCCTCTGTTTCATTTTTTAAAAAAAACGATTGTATATTTTTTATATGGATTGGGTGGAGGCTACTTACAAAAAAAACTTTGGTACAACATTTTTCGACATCTGGTAATCCTTTATTCAAACCATGCCTATTAGGACACTACTAGAATAATAACCAATGATCCTCCAATTGAAATCCTACCCCCAATTTAAAAAATACCCTGCAACTCACTGGACGGAGCCTGCGCCCTCCCTTCACATACTGACAAGTACTAAATCAACTGCCATCCACATAATGCCCAATGTTTAATACTCAAGTCTGGACTGTCATCTGAATAACACCATACTGTGCTGCTAATACCAAGTTGACCATTGATCTGTACTGTTCCATTGGCCAAATGTTAGTCATCCTTAAAGCGGATCTTCATCCTCCATTGCAATTTTTTTAACCCTTGCTTATCTGGTTGCAAGTTCTGCACAGTTAAGGTAGTTAACCACCCAGCAGATCAAAATACCATCCTGCTTCTCTTCTGACCCCAACCCCCCCCCCCCCCCCCACACACACACACACACACTCTGTCCCATGCCACCATCTTACTTCACAATGTCATCATGAGGCTGCTATCCCTCTCCTTTCTTAATGAAAGACTATGTCTTCGGGGATATTTGGTGAACATATCCCAGGAGGCACAGCGCACAATGTGCACATCATTCACCTAGGGGAGGGATGTACACGCAGGGGGGACAGGGTTGGGTGGTGGCAGAAATTTCCTATTTGAATTGAAAAAAAAGCCTAAATTTGCACAGAGGGTAGGAGGGGTAGAGAGGAGACAACTTTATATTCAGGGTTTAAGATCCTCTTTATTGGTAAATGCATTCTCAATTAACATGGGTGAATCCACTGTGTTTCTTTCACAGACAGGTCCACCTTATTTCTACATTGAGTAATAAAAAGGAACCCTTCCTTTCCCCCACGATGAAAAGTGCTCTATGAATGGAGGACGGGCATATGAATGGTCCTCCATTCATAGAACTTCATCCAAACAAGTATCTTACTCTCATTTCTAAGTTACCATGGGTTTGATTTCTTGACAGTAATGTATCAAATTTTCAGCTCATTCAAAGACTATCCTGGTCCTTACCAACTATTCTAAGCAATGGAGGGGCCCCTTGGCTTGTCCTTGTGACAATTTATAACCTTTGAACAATTGGTTTGATACTCGCTTGCTTTGCATAACTTGTTTTTTTTTTAAATAACGCCATTTTATAACTCTACCAGCCATTCTCAACCGGGGTCCTCCAAAAGGATGCTAAGGGTTCCTTCAACTGGCTGATTGACCTCCCATCTGATGGTGCCTGTCTTGTTCCAGGTCTAACCCCATTGGGCAAAGGCCAGAATCATGACACCAATGAACTTTAGCTGTCTTTAGGAGTGTAATGCTGACCACCATTGTTCTTCCCACCGACCAATGTAAATGGCATTTTTCTTGGTGACCAACAATGAAATGATTTCTAGCAGTGCTTTCCCGAAGGACAAAAAAATGACTGAATGAAAAGGGTTTTTCTGGTGTAAAAGGGTTGAGGAAGAATGGTGTAGACAAGGGATTCTCAACCAAAGGTTGTTGGGGCTTCCTTCAGCATTGGGCAATTTTTGCTTCTCAGATAAGTTCCCACTGACACCATTGATCTTAGCTATCTGTAAAGGAGGTAACTCTTACTAATGACCGCAAGTTTAAAGACCATTCTTCCCACTGACCACCACACTATTGTGTCATGAGTTATAGATTTCTCATTTTTAGCAGGGGTTCCCCGAGACCGACAAACAGTTTCAAGGGTTCCTCTGTGCTGAAAAGTTTGAGAAAGGCTGGTGTAGAGTGTAGACCAAACAAAAAAGGGAGTAATGGTTCCAATGCTTGCCGAATTTGGCCCAAAAGATCAGCGGCAATAATTCACACAGTAAAGTGCAATATAAAATTTATTGAAGCAATGGTTCACAATAATTCCAGGGGGACTGTCCAACCAGGTGCACTCAGTTACAGCAACATGAACAGAGTGAGTTCCAGCCAGAATGAGCTTCTGTCAAGAGGGGCAGAATGTGGTCTGGCCATTTCATGCCCAATTGGGAAGATGTCCAGAAGAGATGGGACTCTGCACTTTCGTTCATCAGGAACCTTTCCCTACCGATAGTGCTGTTCCTAACAGGGTATCTTTCCCTACACCACCGACTCGCATAAACCTAAGAGCCAGGGTCCTAAATAGGCTCTGCTTGACCCAAGGTGGCTGCCAGGTGTCACATGAGTCATCTGGATCGCTTCCCCAGTGACCCAAAAAAAAAACAGAGGAACCAGGTTCCTCTCCAGATGCAAAGGGTGTAGAGAAACTAAACTGCATCTGCCTACATGGGGAAGGAAAAAGTAATCAAAAGTGAAAAAGTTATCACAATTTTCACATGTTGAGGTTGAGCATTGCCCTCTCTAACCCTGCCATCCTACAAAACCCGCCTGGAACAGGAAATTTGGGGGAATTTATCTAATGGGGAGATAGCAAATAAAATTAATATTTCCCACTCCAAAAATGTAATGGCCGCACCTGGAACATCAATATAAACCTGAAATCCAAGACTAAATAGAAAAGGCTTCCACTTTAATTGTGAGCAATGAAAAGAATGCTTCCATTTTACCGTTGCAATATTGTAGTTAGAATAACAAATGTTTGGTTGTCAGAGGTATTTTGATGCTTAGGTTTCAATATCACAATTCACCTTCCTCCTCACGCATCCATTATTGCTGTCACAATGCACCCACGTTCTTGCAGCACGTCACAGAGTTCTTTTCATCTATATACAGGAAAATTGTTAAAGGGAAAGTATAGTGAATTTAATGCAGCACCATCCTAGTTTAGAATAGGCTGCTAGGTAAACGTAGCTTAGCTCCTCTGTAAATAGTGGAGCAGGGGTTGATTGCTTAGGGGTGCTCAGTATTTCACGGGGCTGCTGTTCTGCTACTTCTCCCTCTCTTTTAGAGGCTTTAAGCAGAATAGTGGGATGGAGAGCAGAACAGTCAGCCTGAATATTTATGGGGCTTCAGCCAATCCCTAGGAGGTGTGCCCAGAAGGTCGAGGGAAAGCCCATAAATAGGCCGAGGCCTGGGTGGTGGTGCGCAATGTTTCTGGGTCCAGTCCTGCAGGAGGAGACCCCAATTGTGCTCTTCTAACCTTGCGGTAACAGTTTAAGACAATTTTTACTTTTCTTGCATGACTGTATCCAGAGTCAGGACAAGGGATGGGCAGGAGGGACAGCTGCCCTGGGAACATGTTATCATGTGAGATGGGGGGGCACCGTGAGATTGGGGGGGAATCATGCTAGGAATGGTGATTTGGGGGGGATTTGTGCTAGTAGAGATTTGGTGATTTTGGGCCAGAAAACTTATGGTAGAAAGGGGAAGGATTTGTGCAAGAAATCGATATTTTTGGGTGGTTTACTGGAGCCATATGGGGAGAGAGGATTTGAGCTGGGCGGCAAAGATTTTTGCTGGAATTCAGTAAAGAGACGGATTTGTAATGGCAGGGAGCATGCAGATGTAGTGCTCGATTTTGCTGACATAATGCTCATATATCTGAGGGGGGTGCACAGTTTGGTCTGTCCACCCTGGGCTCTAGATGTACCTTGTCCCGGCACAGACTTGTACCCCTCTTTAGAAAGCCAGCTCCATAAAGACCTGGTTTGACCAGCTCAGTGTGGAGGAATTTGACTGGCCTTCACAGAGACCTGACCTCAACCCCACTGGGATAAATTTGACCTCCAATGGTGAGACAAGTCTTATTCTTCAATTACAATACTTGACCTCAACCCTATTAACCAGTTCCCAGCTAGCATATGTATAAATATGTAGCACACCCCACATAGGAGCTGCAGATGAAAAGGATTCTCCACTCCTGCACAGCCAGGCACACCGAATCCTCACTGGCACATCACCAGTACACCCGACTTTTAGGAGATCTCTCAGGGGAAGGACTGAAGACTTAAGTTAACTATTGTCTTCAAGACTACATGTGTCAGTTCCCCCCCTCCCCCGTCGGTTCCCACCAATGTTGATCTACTCTCAGTCCTCTCCTTGCTACCGTGGCCTTCAGGAAAGATTCCTTCCTTGTGTCTTTGGGCAGGATCTCTCCAGCACCCAAGCCAGGTCACCCCCCACCCCCAAGACTAGAGGGTACCCTTCAGCTCCACAGACAGCCTTCCTCAACACTGCATCTCCATCTTCCACCCAACTGCCCTGCTGGCATGGCCCATGCCTTTTTATGGGGTGGTCAGTCCCCTGCACGCCCACTTCCAGGATTGGCTTAGGCCCCACAAATATTCATAGAAGCACCTTAAACTCACCCTCTAGTTCTAGAAGATTCTCCAACCTTCTAGACCAAGGGGGGTATCAGAGAGCTTCCAAGATATGTTATCTAACCCTGGCCTCTAATAACCCTGACTCCATTCCATGACTATGGTTATTCCCCCCCTAAAAAACAGCCACATCTTCACCGGCTGGGAAAATTTTACAAAAAAAAAAAAAAAAAGGAATGGGAAAAAGGGAAAACTTGGACAGGGTTTTTGTACAAATAAATTAGGTAGAAAAAATATGTACACTTTTTTTTCTAAATTATAGACATTACATGACTTCAGGTCCTTGTAGCTAGTAGATAGGCACACAATAAGGCATATACTTTAGCCTGAGCACTTCCCCTTAACCTGTTACCGAGCGCACTATAGCCCAATGATGGCTACAGTGCGGCTTGATAACTCTGGGAGGGTGTATATTGACGTCTTCCCAGAATTGTGCGCCTGCCCGCCCCCCTGGGGCGCGCACACGGGAACAGCCGTGCTCGCTGGGTAAAGGGACAATATAACAGTGGCCCTTTACCATGTGATCTTTGTCCAATGATGGAGCAATCACAAATGTAAACACTGCAGGGTCACCAGAAGTTCAACACACTCCTCTCCTCACACTGATACAGCGTGAGTGGAGAGCGATCGAGTGTTTGTCAGTTTTTTACACTTATAACTGTGCCCAGTAGTGCCACCTGTGTGCCACACCAGCAATGCCCCAGCAGTGGCACTACAGTGCCCAATAGTGCAGATCGGTACTCTGCAGTGCAGCCTCACCAGCACCCAGCAGTGTACCCTCACCTGTCTCTAAAATTGCAACAGTCACCAGTATGGAAAAAAATATTTTACCAGTGAGGCCTACCAGATTCTCAGCCTAAGCGATGAGAGCAGCGGGGAGCTCTGAGTCTCAGTCTGTTTCAGATTCGGCCTATAAACCCATTACAAGCAGTGAGTCTTCTACAGAGGAAGGTGTGCCCATGAAAAGGCAGCATTCTGGCATGGAGCAGAAGCCTACCAGCAGTGCAATGACGCCCACCTCAAGCGCAGTGCCAATGCAACAAAGGCCAAGCACCAGCAGGCTGTCACCTCAGCCCCAAAGGGATAGGGGCCATGCCAACCTTCCCCAAACCCTTCAGACTCCCCTATGGCTTCCCCCAGTTCCAAAGCAGCAAAAATCCCCCCTTTCACCACAAAGCCAGGAGTCCAGGTGAACACCAATAATTTTGCCATGATTTTTTTCATTCGATTTTCACAGAAAACTATCATCCATTGTGGCCCAGCGCATCCACTATACACAGCAGTACATAGTAAGCAACCCTGGTTCTAGTTATGCCCGGCCATTTGAGTAGAGAGAGCTTACCGTAGAGGAATTCAAACTTTTTTTTTTAGTCCTAACTTACTATGGGACTCACAAAAAAAAAACCAAATTGTAGCCATTATGCCAAGATCAAGATACCTTATGATTACTGTGACACTATAACACATAGTGCCCTCCCCAAAATGACCCAGCTTTTGACAAATTTAAAATTCGGCCACTCCTAAATAATTTCTCTGAAAAATGTCCCCAGTTATATTACCCCGACCAGAATATCTCCGTGGATGAGTCCCTTGTAAAATTCTCAGGCAGGCTGGGCATCAAACAATTTATTCCCAGAAAAAGATCCCAATATGGGGTTAAAATGTACAAACTTTGGGACCGAGCCACGGGGTACATCTACACCTTCCTGGTGTAAGAAGGGAAGGACTCCCAACTGCATTCTCCTGAATGTCCAGAGTATATTGGAGCCAGTGGAAAAGTTGTCTGGGAGCTTGTCCATCCACTCCTTGGAAAGGGATACCATCTTTATGTGGATCATTTTTATACAAGCTTGCCACCCTTCCACAATCTTCACCGGAGGGACACCAGCATGTGGTACAGTAAGAGCCAATAGAAAGTGCTTCACGCAAAAAATCAATGAAAGGCTACGATGAGGGGAGACTGCATCTTTGCGGAACCAGGAGCTATTGACTGTCAAGTGGAGGGACAGAGGAAACGTCCACATGCTCACATCAATAACACCTACGTGGAAGTCCCAAAAAGAAATGGCCCAATCCCGAAACCAGCTTGTGTCTATGACTATAATTTGTTAAAGGGAGAGTGGACTTCAATGGTCAGATGATTGAACCCTACCTTCCCACAAGAAAATCCCGTCATTGGTATAAAAAAATGTCCATTTATTTTTTCAGTTTGGCCATGTATAATACTTATTTACCAGTAAGACCCCCATATCCTATCTGCACTACCAAGAACAAGTTATCTCCGCCCTTTTGTACCCTAAAAGTACAAAATATTTGCTCCGATTCCATGAGCAGACTCTATGAACGCCACTTTACTGAGAAAATCCCCCCCCCCCCCCCCCCCCCCCCGTGAAATAGGCCAGACATCAGAAGAAATGCAGAGTGTGTTCCAGAGGAGGAGTTAGAAGAGACAACCCGTATTGTCCCTAATGTCCTTCCCAAACAGGTCTCTGTATAGGTGACTGTTTCCTCCATTACCATACTTCTCTACATCAGAGAAGTATGGAAAACGTAATTCTCATTTCCTGTCATTTTCCTCCACACCCCTTATGCCACTGCACTGAACGGTACATAACTCTGCCTTCTCCGGAACTGACCCTGGCCTGTTATACGACCACGCTTCTGCCCAACGCTAAACTTTAGCTACACCTCTGCCTGCTATGGAACTGACCCTGGACTGTTTGACCACGTTTTTTGCCTGCCTCTTGGACTGATCTTTTACACTGCTATAAAAGTGGGAACACAGGGGTCTCACATATGAGGGGCACCAGAATTGTTTCTCTGGATAAAGAAAACACTTTTTTGTTTTCTCATTCCCGGATTAGGGTCTTGAGACTCTGAGGCTTCAAAGATTTGGATGGGAGCCTCTACCCCGGTCCCCATTCTTTATTGGCCTGCTACTTGGACCATTTTCTTGCTTACTACCAGGACCAATATTTTGGCACTGCTGGCAATGTCTCTACTTGCACTGACCCCAGACAGTACATGGGCAGTATCCCTGCCTGTACTGACTATGAACAATATTCCTGCCTGCTGCCTGGACACTTTAGGGCACTCTTACTGTGGACAACTGCCCTACTAAAACCACAGGTAATCTTTTGTTTACCCTTTGCTCAGCAGAATGTATTTTAGGGTGCAATTCTTGGTATGTTCATGCTACGTGCTAGAAATATGAAGGGCCTTCAAAAATGATATATTGTAAGGAAATTAGATGTGTAATTTATACTCCAAGAACGCCTGAATGTGCTACTTCAATGTTGGGCCTCTGTATGTGGGCAGTGTCACGTACCTTACAGCGGAGTCAGACTGTTGAGGGTGGCCTCTTGCACGGTTCCGGTCTCCACACCCCTGGAGGTGGTAACAGGGAGCGTGAAGACAGCGAAAGGGTGCAGGTGCAAGTTGAAGACCTGGAGACGCTGGGTCCTCACGGAGGAAGAGGTGTAGGTTGATCATGGAGGTAGACAGCGGAAGCTCAGCAGGTATACAGGAAACACTGCACGTCTAGAACAAGCAAGGTCGGCAACTGGCAGGCAATGCAGTACAGGAACGAGAGGCAGGTGCGTAGTCAAGGACGAGCAAGGGTCTGGTAACGTGCTAGCAATGAGGTACAAAATCAGGAAGCAAGCCAAAGTCGTAAGTCCAAGCCGAGGTCAGTGGTAGTCCAGGAGATCGTAACAAGGAGTATCCAAAGGAATGGGTATCAGGAACAAGGTCACAGGAACAAGATCACAGGAACAACGATCAGGTGTCTCAGGAGTAGCTGAAGACGATCCAGCACTGGTATCAGGTCAGGATCCCGTTTATATAGGGAGAAGTGAGCCAGGATTAGTGGAAGTGGCCGTCCGTGCGTGAGTACATACGTTCAGTTTGCGTGGGTGCCTCCGCGTGTTCGGATTGGTGTACGTCCACGTGTTCGGATTAGCGTGCGTCGGTTCCGGAACTCGTACGCCTCTGACGGGGACAACGCGCATGGCACCTAGAACGAAGATGAACCGCTGCTATACGGGGACGGGCATCCACACGGTGAGTTCCCTGACAGTGCTCCCCCCTTAAGGGCAGCCTCCGGGTGCCCCTTTGAACCAACCTTTAAGAGTGATGAAAAGCCTGTATGAGCCTCTGAGCATGAGCATGAAGATTCGCTTCGGGTTCCCAGGAATTTTCTTCAGGACCAAAGCCTTTCCACTTGATCAAGTATTGGTTTTGTCCTCGTCCCACGTTTCCTGTAATCCAAAATGGCTTTGATCTCGAACTCCTCCTATCAATACAGCTTCTGGAGGGCCTAACTCCCGATCTGGAAAGGAATTGGGTACATCAGGCTTAAGTAGAGAAGTATGGAATACAGGATGGATTTTGAATGAGCCGGGAAGTTCAAGTTCATAGGCCACTGAATTAATTTTATTTTTAATTGGAAAAGGTCCCAAATATCTGGGTCCCAATTTTTTAGAGGGACATGCCAGTTTCAGGTTTGTGGTTGAAAGCCATGTACGATCACCGACCTTTAAGTCCAACTCCCTTTTCTTTTTAAAAAATCTTTTATTGTCCTCCTGTGCCTTGGAAATGGTTACTTTAAGTACCTGATTGTTGGTAACAAAGAAATTTAGCCTATCCTGGACGGCTGGTACAGGAGAATCCAGTATAGATGTTGGCAGGAAAGAAGGATGAAAACCATAATTAGAATAGAATGGTGACTGGTTTGTGGCAGAGTGAGTAGAGTTATTGAATGCAAATTCTGCCAAGGGTAATGAGGCCCAATGCTCCTTGGAAAAGGAAGTAAAACAACGTAAGTACTGCTCCAACGTCTGATTAGTACGTTCGGTCTGCCCGTTTGTTTGGGGATGGTAGGCTGAAGAAAAATTGAATTTGATACCCAGAGCTTCACACAATGACTTCCAGAATTTTGACGTGAACTGGACTCCACGATCAGAGACAATATCACTGGGAATTCCATGGAGCCTAACAATTTCTTTAATGAATATTCTGGCTGTCTCAGTTGCAGATGGAGTTCCCTTCATGGGAATGAAGTGTGCCATTTTGGAAAAGCGATCCACCACCACAAAGATAGAGGAGAATCCTTCAGATGGAGGGAGCTCAACAATAAAGTCCATTGCAATCTTATCCCATGGTCTTTCAGGGATGGGTAATGGTCTCAACAATCCCCAGGCTTTATTTTTGCTACTTTTATTCCGGAGACAGGTTGGACAAGAGCTGACATAGTTTCTACAGTCTTTTGCAAGGTTTGGCCACCAGAAGTGTCTTTGAACTAAATTCATAGTCTTGTGACCCCCAAAGTGACTTGCCAGGGGATAGTCATGACAAGCCTGTAGAACAGAGGTGCAGAGATTTTGAGGGATGAATAGTTTATCCCCTTGCCAGAGGAGACCATCTTTCTCTTGGAGGTTAGTATCTGGAGAGACTGATGCTCCTCGGGATGACTGACGAACCTGTGATAGAAAACTAGTTTGTGTTAGTAAAAAGTTTCCAGCTTACAGAATAGTGTCCGGAGGGGATGAGGCTTCAGTTTCTGTGAACATACGGGATAATGCGTCAGGTTTACGGTTCTTGGATCCTGGTCTGTAGGTTATATGGAAACTAAAGCGGGAGAAGAAAAGAGCCCATCTTGCTTGCCAGGGCCTGAGGCGTTTGGCTGTTCTGAGGTATTCCAGATTTTTATGATCTGTGTAGATCAATATTGCATGTGTTGCCCCCTCCAGGAGATACCGCCATTCTTTTAAGGCCGATTTGATTGCCAGAAGTTCCCGATCTCCCACATCATAGTTCCTTTCCGACGCACCTAGTTTTTTGGAAAAGAAAGCTACAGGGTGCATTAATGACTTGGGCCCTTGGCGTTGGGACAGAATGGCGCCTACAGCATTCTCTGAAGCATCCACTTCCAGAGTGTAAGGTAGAGCAGGGTCAGAATGTTTAAGTATTGGGGCGGATGCGACTAGTCCTTTCAGTTTATCGAATGCAGCTTGAGCTGCAACAGTCCATTGAAACCGGTTTTGTTTCCTGGTGAGTTGTGTGATAGGCGCTATAACACTGGAACACTGGTAGTCCAGGAGATCGTAACAAGGAGTATCCAAAGGAATGGGTATCAGGAACAAGGTCACAGGAACAAGATCACAGGAACGACGATCAGGTGTCTCAGGAGTAGCTGAAGTACTCCACCTGCTGAGAGAAAACAATATTCCACACAAGGCACTTAACCAAAGCATATTTTACTATATATATTTGTAAATAGGCGATTACAACAATTGTACTGTCATCCAACATAGATTGACAGGACAATGAACTCTGGTAAGACAGTTATAAACAATATATATTTTTGTAGCTATGCGTGAGATCTCACTTAAAGTACTCCGTCTTTATCTTCGGATCTTCGCTAGCAAGGGTAACTCCATATAAATTTGTAATCCAAGGTTAAAGCAGTTAAAGTTGAATTAAGAATGATCCTAGTGTTGCTTCCACAAATATAATACAGTGCTTGAAGTGTGATAGTAAGTAGGCCTTATGCCTGCCTAGCGTCAGTCGATATACTCCTCCTCCGTGGGACTAAGTATCCCAACGAGGCCTGTATACAAGTCTGACTAGGTGCAATGGTTTAGAAAACGGTGGGTAGCAACCCGCTCCCCAACTGGATCGGAACTTTGGTATGGTAACTTTGGTCCGGTAGTTGCAGCTTGCCTCTGAGCATCAGAAGGCCCGGTCCCCCTGTCGGGACGGAGTCAAACGAGTGTCTCTGGATCCTCTCAATCCGATCTGAGTGACTGGCACTTCAGGTCACTCACACAACCGAGCAGGGTTGCATTTCGCACAGGCAATAAGTCGCTTCCTCCAGGAGGCCTCGGCAGGGCTGGACTGGGACAGAAATTTGGCCCTGGACTTCATCCAGACCGGCCCACTTACATTTTGAGTGTCCCATCAGCACTCCTTTACATCAGTGTCCCATCACCAGCCCCCTTACAATAGAGTGTCCCATCAGCACCCCCTTACACCAGAGCATCCCATCACCAGCCCCCTTACATCAGAGTGTCTCATCAGCACCCCCTTACATCAGAGTGTCTCATCAGCGCTCACTTACATCAGAGTGTCCCATAAGCGCCCCCTTACAGCAGAGTGTCCCATCAGCGCCCCCTTACATCAGAGTGACCCATTACTAGCCCCCTTACATCAGAGTGTCCCATTACTAGCCCCCTTACATCAGAGTGTCCCATCAGCGCCCCCTTACATCAGAGTGTCCCATCAGCGCCCCCTTACATCAGAGTGTCTCATCAGCGCCCCCTTACATCAGAGTGTCTCATCAGTGCCCCCTTACACCAGAGTGTCCCATCAGTGCCCTTACATCAGAGTGTCCCATCAGTGCCCTTTACATCAGAGTGTCCCATCAGCGCCCCCTTACATCAGAGTGTCCCATCACCAGCCCCCTTACATCAGAGTGGCCCACTGAGCCATCGGCCCACCGGGAAACTCCCTGTAGTCCCGATGGCCTTTCATGCCTGGGCCTCGGCACAAGTCCTCACAGCCAGGCAATGCGCTCCCAAGAGACCTAAAATGGCCACTCAGGGTTCTTTTATCTCCTACCCAGCATGCAATGCAAGAGAGGGTGTCCATGGGTAGGTTACTCGGCATCCTGGGTAAAATAGTCAACTCTCCAATGTAAATAAAAGTCACTTCCTGTAAATAGTTAAATGCTTGAAAACCAAATGTTATTTAAGTTCACTTTCAGTGTTTGGCCGCTAGATGGCGCCAAACACTAAGCCATAGAAACGTCCATAGACTTCTGTTATAACACGCTAACATACATTAATAGACAGGAGAGTCAGCTCTACAGATGTTACACTGAGTAAATAGATACCCAACATGTCACAATTTACAATTGCGCACACTTGCGGAATGGTGACAAACTACGGTATGTAAAAATCTCCATAGGCGATGCTTTAAAATTAATAGGTTACCTAGAGAGGAGGTCTAGTGCTAGAATTATTGCTTTCCAACATTTGCTGCAATACCTCCCATGTTTGGTGCCAATGTTTACATGTGCGTTGGCTTCTGCGCGTGAGCAAGGAGGGATGAAGGCACTTTAAAAAAATGGTTGTTTTCTTACACTGTCCCTTTAATTTTTTTTTTATCACTTATTCCTATCACAAGGAATGTAAACATCCCTTGTAATAAAAATAAGGATGACAGGTCCTCTCAATGGAGAGATCTGGGGGTCAAAAATACCCCAAATCTCTCCTTTACCTTTAAAATCAAAAGATCAAAAGCAACATTGTTTTGAAATTTTGCTTTTAAAAAAGAATTGTTTACTTCCAGCTTGGACCGGAAGTGACTGTTTCGGACCTCCAAGGCCATAGAAGAGATCAAAGATGATCTAGCCTTCCATCACCCCTGTGACCAGCTGGCCGCACCATCAACCCGTTTCTTGGGTGTCCCGGTGAAAACAGTAAGTCCAGTTAACACTGGTGAGCTCATGCGCTGCATGGACCACTTTCATGAGAAGGCCAGCCACCAGCTTTACAAAAAGGTACTGGAGTTATATACACTATATTACCAAATGTATTGGGACGCCTGCCTTCACAAACACTTGAACTTTAATGGCATCCCAATCTTAGTACGTAGTGGGTTCAATATTGGGTTGGACCACCCTTTGCAGCTATAACAGCTTCAACTCTTCTGGGAAGACTGTCCACAAGGTTTAGCAGTGTGACTATGGGAAAGTTTGACCATTTTTCCAGAAGCGCATTTGTGAGGTCAGGCACTGATGTTGGACGAAAGGCCTGGCTCACAGTCTCTGCTCCAATTCATCACAAAGGTGTTCTATCGGGTGGAAATCGGACCTCTGTGCAAGCCAGTCAAGTTCCTCCACCCCAGACTCGCTCATCTAGGTCTTTATGGACCTCACTTTGTGCACTGGTGCGCAGTCATGTTGGAACAGGAAGGGACCATCCCCAAACAGTTCCCACAAAGCTGGGACCATGAACTTGTCCAAAATGTCTTGGACATCTTAAGAGTTCCCTTCACTGGAACTAAGAGGCCAAGCCAAACACCTGAAAAACAACCCCACACCATAATCCCCCCCTCCACCAAATGATTTGGACCAGTACACAAAGCAAGGTTCATAAAGACATGGATGAGAGAGTTTGGGATAGAGGAACTTGACTGGCCTGCACAAAGTCCTGACCGCAACCCCCATAGAACACCTATGGAATGAATTAGAGTGCAGACTGTGAGCCAGGACTTCTCGTCCACAGCAGTTGCCTGACCTCACAAATTTGCTTCAGAAAGAATGGTCAAACATTCCCATAGACACACTCCTAATCCTTGTGGACAGCCTTCCCAGAAGAGTTGAAAATGTTATAGCTGCAAAGGGTGGGTCAAGTCAATATTGAACCCTACGGACTAAGACTGGGATGCCATTAAAGTTCATGTGCGTGTAAAGGCAGCCGCCCCAATACGTTTGGCAATATAGTGTTATGAATTGCGGTGGGCAAGTGGCTACAAGGGATCTAGCACCTGATGATACTGTCTCCTGTAACCACCAGACACTATTCAGGTACAATGGTTAACTGCCTACATGGGTATCCATACAATAACCTCCTTACCTCCTCCTCCCTCTGGGTATGATCAGTACAGTAATGTATCTAGAGCAGTGTTTCTCAACTCCAGTCCTCAAGGCGCCCCAACAGGTCATGTTTTCAGGCTTTACCATTATTTTGCACTGGTGATTTAATTAGTTTCACTGCTTTAGAAATTACCACAGCCGTTTCATCTGAGGGAAATTCTGAAAACCTGACTTGTTGGGGTGCCTTGAGAATAAGGAGGAGCTCAGGCGTGTTCACATGCTCCACGTGCAGAGCCCGCCAGGAAGTCGGTGCAGCGCTGCGCTAATCACAGACAGTGAGACATTGTACCGATGTGCGGCTGCAAAGATTGGGCAATGTCTCACTGC
Organism: Lithobates pipiens; assembly: GCF_037356315.1. Lineage (NCBI taxonomy): Eukaryota > Metazoa > Chordata > Amphibia > Anura > Ranidae > Lithobates > Lithobates pipiens. The sequence goes on from NW_027507685.1 coordinate 194,137,454, forward strand.
CTGTGATTAGCGCAGTGCCGACTTCCTGGCGGGCTCTGCACGTGGAGCATGTGAACACGCCTGAGCTCATCCCTACTTGAGAATTACCAAATTCCATGTTTTAACCCCCTCAGTACCAGCATGTGTTTTCATTGCAAAAACATTGACAAATAACCTTTAGGGTGTCTACGTGGCATAAAAAGGGGTCAGTTGCAGGGTTTCCCTTAGGGCCGATTCACACAGCGATGCGCGGCGAGGCGTCTCCGACTTGCCTCACCGCGACCTGCACGGACCTCAGCGGCGACTTGCAGAGGACTTCTGTATAGAAGTCAATGCAAGTCGCCCCCGAAGTCGCCCCAAAGTAGTACAGGAACCTTTTTTCTGAGTCGGAGCGACTCGAGTCGCTCCTCTCAGAACGGTGAACCGGCCCTTACTGTTCTGGTATTTTTTATATTAAAGGGAAACTTTTTGCTAAAAAAAATAAAAAAGTTGTTAAATCCCACCAATAGAATGATCTTTATGTACACAATTCATATTTGTGTTCCATAATAAAGTAATTGTCAAAGTATCACAGCGGTAAAGGAGTTTATACAGGCCGATACTCATCTGGTTAAGGTATAACTAAAACTATTTTTTTTTTAAATCTTGGATACAGCGAAGGATTAGAACCCCTGTCATTTTTTTATTGCTGTCTATGTTCCCATTAGGGGAATCACCCTCTCCATGTCTCCTGTTTACCATTTTCAACAGAAGTGAAACCTGCATTCTAGGTTGTCACCATAAGAATAGAGGAGGAAACTTTCTAGTGAGGACACTAGTTTTAGGATTCCCTCAATTCCTGTTGTGACTATGGGACAGGAAGTGAAGGCAAATCTCCCTGCATGGTAAATAAAATAAAAAAATTAAAGGGATTATAAACCTCCCCCACTCTTAAAAAAAAAAAAAAAAAATGCCCCTTTATCATGAGTTGGCCTGCAGTTTCCTGCTCGTGTATTCTTACCTCCTTGCTGCAGTGTCTCTCTGCCCAGATTCCTTTCACATGTGTGGTCTATCTGTACTCACCTATGGGCGTCGGCTGCCATTCTGTGGACTTTTATTTCCTTCCCTTCCATCACTTCCTGCCCTGCCTCCTAGTTTGCTTGTCTATATAAGACATGCTCAGCATAAGCCACATGGCCTGACCAATAGCATAGTTGGCTGAGTTTGGAGAAGGTGTGGGTGAATGACTTGTGTACTGATCCTAGCGGTGGGATTCCCACCTGTGCTTGTTTGCAGCCTGCCCTGATCTTGGTGTCTTGGCCGTGTGCACATGCAAGTGGTTGCCTATTGTCAGCTGGGTGTACCTGGAAACTTGCTGCAAATCCATCCCCACCATGGCCATACACTTATAGATTATCTACAGATTTTCTATGGTCAGATGGAAAAAGTGGAACAGATTCCTCCATCTATGCTGCACTGTGTGGGTGGACGAATCTCCCACCGGCCCAAGCTTCCATATCTTGCTAGTTGGCCCTTCTGGCTCTCAAAATACCTGAACATTCTGATTGGGTGCAGGTATTGTTTAGGTTGCAAGCCAACGGGGCCGACTGGCAAGATACTGAAGCTTGGCGCAGTGGGAGATTCCTCCATCCACAAAGTTTAGCCTACGTGAAGAAATCTATTGCACTTTTTCCATCTAACTACAGAAAATCTGCAGGTAATCTATAGGTGTATGGCCAGCTTTAGACTGTGCACTAGGGCTGCCACTTCATCCCTTTAAACCCCGAATGCATATAAATTACACAGGTTCTGAGGCTAATTTATTGCAGATAAGGCACCAAGTGAGTTTAAAGTGGTTGTAAACCCTTACAAACCACTTTGACCTACAGGTAAGCCTAGATTAAGGCTTACCCGTAGGTCCAAGAAATCTCTCGTAAACCTACACGGTTTAGGAGATATTTACAAAAAGACAGGCACCGCTGTCTACGGCGCATGCACCATAGACAGTGGCGCGCAGGCACACTATCACGTTAGCTGGCTCCTGTGTCACATAATGGGCTACTATGGGATGCACAGTAGCCCATTATGCTTTACATTTGCAGGGAGACAAAGAAGTAAACCCATCAGGGTTTACTTCCTCTTTAATTACCACCTTAATCAGCCACAGAACCTGTGTAAATGGTATGTGTCTAGTTTTAAAGGGATAAGGTGGCAATTCTACTCTGCACCCTGGAGAACTACAAGGGCTCACTACTACAGACTTCTGATATCCTTGCTAAGGATATAAAAAAAAAAAAAAAAAAAAGTTTCCATTGCAGGATTTGAATAAAGTAAGGGTGGATAATAACCCTGGTCTGTTTTTTATTTTGCCATTGGGGAGAATTCCTTTCACTTCCTTTTCACTTTTCACTTGAGATTAAGAGGGGCCACACTGAGCGTAGGAGGGACCACTGAGTGTAAAAGTGGCCACACTAAGTGTAGGAGGGACCACTGAGTTTAGAAGGGGCCACTGAGAGTAAGAGGGGCCACACTGAGCGTAGGAGGGACCACTGAGTGTAAAAGTGGCCACACTAAGTGTAGGAGGGACCACTGAGTTTAGAAGGGGCCACTGAGAGTAAGAGGGGCCACGCTGAGCGTAGGAGGGACCACTGAGTGTAGGAGGGACCACACTGAGCGTAGGAGAGGCCAAGTGTAGGAGGGGCCACTGAGAGTAAGAGGGGCTACACTGAGCGTAGGAGGGACCACTGAGTGTAGGAAGGGCCACACAGCATAGGAGGGGCCACTGAGTGTTGGAGGGGCAACTGAGAGCAAGAGGGGCCACACTGAGCGTAGGAGGGACCACTGAGTGTAGGAGGGCCCGCTGAGTGTAAGAGGGGCCACATTGAGCGTAGGAGGGACCACTGAGTGTAGGAGGGGCTGAGTGTAGGAGGGGCCACTGAGAGTAAGAGGGGCTACACTGAGCGTAGGAGGGACCACTGAGTGTAGGAAGGGCCACACTGAGCGTAGGAGGGGCCACTGAGAGTAAGAGGGGCCATACTGAGCGTAGTAGGGCCCGCTGAGTGTAAGATGGGCCACACCGAGCATAGGAGGGGGCACTGAGTGTAGGAGGGCCACTGAGAGTAAGAAGCGCCACACTGAGCGTAGGAGGGACCACTGAGTGTAGGAGGGACCACACTGAGCGTAGGAGGGACCAGATTGTAGGAGGGGCCACACTGAGCATAGGAGAGACCAGAGGGTAGGAGTAGCCACACTGAGCGTAGGAGGGACCACAACTCCCTGCATTGCAGCAGGAAATCACGCTGAGCATTATTTAATAGACTGAGGACATCTAGTGGTAGAAAGGGCACTGCTGGTGGCATCCCCAGTGAAGAGCTCAGAATTGCAGCCTAAATTTTTTAATTTACACAGACTGAGAACACTAAAAATAAAAAAGTTTCCCCCTATATGTACTAAACCGCCTGACTACAGGAAATCAGCAGAAGACAGGACTGAATCTGATTTCATGATATGAGCAGTAATGCTGGTGAGCAGAAAACTGCATATGCGCATTAAAACCTTCGATCAGTGGGAAAGCGGTGTGAGCGTTGTACGTGGTTTCCATAGATATGCGGACGCTCAAGCCCTGACGTATTACTGGCGCGCCAGGAGCGGAAGCAGGTTACCTCGTCGCGGAGCGGTGACGCCTTGAGCTCAGACTCCACGTCACAACAATCCACAGAGGAACCGGAGACATGGCGGAGAGCGAAGAAAACCGGGAGGAGAGCGGGACGCGGCTGGTGAGAGTTCTGTGCACTGTGTACACCTTGTAGGTCATGTGATCCTCGACTGTGCTGCATGACAGCTGTGCATGCGCCATTAAAGGGACCCTGTCACGTGTACAGGGACAGATGACAGGCTCTCTTTAGAGGGACACTGCCGCCTGGACTATGCAGCTTTTAAGATATCATGTGGGAAGGGGTCCAGGTCCTGGCAGGTCAGAGTGTGGTCACATGACCATGGGTGACATCACCATCACTCCTTTCGGGTCACCTTTATGACTGGGGGACCCTGCTTGAACAGACAACAAAATCTCTTTTGACTCCCCTCCCCCAACCCAACCATACTCCCATCCCGTCCCCAACCCAATCCTACTCTACTCTCGTCCCCTCCCCAACCCAACCATACTCCCATCCCGTCCCCAACCCAATCCTACTCTACTCTCGCCCCCTCCCCAAACCCAACCTAACCCAACCCTAATCCCGTCCCAAACCCAACCCAACCCAACCCTACTCCAGTCCCAAACCCAACCCAACCCTACTCTCGTCCCCTCCCCAAACCCAACCCAACCCTACTCCCAACCCAACCCTACTCTCGTCCCCTCCCCAAACCCAACCCAACCCTACTCCCAACCCAACCCAACCCTACTCCAGTCCCAAACCCAACCCAACCCAACCCTACCCAACCCTACTCCAGTCCCAAACCCAACCCAACCCAACCCTACTCCAGTCCCAAACCCAACCCAACCCTACTCCAGTCCCAAACCCAACCCAACCCAACCCTACTCCAGTCCCAAACCCAACCCAACCCAACCCTACTCCCGTCCCAAACCCAACCCAACCCTACTCCCGTCCCAAACCCAACCCAACCCAACCCAACCCTACTCCCGTCCCAAACCCAACCGTACTCCCATCCCCATCCATACTCCACAACCCAACCATACTCCCCTCCCCTAACGCAGCTAAACCCAACCATACTCCCCTCCCCCAAACGCTACCATACTCCTCTCCCCAATCATCCTCCACAACCCAACCATACTCCCCTCCCCAAATCCAACCCAATCATTCTCCCCTATCCGCCATACTCCCATTCTTCCAAACCAACCATACTCCCCTCCCCAAACCAACCATACTCCCCTCCCCAAACCAACCATACTCCCCTCAACCATACTCCCCTCCCCAAACCAACCATACTCTACTCCCCAAACTCAACCCAACCATACCCCCCAACCCATCCATTCTCCCCTCCCCCAAACCCAGCCATACTCCCCTCCCTACCATATTACCCAACCCAAATCCAACCCCACCATACTCCCCTCCCTGAAAGTACTCTAACTCAATCATACGCCCAGGGGTCAAGTCCCGGGGGAAAAAAGTGTGGGAACTCCCAACCAAGATCCACTCCCCCACAGTCCCCTAAACCATACCAACGCAACCATACTCCCCTCACCAACCCAACCATACTCCCCTCCCAAACGCAACGCAACGCAACACAACCCAACCCAACCCAACCAGACTCCCAAACGCAACACAACCCAACCATACTCCTCACCTCAAACCCAATCCAAATATTCCCCAAACCCAATCCGACCCAACCATACCCACCTCCCCAAACCCAATCCGACCCAACCATACCCACCTCCCCAAACCCAATCCGACCCAACCATACCCACCTCCCCAAATCCAATCCGACCCAACCATACCCACCTCCTCAAACCCAATCCGACCCAACCATACCCACCTCCCCAAACCCAATCCGACCCAACCATACCCACCTCCCCAAACCCAATCCGACCCAACCATACTCCCCGCCTCAAACCCAATCCAAATATTCTCCCAACCCAACCATACTCCACCCCCCACACCAACCCAACCATACTCCACCCCCCACACCAACCCAACCATACTCCACCCCCCACACCAATCCAACCATACTCCACCCCCCACACCAATCCAACCATACTCCCCTCTCCAAACGCAACTCAACCCAACCATACTCCCCTCCCCCAGTCATAACCATACTTCCGTCCCCGAACGCAACCCAGCCATACTTCCGTCCCCGAACGCAACCCAGCCATACTTCCGTCCCCGAACGCAACCCAGCCATACTTCCGTCCCCGAACGCAACCCAGCCATACTTCCGTCCCCGAACGCAACCCAGCCATACTTCCGTCCCCGAACGCAACCCAGCCATACTTCCGTCCCCGAACGCAACCCAGCCATACTTCCGTCCCCGAACGCAACCCAGCCATACTTCCGTCCCCGAACGCAACCCAGCCATACTTCCGTCCCCGAACGCAACCCAGCCATACTTCCGTCCCCGAACGCAACCCAGCCATACTTCCGTCCCCGAACGCAACCCAGCCATACTTCCGTCCCCGAACGCAACCCAGCCATACTGCCCTCCCCGAACGCAACCCAGCCATACTGCCCTCCCCGAACGCAACCCAGCCATACTGCCCTCCCCGAACGCAACCCAGCCATACTGCCCTCCCCGAACGCAACCCAGCCATACTGCCCTCCCCGAACGCAACCCAGCCATACTGCCCTCCCCGAACGCAACCCAGCCATACTGCCCTCCCCGAACGCAACCCAGCCATACTGCCCTCCCCGAACGCAACCCAGCCATACTGCCCTCCCCGAACGCAACCCAGCCATACTGCCCTCCCCGAACGCAACCCAGCCATACTGCCCTCCCCGAAACCAACCCAGCCATACTCCTCTCCCCATAAGCACCCCAGCCCAACCATACTCCCCTCCCCAAACCCAACCATACTCCCCTCCTCAAACCCAATCCCAACCCAACCATACTCGCCTTCTCAAACCCAATCCAAATATTCCCCCTCTCCAAATTAAACCCAATGATACTAATTTCCCCAAACCCAATCCAACCCAACCATACCCCCCTCCCCAAACCCAATCCAAATATTCTCCCCTCCCCAAACTCAACCATACCCCCTGCCCCAAACCCAACAGACTCCCCCATCCCCCCCCCCCCAGTCTTCACGAGACTACCATAACCATACTCCCCTCCCTACCATACAACTCAACCATACTCCCCTCCCCAAACCCACCATACTCCCCTACCCAACCTTACTCCCCTCCCCAAAAGCACCCAAACCCAACACAACCATACTCCCCTCCCTACCATGCTGCCCAACCCAATCATACTCCCCTCTCCAAACCCAACCCAACCATACTCCACTCCCCAACCCAAAAGCAACCCAACAATCCTCCCCTGCCCAACATACTCCACAACCCAACCATACTCCCCTCCCCAAACTCAACCCCACCATACTCTCAAACCCAACAATCCTACCCCAAACTCAACCCTACCATACTCCCCTCCACATCATACTCTCTTCCCCAATCCCCACCATACTCCCCAACCATACTGCCTTCCCCCAACCCAACCATACTACCCTCCCCAAAAGCAACAGAACAATCCTCCCCTCCCCAATCCTAAACAACTATATTCCCCTCCCCAAAAGCAACCATACACCCCTCCCCAAAAGCGACCCAACAGTCCTCCCCCCCCCCCCAATCCCAACCAACTATACTCACCTCCCCAAAAGCAACACAACCCAACCATACACCCCTCCACATAATTCTACCCAACCCATCCATACTCCCTTACCCAAACCCCATTTTACGCCCTAATTCAACCATACTCCCCTTCCCAAACCCGACCCACTCATACTCCCCTCCCAGTCATACTCCACTCCCCAAACCCAACCCAATCCAACCATACTCCCCTTCCCAAACCCAACCCACCCATACTCCCCTCTCAGTCATATTCCACTCCCCAAACCCAACCTAGCCCAACCCAATCGTACTCCCCAAACCCAACTCAACATTACTCCCACCCCAACTATACTCCCCCCCCCCCCCTCTTCCTAACCCCTCTATACCCCCAAACCAACTTTACCATACTCCGCTCCCCAAACCTTACCCATCCATACTCCCCAATCCCAACCCAACACTACTCCCACTCCAACCCAATTATACTCCCCTCCCCAAACTCAACCCCACCATACTCCCCAACCCAACAATCCTACCCCAACCCTACCATACTCCCCTCCACATCATACTCCCCTCCCCAAAATCAACCATACTTCCCTCCCAACCATACACCCCTCCCCAAAAGCAACCCAACCCAACCCAACCCAACAATCCTCCCCTCCCCAATCCCAACCAACTATACTCCCTTCCCCAAAAGCAACAATATTTCCCTCCCAACCATACTCCCCTCCCCAAAAGCAACCCAACCATAATTCCCTCCCCACCACACTCCCCAACCCATCCATACTCCCCTTCCCAAACCCGACCCAGTCATAGTCCACTCCCCAAACCCAACCCATCCATACTCCCCTCCCCAAACCCAACCGACCCAACCCACCCATACTCCCCTCTGTCATATTCCACTCCCCAAACCCAACCTAGCCCAACCCAGTCGTACTCCCCAAACTCAACACTACTCCCACCCCAACTATACTCCCCTCCGCCTAACCCCTCTATACCCCCAAACCAACTTTACCATACTCCGCACCCCAAACCTTACCCATCCATGCTCCCCCGACACTACTCCCACTCCAACCCTATTATACTCTCCTTCTCCCTTCTTAGCCCATCCATACCCCCCAACCCAACTTCACCATACTCCCCTACCTAAACCCAATCCAAATCAGCCATACTCGCCATACGTAACAACCCCTCCCAACTATACTCAACTGAACCATACCAGTTAAGGTAACGTAGTGCTGAATAGCAAAAAATGGCCTGGTCATGAAGGATATAAAACCCTCCGGAGCTGAAGTGGTTAAGATAAAAAAAATGTGCTGCCAGAATATACAATTTTAATTTAAGTTTCATGAGCTAGGATTAATGACTGTGTGTTCTCCTTCAGTTTGCAGGACTGTCTGATGTCTCTATATCCGGAGATATTCCCGTGGAGGGAGAGATCACAGTGCCGATTGCCTCTCAATCACAGGATGATGATTTCTCCACATTGGACGAGCCCGTCAAAGACACCATTGTACGTGAGACAACCGAAGCTGAAAAAAAAATCTGACAACTAAAAATAGGAACTCTATACCCAAACCTAAATGAATTTATATGTTTAACTCTTTCATTGCTGGACCCACTTTATTTAGCTTAATTTTTTTTTTTTTTTTTTTTACGTAAAAAAATAAAATAATTTTTATTTAAAATCCCAAAACGTCCATTTTCTGAAAGCAGAGGATCTATAGAATAAAACAATGGTAGCTGCCATTATTCGCCCTTGCACAGCTTTTCCAAATTCCTGATCACTTTCGTATAAAAGGGCAGAGCCAGTCACTCGTCAGTTCTGCTTTAAGCCCCTGTACGCATGGTCGGAAATTCCGACGGAAAAGGTCCGATTGGATTATATTGTTGGAAAATCTGATCGTGTGTGGGCTCTATCGGAAAAATTTGAGAGTGGGACCTCAAATTTTCCAACAACAAAATCCGATTGGACTTTTTCCGATCGTTTTTAGAGATTTCCGATCGGACAAAGTGCCACACATGCTCAGATCAAAGACCAAAGCTATTGGCTACTAGCCACAACGTAGTCCCATCGCAACGAACGAACGTCATCACGTTCCGAACGATCGGATTTTCCGCCAACTTTGTCCGACCGTGTGTATGCAGCACCAGTTTCGGACAAAATCCGTTGAAAAAAAATCAGACGGATTTTGTTGAAGGAATGTCTGACCGTGTGTACAGGGGCTAAGACTGTTACATATCATACCCATACTTAGGATGTAACGAGGTGCCAAGTAGACCCCCAACCCCCAAAATGCCCCCTTTCTCTAACAATGTGCAGGCGTTCTCCTTCCACCAGAGTTGCTGTCAGATTTTAAATTGTCAGGGCTCGGCCTGTACCGCCACATCATTCATTCACCAGGAAGAAGTAAAGTACAAGTCCCATCTGCCACTGAGGCAGACAGACTTGTAGTTTTCAGTAATAGTTCATTGACAGTTCCTGTAATTCACCAACTGAAAACCTAAACCTTGGTATGGAGCTAGACTAGTCTAGAGGAAGAGTCTGCAGGAGCATGGCATTGCACCCACCATTTCACATATTACAGTTGCACTTCTTTGCAAGCTCATTTACGTGTGTGTGTGTGTGTGTGTGTGTGTGTGTGTGTGTATATATATATATATATATATATATATATATATATATATATATATATATATATATATATATATATATATATATATATATATATATATATTATAGTTATTTGACCGCCTCAAAGGAGCAGCGGTTTTTACGAAGCTTGATTTGAGAGAGCATAAAATCTCATGAGGATTCAGGTGGGTGACAGGGGAAAACTTTTAATACCAGAACAGGCCATTATGAGTACCTCCTAATGTCTGGAGAGCCACCACACAGATGTTTGCTTCAGAAACTATGAGAGAACAATCTGTATTGTAAATTGGAGAAGTGTGAATTCCATCGTGAACAGGTTAATTTCCTGGGACATGTAATTTCCACTGCTGTTTTTTTTTTTTTTTTTTTGATGGACCCAGAGAAACTTTCAGCAGTCCTACAGTGGCGCTGGTAAGTCTGGAGTCACGGCAGTATGGAGACTCTCTGGGACAAAGAAGTGTTCACAAGGTTTCTCAGGCGGAGCATGGATCTAGGGCTGAAACAACTAATCGATTATGAAATTAATCGATTACTATTTTCATAATCGATTAATCGGCCAGTAACACAATGGGGTTAAAAAACTAAAATGAGCCCTTGATAGTACAAAAAGAGCAAATGATCACTACTGTAAATATTACTTTCACAGTTCTACAGTAAAAACAAAATTAACCCCATAAAGTAGTGATTATCTGCTTTTTTTTTTTTTTTATACTATAAATAAAGAACTAGTTTTAGTCTTTTTAATCCCATTATGTATTTACATGGTTTCCTATGGGACACGTTCATATCTGTGCTTTTTTTCAGCCCCTGCGTATTTGGAAAGGGTCAGGGACTTTTAAACGCAAAACGGTGCTTCTTTGGTTCAATATACTTCAATGGAGAAGCTGCAGAAAAGCATGTAATGCATTTTTGAAGCAATTTGTGTTTTCTCAAATCGCCTTTCAGGACAACCCCGGAGAGAGTAGCTCCACCTTGCAATCAGGAAACACATGCCCACTTTAAAAACACCTCCTCTTCCTCCATGGCTTCAGTTATTGTGTTTCCTCCTTGGAGGAAGCATGTGCCTGAACCAGGGAGAGCTACACTCTCTGCAGGGGAGTAAGGCTTACCTTTTGTTGCAGGTTGTTTCTCTTTGACCCCCAGCAGCATCTCCACGGGGAGAGGACTCCTGGAGCTCCTGGTCCCGCCATCTCACGGGAGTAAGGACCCTCGGAGTGCCGGCGTCGGGTGCCCGGTGTCCGCTTGTTAGCGCAGGGAGGGCCCTGTTGCTGGCGGAGGCCGCTGCAGGTCAGCGGCATGGCTCCGTTTTCGGCGCCGGGTCCCGGGCGGCGACGGCGTCGTTCACGGTGACGCGCGGGCGCTCTGAGGGGGCGTGGCGCCGTGGTTCAGCGCCTGGAACGCAGGGGTCATGGGGCGGGTCAGGTGACCGTGTGCTTCCGCTTCCGGCCGGCCTTGATGACGCGGCGGCCGGGAAAATTTAAAATGAGAGCTGTTTGTAAAATAGCTGCCTCACTCAAACGATGGAAGAGTGCAAGCCAGCTATGGCGGAGACAGGCGCCCCCAGCACCGGTCCAGCCCAGGTACGTAAGGTGCACTGGCACCCTCTGCTTTACTGTGGGTATGTCTTTGTTTGTTCCCCCCTCTTGGGGGCCTGTCGCTGCAGGTCAGAGGTGGACTTCGCTCTGACCTTTTGCAGCCTAGTTCTGGGGTCTCACTAGTAGGTCTGTTTGGTGGTGGGTCTCTGCACTGGCTTGGTGTTAAGCAACTGGTTGTTGAGAGCTTTTAGTGAATTAAACCTGTATGTCGTTTCAGGAAAAATCACTAGGAAAAGCTAGACCAGGTCAGAGAAAATGTCCTTCCTGCAAAACCCCCCTCAGAGATTCATGGCAGAAGGCAATGTGCAGAAATTGTATCAGAGAATTGGTGGAAGAGGAAACATCCCAGCAATATAAGGATTTGTTTTCTTCGGTTAAAGAGCTGACAAACTCTTTGAGTTCAGTCAAGTCCATCCTGATACAAAACCCTCCCGCACAGACCGAGCCTCAGAACTTACCGCCCAGCCCTAGGGCGTCGTCATCCAGACAGGTGGAAACTGAAGAGTCTGGAGACGAAGGGGGTAGTACTCTCATCTCCTTCAGGGATTCTGAGGAGGAGGAAGAGGAAGAAGATAGCAGGGGCTCCAAATTCAAGCTATCACTAGAGGAAGTAGATGATATTTTAAAAGCAATCTACACTACTCTAGAAATTCAGGAAGAAAGAGTACAACTGTCAGTTCATGACAAAATGTACCAGGGGTTGGACGAAACAAAACGGCGAGTTTTTCCTGTCCACAGGGTCCTCTCAGACTCAGTGAGAAAGGAGTGGAAGGACCCAGAAAAAGCCCCTTTCTTCTCTAAAGCTCTCAAAAGAAGGTTTCCCTTCGAAGATAAGGACTCAGAGGTTTGGAACAAGAAACCCAGAGTCGATGCAGCTTTCTCGCAGGTATCCAGACGAACGGATCTAGCCTTTGAAGATATGGGGATCCTTAAAGACCCAATGGACAAAAAAGCTGACTCCATCCTTAAAAAAGCTTGGGATGCTGCGTCAGTCAGTCTAAAACCAGCAATGGCAGCTACGGTGGTGGCCAGGAATCTGGAATGTTGGGTAGAGAAGCTGAAGAGCCATATTGAGGCGGGGACACCCCGCAAGGATCTCTTAGAGTCCTTTCCACTGATCCTGAATGCAGTCAAATACATGGCGGATGCATCAGCAGAATCAGTTAAACTGGCCGCTAGGTCTTCGGCTCTTGTAAATTCAGCCAGGAGAGCAGTTTGGCTGAAAACATGGTCTGGGGACACTGCCTCTAAGGTCAAGCTGTGTGGTCTTCCCTTCTCGGGTGACTTGCTCTTTGGTCCTGATTTAGAGTCTGTGCTGGATAGAACAGCCGATAAAAAGAAGGCTTTTCCAGTTAAGAAAAAGCAGATTGCTAAAAAGAATTTTCGTGCTTTTCAGCAGTCCCATAAAAAAGACCAGGAGCACAAGAGCAGATGGGGTTCACAGAAGGGCAAAGGCAGGGGTGGAGTCCTCTTTAGATCTCCCCCAGAGCAGTCCCCTAAGAACAAGTGACAATATCTCCCCAGTGGGGGGGAGACTGTCAGCTTTTCGCGAACAATGGGACAGGCTGTCTCCAAATCTGTTCGTGAAGAGCGTTGTCGATCAGGGGTACAGGTTGGAGTTTTCAGAACTACCCCCGAGCAGGTTTTATGTGACAACATTGCCAAGGGATCAGGAGAAGGCCTCTGCAATGAAGCTGTTGTTACAGGAGCTGATACAGCAAGAGGTTCTGATTCAAGTCCCAGTAAGCCAGCAGGGCGGGGGTTTTTATTCACATATTTTTCTGGTGAAAAAACCCTCAGGGAAGTACCGTCTAATCCTGAATCTGAAATTCCTGAACAGGTTCATTCGGTACAAACATTTCAGGATGGATACAATTTTCTCCATCACAAAGCTGTTGACCCCAGAATGCTTCATGGCATCCCTGGACCTAAGGGATGCCTACCTTCATATACCAATTCATCAGGCATCGCAGCAGTTCCTGCGCCTGGCATTGAAGGTAGGGAGTTCGGTATGGCACCTCCAATTCAGGGCTCTGCCGTTCGGACTCTCGTCCTCTCCCAGGGTCTTTACGAAGATTATGGCAGAGGCTTTGGAACCCCTGAAATTGAAGGGGATTCCAGTTGTTCCTTATCTGGACGACCTTTTGTTTTTTGCAGACTCCAGGGAGCAGGTCCTAGTCAATCTCCAGAGGGCCCAGTCTCACCTCGAGGGCCTGGGATGGCTTCTAAACCTAGAGAAGTCAATCCTGACCCCCTCACAGGAAATGAAATTTCTGGGGTATACATTAAATTCGATTCTCCAGAAAGTTTTCCTGCCGTTGGAAAAACAGGAAAAGTTACAGCTAGCTGTACAGCGGATACAGAGCAACCAGACAGTCTCAGTCAGGATGGCTATGGCAGTTCTGGGCCTGCTTACGGCAGCAATCCCGGCTGTTCAGTGGGCCAGGTTCCATTCCAGACCCCTTCAGAGGGAGGTTCTGTCAAGCTGGTCCCATCAGGATCCTTTGGAAAAACAGCTAAAAATTTCGTCAAAGACGAAAAGGGCTCTTTGGTGGTGGAGAGACCAGGCAAACCTCTCAAGGGGCCTGGTGTGGACCTTTCCTGTGGACAAGCGCCTTACTACAGACGCAAGTGCCTGGGGCTGGGGAGCCCATCTGGATGGTCAGACATCTCAGGGGGTCTGGTCCAAACAGGAAGCTCAAAGATCATCCAACTGGAGGGAGTTGAAGGCGATCTTTCTGGGTTTAGTGGCATTTCAGCAGAGTTTGAGAGGCCACCATGTTCAGGTGTTGTCAGACAACACAACAGCGGTTACCTACATTATGAAGCAAGGGGGAACCAGAAGCAGGAGCTTGATGGAGCTGGCCAATCTGTTGTTAGCCTGGGCAGAACAGAACACAGCCTCACTATCGGCAGTGCATCTGAAGGGCTCTCAGAATTTGTTTGCGGACCTCCTAAGCAGGCGCAAATTGCTAGAGGCAGAATGGAGTCTGAATCAGGAAGTGTTCCTGATGATCTCCGAGGCCTGGGGGGTTCCTCAGGTAGACCTTTTTGCCAGCCAGCAGAACTCAAAGGTGGACAGATTCTTTTCTCTTCACCGAGGAGATGCAGCAATAGGGTTGGATGCATTCGCTCACCCCTGGCATTACCAGCTGTGCTATGCCTTTCCCCCCTTTCCTCTAATTCCACTAGTACTGAGGAAATTCAGGGAAGAAAGGACAGACTTAATACTAGTCACTCCTTTTTGGCCAAAAAGACCCTGGTTCGTGGGTCTTCGAAACCTAGCCTCGAAGCCCCCATGGAGGTTACCACTCAGAAAAGATCTGTTATCCCAGGGGACAGTAAGTCATCCAGAAGTGGAACTCCTGCAGCTAACCGCCTGGTTTCTGAGGAGGACCTGTTAAAGGCTAAAGGTCTCTCAGATAAAGTAGTAAAGACCCTGCTGTCTAGTAGGAAGGCAGTTACACAGGCAATTTACATGAAGGTCTGGAAAAAGTTCAACTCCTGGTGCAGTTCTAGAGAACTCAAGGTCAAGAGCACGGTGTCAGTCTTGGAGTTTCTCCATGAAGGAATGGAGAAGGGTCTCGCAGCCAGTACCCTGAAGACTCAGGTGGCTGCCTTATCAGTTTTCTTTGAAAAGACTTTATCTAAAGAAACTTTAATTTCTAGATTTTTTAGGGCTCTTGCTCGAAATAGACCAGTAGCCCTTAAAGACTTTCCCAGTTGGGATTTGTCTACAGTTTTACAGGGTCTCTCGGGAGCACCGTTTGAACCCTTACAGGAAGCTTCTTTGCAGAAGGTGGTTTTAAAAACAATCTTTTTGGTGGCCATCACCTCGGCCAGGAGAGTCAGCGAGCTCCAAGCTCTAGCTATTACAGAACCCTTCCTTAGAATTTATCAGGACAGGGTGGTACTGAGGACGGATCCAGCATTCCTACCGAAAGTATCCTCAACTTTCCATCGATCACAGGAAATAGTGTTACCTACATTCTCTGCAACCCCAGCGAATGCAGGAGAGGAGGTTTTTCACACATTGGATGTGAGAAGATGTCTTTTACAGTTTCTGAAAGTTACTAAAGAATTTAGAAAATCAAACGCCCTCTTTGTGATATTTTCTGGATCACGCAAGGGGGAGAAAGCTTCTAAAAGTACGCTGGGTAGGTGGCTTAAGTTGGCTATAACAGAAGCCTATAAAGCAAAAGGAGAAATACCTCCCTCAGGTATTGCTGCCCACTCTACTAGATCCACGGCAGTTTCCTGGGCTGAAAGGGCCGGTGCCACGCCTGAACAAATCTGCAAGGCTGCCACTTGGTCCAGTTATTCGACATTTCTCCGGCATTACCGGTTAGATCTACTGTCTGCAGCAGATCAGGCCTTCGGCAGGAAGGTACTGCAGGCAGTAGTCCCGCCCTAGGGTAAGTTTCTCGGTTATCCTCTCCGGGGTTGTCCTGAAAGGCGATTTGAGAAAGACTCAGTTAGACTTACCGGTGACGGTATTTCTAAGAGCCTTTCAGGACAACCGTTACTTCCCTCCCTAGGTTATGCTTAGTAAATGTATTAAGTTCTACCATGGTGTTGTGCTTTCTGTGCTTTGTTTTCCAGCGTCGGAAGGCCACAATAACTGAAGCCATGGAGGAAGAGGAGGTGTTTTTAAAGTGGGCATGTGTTTCCTGATTGCAAGGTGGAGCTACTCTCTCCGGGGTTGTCCTGAAAGGCTCTTAGAAATACCGTCACCGGTAAGTCTAACTGAGTCTTTTTAATCTACCCAAAAAAAATGCAAATTTCAGTAAAATCACGTGCGCAGAAATCAAAAAACGTACAGCAAAAAGCACTGCGGAAACAGATCAAACAAAAACGGCATAGGTGTGTACCGAGCCTTATGCTGGCCACACGGATCAATTTTCAGATGAGAATATTTAGCCAAAAAATCTTTCTACATTCGCTGAATGAAAGAATTTTGTTTGAAATTTTCACTTGTTTTTAACATTCTGTTTTTAAAATTTAATGTAATTTCTGAATGAAAACCACATACACTGTCTGAAATTCCTTTGACCAAGCAGTTTTCAATTTTTTTTTAGGTTATTAACCGATTAATCGAAACAATAATCGGCCAACTAATCGATTATGAAAAAAAGGATTTTTGTACTCACCGTAAAATCCTTTTCTCTGTAATTCACCGACTGACACAGCTCCTCTCTGTAACAAAATGGGTTGTTAGCCCTATCACCGGAGATTACTAGGCAAAGTTGTAATACAACATTTTAGAGCTTTTAGTTCTGCCCAGGGGGCGGTCCCTAGGCTGCAATCCCCACAGTCTGCCCTAGCAGCCTCAGTACATCAACAAGCAGTATAACGTAAAGAGAAAAAAAGGAGAGGCGGGTGCTGTGTCGGTCGGTCAATTACAGAGAAAGGGCTTTTATGGTGAGTACAAAAATCCAGTGGTCCCAACTCCCAGGGCAACACAGTTATCCTTATGGTGGTTGACAGGTTCTCAAAAAATGTCCCATTGTATTCCACTTAAGAAGTTGCCCACTTCTAAGGAACTGGCTTCCATTTTATGCTCAGGAGATCTTTCGCTTACATGAGCTACTCAGGTGATTGTCGAGGACAGGGGTAGTCAGTTTGCGTTCCGGTTCTGGCGAGCCTTTTGTGCACAGTTGGGAATTCAGCTTACTTTCTCCTCTGCGTATCACCCACAGTCTAATGTGGCCGCAGAACGAGCCAATCAGTCCTTGGAGCAATTCCTACTATATTTCTGACCAGCATAACAACTGGTCAGACCTTATCGTGGGTGGAGTTTGCTCACAATAGTGCCTGGAATTCTGATTCCCGATTGTCTCCGTTTATGGCGAACTATGGTTTCCAACCTTCCATGTTGCCTGACTCATTTGTTCCACAGAGTATTCCTGCATTAGAGGAGCATCTCTGTGGTCTTCGTTCCACTTGGGCACAAGTGCAGGAGGCTTTGTGACATGCAAATGATAGATACAGACTCCATGCTGACAGCAGACACCTGCCTGCTCCTTCCTACAAGGTTAGGGACAGGGTCTGGCTGTCATCTTGCAACCTTCGACTTCGTGTTCCCTCACTGAAGTTCGCACCTCGGTTTATTGGGCCTTTCCATGTTTTTCTCAGGATTAACCCAGTGGCTTACGCATTAGACCTTCCTTCTAATATGTGCATTTTGAATGTATTTCATGTCTCCTTATTAAAACCTTTTTGTTCTGCAACTGCTTTACCACCTCTGTGGCTCGTCCTCACCCTGTACAGGTTGAGAACCATGAGGAGTATGAAGTACAGTCCATTGTTGACTCCTGTAGGTTCTGTGGGCGCATACAGTACCTGGTGCATTGGAAAGGGTACGGTCCAGAGGAACGCTCTTTGGTCTCATCCTCGGACATACATGCCCCTGTCCATGATTTCCATAGATGTTTTCCCCTCAAGCCGGATGGTCCTCCGAGGGGGAGGGGTCATCGAGGAGGGAGTACTGTCAGGGCTGGGCTCAGCCCTTGCTTCTCAATGCTGGCCGCTCGGCTAATTGCCAGCTCCTATCTCTCCTCAGTGACTCACCTGTTGATATCCTGCCTACTTAAGCCGTCCAGTCTAGATGATCTCTGCCTTTGCCTTGGTCACATCTCTAGAGACGCTCTCCTGTGTCCCTGTTAAATGCTTGGATGACATTCCCTCTGGCTCCAGATCCTTCTTGCTGTTCTACTACGCTCATCTCTGGCTCCCTGATGTTTTGACTTTCTGTTCCGGTTCCTGAACTCTGGCTATGTTTTGACTATGTTTACTCTGTTTACCTTTTTGTTGTTATTATTATTAAACAAGTGTGATTTAACTGTACTTCTGTCTCAGTCTGGTTCATGGTTTCTGACAATATTCCATGGTCAACTGTTATTGGTTTAATGACAAAGTGGAAGCAAATGGGATAAACAGCAACTCGTACACGAAGTGGTAGGCCACATAAAATGACAGAGCGGGGTCAGCTCCATGCTGAAGCTCACAGTGCGCAAAAGTCGCCAACTGTCTGAGGAGTCAAGAGCTACAGACCTCCAAACTTCATGTGGCCTTCAAATTAGCACAACAGTGCGTAGAGAGCTATATGGAATGGGTTTTCATGACTGAGCAGCTGATTCCAAACCTTACATCACCAAGTGCAATGCAAAGCTTCGGATTCAGTGGTGTAATGTACTCTGCCACTGGACTCTAGAGCCACGGAGACGTGTTCCCTGGAGTGAATCACGCTTCTCCGTCTGCCAATCCAATGGACGTGTCTGGGTTTGGTGGTTGTCAGGAGAACGGTACTTGCCTGACTGCATTGTGCTAAGTGTGATGTTTGTTGGACGGGGCGTTATGGTGTGAGGTTGTTTTTCAGTATTTGGGCTTTGCCCCTTGGTTCCAGTGAAGGGAACTCCTAAAGGAGTTGTAAAGGCAGAAGGTTTTTTTATTTTAATGCATTCTATGCATTAAAATAAAAAACCTTCTGTGTGTAGCAGCCTCTCCAGCATCCATCAATTACCTACCTGAGCTTCTTCTCTCTCCAACGACGTCTACGATCCCCTCAGCCATCCAGTACGCTTCTCCTGATTGGCTGAGACAGATCAGCAGCGCTATTGGGTCCCGTGGCTGTCAGTCAGTCAGCCATTCGGGGGATAGAGGGGTCGGAGCTCCCTGTTTGGATACACGGAGCTCTGACTTGGTTTGGTTGACCCCTGTAGCAAGCTGCTGGCTGAGGGCAACTCAAAGGAGGGAGCAAAGAGGGACCCGGGAAGAGGAGGATCCAGGCTGCTCTGTGTAAAACCAACTACACAGAGTAGGTAAGTATAACATGTTTATCATTTAAAAAAAAAAAAAAATTACCTTTTACAATCATTTTAAGGCTTCTGCATATCAAGACTTTTTGGACAATTTCATGCTCCCAGCTTTGTGGGTGATGGCCAACGACTGTGCACAAAGCAAGATCCATAAATACATGGATGAGAGAGTTTGGGTCTGGCCAGCACAGAGTCCTGACCTCAACCCGATAGAACACCTTTGGGATGAATTAGAGCGGAGACTGTGAGCCAGGCCTTCTCGTCCAACATCCATGCCTGACCTCAGAAATGCGCTTCTGCGAGAGTGGTCAAACATTCCCATAGACACGCTGCTAAACCTTGTGGACAGCCTTCCCAGAGAAGTTGAAGCTGTTATAGATGCAAAGGGTGGGCCAACAACAATATTGAACCCTACGGACTGAGACTGGGATGCCATTAAAGTTTGTGTGTGTAAAGGCAGGCGTCACAATACTTTTGGAAATATAGTGTGTGTGTGTGTGTGTATAATGTATAATATATTTATGTATATATTCCAAAAGAGAGCGGCACTCACACAAATCTTGAAAGGTGAATGCACAACGCATAATAAAGGTTTTGTTTCGACGAGGCACTAACTTGTCTTCCTCAGGACGATGTCCCGAGGAAGAGGAGCTTGTGCCTCGTCGAAATGTCAAAATAAAACCTTTGTGTGCTCACCTTTCACGACCCTTGAGTGCCGCTGTCTCTTTTGGATTATTATGCAGCATATGTCTTTGCTGAGCACCCAGGCCTATTTTCTATTTCTGATATGAGTGCAGTCGCAACCATTGGATTTTTTATATATATATAATATATTACATATTACACACACACACCTGTTCTGCAAATGTATATGCTTTCTTTTGCAAAAAAAAAAAAAAAAGATGAACTTCAGGCTGTCCTGGATCTACGTGTAAACTGCTTATACAGCCCTCTTAGTAATATACAGATCAAAAATTTTCTGTTCATCGGCACCTTCCTTATCTTTTTTTTTTTTTTTTTTTTTCAGATGCGGGACCTGAAAGCTGTGGGGAAGAAGTTTTTCCATGTTATGTACCCTAAAAAAAGCACAGCCCTTCTCAGAGACTGTGAGTATACTGGAACAGTGGGGGAGATTTACTAAAACTGGTGCACTCAGAATCTGGTCTAGCTGTGCATAGTAGCCAATCGGCTTCTAACTTCAGCTTGTTAAATTAAGCTATGACAATGAATCCTGGAGGCTGATTGGTTTCTATACAGAGCTGCACCAGATTTTTCACTTTGCAGTTTTAGTAAACTTCCCCCAGTATGTGGAATCAAAAGGGGGGTTTAGCTGGTACACTATGGATAGTAATGGCTGCAAAGTGGATAATGGATTTACCTGACCTGTGACATGTTTGTGTATACTGTACAGGTAAACCCCACTCGTAAGTACACAATGGAGTTTATTTACTGAAGCTGGAAAGTGCAAAATCAGGCTCACTTCTGCATAGAAACCAATGAGCTTCTAACCTCGGCTTGTTCAAATAAGCTTTGGTAATAAAACCTGGAAGCTCATTGGTTTCTATGCAGAAGTGAGCCCGATTTTGCTATTTCTAACTTTAGTAAATAAACCCCATTGTGTACTTAAAAGTGGGGTATGCCTGTATACAGTACGGGTGCCTTAAATCTTATGAAAGTTGTTAATCTGGAACACTGAGGACATCTAGTGGCGAAAATGAAATACTACAGGGACAGCATCAAAATGCACCAGGCCAGAACTATAATTTTGTTTGTTTTTTTAAACACCTGCTATGAGGCTATTTAAAAAAAAAATTGCCTTGAGTTCAAGTTTTACTTTAATGTTTAAAACATTTTAAAAGGTTAACTTGTTTTTTTTATAAAATTTACCCTAGATTGGGTGTTTGTGAGTGTAGATTTGTGTTGGAAGACATGTCCATGTTTAATGCAGTGTACTTTGTTCTCTTTCAGGGGATTTATGGGGCCCTCTTGTGCTCTGTGTCTCACTTGCATTGTGAGTATTTTATTTTCCCCCAAATGTATGCTGTGTGTGTGTGCGTGCTTTTACCATTTTATTGTTTGTTTTTAAGGATTTTTTTTTTTTGACTAATGAGGACTTCACTAATACAGTTTTTCTGGCTAATTCTTTATTCTACTGAAAGTAAGCCAATATTTGTATGTTTTCTGCAAAAATGAAAGCCTGACTTTGGGCACAAGAAAAGAATACCTTTGCAGTGGTGCCCATCCTATTCTGCAATAGGTTAAATGGTCATTAAGTCTAGAGGTAGAGTAATAAGGAGTAATACTTACCTTTTAATTACTTGCTTCAGCAGACAGGCATCTGTTTGGTGGGTCCCCTGCAGCCTCCGCTCCAAGGCACTTCTAGCCTGCAGTCACACTTTTACCTCCTCACATACAATGCAGGACTAATAGTCTTACATTGTACGTGATGATGCCAAGGGACCACCCAGAGTCTGCAGAAAACATCATTTCCTCTACCCCTTGAAGTGATTCTAAAGGTTTTAATAAAAAAAACAAAAAAAAAACATGTTATACTTACCTACTCTGTGTAGTGATTTTGAACAGGGCAACCTAGATCCTCTTCTTGGGTCCACTACCATCAGCCCTGGCTCCTCTCCCCTGCCAAGTGCCGCCAATAGCAAGCCTCTTGCTGACGGTCACTTGAGCAGGCTCGCTTTCAAGCCGTGATGTTTGTCCATTCACACACAGAGCGTGGCTTGGCTCTGCCCCCCCCCCCCCCCACCCTCTACTCATTGGCTCACTGCCTGTGATTGACAGCATCAGGAGCCGATGTCACCCACCACTGTGTGTGCCAATGAGGAGAGCGAGACCCAAGAGAGCTGCTGATCTCATGCAAAATGCTGGATGGAGCTCAGATAAGAGGTCTGCACCCAGAAGAGATGCATAGAATGCATCAAAGTGATTGTAAAGGTACTTTTTTTTTTTTTTTTTTTTTTATCACAAACATACTTGCCTCCACTGTGCAGCTCGTTTTGCACAGAGTGGCCCCGAACCTCGTCTTCTTGGGTCCGCTGGCGGCTCTTTCAGCTCCTCCCCACATTAGATAACCCCATCGGAGAAGCGCTTCCCCGAGTCCAGCATTCGCCATCCATAGAGGCTGTGTGCAGGACTCACCCGCCCCCCCCCCCCCCGGCACCCATGTCATTGAATTTGATTGACAACAGCGGGAGCCAATGGCTGCCAGTATCTGTAAAAGTGAAGAATATAGCTTTTGCTGTCCCCCATGGACACTCCACTCTAACCTCTCGCTGCTGCTCCTCTTCTGGGTTGCATGACACCGACCATCATAGAGTCCACTTCATGCAATCCTGGGCTGTCATGGATCCACCTCCTGGGCTCAGCATCATCATTACTTAGGCTAGGCCTACAGGAGAATGCTGCATAGACCGGCACTCTTGTTGCAGTGTGAGCACAGTTTTTTATGCAGCATTGAGGACACCAGAGAAGAGGATGAAAGATCATGTTGATCATGTGACCAGTTGGAAGAAATGTCAAGGTAAGGTAAGTATGCTTGAAATTTTTTTTGTGCTTGTTTTTGTTGGGTAAAAATTGGGGGTAGAGGGGGTGATTGGTTCACATGTGCCAAACTAAAGCTGGACACACACTATACAACTTTTGTTGTTCGGTTTCCTTTAGATTTACCTTCAAATATGTAGTCCAAGGTATGAAAATGGGAAATTGGGAGGAAGGTCTCAATGAGAGATCCTCCTTTAGTAGACCATATAAGTCTGGTAATTCATCCTAATCAATGATATACAAAATTTGGACCCTAACAAAGTAAATATAAGGACTATAATGGTACCCAATTTTTGTAAAACGGATCAAAAAATCTTTATCGTATAATAAAAATTGCACCTGTATACATATCAAAAAACATACAAAACACACAAAAACTGCACATAAAACATAAAACAAAACCATCTAGTACTCCTTAAATACAGGTTCTCCACCATAGGGGAGCCACCAAGAACCTGTATTCAAGGTGTACTAGATGTTTTTTTTTTTTTTTTAATGTTTTATGTGCATTTTTTTTGTGTGTTTTGTATGTTTTTTGATATGTATACAGGTGCAATTTTTATTATACGATATTTTTTGATACTTTTTTCAAACATTGGGTACCGTTCTAGTCCTTAAATTTACTTTTAGTGTCCATATTTTGTATATGTAGTGCAAGGACCTGGCTAATTGAAAAAATTTAAGTGTTTAGGTCTGACCTCATAATATATGGTTTTGGTAAATCTAAAGGACAAAATCGAAATCAAATTGTATAGTGTGTATCCAGCTTAAGTAATTTATCAGACTGGTAAGCTATTAAAATTTGTTCTTTGTTTTTCTTCTTCCATAAGAATGCTACAAGGTGGTCATGCCAACAGCAAAGAAGACGGAGGACCCCAGTTTGCGGAAGTTTTTGTAATCATCTGGTTTGGAGCTGTGGTCATCACACTGAACTCCAAGCTTCTCGGGGGAACCATGTAAGACCTTCCTGCCTATTGGTCATGAAACGCATATTGCTATTACACCATGTACGCTCGCCAGCTACTTTATTAGGTACACCTGTTCAATTGCTTGGTAAAACAAATTGCTAGTCAGCCAATCGCATAGCTGCAACTCAATGCATTTAGGAATCTAGATGTGGTGAAGATAACTTGCTGAAGTTCAAACCGAGCATCTAAATGGGGAAGAAAAGGGATTCAAGTGACTTTGAACATGGCGTGGTTGTTGGTGCCAGATGGTCTGGTCTGAGTATTTCAAAAACTGCTGATCTGCTGGAATTTTCACACACAACCATCTCTCGGGTTTACAGTGAGGGCCGGTTCACACTTGTGCGATGGCAGACATCGCATGTAATTCGCCGGAGCACTGCTGTTGACATTACATGCGATGTCTGTGCGGGTGTGCTGTCAGCCATACAGATAGTATGGCGTATATTGCACCGCATTCGGTCCAAACACGCACAGGACCCTTTTTTATGTTCAGACCAGAATCGGATCGCATGTGTGTTCACACATATGCGATCCGATTCATGTCCGAACTGTCATTTTGCAGCGCGATACGTAAGTTGAAGTGGGGGTGTCTTTAACATATAATGACACTCCCCAGCAGTTTGCATATGGCAGTGTGAACTGCTGTGCGTGTCTGGTGCCATGCGGGAACCCGCAGTGGATTCGCAGGGTTCTCACATTGCACAAGTGTGAACCGGCCCATAATGGTCTAAAAAAGAGAAAATAAATATCCAGTGAGTGGCAGTTGTGTGGAGGAAAATGCCTTGTTGATGTCAGAGGAGTATGGGCAGACTGGTTCAAGATGATAGAAAGGCAACAGTAACTCAAATAACCTCTGGTTACACCGAAGGTATGCAGAATACCATCTCTGAATGCAAAACGCATCAAACCTCGAAGCAGATGAGCTACAGCAGCAGAAGATCACTCTGGGCGTTATTCCTGTCAGCTAAGAACAGGAAACTGAAGCTACAATTCGCACAGGCTTATCAAAATTGGACAATTAGAAGATTGGAAAAACAAAAATTGTCTGGTGTGATGAGTCTTGATTTCAGCTGCAACGTTCAGATGATAACCGCTTGCTGACAAGCTGCCATCATTCTACTGTGGCAGGTCGGCTTGATCCCGCAAATCGCTGTAGCTGTACGTCCGTCCCTTTAACAGCTATAGCAGGTGTGCATGGCGGGGGAGCTGATGCAATTGGCTGGTGGCCGCAATGTCCACTGGCATTCTGCAATCGCTCCACAGAGAACCAGAACGGGGATCTGTCAGTGTAAGCAAAGCAGATCCCTGTTCTGTCAGGGGCGTACTGAGTGATCGCCTGTCTGTTAGTGATTAGGGACACCGATCTCTCTGCTCCCAGTCAGTCCCCTCCCCCCACAGTTAGAAATACCTCCCTAGGAAACACATTTAACCCCTTGATCACCACTGTGTTAACCCCTTTATAGCGCAAAAAATAAAAACCGCAGAGGCGATCAAATACTACCAAAAGAAAGCTCTATTTGTGGGGAAAAAAAGGACGTTAATTTTGTTTGGGTACAACATCGCATGATCGCACATTTGTCAGTTAAAGCCACGCAGTGCCGTATTGTAAAAAATGGCCTGGTCATTAAGGGGGTAAATCTTCTGGGCCTGAAGTGGTTAATTTCTCGTTTCTAT
Organism: Lithobates pipiens; assembly: GCF_037356315.1. NCBI lineage: Eukaryota > Metazoa > Chordata > Amphibia > Anura > Ranidae > Lithobates > Lithobates pipiens. The sequence goes on from NW_027507685.1 coordinate 194,162,954, forward strand.
TGGACCATTTCTGATGTTATTTCCCATATAGACCAGTTGTGTGTTTTTTTTTTTTTGTCTCTTTGCAGCTCCTTCTTCCAGAGTCTGTGTGTGTTGGGGTATTGTATTCTGCCCCTCACCGTGGCAATGCTGGTCTGCAGATTATTGCTTCTAGCAAGTGTAAGCGTAGTGACGTTCGTCTTGCGGCTGGTCGTGGTCGTTATTATGTTCGCTTGGTCTACATTTGGTAAGTACTGCAGTTTCATTTTATATAACTCCAAACACTGAATTTTTGATAAAAAGCTTTGAACAGCATCAAGGGTTTTAGGGTGTTCACCTTTTTTCATTTTATTTCCTGAAAAGGCAAACTTAAATTTCTCTTATATTCACCGACCGACACAGCTCCTCTTAGACCATTGGGTTGTATACCTTTCCCTTTAGGACACTAGGCAAAGTTGTAACACAACATTCAGAACTTTCAGTTCCACCCAGGGGGCAGTCCCCTAGGTATCAACCCTCCACCCTGCCTTGCAGTAATTGGTTTTATTTTGCCTAGTGAAGGAGACAGACCTAAGAACCCTGCAGGCCCATAGGTCCATGTTTTTATTTTTTTGTTTTTTTTTTATGCAGAAGCTTTGCTTTTTGCGCAAGATGAGTGATCCTGTGATCTTCTATCAACAGCCAGCTGGGTGACAGCCTGGTTCACTTATCCTTGTAGTCTCCCCAGTCCAGCCATCGAGCGTGTGCAGGTCGCAGCTACGGCTCGGCAGGCCACGACATACCTCAGCTCCAGAGGTGGTTGGTGAGCTGCTTTTATGCTCCGGGGCATACATATGACTGGGCTACTGATGTCGGCGTCACAGTATGCCGAGGCCAGTAGCTACCCTGTACCGATCAGGAGTAGATCTACAATGGAATGTCTCCCAGCTCTTCAGGACTGGTACGTACAGCTCTCCCTGTTCTGATGGGGCTGAGCAGCTGAGTATTCCCTGGGAGGTCGATCCGGGGGCCCCCTCCTCTCCCTATCTTTTCTCTCTCCCCCTTCGGGGGGGAATGCTGCATGTGGCTGCTGAGCAGTGTGTGTGTGTGCCTATATAGGGGCTCTCTGTGGGCTCTCACCTGACATGGGGGGGGCTGGCTGAATGGCGGTGGTCCTGGGACCTGTATGGTGTGCCCCTGGAAGGTGCCTGTGAGGGTCTTCTGGGAATGGTGCAGCGCTGTGGCTTTGCAGGTTTTTTTTTTATATCTATCTCATGGCGATGTTTGGTGGCCATTTTAGGTGTGGGCAGAGCAGGCTGACTGTCTGGGCTTCAGCGGCAATTTTCTATGTGATTCCTATTCAAGGCATTGGCGGCCATTTTCTGGAAGCCTGAACATATTTCAGTGCTCCCTGACAGCAGCATGGCTCATGTGCTCTCACAGCCTTTTTTCCCTGTGTTTCCTGTCTGTGTACTGGATGCTGAGCAGCCAATTTATGGAAGCCTGTTCATTTTTCTGATCGTTTTAGAGATCATTCCAGCAGTTATCACCAACTCAGTTTTTGGTTTCCTCTGCACCTGGGCGCACTAAGGGACTACAGGCATCACTTGTGGACAGCGCAGAACTCCCCAGGGTGGTGAGTCCAGTGGGAATGAGCCCCTCAGTTAGCGGCAGCAGAGAGGGTGGGACTGTAACTGTCCTAAGTCCCCTTCAGGTGGCAGACAGGATGGGGTCAGCATGGCTCGGAACTAGTATTTCTTCCCCCATAGTCCAGGCAATGGCAACTGGGTCACCTGCAGACTCTGCAGTGCCCATGAACACCCTGATGGCGATCCTCAACTCATCCATTGCTAGATGGAGGCGGTGCGTGGGAATATGGGTGCAATAATCTTCTGGCCCCCCGTCTCAATCGCCAAGATTCGTGTCCAGGATAAGAGATCCGTGGACAGGCGCGTCAGGCGCACTGGTGTTTCCGTGGGATCAGTACCAGCTGATCTATACATTTCCTCCACTGAAGCTGTTACCACATCTGATTCACAGAGGGGAAGCCGAGGGGATCCCAGTAATACTGGTGGTCTCAGATTGGACTCAGCGTCCCTGGTACGCAGACCTGGTGTGTCTGGTGGTAGATGCTCTTTGGCGACTTCTCAAGGTACAATTCTCCATCCTGCTTTACCATCGTCGGCTTTAACGGCACGGCTATTGAGAGCCAGGTGTTGAGGAACCGGGGTCTGTCAAGTATGTTGAGAGCACGGAAGCTTTTCTTCTCGGAAGATATTTCATCGTTCCTGGGCGGCCTACATCTCCATGTGTGCGGAGAAAGGTTGGCATCCGCGCTTTTTTTTTTTTCCATATCCAGGATTCTGCTGTTTTCAGCAAGGAGTAGACCAGAAAATGGCATTAAGCTCTATTAAGGGGCAAAAATTTCAGCTTTGGCTGTCGTTTTTTCAGCGACCCCTGGTGTCTCACTCATAGTGAGTACCTTTTGTTCAGGGGGTTCATCATGTAGTCCCTTCGGTGCGTCCACCGTTACCCCCATGGGATTTGAACCTGGTGTTATTGCCGCTTCAAGACCCGCTGCTTGAAAATATCAGGGAGTTTCCCCTGTTGACTCTTTCCCAGAAAGTGGTCTTTCTAGTGGCCATCACCTCGGCCAGGAGGGTTTCGGAACTGGCGGCCTTGTCTTGCAAGTCGCCTTATCTGGTTATCCATAAGGATAAGGTGGTGTTGCGTTCGCAACCGTCCTTTCTACCGAAGGTGGTCTCGGCTTTTCACATTAATGAGGACCTTGTGTTATCATCTCACTGTCCTAGGCCGAAACACCCTAAGGAGGTGGACCTTCACGCTCTGAACGTGGTTCAGGCTCTGAAAGTGTATTTGTCTACCACTGCTCCCTTTCGGAAGTCAGACTCGATGTTTGTCTCGGTTGCTGGTCCCAAGAAAAGCATGGTGGTCTCATCAGCCACCATTTCCAGGTGGATCAGACAGATTGTAGTACAAGCCTACGCCTTAAAGGGGCATGTGCCCCTCTTTCCGGTTACGGCCCATTCCACAAGGGCAATCTGAGTGTCTTGGGTCTTCTGACACCAAGCGCCTGACGCTCAGGTGTGTAAGACAGCGACCTGGTCGTCTGTCCACACGTTTACCAAGTTCTACAAGGTAGACGTCAGTGCATCAGCTGATGCCTGTTTGGCCATAAAGTTTTTGCAGGCGGCTGTATAGTTGCAATTGAATATGCAATATTTTTTTCGTTTTTTCGATTAAAAACACAGTACCTTTTTTAAGAATGCACTGTTGCATTACTTCCGCAGGTGTTTTTTTTTGTTTTTGTTTGTGCGGTTGTGGGTAGTCACTCCTGTTAAGGGGTACCCTGATTCTGTGGTGGAGGTTTCCACACACTTGTTTTGTGGGTACAGTTTTACTAGTTCCCAATTGCCATGGTGGATGAGGTTTTTATGCTGTTTTTTTTCCCACCCCTCGTTTGGCACTGCTTGGGGACGTCCCAATGGTCTAAGAGAGGAGATGTGTCGGTCGGTGAATATAAGAGAAATAGGATTTTTTTTTTTTTTTGTACTCACCGTAAAATTCTTTTCTCTGTAATTCATGACCAACACCCGCCCCTCCTTTTATCTTTATGTTATACTGCTTGTTGACGTGCTGATTACTTCAAGGCAGGGGCGGAACTGAAAGTTCTGAGTGTTGTGTTACAAGTTTGCCTAGTGTCTCCTAAAGGGAAAGGTATACAACCCAATGGGCTAATGGAGCTGTGTCGGTCGGGGAATTACAGAGAAAAGGATTTTACGGTGAGTACAAAAAAATCCTGTTTTTAACCACTTGCTGACCGGCCCATATTAAAAATACATTGTGATTTTTGACATTAAATAGCAGTGCTATGGCAGAAGCTAGCTATCATAACCCCGGTATCGTTTCTTACTATGGGTGATTCTGCATCAGATAAAAGTGGTCCTGTGGGCGCATTCACCATGGGATTTTAGAGGCAGCGGGAGAGGTGCTACCCCCTCTGAGCCATCGGTAAAGCCCAGGAGCGATCTGATGCGGCCGTTTGCTGGACAGGAATTCGAGTGAGGGCAAGATGGCCCCCTTTTTGCCCTTGGAAGACCGGAGTGATCTCTTACATCACTTCCGGTTCTTGGGCCAAAACAAATGCAAAAAACATTTTAATTTTTTTTTATTTTTGCTTTCAAAGGTAAATGAGAGATATGAGGTCTCATTGACCCCAGATCTCTCAATAAAGAGGACCTGTCATCCTTATTTCTATTACAAGAGATGTTTACATTCCTTGTAATTGGACCGCCCCATTCAACCCTATGGAGCGGGGCAGATGTGTCCGCTGACACCCACTGCTATCCAATCTGATCCTGTCTGCCAAATCCAGATGGATGGTGGTCCTATTTTCCATCCTTCTAGGTGGATCGGATGAAAAGAGACAGGCAAAGTGAGCGGAGATGGACCTGTCATCCTGCCTGCTCAGATCCACCCCATGTGAAAGGGATCTTAAGCATAAAGCCAAAATGTAGACGGCTTAGTAAGAGGCATGGCGAGTTTTTTAAAGTTGGAAAACAAAGTAATGTAAAAATGTGGTGTGTGTGTGTGTGTGTGTTTTTTTTTTTTTTTTTTTTGTACGTGTTGTCACCAGTGCAGTACAGCGTCATAATGTAGCAGTTATGTAGACTGGTGACAGTATGTTAACCACTTGCCAACCAGCCGCCGCAGTTATAATTGGACGGTGTTACTTCGCTTCGCCCTGTGGCCACTAGGGGCACCCGCTGCTTGCCCCCGGACCCAATGCGAGTTCCCGACGATCACCGCTGGGCTCCTGGGATCTCTGTGTGTGTAAACACAGTTTCCGGTTCTCTGAGGGGAGATGACAGATCGCTATTCATACTCTGTACAGAGTATGAAAAGCGATCTGTCATCTCCCCTGCACAGTTCCCTCCTCCCTTCAGTTAGAACACACACTAGGGAACACAACCTCTTGATTGCCCCCTAGTGTTGACCCCTTCCCTGCCATTGAAATTTTTACAGTAATCAATGCATTTTTATAGCACTGATCAGTGTATAAATGCCAATGGACCCAAAAATGTGTCAAAATTGTCTGATGTAAACAAAAAAGTGCTAATGCGCTCCACCCAACCAGTAATCCTACTGACTATCTATTAATATGGAAGCTGCCAACATAAATGGTGATCTCTGCACCAATAAACATAGAATAAAAATAAGAAAATATGTATACATTTCTTATTTTTAAAATTGTCTGATGTGTCGGCCATAATGTCGTAGTCCCAATTAAAAATCACAGATCGCCGCCATTACTAGTAAAAAATAAATAAATAATAATAAAAATGACATAAATACTAATAATAAAAGCTATCCCTTATTTTGTAGACGCTATAATTTTTGCGCAAACCAATCAATATACACTTATTGTGATTTATCTATTTATTTTTTACCAAAAATATGTAGAAGAATATATATTGGCCCAAACTAAGGAAAAAAAAATATTTTTTTAACGTATTTTTAGGGGGTATTTATTATAGCAAAAAATAATGCGTTTTTTTTTTTTCAAAATTGACAAATGTTTTTTTGTTTATAGAGCAACAAAAACGCAGAGCTGGTTAAATACCACCAAAAAGCTCGATTTGTGGGGAAAAGGGACATTAATTTTTTTTTGGGTGCAATGTCGCACAGCCACGCAATTGACAGTTAAAGCGATGCAATGCCGTATCACAAAACGCGCTCTGGTCATGAAGGGGGTAAAATCTTCCGGGGCTGAAGCTGTTAAAATAGCACAAAAAAAAATCAGAAGTACAGCAATGTCCCCTCTGCACCCCCAGCCTGCTGACTGGACAGTGAAAAAACAGCAGCATACTGATTAGGTCATCTCTCTGCTTTCCCCTCCTATCCGTGCGCTCCCGGTCAGCACATGCATGCAACACACCTGATTGGGTCCCAGTCTTGCCACGACCTCTCCTAGTTCTGAGCTCTGCTGTACAGTCTATATATAAACTACTTATCTTTCCTTTTTTTTATATGAAGCCTTTATGTGTATTTTGTTTTCATAAAAAGTGTAAAAACTGCGTTTTAAGTCGCTTATCCCTAAAAAATAAATGAACAATAATCAGAAGTTCTTTTGTGTAACAGTCACAAGCAATAAAGCAAATAAGCAGTCGCGTTGCATAATAAATGTAAAGTCCAAAAGTGGATTCGTATGGATTATATTCATCTGTGTGAAGTTAACCACAAATAATGTGATAATGAATCAGTAGCAGTGTCCATCGTCCATCGTCCATCACCAAAAAAATGCAGTGAATCCTCCACCAGCTGTAGAAACTGCCTACCAGCTCCTGTGGCCCCCTTATTATAGGAGTTTGAGGTACACCTGTGGCCTAAAACCCAGCCGGGGCCTTTCTCTTCATCTCAGGGCTTCTCTGCACTTCCGATGTCACTTGGTAAGTTGGTTAATAGTTGGACACCAAAAAGAGATTAAAGGCTCCACATAGTGTAAAATCCTTGGTGGGTTTATTGAATATAAAAATAACACTCACGGTAATGAGTAAAATTAAGCACCTTAAGTTTGGTGTGTCAGCCGGCACACAGCCAAATATACTTGTCCGACACAACACCAAAGAGATGGTGACATCAGCACGTTGCTCCATCCGCGTTTTCGTCACAAATGAAGTTGTCTTGGGGTATGGGTGGCGCACTGCTTTACCATCTTAAATACATTATGGAATTGTCAGAAACCATTAAATCAGACTGAGACAGAAGTACAGTTAGATAGTAGGTGAGGTTGAAAAAAGACACAAGTCCATCAAGTCCAATCTATGCGTGTGATTATATATCAGTATTGCATTGTATATCTCTGTATGTTGCGGTCGTTTGGGTGCTTATCTAATAGTTTCTTGAAACTATTGATGCTCCCCGATGAGACCACCGCCTGTGGAAGGGAAATCCGTGTCCTCACCGCTCTTACAGTGAAGAACCCTCTACGTAGTTTAAGGTTAAACCTCTTTTTCTTCTAATTTTAATGAGTGGCAATAAGTCTTGTTAAACTCCCTTCTGCAAAAGTTTTATCCCTATTGTGGGGTCACCAGTACGGTATTTGTATATTGAAATCTTATCCCCTCTCAGGGGTCTCTTCTCCAGAGAGAATAAGTTCAGTGCTCACAACCTTTCCTCATAACTAATATCCTCCAGACCCTTTATTAGCTTTGTTGTCCTTCTTTGTACTTGCTCCATTTCCAGTACATCCTTCCTGGGGACTGGTGCCCAGAACTGGACAGCATATTCCTTGTGCAGCCGGACCAGAGTCTTGTAGAGCAGGATAATTGTTTTATCTCTGGAGTTGATCCCCTTTTTAATGCCAATATTCTGTTTGCTTTGTTAGCAGCAGCTTGCATGTCATTGCTGAGCCCATCTACTAGGACCCCCAGGTCCTTTTCCATACTAGATTCCCCCCGGTTCTCCCCCAGTGTATAGATTGCATTCATATTTTTGCCACCCAAATGCATTATTTTACATTTTTCTACATAAAACCTAATTTTCCATGTAGTTACCCACCCCATTAATTTGTTCAGATCTTCTTGCAAGGTTTCCACATCCTGCGGAGAAGTTATTGCCCTGATTAGCTTAGTATCGTCCGCAAATACAGAGATTGAACTGTGTACCCCATCCTCTAGGTTGTTTATGAACAATTTAAATAGGACTGGTCCCAGCACAGAACCCTGGGGGACCCCACTACCAACCTCTAATCATTCCATGTACTCCCCATTTATCACCACCCTCTGATCTCACCCTTGTAGCCAGTTTTCAATCCATGTATTCACCCTATGGTCCATGCCAACGGACCTTATTTTGTACAGTAAACGTTTATAGGGAACTGGGTCAAATGCTTTTGCAAAATCCAGATATGCCACGTCTACAGCCCTTCCTTTATCTAGATGGCAACCCGCCTCCTCATCTAGTGGAGAAAGAGAATATATAGCGTTTCCACCTGTCAAAGGAGTAGTCAACAGGGGGAACCTTTAGTATAAATAAGCTACTAAAACTGGTTAAATCTCCAACTTCTCTTCAAATTCTTTATTTAGAAAAGGCATAGGGTTGTACAGAGATCACAACATTGTTTGTTTATACTGTAGTTCACCTCGATGGGTCAGACCACATGTACAGACGTCATGATACAACAGGTAATATAAACATATGCATGTAAACTAGGTAGCAGACTTCGGGGTCGAATCTCCAACTTCTCAACAATTTGCAAACAGAGCACAAAAACACCAATATAAAAAGAGGATTAAACTAAAGAGATCCCAAAAAATATTTACACAGCAAGGAAAAGCTGATGTTTTATGAAGGTTGTCATTGTATTTTATTTTGTTTTTGTTTTTCAGCCTCAACTGCCTTTTTAGCGGACAGTCAGCCACCAAACCGCAGAGCCCTGGCCGTCTACCCCATCTTCCTCTTCTACTTTGTGATCAGCTGGATGATTCTGACCTTCAACTCTTCTAAGTAGTTTCGGGGATTGGGGGGGGATTCTATTTTCTAATTGGATGGACTCGAATAAGCTTGGAGGACGAGCTGTGAAGGACCACCTATGAACAGGTGTCTAACTGACCAAAGTCACCAGTGCTGAATGGAGCTGCCCAGACACCGGGCCTGTGCTTGCTATGTGGCGTTTAGTACTTTGTATATAACCCCCGCATATAGTTACTGATTCCTATTTTCTGCAGCTACAGATGCTGTAGGTGGGTGTAAACTCTTCATTCAAGAACTGCCGGGGCCAGGGATTTGTCCCGAATCCAGGTTAGGCAACCTGGGGCCCTCCAGCTGTTGCAGAACTACAAGTCCCATCATGCCTCTGGGAGTAATTATAACTGCCAGCCTTGCAATGCCTCATGGGAAATGAGTTCCACAACAGCTGGAGGGCCCCATGTTGCATACCCCTGCCATAATTAGTCTACTATATGTTTACATCAACTCATGCAATGTAAGCGTAATTCACTACTGATAGCACTTGGCATCCTTTTTACATTTAAGCATTTTTTCCCCCCTGTTTGAAAAGGATTTGAAAAAAGATGCCGTTTGAAAAGGATTCCATCATGTCCTAGTATAGCGGAAGGGGTACGTTTGTAGATACCCAATGTAGCTCTAATTAAACCTTGCACAAAAAATGTCACTAATTACACTTAACTCCCGCTGTCCCTTTACAAATGGCTACTTGATACTTGTTAAGTCTTGTTCACATCTACTTTGATCTCTTAAAGTGGTTGTAAACCCTTACAAGCCACTTTGACCTACAGGTAAGCCTAGATTAAGGCTTACCTGTAGGTCCAAGAAATATCTCCTAAACCTATACGGTTTAGAAGATATTTGCCCGAAGACAGGCACCGCTGTCTACGGCGCATGCGCCGTAGACAGCGGCGCGCAGGCGCACTGAGCACGGCATTTCCAACAATGGAGCTGCCGCGCGTGTCGGCTCCAGTGCGCATGCGCGGGAGTGACGTCATCGCGACTTCGCCCGAATGACAGCGGCGGAGCTGCGAGACCCCACCGAGAAGATGGATGCGCTGGACTACAGGGGACAACGGTGACTTCGCTGGCTCCTGTGTCAGGTAAGTGACACATAATGGGCTACTATGCGATGCGTAGTAGTCCATTATGCTTTGCCATTGCAGGGAATGAAAGAGGAAGTAAACTCATCAGGGTTTTTTTTAGAAAATCTAAATAATTGATGACACAATCGTATGAGCTATTTTAGTTTTTCAATCAACATAACTTTAGTTTTGCTACTCATCTTTAGCCTACTAAAGTTGCATGACTTTGGAATGCAACTTTGATGCAACTTTGGCCAAGGATAATGGATAACTATTGCACAACTGTCACATGTATAACATTTCAGGTGAAACTTTCGTGTGACTTTTGAGGTTTTTACGAAAGACATCTGGCAACTCCATAATCCTCAAGTATTTATTAAGCCATAAGAGTGAGTATGCAGATGGTTGCAGACGCGTTTCAGCGATAAGCTTTGTTCACAGCACAACAGAGGTTTTACATTGCAGTACATGGCACTTAAGTCACATGAAATTCAGCTCAAAGTAGTACAGAAATATTTTTTTTAAGTTGCGTATATTTGAATTGTCGCTGAAAAACACAGGGTGACACTTGTCAAAGTCGCATTACAAGTTACAGAAGCGTAAATAGAGTCCTAAGGGCAGATCCAGTTTGCCCAGCAGGGGATCTGTCTGTTGATCCCCTAGTGAGCAGTGCAAAGCGGGTGGGTGACAGGTCTGTTTCCGCTCAGTTTATGCAGAGCTGACACAGACCAAGCTAGGGGCGGCCAGGAGTAAACGGACCAGATGTCCAGATACACCGACTGCCCTCCGATCTGCCGAAATAGAGGGAGATGGTTCCCCTTTTGTTTGTTTTTAGCAGATCAAATTGGAGATCTGGCACTTAAACCTGCCGGTCCATAGAGAGGAATGGACCATCTGATCAGGTCCACCTGAAAAACTGACAGGCGTACCTGATAGGAATGGCTGTGTGAAAGGGGCAGTGGTTGGGGAGACGGAGCAATAAAAACGCAGCTCATCTGTGGATTTTTACAGCCCCCTCAACCACTAATGTGAATGATCCTGAAAATAAAAAAATATGTTTTGTTATGCCACATTTCTGGATTGGAGAAGGCGACATCACTATCGTTACGGCAAGATCCTGGGATGGTTAATCCAAATCTCGCCAGCTGCAACACATTGCAAGAATGTCTTTTCTCAAGATTTGGGAACCTTGGCGTCCCAAGATCGCACTAGAAAGATTGTAATGTCACTTTCTCCTGGTGTATATTTTCACACATTTTTATTTATATATATATATATATATATATATATATATATATATATATATATATATATAAAATATTTTTTATTTAAAGAAGAAACTTGTAAAATTATAAATATATACATTAACAAAAAAATTGAGGGGAAAAAAAAATTATATATTACAGATTTCAAGTAGCAAATTCTAAAGGGATAGGGGGACCTGATGTAATAAGTGAACCCTTCCCTGTAAGTGGAAGATGTACTTTAAAAGGCATTCCAGTGCACATTTTATACATCGATGGCTTGCTCTGCCCACATAGCTGTATTGACACATTCTAAGACTTAAAGTGGAACTCCATGCTAAAACTAAAATCCCAGCATCTATAGACACCACCGATCTAACACCTCTCTATCCCTGTAAAGAATAAGTGAGTATACATACCTTTTTGGAAGACGATCTGACCCGATCTCCAGCGGGTGGAAGCTGTGCAGAGGACACGCCCGACGATGGCTGTGAAATGAATGGGAAGTAACGTCACCCATAGAATTACTATGGGGATTTCGTTGTCCTCCGTCTCCTCTGCACCCACCTCTACAGTGAAGCCACGGCTGACATCAGCACGGGATCCAGTTGGAGCGGATCAGATTGGCTTCCAAAAAGGTATATATACTACTCCATTTTTTTTCTTTACAGGGATAGAGAGGTTAGTGTTAGATCTCTGGTGTCTATAGATGCCAGGATTTTAGTTTTTGCCTGGAGTTCCACTTTAACAGTTAAAGTGCTGCCAACAAATGGAGAATAATACTGGGTAATTGGGGTGTTTAAAGTGTAAATCCAGGCAAAAGTATTGGATAATGTGGGGAAAGAATTCAAACCCCTGTCAGATTTTAGCTACTATATAGGGGTCCTCTTGAAGGATCTCTCCTCCCTGACCGTCCCGGTGACAACAGTTTGACAAGACAGGGAAAAAATGTAACCGGGATGCAGTCAGCAAAAAAAAATTAATAAATAAAGGATAAAGATCTGGACAGAAATATAAATCCAGTTACCAACAGATTAGCACACAACAATATTGTTATTTTTGCAAATATGCACAGATATATAAAAAGCAATTGCACACGCTATAAAAAAGGTTTTGGACTCCTGAACTATTTAAAGTTTAACAACACATCATATGTTGCCCGCAATCTTCTAAGCTGTTTGTATTGCCTGTTCTAAACCAGTGATGGTGAACCTTGGCACTCCAGGTGTTTTGGAACTACATGCCCTATGATGCTCATGTACTCTGAAGTGTAGTTGAGCATCATGGGAAATGTAGTTCCAAAACATCTGGGGTGCCAAGGTTCACCATCACTGCCCTAAACGTATGGTATCAATCTCCAGAAACCAAATAGGGCTCATTGGCACCAGTGGAGCACACATTATGATGTGCACGCAAAGATGCATTGAGGTTGATTTATTAATACTGGAGAGTGCAAAATCTGGTGCAGCTCTGCATAGAAACCAATTTACTTCTAGCTTTTTTTTTTTTTTTTTTTGTCAAAGCTTAATTGAACAAGCTGAAGTTAGAAACTGGCTACCATGCAGAGCTGCATCGGACTTTGCACTCCAGTTTTAGTAAATCAATCCCATTGTGTCCTGGCATCTCTGTGCAACCAACAGCTGCTGTCAGATTTCTTCTCTGTACATATCAATAGCAAGCGCTTCTGCTGTTTGCATATTCAGCTGCAAGCAAATAGAGCCTCTGACCAACCCTGGACACAGCCAGTGTGCATCCAGGGTCACTGTTTCTGTAGAGTTTTGGCTGCAAGTAATCAGCTAGTTTGTTTGCGGCCATAGCACAGAGTGTTGCCGCCATCTAGAGGTGGTGTTGGGCAGTATTCATGCATCTATAGCAATATACCAGATAGAGTTGCCACCTCATCCCTTTAAAACCGAACACATATTAATTACACAGGTTCTGTGGCTGATTAAGGTTGTAATTAAACTGACGTTTTGCTTTATCTGTATTTAATTAGCCTGTGAACCTTTATAATTCATGTGTGTTCAGGTTTAAAGGGATGAGGTGGCAACCCTAATACCAGAGGTCTGCTGGTCGGTGGCCTGTTGTGGGCCTGGCTGCACCGCTTGCTGGCTAATGGGCAAGTAAGCAAAGCTTGATTTGTATTTATGGCCACTACTGTTGCCACCTGGGTTCCCGCCAGCTCCCAACGATATATTGCCCACTAAACAGGCCGTGTCCCTATCCTACCAGGAAGAGGGTGTCAGTTGGCTCTTGCCATCTGCTCTGCCTCTGCCAGGAATTGTAGTCTGAGAACCTGAAGAAAGACTGAGACCAGCCCTGCGCCGGACTACAGATCCCAAAATCCCCCTGTGCCAGGCCAGATCAGTTGATCTAAATCAACCAATAAGCTTGACGTTCTTGAGATTAGAAACCAGTGGGGTATGGTTAGGTTAGTGATGTGGAAGATGGAAGGAAGGTTGGGACAGCTTCACACATTTCTGGGGCGGCTGTAGAGCAAATTGCACAAGGGTCTTGTGCGTGTCTGGCTTCGTTTTAGGTCCTTATTCAGGCAAATATTTGGGCCTGATTCATCCCTGAAACGGAGAACAGGGACTCGCCGGATCCCTGCTGTGAGCAGAACCCAAATTCATTGTGAACCCAGCATTAGAACCAGATCTTCTCAGCCCTGATGAAGGGATTTTGTTTGCTCCTGAAAGCCTTTGGGTTTCTTATGTTGACTGCTACACCTAATAATGACCATTCTGGACATTTACTAGTAGGTCGGCTCTTCTGTCATTTCTCATCTTTGGAGCAGTAGAAATCTGACAGGTGTTCTAGCGTTTTGTGACAATAGATGCTTAAGAAGTACAATGGTGTCAGTAGCTATATAGAACATAGCGCACCTCCTGTGTGCGCTGGGGGAAGGTTGTCAGTTTTTTCAGCTACTGCTTGTCTATATTACTAGCCAGCTATGTAACTGTTGTGCATTTCTGGAAAAATTTCAGAAACTTGAGATAAACGCAATGGGGATCGAGGGTCTTGTAGAAACTCATTTTTAAGTGTGGAATGTGACAAAATGACTGCCAACTGGCCCTGCAGCAAATTTGTAAATCTAGCAGGCCATGTTGAGGTGGAGAATCAGAAGTTCTTCCCACAAGTGGCTTTCACATGCGCAAGGTCAAATTAAGGGAAATCTTGCTGTTCAGGCCATGGAAGAAGGAATTGGTGGTGGGGTGGGGGGAGGGGGGGCATGCCATTGTTAAATCTGAACTGCAGGCAAAATGGTTAAATGAGGGAGCTGTTTGGCCTGCTGATACATTTGTATTTCTGTCTATCCAGTCCTGAAGTTTACGTAGCTCTGCCAGGAGGACACCACCTACAGTTAGGCCCCATTCACACTTGTGCAAAGTGGAAACGCCACACAGTACGGTCAGGAAGATGACCACTGAACTGCAGGAAAATGGCTAAATGACGGAGGTGTCTGACCTGCCGATACATTTTGTATTTCTGTCTATCCAGTCCTGAGGTTTACTTAGATCTGCCAAGAGGACACCACCTACAGTTAGGCCCTGTTCACACTTGGGCATGGAAGATGACCACTTGCTTGGTTACAGCTAAGAAATACAGTGGTTTCATCTCCTAGCATGTGATTGGACAGAGAAAGAGTAGCAAAAGACTGTCAAGGTCACTATTCTCATGCGTCTCTCTTCTCCAGTTGGCATGTTCATTGTCAGCACATTTGTATTCAGCATACCTAATAGGCTCCCAGTCATATTCCTCTTCCCTCAGTCTGAGTGCTGCTGTAAAAGGGATTTTAAGAGGCTAATATGACAAGTTCAGGTGCCTACGCCATTTGAATAAAAAAAATATATACCGGTATATATACATTTTAATGATGTATTCATGAGTAGAGAACGACATAAAAAATAATAATAATAATGTATCTGCCTGGAGTTCAGATTTAAGGTAAAAAATTGGTATATATAAAAGGTGGTTGTGCTTCTACCAGGCTGGCGCTTGGCATACGCTGTTCAAGTGCTACAGATGGGGCTGTGTATTGCTTTTCCCCATGTAGGTGTAATGTCAAATGACTACTGTGCAGCTTTCTTTGATGAGGTGATAGAACATTGGGAAGGGGCATATGAGAATTTCTTTAGGTCTTTGATTGTTTAAAAATGAAAAACTAATATGCAATCTATATTTTTTAATTTATTAAAGTTTGTTTTTATTTAAAATGACTGTCTCCTTTATTGTGACATTGATATTATGTTATCGTACATCCAAAAACTTTTGTTAAGCTAGGTTTTTATTCATGGTGGTTGGGTACAGAGGGGTAGTGTAGTGGGTGCCTGTGAAACAAGTTTGCATGGCAGGAAAAGTGATTGATGGGCTATACACTATATTACCAAAGGTATTGGAACACTTGCCTTTACATGCACATGAAATTTAATGGCATCCCAGTCTTAAACCCCAAACACACTATACAACTTTTGTTGTCTGATTTACCAAAACCATGTAGTGCAAGAGGCCTGCCTGATTGCATACACATTTCAACTCGTAAAGTTTGACCTCATATTATATGTTTTTGGTAAATCTGAGTATTGTGTAGCCAGATTTAGTCTGTAGGGTTCAATATTGAGTTGGCCCACCTTTTGCAGCTGTAACAGCTTCAACTCTTCTGGGAAGGCTGTCCACAAGGTTTAGGATTGAGTCTATGGGAGTGTTTTACCATTCTTCCAGAAGCGCATTTGTGAGGCCAGGCACTGATGTTGGACGAGAAGGCATGGCTCGCAGTCTCCACTCTAATTCATCCCAAAGGTGTTCTATCGGGTTGAGGTCAGGACTCTGTGCAGGCCAGTCAAGCTCATCCACCCCAAACTCAATCATCCATGTCTTTTATGGACCTTGCTTTGTGCACTGGTGCGCAGTCATGTTGGAACAGGTAGGGACCATCCCCAAACTGTTCCCACAAAGTCAGGAGCATGATTGTCCAAAAATGTCTTGGTATGCCGACACCTTAAGAGTTCCCTTCACTGGAACTAAGGGGCCAAGCCCAACCACTGAAAAACAACCCAACACCATAATCCTTCCTCCACCAAATGATTTGGATCGGTGCACAAAGCAAGGTCCATAAAGACATGGATGAGCGAGTTTGGGGTGAAGGAACTTTACTGGCCTACACAGAGTCCTGACCTCAACCCGATAGAACACCTTTTGGATGAATTAGTGTGGAGACTGCGAGCCAGGCCTTCTCATCCTCATCCACATCAATGCCTGACCTCACAAAGAATGGGAAGGCCTTCAGCCTTCCCAGAAGAGTTGAAGCTGTTATAGCTGCAAAGGGTGGGCCAACTCAATATTGAACCCTACGGATTAAGACTGACCATTAAAGTTCATGTGCATGTAAAAGCAGGTGTCCCAGTACTTTTGGTAATGCAGTGTATGTTCCTCCACGGATTCTTATATTTGCAATATAAGGTAAAGCCAGCAAAGATTTCATAGTAAAGAAAGATAGTTCTTTACCCTGTATTAGTAAAGTTCGTTCCGGGTCTGGTTTTACTGGGAGTCTGATCGTGCTCTTGGTGGGACAGACTCCTAATTCCGTGGACCGGAGTTTGATGTCTTCTCCCTAGGTCTTGATTAAGGCAGCTTGTCCTAGCTCTCACAGAGTGTGGTTGTGTCTCCATGTGAGGAGATGACCAGGACCATGGCTGTTTGTAACTGAACTTGGATGCTTTATAAAGGACACTTGCCTTTAACCAAGGACTTTGTCGGACTGCGGACACAGTAAGGCACAGTAGAGAACAAGTTTAATTTACTTTCTTATGATTTATGGAAAAAGGCTTTTTCCTTCTGTTTGTGAATATCTTTTGGATTAAATATGACATTTTTGTTTAGGAAACTGTGTGTTGGTCCCTACCTTAAGTCTGATCCCCTACAGTAGGTTAATGGTGGTGGGTGGTTGGAGAACAGAGGGATATGTTTATAGGTGGGTAGTTGGAGACCTGTCATTAAAAAACAAACATGTAATACTTTCCTCCTCTATGCAGTGGTTTTACACAGAGCAGCAAAGATCCTCCTCTTCTTGGGTCCATTTTTGGTGCTCGTGGCCCCTTCCTCCTGTTGAGTACCCCCAGAGCAAGTAGCTTGCTATAGGTGCACCTGAGCTAAGCTACAGCTCTGTGTGTCCATTCAGCCACGGAGCTTACGTTCGGCCCTCTCTCTCTCTCCTGATTGGCTAACTGACTTTAACAGCTGCGGGAGCCAATGGCGCCGCTGCTGTGTCTCAGCCAATTGGAAGGGAGAGTCCCGGACTTGTGGACAGAAATGGCACTCAGGTAAGTAATTAAGGGGTGCTGGGGAAGCTGCAAACACAGAAGGCTTTTTATCTTAATGCATAGAATATATTAAGATAAAAAACTTCTGCTTTTACAACTCCTTTTACAAAACACTCTATTAATCCAAAAGGGAAATTGGGAAATTATTACTAAAGAATGATTTTAGGGACTTGGGAGCTAAATTTAGGAAAAGGATCTCCAAGGTAGTATTCTCAGGAATACTACCGGTACATCAAGCCACACTAGAAAGGAAGAGGGAGATTAGGGAAGTAAACAAGTGGCTCAAGAGCTGGTGTAGTAAGGAGGGGTTTGGGTTCCTGGAGGACTGGGATGACTTCTCAGTCGATAACCGGTACTATAGAAGGGATGGACTGCACCTAAATGAGGGGGGTGCAGATCAGCTGGGATTAAGGATGGCCAAAAAGTTAGAGGGGTTTTTAAACTAGGCAATGGGGGGGTGGGGGGGGAGGGAGGGAGGGTCCAGAGATAGTCAGCGTGCAGCATATTCCAGAGGGTAATATTAGGTGCATTAGTGGTAGGGTAACCAAAGCACATAAACCCAAGGTAAATTTAGTAGCAAGTCCTAGTTGTAATCTTGGAACACCCAAGAGGATAGTATGTGACTGGTCAAAATATATTAATGCATTAAAATGTTTGTTTGCCAATGCCAGAATTCTGCCAAGCAAAATAGGTGAGTTGGAAGCTCTGGTGCATCAGGAGAGCTATGATGTAATCGGTATTGCTGAAACTTTGCTTCATTCCTCACACGACTGGGCTATTAATATTCCTGGCTATGCACTCTTTCGGAAAGACAGAGTAAAAAGGAAAGGTGGAGGGGTCTGTCTGTATGTGAGAAGTGATCTCAAAGCGAGTGAGAAAGAGGACCTGGTGGATGGAGAGTGTGATGAGTCTGAAGCATTATGGGTGGAACTGCATACTGATGTGCATGGTTCAAAGTTAATAATTGGAGTTTGTTATAGACCACCCAATGTTAATGAGGAGGTGGAGACTCAGCTCCTTGCGCAGATAGAAAGGGCTGGGCCAGTGATAATAATGGGGGATTTTAACTACCCAGAAATTTACTGGGGTAATGCCACTGCTAGGACAGTTAAAGGGCAAAAATTTATAAACCTATTACAGGACAATTTTATGGTCCAGTTGATTGTGGCCCCAACTAGGACTGATGCTCTGTTGGACCTGGTAATCTCAAACCATGCAGAACGTATTACTAATGTTCAGATAAAGGAACACCTGGGTAGCAGTGACCATAACATGAATTCATTTGATGTTAGCTGTAAGCAAAAATCACATACGGGAAAGATAAAAACACTTAATTTCAAGAGAGCAAATTTTCCAAGGATGAGGGCTGCTCTCCAGGACCTAGACTGGGAGAGAATATTGGCATCAATGGACACACAGAACAGAAATGGGAATTCTTCAAAAAGACTGTTTGTGATCTCACGGCAAAGTATATTCCCATGGGCAATAAGTTTAAAAGGCTAAAAATAAAACCGATGTGGCTCACAGCCAAAGTTAAAAAAAAGCTATAAACTATAAAAAAATATATATATATATAAATGAAGGAACGCTAGTGTCATTTAAATGTTACAAAGAATATAACAGAATATGTAAAAAGGAAATCAAGGATGCAAAAATTCAAAATGAAGGACACATTGCAAAAGATAGTAGAACAAACCCCCAAAAAATCTTCAAATATATTAATAGTAAAAAGGTCAAGTCTGAACATGTAGGCCCTTTACAAAATAATCTGGAGTGGGTAACTGGGGACAAAGAGAAGGATAACTTATTAAATACTTTCTTTAGCTCTGTGTATACAAAGCATGGGGGAGCTCATATCCATAATGGGGGTGGTAGTGACGCAGGACCAAATCCACAATGGCTCAAAAGTGATATGGTCCATAAATATTTGGACAGAATAAAGGTGGCTAAAGCACCTGGACCTGATGGCATCCACCCATGGATCCTAAAAGAATTGAGCCCTGTAATTTCAAAGCCATTGTATCTAATTTTTAGGGACTCATTAATGACAGGAATAGTACCACTGTCTTGGTGCAGGGCTAATGTGGTTCCTATATTTAAAAAGGGAACAAAGTCTTTACCAAGTAACTATAGACCTGTTAGTTTAACTTCTATAGTTGGGAAGATACTGGAGGGATTATTAAAAGATTACATAGACAAGTTCTTGCAGGAAAAAAATGTTTTAAGCAACAGACAGCATGGATTCATGAAAGACAGAAGTTGTCAGACAAACCTGATTTCTTTTTATGAGGTGGTAAGTAAAACCTTGGACAGAGGGGTGGCGGTGGACGTGGTATACTTGGATTTTGCGAAAGCGTTCGATACAGTTCCGCACACACAGATCATGTGTAAGGTAAAGTCTACAGGTTTGGAAATATCAGTTTGTAAATGGATAGAAAACTGGCTAAAAGACAGAATTCAGAGAGTAGTGGTTAATGATTCTTACTCTGAATAGTCTAAGGTTATCAGTGGTGTACCCCAAGGTTCAGTGCTGGGACCCTTACTTTTTAATATCTTTATAAATGATATTGGGTCGGGATCAAAAGTAACATTTCTGTCTTTGCAGATGACACCAAGCTATGCAGTGGAATAACGTCCTTACAGGATGTCTTCAATTTACAAGCCAACCTCAATGCTCTTTGTAATTGGGCGACTATGTGGCAGATGAGGTTTAATGTTGAGAAATGTAAAGTTATGCACTTGGGGGCTAAGAATATGCATGCATCATACATGGTAGGGGGAGTACAACCAGGGGAATACATAGTGGAGAAGGATCTGGGGGTTTGGGAGATCATAAGCTCAATAATAGCATGCAATGCCAAGCTGCGGTTTCCAAAGTGAGCAAAGTCCTTTCCTGTATTGAGAGGTATGGACTCCAGAGAGAGAGATATCATTTTGCCCCTGTTCAAATCATTAGTAAGAACTCATCTGGAATATGCAGTTCAGTTTTGGGCACCAGTTCTCGAAAAGGATATCGGGGAACTGGAGAAAGTGCAGAGAAGGGCAACCAAACTGATAAGAGGCATGGAGGAACTCGGCTATGAGGAAAGATTAGAGGAACTGAATTTATTCACTCTTGATAAGAGGAGATTAAAGGCCCATACACACGATCAGACTTTTTGCCAACAAACATGCAAATTAGCTGTTTTGGAGCAACATCCGACAAACTTTTTTGGTTTTCATCGGACTTTTGTTGGCTGTGCGAACGGACAAACTTTCTGGCAGCAAAAGTCAGATGGAGCAAAGTCTGATCGTGTGTACAGAAAACCATAGGACTTTTGTACAAAGTACAAACAGGCATGCTCAGAACCAATGCAAAAGATCAGACAACAATACAGAAGTTGACCAAAGGTGGCGGTAAAGAGCAGAAAAACCACGTGATTTGGTGAAAGTTGGTTGAAAAAGTCCTGCTGTGTGTATGCAATACAAGTTTTCGGTCGATGCCCTTTGCACAAAAATCCAAGGGAAAGTTTGTACAAAGTCCTATAGTGTGTATGAGGCTTTAGGGGGGATATGATCAGCATGTACAAATATATAAGGGGTCCATATAGTGAACTTGGTGTTGAGTTATTCACTTTACAGTCAACAAAGAGGACAAGGGGGCACTCTTTACGTCTAGAGGAAAAGAGATTTCATCTCCAAATACGGAAAGGTTTCTTCACAGTAAGAGCTGTGAAAATGTGGAATAGACTCCCTGCAGAGGTGATTCTGGCCAGCTCAGTGGATTGCTTTAAGAAGGGCCTGGATTATTTCCTAAGTGTACAGAATATAACGGGATACTAACATTTATAGGTAAAGTTGATCCGGGGAAAATCCGATTGCCTCTCGGGGAATCAGGATGGAATTTTTTCCCCCTGCTTTAGCAAATTGGATCATGCTCTGCTGTTTTTTTTTTGCCTTCCTCTGGATCAACTGTGGGTATAGAATTGGGTATATGGGATTGTATGATATTATTATTATTTTTTTTTTTTGGTGGTTGAACTTGATGGACATGTGTCTTTTTTCAACCTGACTAACTATGTAACTATGTAACCTTAGAAGGCCAGCTTATGATGTTCTTAATCTTCTTGACCATTTGAGACCATGGGATAGAGCTAGGACTTGCCTCCACATAAGTCCTAATACTGTCACCCTTTGTGTGGGCAACTCTACAGTATTCTCTTGAACGTCTAAAATGTCATTATTATAATGAGATTAATTGGCCTTCCCTCTAAATCAGGGTTTGCCGGGACCTGGAGGATGTTGAGCCATCTGCATCTGTTGTCCACATAAGGAACCTGAAGCCCTTGCTTCTGCAAGACGGCCACTACTGGAAGCAATGTTCTGGAAAATGTGGAAAGATCAATGGTTGCTGAATGAGCCCGCAGTGAAATTCTCAGAAGCCTGGGTGTAGCAGAGTGCACATGTACCCATGAGCTAGATCTAGAAAAACTGCAGCTGTTTTATATGATAGTTTGAGTGATTGTTCTCAATGACTCCATATGACGTTTTGGATCTTGATCCTTTGTTACACATCTTGCCTGAATCTGCTTTCTGACTGACCACAATGGACCGATTGTTCCCGTTGGACAAAATTTGGTAACATTTGCTTAAAGCCTTGATTGCTCTAAAGAACCATAGTGGGAATTAGAGGAATTGAAAGACTGGGAAGAAATTCCATTGACTTCATTACTGCACAAAGTGCAACTTGCCAGCACACCTGGAATCTTCTGTTGTCCCAAGATTTTGTTGCAGACAGTTCACAACATAAAGACATGTGCTGCACAGGTTCCACTGATCCCGAGTCTCCTGCCCAAATTTGCGTTAAATTTCTGCAATATAACACCTACTGGGCACATTTGAGTGAAAAATAACTTTACTGCTAATTGAGAGGAGCAGACTTGAGCTTAGGCGATTAAAGACGATCATGGATCTTCCAATGTTTTCTCTAGCTCTTCTCAGGCCCTGTAACCAACTCTTTGTTCTGGGCCTAGGTGACTAGCCTAAGGGATTAGTCTCCGATTCCATCTTAAACCATATTCCAATCGACTTAGAAGAGGTATATGCCATCAGTGGGATACAACATAGGGCAGTGATGGCGAACCTTGGCACCCCAGATGTTTTGGAACTACATTTCCCAAGATGCTCAGCTACACTGCAGAGTGCATGAGCATTATGGGAAATGTAGTTCCAAAACATCTGGGGTGCCAAGGTTCGCCATCACTGACATAGGGCTTTACTAACCCCACAGATTAGTAGGATGAACAACCTGCTGCCTCCATAGTGGTTACACTGCCTCACTGGTCACTCATGGACCAAACACAACAGAGGCGTATTACTGGCAAGTTTTCCCTCGATTTGTCTGCTGAAAACCAAATAGCATTGGCTACTGAAGTGCACTCCAACATAGGCCATACCATAATCCTTAATGGTAGTATAAATCTTCTTTCCCATTACTGTTTCCATGTTTTTGCGAAGGCTATCGCATCATCTGCTGGCAGACTGGCACTTCTGGCTGGTCTGATGAAGATTACTTGGCTTGGCCAACTGCCTCTGCAGTAAGAGTTGGGCATTACAGAGGGGATCTTGCCTCCTCTGCTAGCATAAAGACACATCTAGCCAATTTGTTGAACTCTCTTTGGTCTGCTGCTTTTTTGAGGCAGGAGGTACCCTTAAAACAGACTCAGCTGTTTGATTAGCTTAGTACCTGAGCCTTAGCGACTAGACCAGGGCCATCTTTAATATTGATTGGACCCAGGGCAAACATTTTCTTGGAGTGCCCCCTCCCCCCCATGCAATTTCGCTCTCCACCTTCTCTGAGACATACGAAAAATAGCAACTAGACTTAAAATCAGTTTACTGTATCAGATAACGATTGCGATTGGTTGCCAGAGGTTACGGCACATGATTTATGTTTGTTGATTGGCTGCTAGAGATTACTGTACAGTAATACTGCTCACTGGTTGCTATAGGTTACAGCACATCTTCTCACTGCAGGGGGGGCATGATATACGTATGAATGACACCTTTATTTACATATCAATGTCGCTGGCCTTAGCTATTTACATATGCATGTCGCTGCTATTTACATATGAATGATGTGCTGTACACAACAATAGGGCAGAGCTGGGCAGCATTAGTAGCAGCACTTCACACTGAGATATCAGGACACAGCAAGGGACTAAAACTTCAACGGAAGAGGGAATTTAAACTGGGATAGTTGGCAAGTATGAGGCAGCTGCTTTGGGCTCCACAACAATGACAGGGCTCAGGGCAGCTGCCCCTTTTGCCCTGCCTTAAAGACGGCCCTGGACTAGACATCCACCCAGTCAGTTTTCACCTGTCGTTGTGTTTTACTGCCGCCTGATATGCAACTTGGCATAGGATCTTGGCGGGCACATCAGCTAACCACACTCCCTATTCTGCCCAGGATGGTCCTTATGATTTATTTTAGCCTGCCCCTTCTGGCAGCACTTTGAATGTATAACAGTTTTAGAGCCAAACAGGACCTGTCACTGTTGGAAGAACACTTTTCCTTTGGGAAGTGGTGCTGGTATTTAAGGGCTGGAGAGTTATACAATCCATACTGCCCATGCACTCTTTTTTTGTATATGAAAGCACACCTACCTGACCCTCACCTTATTGATCGCGGCTGTTCTCTAGGTAAGGTTATGGCTCAAGATATGAGCTGCAGGTTTGTGGTCATAATAAAATACCTGGAAGTATACCTGGGAGCAAACACTCAACTCCCTGAACAAGGCATTACTACAATCGTCAGACTCAGTAGCCCCAAAACGCAGGACTCTCATCAGGAAAAAAAAAACTCGGGGTGGTTTAATGGCTCCCTCTCTCTACTAAAGCAAGAACGCAGAAGAGCTGAAAGAACTTGGAGAAGAAATCCCACCGAGGAAAACCACTCAAACTACAAAGGACTCACGGAGAATTATCACAAAGCAATCTTCAAAGCTAAAAAGGATAATTTCTCATATACAATTTACTGCAACAAACTGTCTGACTTTTTTATAGATAAAATCGAAACCATCAGGAAAACTATTTTTCAGAAGATAACAGCCAACCTCAGTCATCAAAAACAAAAAGATGATATCTAAACCAACATCCCACAACCACTAAAGTTTTCGCTGACCCCAATTACCGCGGACACCACTAAAGAAATCATCAATAAACTCTGTGACAGTACATCACCAATTGACATCATCCCCACAAAACTACTGAAAGAACGTTCCGACATTGTTTCTCCCACTATAACGCACCTCATAAACCAATCATTCCAAGAAGGGATTGTTCCTGGTGCCTTCAAACAAGGCATCGTCAAACCCCTGCTAAAGAAACCTAACCACAACCCTCAGGACCCAAACAACAGTAGGCCAATTACAAGCCTTAACACTATTTCCAAGATCATGGAGAAGGCTGTAGTACAACAGTTACAACTCCACCTGGATACAGACAAACTCCCGGACCCGCTGCAATCAGGCTTCCGCCCAGGCCATGGAACAGAAACAGCTCTCCTCAAGATATGGGACGACGCCCTCGAAGCAGCGGATAACGGAGAGTCATGTCTCCTCGTACTGTTAGACCTCAGCGCAGCGTTTGATACAGTAGACCACAATACTCTACTCGTCCGCCTCACAGAAGTGGCAGGAGTCAAAGGCTCAGATCTCCAATGGCTCACGTCCTTCCTAGGAAATCGTTCACAGATAGTGAAACTAGGAGAATTCTTCTCTGAAACCCGGGCACTTGCTTGCGGAGTCCCTCAAGGATTGCCCTTGTCAACAGTCCTCTTCAACATTTACATCTGCCCACTCCTCCAAATCATCAGATGTTCAGACCTCTGCTTCCACTCGTACGCTGACGACACACAACTTTATTTCCGTATCACCGGACAAAGAGATCACCACCAACAACTAGAAAATTGCCTCAATTTAAATAGAAGACTGGATGACCACCAACTCCCTAAAACTCAACGAATCAAAGACAGAGCTTCTTATCCTACACCCAAACCATAATTCCGTAACCAAAACCTCCTGGACACCACCCGCCATCTTTGGGCAGACTATCTCCCCAAAGACCAAGGTCAAGAGTCTCTGGGTCATTTTGGACTCACAAATGTCAATGGATGCACAAATAGGAGCAGTAGTCAGTGGTTCTCACCATCTGCTATGCCTGCTACACAGACTCATCCCTTTTATCCCAAAGAAAGACAAAGCAGTGGTAGTTGGAACAGTCATTAATTCACGACTAGACTACGCAAACTCACTTTACATAGGATTACCGCAATATCAATTTGCGCGATTACAACTTATCCAAAACACGACGGCAAGGCTGATAACAGGAAAAAAAACCTGGGAATCAATCTCCCCTTCCCTGAGGAACCTACATTGGCTAACCATAAAGAATCGGATCACATTCAAGACCCTCTGCCTCACCCACAAATGTGTGCATAGAGACACTCCTCAATACCCAATTGAGAAAATAAATCATTACACACCAAACCGCAGTCTTCGATCAGCTAACAAAAACCTCCTCCTCATGCCCAAATCCCGGTACAAATCAAAGGGGATCGGAGATTTTCTGTTCAAGGACCTCGGTTATGGAACTCTCTACCAACCAACATCCGCCTGGAAGAAAACCACCTGGCCTTTAGGAAAAAACTCAAGACCTTCCTCTTCTAGATGATGGACAACTAAGCTCTTCCCAGCGCCTTGAGGCGATTCAGTTTGCGTTGTGCGCTATACAAATATTTCATTCATTCCTTTATTACTGGCTAGGACATAGCCTTAATATAATATCAGTGGCCATCCACACACCCACTTGCAGACATTGAAGCAGCAAATGGATCTATATGCTGTGAGCAAGGGTTAAACCCTTTGACAGAAGCAATTACAGATAGTAGTGTACTAAACCAACTACTTAAAGCACTGTAACCTAAGCAGAACACTGAATTATTATTATTTTTTTTAACGCTTAGACATAACAAATAGGTTAATGCATAGCAATCATTAAACACATTGCACCTAAATGCAGACCTTACAATGCATAGCAGCAACACAATCAGGGCCGTCTTTAGCGCAGGGCAAACGGGGCACCTGCCCTGGGCCCAATGTTTGTAGGGGGGCCCGCACTGCTACCCGCGAATTGGGGCCCTAATGAAGGTTTTGCAGAGTGCGCAGAGGACATGGGACGGGAGGCTGTATTCCCGTGCTAGCCAGCTGAGAGGGGGCGGGGCCGGGAGCTCCACTGACGCTCTGACCCCGCCCCCGTGCAGCCTGTATGCTCGGAACAGAGCGGCTGTAGTGAGAGCCAGTGATCGGAGTGGGAGCGTCAGTTGAGCTCCCGCCCCCGGACCTCTGTATTCCCCAGCCAGTATAGAGGGGGCGGGGCCGGGAGCTCCACTGACGCTCCCACTCCGATCACTGGCTCTCACTACAGCCGCTCTGTTCCGAGCATACAGGCTGCACGGGGGCAGGATCAGAGTGTCAGAGGAGCTCCTGGCCCTGCCCCCTCTCAGCTGGCTAGCGCGGGAATACAGCCTCCCGTGCCCTCTGTGCACTCTGCAAAACCTTCATTGGGGCCCCAATTCACGGGTAATGGGGCCCCCCTACAAAGCATGAGTGGAGCTCCCGGCTGTTGTAGTGAGATCAGAGAATGGAAGCCCCGCCCACATACCTCTAAATGTATGTAGTTAGTTTGGCTGCCCAGGTACAGTGGTGTGAAAAAGTGTTTGCCCCCTTCCTCATTTCCTGTTCCTTTGCATGTTTGTCACACTTAAGTGTTTCGGAACATCAAACCAATTTAAACAATAGTCAAGGACAACACAAGTAAACACAAAATGCAATTTGTAAATTAAGGTGTTTATTATTAAAGGTGAAAAAAAATCCAAACCATCATGGCCCTGTGTGAAAAAGTGATTGCCCCCCTTGTTTAAACATACTATAACTGTGGTTGTCCACACCTGAGTTCAATTTCTATAGCCACACCCAGGCCTGATTATTGCCACACCTGTTCACAATCAAGGCATCACTTAAATAGGAGCTGCTTGACACAGTAAGGTCCACCAGAAGATCCTTCAAAGCTACACATAATGCCGAGACCCAAAGAAATTCAGGAACAATTGAGAAAGAAAGTAATTGAGATCTATCAGTCTGGAAAGGGTTATAAAGCCATTTCCAAAGCTTTGGGAATCCAGCGAACCACAGTGAGAGCCATTATCCACAAATGGCGAAGACATGGAACAGTGGTGAACCTTCCCAGGAGTGGCCGGCCGCCCAAAATTACCCCAAGAGCGCAGCGACGACTCATCCAAGAGGTCACAAAAGACCCCACAACAACGTCCAAGGAACTGCAGGCCTCACTTGCCTCAGTTAAGGTCAGTGTTCATGCCTCCACCATCAGGAAAAGACTGCACAAAAATGGCCTGCATGGCAGAGTTCCAAGGAGAAAACCACTGCTGAGCAAAAAGAACATCAAAGCTCGTCTCAATTTCTCCACAACACATCTTGATGATCCCCAAGACTTTTGGGACAACATTCTGTGGACCGATGAGACAAAAGTGGAACTCTTTGGAAGGTGTGTGTCCAAGTATATCTGGCGTAGAAGGAACACTGCTTTTCATAAAAAGAACATTATACCAACAGTAAAATATGGTGGTGGTAGTGTGATGGTCTGGGGCTGTTTTGCTGTTTCAGGACCTGGAAGACTTGCCGTGATAAAAGGAACTATGAATTCTGCTGTCTACCAAGAGATCCTGAAGGAGAATGTCCGACCATCTGTTCGTGTACTTAAGCTGAAACGAACTTGGGTTCTGCAGCAGGACAATGATCCTAAACACACCAGCAAGTCCACCACCGAATGGCTGAAGAAAAACAAAATGAAGACTTTGGAGTGGCCTAGCCAAAGTCCTGACCTGAATCCTATTGAGATGTTGTGGTATGACCTTAAAAAGGCCGTTCATGCTCGAAAACCCTCTAATGTAACTGAATTAGGACAATTCTGCAAAAATGAGTGGGCCAAAATTCCTCCCAGATGCTGTAAAAGCCTCATTGCACGTTATCACAAACGCTTGGTTGCAGTTGTTGCTGCTAAGGGTGGCCTAACCAGTTATTAGGTTTAGGGGGCAATCACTTTTTCACACAGGGTCATGATGGTTTGGATTTTTTTTCACCTTTAATAATAAACACCTTCATTTACAAATTGCATTTTGTGTTTACTTGTGTTGTCCTTGACTATTGTTTAAATTGGTTTGATGTTCCGAAACACTTAAGTGTGACAAACATGCAAAGGAACAGGAAATGAGGAAGGGGGCAAACACTTTTTCACACCACTGTATGTCCTTGCACCCATAAAATGCCTGACTGCTTAAACCCTGAGCTGTGTTATTCAACTGTCAAGCTGTGCATTGCTGAAAGTTCTCTGACCATCACCTGCAGTATGTCTGCAGTCTTTGATTGTCTCCTGCAGTATGTCCGCAGTCTCTGATTGTCTCCTGCAGTATGTCCACAGTCTCTGATTGTCTCCTGCAGTATGTCCGCAGTCTCTGTCTCCTGCAGTATGTCCGCAGTCTCTGTCTCCTGCAGTATGTCCGCAGTCTCTTATTGTCTCCTGCAGTATGTCCACAGTTTCTTATTATCTCCTGCAGTATGTCCGCAGTCTTTGATTGTCTCCTGCAGTATGCCCGCAGTCTCTGATTGTCTCCTGCAATATGTCCGCAGTCTCTTATTGTCTCCTGCAGTATTGTCGCAGTCTCTGATTGTCTCCTGCAGTATTGTCGCAGTCTCTGATTGTCTCCTGCAGTATGTCCGCAGTCTCTTATTGTCTCCTGCAGTATGTCCGCAGTCTTTGATTGTCTCCTGCAGTATGTCCGCAGTCTCTGATTGTCTCCTGCAGTATGTTCCCAGTCTCTGATCGTCTCCTGCAGTATGTCCGCAGTCTCTTATTGTCTCCTGCAGTATGTCCGCAGTCTCTGATTGTCTCCTGCAGTATGTCCGCAGTCTCTGATTGTCTCCTGCAGTATGTCCGCAGTCTCTGATTGTCTCCTGCAGTATGTCCGCAGTCTCTGTCTCCTGCAGTATGTCCGCAGTCTCTGTCTCCTGCAGTATGTCCGCAGTCTCTTATTGTCTCCTGCAGTATGTCCACAGTTTCTTATTATCTCCTGCAGTATGTCCGCAGTCTTTGATTGTCTCCTGCAGTATGTCTGCAGTCTTTGATTGTCTCCTGCAGTATGTCCGCAGTCTCTGATTGTCTCCTGCAGTATGTCCGCAGTCTCTGATTGTCTCCTGCAGTATGTCCGCAGTCTCTTATTGTCTCCTGCAGTATGTCCGCAGTCTCTGATTGTCTCCTGCAGTATGCCCGCAGTCTCTGATTGTCTCCTGCAGTATGTCCGCAGTCTCTTATTGTCTCCTGCAGTATTGTCGCAGTCTCTGATTGTCTCCTGCAGTATTGTCGCAGTCTCTGATTGTCTCCTGCAGTATGTCCGCAGTCTCTTATTGTCTCCTGCAGTATGTCCGCAGTCTTTGATTGTCTCCTGCAGTATGTCCGCAGTCTCTGATTGTCTCCTGCAGTATGCCCGCAGTCTCTGATTGTCTCCTGCAGTATGTCCGCAGTCTCTTATTGTCTCCTGCAGTATTGTCGCAGTCTCTGATTGTCTCCTGCAGTATTGTCGCAGTCTCTGATTGTCTCCTGCAGTATGTCCGCAGTCTCTTATTGTCTCCTGCAGTATGTCTGCAGTCTCTTATTGTCTCCTGCAGTATGTCCGCAGTCTCTGATCGTCTCCTGCAGTATGTCCACAGTCTCTGATCGTCTCCTGCAGTATGTCCGCAGTCTCTTATTGTCTCCTGCAGTATATCCGCAGTCTTTGATTGTCTCCTGCAGTATGTCCGCAGTCTTTGATTGTCTCCTGCAGTATGTCCGCAGTCTCTGATCGTCTCCTGCAGTATGTCCGCAGTCTCTTATTGTCTCCTGCAGTATGTCCGCAGTCTCTGATTGTCTCCTGCAGTATGTCCGCAGTCTCTGATTGTCTCCTGCAGTATGTCCGCAGTCTCTGATCGTCTCCTGCAGTATGTCCGCAGTCTCTGATCGTCTCCTGCAGTATGTCCGCAGTCTCTGATCGTCTCCTGCAGTATGTCCGCAGTCTCTGATTGTCTCCTGCAGTATGTCCGCAGTCTCTTATTGTCTCCTGCAGTATGTCCGCAGTCTCTGATTGTCTCCTGCAGTATTGTCATAGTCTCTGATTGTCTCCTGCAGTATGTCCGCAGTCTCTTATTGTCTCCTGCAGTATGTCCGCAGTCTTTGATTGTCTCCTGCAGTATGTCCGCAGTCTCTGTCTCCTGCAGTATTGTCGCAGTCTCTGTCTCCTGCAGTATGTCCGCAGTCTTTGATTGTCTCCTGCAGTATGTCCCCAGTCTCTTATTGTCTCCTGCAGTATGTCCACAGTCTTTGATTGTATCCTGCAGTATGTCCGCAGTCTCTGATTGTCTCCTGCAGTATGCCCGCAGTCTCTGATTGTCTCCTGCAGTATGTCCGCAGTCTCTTATTGTCTCCTGCAGTATTGTCGCAGTCTCTGATTGTCTCCTGCAGTATTGTCGCAGTCTCTGATTGTCTCCTGCAGTATGTCCGCAGTCTCTTATTGTCTCCTGCAGTATGTCCGCAGTCTTTGATTGTCTCCTGCAGTATGTCCGCAGTCTCTGATTGTCTCCTGCAGTATGCCCGCAGTCTCTGATTGTCTCCTGCAGTATGTCCGCAGTCTCTTATTGTCTCCTGCAGTATTGTCGCAGTCTCTGATTGTCTCCTGCAGTATTGTCGCAGTCTCTGATTGTCTCCTGCAGTATGTCCGCAGTCTCTTATTGTCTCCTGCAGTATGTCTGCAGTCTCTTATTGTCTCCTGCAGTATGTCCGCAGTCTCTGATCGTCTCCTGCAGTATGTCCACAGTCTCTGATCGTCTCCTGCAGTATGTCCGCAGTCTCTTATTGTCTCCTGCAGTATATCCGCAGTCTTTGATTGTCTCCTGCAGTATGTCCGCAGTCTTTGATTGTCTCCTGCAGTATGTCCGCAGTCTCTGATTGTCTCCTGCAGTATGTTCCCAGTCTCTGATCGTCTCCTGCAGTATGTCCGCAGTCTCTTATTGTCTCCTGCAGTATGTCCGCAGTCTCTGATTGTCTCCTGCAGTATGTCCGCAGTCTCTGATTGTCTCCTGCAGTATGTCCGCAGTCTCTGATCGTCTCCTGCAGTATGTCCGCAGTCTCTGATCGTCTCCTGCAGTATGTCCGCAGTCTCTGATCGTCTCCTGCAGTATGTCCGCAGTCTCTGATCGTCTCCTGCAGTATGTCCGCAGTCTCTTATTGTCTCCTGCAATATGTCCGCAGTCTCTGATTGTCTCCTGCAGTATTGTCATAGTCTCTGATTGTCTCCTGCAGTATGTCCGCAGTCTCTTATTGTCTCCTGCAGTATGTCCGCAGTCTTTGATTGTCTCCTGCAGTATGTCCGCAGTCTCTGTCTCCTGCAGTATTGTCGCAGTCTCTGTCTCCTGCAGTATGTCCGCAGTCTTTGATTGTCTCCTGCAGTATGTCCCCAGTCTCTTATTGTCTCCTGCAGTATGTCCACAGTCTTTGATTGTATCCTGCAGTATGTCCGCAGTCTCTGAACCTCTCCTGTAGTATGTCTGCACTCTCTGACACTCTCCTGTTGTATGTGTATTAATGTGCCCCTTTACTTGCTCAATTATTTAGGATTGCTCCACTGCTCAGTGAAAGGTAATGGTGTGCATTAACCTGTAGCAACCAATCAGCGAACAGTAGTGATCTGCTTTAATCTCTAGCAGCCAATCAGTAAGTGGTAATGATGTGCATTAACCTTTAGCAACCAATCGGCAAGCAGAAATTATGTGTTGTAACCTCTAGCAACCAGCCAGCGAGCAGTAAGGATAGGCTGTAATCTCTGGCAAACAATTACAATCACTGCGTGATCTGCTGCAGTAAACTGATTTTGAGTCTACCTGCTATTTTTTGTATGTCTCAGAATGGAGGGGGGCCCCCAAGAAAATGTTTGCCCAGGGCCCAATGAAAATGAAAGATGGCCCTGAACACAATGCATAGCAGTGGCATCCATACTGAAGCATCATTTTGTCTTCATAAGCAGTGCAATGAAGGGTTAATATATCTGGCAAAATCACCTACACTATGCAACTGCCCTTTAACCACTTGAGATCCGCGCTATAGTCAATTGATGGCTACAGCGCGGATCTCCTTTTCCGGGACTACGTCTATTGACGTAGTCCCGTGCACGAGCGGCCTGCGCGCCCCTGAGGGGCGCGCGCGGCGCGCTCTGTGATCGGCGAGTCTACGGGACTCGCCTGATCACCGATCCGTGCAAGGGGTCGATCCCGACCCCTTATCACGTGATCAGCTGTCAGCCAATGACAGCTGATCATGTGATATAACGGAGCCGGTAATCGGCTATTTTTCCTCCTCGCGCTGTCAGCGCGAGGAGAAAAAAAAAGCCGATCACCGGCGGCCGTGATCGGGACATCAGTCCCGATCATGGCCAGCACTGCTAGTGCCCACCTGCAACCCTGTCAGTGCCCACCTGCCCCCTGCCAGTGCAACAATAAAAAAAGTAAGTGCCCCCGTCAGTGCCACCCAGCAGTGCCCACAGTGCCACCCAGCAGTGCCACCCAGCAGTGCCACCCAGCAGTGCCCACGATCTGCCTTAACAAAGGTGCTGCACCCGTGCCACATATCCGTGCCCATCAGTGTCATCTACCAGTGCCCAGCAGTGCCACCTATCAGAGCCACCTATCAGTGCCACCTATCAGTGCCCATCAGTCCCATCTATCAGTGGTACCTATAAGTGCCCATCCATGCCACCCATCTGTGCCACCCATCCGTGCCATCTTATGTGCCCATCTTTGCCCATCAGTGCCGCCTTATCTGTGCCCATCGGTGCTGCCTTATCTGTGCCTATTTGTGCCGCCTTAACTATGCCTATCAGTGCCCACCAGTGCAGCCTATCAGTGCCCACCAATGCAGCCCATCAGTGCCCACCAATGCAGCCCATCAGTGCCCACCAGTGCAGCCTATCAGTGCCGCCTTATCAGCGCACTTCAATGAAGGAGAAAAATGACCCGTTTGCAAAATTTTATAACAAACTTTTAAACATGATTTTTTTTTTTTTTTGCATCTTTTTTTGTTTGTTTAGCAAAAAATAAAACTCCGAGCTGTAATTAAATACCACCAAAAGAAAGCTCTATTTGTGGGAAAAAAATGATAAAAATTTCATTTGGGTACAGTGTTGTATGCCCGCGCAATTATCATTCAAAGTGCATCAGCGCTGAAAGCTGAAAATTGCTCTGGGACTGAGGGGGGTTTAAGTGCCCAGTAAGCAAGTGGTTAAAGGTTAAAAACAGCAAATCTAAGCATTAGAGCATTGATCCAGTGATCCAAAACCTGCAAAGCCAGGCATTGCTGAGTTAATAGAAAGACTCAAATTTGCAGCAACACATTAGTAGTCCTACAGACAAACAAAACCTGTGAAGCAAATGTAACAGACAGAACTATACACAGCAGTTTAACCTACTTTGGCAGCTTGTATATTAACCACTTAAGGACCGCCGTATTGCCATTGTACGTCATCACAATGGCACAGGCAGGCACAAGCACGTACATGTACGTGCCTGCCTTCCAGCAGGTGGGGGGTCCGAACGGACCCCCTCCCGCTGGATACGGCGGTCCGGTTCACTGCAGGAGCGATCCGTGATGAGGGGATGGCCGTTGGTTTCTGGCCATCTCCTCTCGATCGCTCCTGGCCAATGACAAGCTTCCTCCCCTGTGAAAATGTAAACACAGGAAGGAGGAAGTGATGTCACACTCCTCGTGGCGGTCTTTTTGACCGGACAGCGCGGAGTGAAGACATACAAGTAAGTGCACCAACAGTCCACTGACACATAGGTACACATAGGCACACATTTCACCCCAGTCACCCCCCGATCGGCCCCCGCCCCCCCCCCCCCCAGTCACAGTGTCACTAATTGCAGTGTTCATTTATTTACTGATCACTGCATTTAGTGTCAGTTGTGACTGTAAAAAGTGTCAGGGCAGCTAGTGTTAGGCCCCTTTAGGTCCAGGGTAGCCCCCTACCCCCCCTAATAAAGGTTTAACCCCTTGATTGCCCTCCCAGTTAACCCTTTCACCCCCTTTTACCATTGTCACTAAGCGATCGTTTTTCTGATCGCTGCATTAGTGTCACTGGTCCCGCTAGGAAGCTAGTTTTTTTTTTTAGGTTCAACGCCAGGTTTTTATAGCGTTAGGTACCCCAATATATAACCTAATAAAGGTTTTAACCCCTTGATTGCCGCTAGAGTTAACCCTTTCACCAGTGATCGCTGTATAAGTGTCACTGGTGACGCTGGTTAGCCAGTTCGTTATTTAGGTTCCCCGTCAGGTTTTTATAAAGCTTCAGGTACCCCCATATAAATACCCAATAAAGGTTTTAACCCCCTGATTGCCCTTAGTTAACCCTTTCACCAGTGATCACCGTATAAGTGTTACGGGTGACGCTGGTTAGGTAGTTCGCTTTTTATAGCATCAGGGCACCCGCCATTTATTACCTAATAAAGGTTTAACCCCCTGATCACCCGGCGGGTGATATAAATTTGGTTTTAGGGTCAGAAAGGGTCTGCGTCGCCCCAGGCAGTGCTAGGTTAGTGCCAGTACCGCTAACACCCACACGCAAAGCATAAACCTCCCTTAGTGGTATAGTATCCGAACAGATCAATATCTAATCTGATCAGATCTATACTAGCGTGCCCAGCAGTTTAGGGTTCTAAAAAAACGCATTGTTAGCAGGATCAATCCAGATACCTGCTAGCACCTGCGTTTTGCCCCTCCGCCCAGCCCACCTAAGTGCAGTATCGATCGATCACTGTCACTTACAAAACACAACACACATAACTGCAGCGTTCGCAGAGTCAGGCCTGATCCCTGCGATCGCTAACAGTTTTTTTTGTAGCGTTTTATACAGTCGCTGACAGGCTAGGTGCTTTTTTACCTGTGAGTCTCACTAGTGTACCCCTAAATTTAGAGCCCAAAATGGCAAAGCGAAGGTACACTAGTGAAGAGGCCTACACGTTTCTGAGCATGACAGATAGTGAAGAGGAAGCCACTGATCTGTCAGATTCAGGCTCAGAATACGAACCTGTAGAGGACAGCGCCTCCATGTCAGATAGCTCTGACGACGAAGAAGAGGTCCCTGCTAACGTCAGGCGTACCCGACCCAGATCTTCTGATGTTGTTGAGGTGCAGGAACCGCAAGTCCCTCGTATGGAATATAGAGCCAGTACTAGCGCCGCTCATCCTTTTGGTGAACTGGCAAGCACCAGCGGCCTAGTACACCCTGGACGTACATCCAGCACTGCAGTATCACGTGGTGACGTGGCGAGTCCCATAAGTGCAGTTCAAGCTGGCGAGGTGGCAAGCACAAGTAGTGTCCCGCTGCCACCAAGAAGAAGATGAAGACAGGCCTGTCGTTCCCATAGTGCCCTTCCTGCAGAATTCGCCAATCCTGATTGGGTGCCCACCACTTCTGCAGCACCAGTACTTCCCCCATTCACTGCCCAACCCGGTATTCAGGTGGATACAGATGGTTTTACGCCACTTGATTTTTATTCTCTGTATTTCACGGAAGATCTCTATAGATCTATTGTGGACCAAACCAATTTATATGCTGTTCAACACATCGCCGCTAATCCCCAGTTGCCGTCCCTTGCCAGAGATTGGAAACCAGTTACGGTTTCCGAATTTAAGACCTTTCTGGGCCTTTCCCTCAACATGGGCACACATAAATTCATGACGTTGCGGGCTTATTGGTCCACGCATCCGACTGACCACATGCCGTGTTCTCTAACTCCATGTCCAGGAAACCACACGAGCAGATCTTGCGGTTCATGCACTTCAGTGACAATGAACTTTGTCGTCATCGTGGAGACCCTGAATACGATCGGCTCTACAAAATTCGGCCCCTCATAAACCACTTTAACCAACGTTTTGCAGACTTGTTTACTCCCCAAAAAGTTGTCTGCATTGATGAGTCCCTGATTAAGTTTACTGGTCGCTTGTCATTCAAACAGTACATTCCCAACAAGCGTACCAGATATGGGGTCAAGCTCTATAAGTGCTGTGACAGGGCCACGGGCTATGCATGGAGCTTTATGGTTTATGAGGGTAAAGATAGTTACGTAGAGAACTGCCCTGACTACATAGGAAGCGCTGGCAAGATAGTGTGGAAATTGGTGTCACCCTTATTCGGAAAGGGGTACCACTTTTACGTGGACAATTATTACACCAGCGTGCCACTGTTTAGTCACTTGTTTGATAATCAGATTGGAGCATGTGGCACCGTGCGACCTAATCGCCGGGGCTTTCCCCAGCGGCTTGTAGATTCCCGTCTTAGGC
The DNA here is from genome assembly GCF_037356315.1 of Lithobates pipiens. Classification (NCBI taxonomy): domain Eukaryota; kingdom Metazoa; phylum Chordata; class Amphibia; order Anura; family Ranidae; genus Lithobates; species Lithobates pipiens. The sequence goes on from NW_027507685.1 coordinate 194,199,566, forward strand.
TGGGGGAGAGAGCCTGCTATCGGTGTAATAATTTGCTCGCTATGAAGTGGAGGGATAATAAGAATGTTTTCGTTCTTACCTCCCTTCATGCAGACACGACTGTCCAAATTTCTACGGCGACTGGTATTGTGGAGAAACCCCTCTGTGTCCACGTATTTAACAAAAATATGGGAGGGGTGGACCTCAATGACCAGTTGTTGGTGCCGTATCTAGCTTCCCGTAAGGCCAGACGCTGGTACAAAAAAAGTGTCTGCTTACTTATTTCAATTGGCTTTGCTGAATGCTTTTGTGCTATACAAAACTTCAGGCGGGACTTTAACCTTTCTTTTCTTCCAAAGAGAGGTTGTCACAGAGCTTCTGTATCCAGACGGTTCTGCACCTCACCATTCCCAACCAAATGCAGTAAGCCGGCTGCATGAGAGGCATTATTCTTATGCCATCCCGAGTACCCCTACCCAACAAGCCCCCCAAAAAAGATGTTGTGTCTGTACCAAGCGCGGATATAGTCGTGACACCCGTTGTTATTGTCAACGCTGTCCTGGCAATCCTGGTCTTTGCCTTGGTGAGTGTTTTGAACGCTACCACACACTAGTGAAGTATTAGCATAGGGTACAGCATTTCACAGGCTAGGCACACTAACACAGAGTCTCCCAAGATGCCATCGCATTTTGAGAGACCCGAAATGTTACAGTTGTTACAGTTTACAGTTCAAAAAAAAGTGTATAAAAAAAAAAAAGTAAAATAAAAAAACCAAAAAAATATAAAATATAAAAACCAAAAATAGTTGTCGTTTTATTGTTCTCTCTCTCTCTCTCTCTCTCTCTCTCTCACTTCTCTCAAATTTTTTATACTTTACTGTTTACTGTGTTTTATTGTTAACCATTTTTCATGTTTTCAGGTACGCCATTCAGCTGCAGCGTGGATTTATTTATCTTGACAGCAACAGCGTTTGCTCCCACAATACATAAAGCCGCGACTCCAATGCTGTAGGAGGTGATTTCACCATTACAGTTAAAAAAAAAAGAGCATATATGCCGAAGCATGGGGGCATAAGGGGTGGAGGAGCGATTTTGCTCCTAATGCCGCGTACATACGGTCAAAATTCCGACAGAGGGCTTGCCCGTGGAAAAGTTTGAACGTATGTACGCGGCATAACTTTTTTGCGGGAGGATGCCCCCATGCTTCGGCATATATATATTTTAGGCACAGGTTGTGTTAAAAAATGTTTTATTTTTTACTGTTTTTTTTTGGCATTTGCTTTGCAGGTATGGTATGGTAAGGTTTTACTGTTATACTGTGATGTTACTTTTTTTTAACATTAACCATAATTTGCTTAGCAGGTACGCCATTCAGCTGCAGCGCGGATTTATTTATCTTGACAGCAACAGCGTTTGCTCCCACGATACATAAAGCCGCGACTCCAATGCTGTAGGAGGTGATTTCACCATTACAGTTAAAAAAAAAGAGCATATATGCCGAAGCATGGGGGCATAAGGGGTGGAGGAGCGATTTTGCTCCTAATGCCGCGTACATACGGTCGAAATTCCAATGCATGCTTGCCCGTGGAAAAGTTTGACCATGTGTACGCGGCATAACTTTTTTGCGGGAGGATGCCCCCATGCTTCGGCATATATAAATGGTGCATGTATGTCCATCATTAGAAGTGGGTGGATGAAGGGAGGTATTCTAATGGTGGGCATACCCACCGATCAACCTCTTTTTTTTCGTTCAGACAACATGACTCTCAGCAAATAGCTTGGGGTGTCTACTTTCCAAAATGGGGTAATTTGGGGGGGTTTTGTGCTATTTTGGCATTTTATGGCCTTCAAAACTGTAATAGGTAGTGAGGAGTGAAATCTAAAATTTGCGCCCTTAGAAATCCAGAAGGTGGCGATTGGTTTTTGGGGTCCCGTACGCAGCTAGGCTCCCAAAAAGTCCCACACATGTGGTATCCCCGTGCTCAGGAGAAGCAGCAAAATGTATTTTGAGGTGTAATTCCACATATAACCATGGCATGTGTGAGCAATATTTAATTTAGTGACAACTTTTTGTAAAAAAAAAAAAATATTTTTATTTTTTGTCATTATTCAATCCCTTGGAACCAAAAAAAAAAATATTCAATGGTCTCAACATGCCCCTCAGCAAATAGCTTGGGGTGTCTACTTTCCAAAATGGGGTCATTTGGGGGGGTTTTGTGCCATCTTGGCATTTTATGGCCTTCAAAACTGTGATAGGTAGTGAGGAGTGAAATAAAAAATTAATGCCCTTAGAAATCCTTAAGGCGGTGCTTAGATTTCGGGGTCCCGTACGCGGCTAGGCTCCCAAAAAGTCCCACACATGTGGTATCCCTGTACTCAGGAGAAGCAGCAGAATGTATTTTGGGGTGTCATTTCACATATGCCCATAGCATGTGTGAGCAATATATCATTTAGTGACAACTTTGAGCAAAAAAAAAAAAGTTTGTACTATTCCCGCAACTTGTGGCAAAATATAAAATATTCCATGGACTCAACATGCCTCTCAGTAAATAGCTTGGGGTGTCTACTTTCCAAAATGGGGTCATTTGTAGGGGTTTTGTGCTATTTTGGCATTTTATGGCCTTCGAAACTGTGATAGGTAGTGAGGAGTGAAATCAAAAATTTGCACCCTTAGAAATCCTGAAGGCGGTGATTGGTTTTCGGGGCCCCGTGTGCAGCTAGGCTCCCAAAAAGTCCCACACATGTGGTATCCCCGTACTCAGGAGAAGCAGCAAAATGTATTTCGGGGTGCAATTCCACATATAACCATGGCATGTGTGAGCAATATATAATTTAGTGACAACTTTTTGTAAAAAAAAATTTTATTTTTATTTTTTGTCATTATTCAATCCCTTGGGACAAAAAAAAAATATTCAATAGTCTCAACATGGCCCTCAGCAAATAGCTTGGGGTGTCTACTTTCCAAAATGGGGTCATTTGGGGGGGGGGGGGTTTGTGCCATCTTGGCATTTTATGGCCTTCAAAACTGTGATAGGTAGTGATAGGTTGTGAGGAGTAAAATAAAAAATTTATGCCCTTAGAAATCCTGAAGGCGGTGCTTGGATTTCGGGGTCCCGTACGCGACTAGGCTCCCAAAAAGTCCCACACATGTGGTATCCCTGTACTCAGGAGAAGCAGCAGAATGTATTTTGGGGTGTCATTTCACATATGCCCATAGCATGTGTGAGCAATATATGATTTAGTGACAACTGTGTGCAAAAAAAAAAAAGTTTGTAATATTCCCGCAACTTGTGGCAAAATATAAAATATTCCATGGACTCAAAATGCCTCTCAGTAAATAGCTTGGGGTGTCTACTTTCCAAAAATGGGGTCATTTTTGGGGGGTTGGTGCTATTTTGGCATTTTATGGCCTTCGAAACTGTGATAGGTAGTGAGGAGTGAAATCAAAAATTTGCACCCTTAGAAATCCTGAAGGTGGTGATTGGTTTTCGGGGTGCCGTGCACGAATAGACTCCCAAAAAGTCCCACACATGTGGTATCCCCATACTCGGGAGAAGTAGCGGAATATATTTTGGGGTGCAATTCCACATATAACCATGGCATGTGTGAGCAATATATCATTTAGTGACAACTTTTTGTAAATTTTTTTTTTTTTTGTCATTATTCAATCCCTTAGGACAAAAAAAATAAATATTCAATAGGCTCAACATACCCATCAGCAATTTCCTTGGGGCGTATACTTTCTAAAATAGGGTCATTTGGGGGGTTTGTACTGCCCTGCCATTTTAGCACCTCAAGAAATGAGATAGGCAGTCATAAATTAAAAGCTGTGTAAATTCCAGAAAATGTACTCTAGTTTGTAGACGCTATAACTTTTGCGCAAACCAAAAAATATACGCTTATTGACATTTTTTTTACTAAAGACATGTGGCTGAATAAATTTTGCCTTCAATGTATGACTAAAATTTAGTTTATTTGATTTTTCTTATAACAAAAAGAAGAAAATATCATTTTTTTTTCAAAATTTTCGCTCTTTTTCCATTTATATCGCAAAAAATAAAAATCACAGAGGCAATCAAATACCATCAAAAGAAAACTCTATTTGTGGGAAGAAAAGGACGCAAATTTCTTTTGGGTGCAATATTGCATGACCGCGCAATTACCAGTTAAAGCAGCGCAGTGCGAAATTGTAAAAAGACCTCTGGTCCTTAAGGTGTTTATTGGTCCGGGGCTGTAGTGGTTAACAGCATAATGATTTAGACACACCATGACAGCCCATGGAAAGATTACCTGTTCTGTGCAACACCCTTCCCTGACTGGCCATAAGGGGGAATGGGAGAGGCTCCATACCTCTGCCTGGAGCTTCCGGCTACTGCTATATTGGGCCAGAAGTTACCCCAATATCATCTCACTGCTCCCTGCTGACTGAAAGCTGCATCCAGCCACAGGAAACAGACAAGGAGCCATCTTGGAAGGGGCAGCCCTGACCACAAAAAAAAAAAAACTTCCAGCATCTTTGTAAGGGAAACCAACATATCCAAAGCCAAGCTAACAACTAAATGTGTGCGTGGGGCCACAACTCACCAGGGAGGAGACTGGATCCGTCTCAACTAACCACAAGGCAGAACTGATTTACTTGCATCCAGAGACCAGTATCCCAGCCCCCCAGTATCTGGACCTGGGTGGTGGGTCTCCCTCATATGGAAGATTTACAACCGAACATAGGGGCTTCGTTACAGGAACGAGGCTGAATCAATGCGGCTGGCCAGATGAATCCGGCAGGTGAGAGCAAAAAATAAAAATCTTCATTAATTCACAGTTATAACCAGTTGAGCGTTTGAGGGGAAAAAAAAGAATATCGCCTAGGGGAGGCGACTTATTTAAATATAGTATAACCAGTCCTGATTGGGCGAGAGGCGGAGCCTATCCCATTCATGTATGCTGTCATGCTTTGTGTCAGGAAACAGAATTTATGATCTGAGAGAACCTAAAATAAGACACTTAAATAAGACACCTTAAACCTTCTTGTGAGGGTTTATTAGTTTAAAAGACAATGAACTTAAGTTAACTGCTTTAGAAAAAAAAATATAGAAGCAAGATAGGTTCGAAGTTGTTCATAGAATATATATATGAAAAATATATGATATGTAGAGGCCTTAGGAATTAATTCTTTTTAACCCCAATAGTTCTGACGGTGTCATTGTATTGGTCTAATCTTCATTTCAGATATCTTGTAAGAATAATTGTGACCTTTTCCAGTGTACCAGGTGATACCGTCGGCGAAGGACTCGTGAGGTCCTAGCAGGTAAAGCCCATTGAGGTTTGCTTGGTGGCAGCTATTGTACCACCATCCTCCTTTAAATCGAATGGGACATGTAGTTGCAGTAAAGTCCTTGTCCTTTGTGGAGAACGGCATGTTCTCATGAACATTCATGGAGTCACCTTAAAAAAAACAACACTACATTAACATAAATTAAAGGTGTGGTACTGTTAAAAATATGCAGCCAGCTATAGTGGATGTGTACCATTTTCCTTGCAATCAGATGTTGGTTTTTATGGGCAGTTACTGGCAAACATCTGGGTGCTGCCTAAGTTTCTCCCCCAGGAGAACTGCCAGAACTTTGAACAGGCTGCATTAGGCTTAATTCACTAAATTGCAAGGACCAGTATTTACAACACTGATTCATCAATGAAAAAGTAAAAACAAATAGTGATTGCATATATACAGTATAAGCAACATACATGCAGCTTAAATAGAGAAAAAAAGTAACAACATTTTTAAAATATAAATATAAATAATGAATATACTTAAAGCGGGAGTCCGCGTTTTTTTTTTCTTAAAAGCCAGCAGCTACAAATACTGCAGCTGCTGACTTTTAAAATAGTGACACTTACCTGTCCAGCGCGCCCGCGATGTCGGCACCCGAAGCCGATCTCTCGATCGTCTCTCGGGTGCTGCCGCCGCCATCTTGGGTATGGGAATCAGGAAGTGGAGCCTTTCGGCTTCATTTCCTGGTTCCCTACTGCGCATGCGCGAGTCGCGCTGCGCAATAAGGATGGACCCGCTGCCTCTGGGATCTGTGTGTTTCCCAGCATGCAGCGGGGGACTTTCGGAAAGGGGCGTAATCTACGCCCCTTTCCGCAGAGAGCTATCCCGGAAGTGGGTGCAGATACCTGTACTGTACAGGTACCTGCACCCCTCTCCCCCCTGAAAGGTGCCAATTGTGGCGCCGGAGGGGGGGAGGAATCCAATGAGCGGAAGGTCCACTTTAGGGTGGACCTCCGCTTTAAGCACTGCAGGCAATGAAAGAGACTATCACCAGCCTAAAAAAAATGCAGGTAAAAAGCATTAAAAAAGCAAGTATTTCAAATGCTCATTCCTTGTTAGCACATGAGCATGGCAGAAAAACTGATTGGCTCCTTGTGCTGCTTCTTTTTCTCCAAGTCTAAGCCCTGCTGTTCAGGAAATTGCAAGAGGCTTATACCAAGTAAAAATGCAGGTACCTGCAGTGCTTGTCTGAAAGCAGAACTAAACGCTCCCAATCACCATTAAATATTTTAAACCTTATGCTTGCTAGTATTTGTAAATACATTATATTACCAAAAGTATCGGGACGCCTTTACACTCATATGAACTTTAATGGCATCCCAGTCTTGGTCCGTAGGGTTCAATATCGAGTTAGCCCATCCTTTGCAGCTATAATAACAGCTTCAACTCTTCTGGGAAGGCTGTCCACAAGGTTTAGGAGTGTGTCTATTTCACCACTATTCCAAAAGCATTTGTAAGGTCAGGCACTGATATTGGATGAGAAAGCCTGGCTCAAAGACTCTGCTCGAATTCACCCCAAAGGTGTTCTATTGGGTTGAGGTCAGGACCAGTCAGTGCAGGCCAGTCAAGTTCCTCCACCCCAAATTCGCTCATCCATGTCTTTATGGACCTTGCTTTGTGCACTGGTCCAAATCATTTGGTGGAGGGGGGATTATGGTGTGGGGGTTGTTTTTCAGGGGTTGGGCTTGTCCCCTTAGTTCCAGTGAAGGGAACTCTTAAGGCGTCAGCATACCAAGACATTTTTTACAATTTCATGCTCCCAACTTTGTGGGAACAGTTTGGGGATGGCTCCTTACTGTTCCAACATGACTGTGCACCAATACACAAAGCAAGGTCCATAAAGACATGGATGAGTGAGTTTGGGGTGGAGGAACTTGACTGGCCTGCACAGAGTCTTGGCCTCAACCCGATAGAACACTTTTGGGATGAATTAGAGTGGAGACTTTAAGTCAGGCCTTCTCGTGCAACATCACAAATGCGCTTCTGGAAGAATGGTCAAACATTCCCATAGACTCACTCCTAAACCTCTAACAGCCTTCACAGAAGAGTTGAAGCTGTTATAGCTGTAAAGGGGGGGCCAACTCAATATTGAACTCTACGGACTGGAATGCTATTAATTTTCATGTGCGTGTAAAGGCAGGTGTCACAATACTTTTGGTAATATATTGTAGATAGGAAGGTATAATATATTTACTTGTTTTAAAGTTTTTTTTTACATTTCTTCAGTTGATTACTAGGTTTTGGTGTAGCACCCTCATAGCAGGGGATGCTAGACAAATTTAGTTTTTGGATCCTTCCAGGGAGCAGTGATTGTTTGCTCTGGTCTGTTAAGAATTTCACAGGCAGGTTTGATTGTTCCCCCTGCCTCTAGAAGAAGTTTCTAAAGCTTAGAGAGGGAGAATTCAAATAACCAGCCTGAATATTGATCAGGGCCTAGCCAACCCCTGTGGAGGTGTGCTTAGATGGTTGCTGAGACTGATTAATAGACACGTTCATTCGTTTTCGTCCGAATGCATTATCGTCTGAATTTTCAGGGATTTTCGTGTTTGTTTTAACAAACAATAATGAACACGCAGAATCCGAAAGATCCGAAATAAAAAAATGCTTTATTTTTGTTCAATATAGATAGAAAATTCAACATGATGGTGACAACAGTGATCTGTGTTTGCTGTTGAATGTGTCTAACCTAACTCTATTAGCCCAAGATTATTCGACATAGAGAGAAAAGATTTGCCATTATAGAGACCTGAAGATTCAATGAAGCAGCCTAAAAACATACGATCGCTGCCAACGGACATTTACGGTAAAATGCTTCACCCATAGGCTATAGAAGAATTCTAATGTTGTTTGACTAGTAATAATAATTATTTATTATAATATTACTAGTCAAACAACAGCCTTTTGGCTAAGATCAAGTGTAGTATCTGTTCTTATCAGTTGCCAAAGGAGGCGCTGACGTCACTCCCAAATGTGGGGAGGTCAGATGCAAATCCAATGGTGTCATTGCACCTGGATGGGCGGTTTAGGTAGGGGTAAGCATCTGGGCATCCATGCTGGTGTCAGCGGGGCCTGAGTCTGAGCCGTCCGGAAGGGTGCCTCTGGTGAGGATGGGTGCTGCATGCGGTCTGACCCCAGAAGGTCGGGCCTCTGGCCTTCTGGCCTAGATTGGGGTAGCTCTAGCTCTGGACAGTCTTTCAAGAGAGAACACCAGGTCCTCTTTTGCATGCAGGGGCTTAGTATCTCTGGATGTAATTAGGTAGGAGTGAAGGGAGTGGGGGTTGAGCTTATGGATGGGCAGGCTCTCCCCAGGCTTCCTGAACTTCATGTCTTCCTGACTGGAGTAGGGGCTGCTGTGGTCTGGGCTGTTGGTCAGGGCGGTCTTGAAAGCCTACGGAGTATGTGCCCCTGAAGTGGCAGTCCAGGGGTGCCATAAAATCACTGTGAGTGAGGGTCACTTTGATTTTGGGCACCAAGGTCACTGCAACATAACACAAATTTTTTATTCCTGGCCGGAGGGCCTTGTCATTGTTTTACACAATGGCCACCTTTTTCACTCTCCTCTCCACTTATTCCTCCCCCACTTTATTTAATGTATTCCTTTGTTTGTGTGTGTCACATTTTTTATGTTGTGCACTGCCTTCGGGCCTGTCCTGAAATTTTGGGGAGGGGGTGGACATGGCCTTCTGGCTTAGTTCGCCCTCTCTCTTCTGGAGTCTCCCTTCGGGGGAGCCCTACCTAGTGCTTGGATGGGTCTGTTTCGGCAGACCTTCCAAAGAAAGGGGTCTGTCTGGTTTTGGCCAGACAGACCACATTTTACGTACCCTTATCCCTGTCAAGAGCCCAACGCCCCGGAGGATTCAACATTGGAATTCTACTATAGCTTGTGGCCAGAGAATTCGACTGGAAAAGTAGGATAACTGCGCCCTACAGTTTACTTTAGTTACTTTGTCTAATCTTCTTATGCCCCGTACACACGAGAGGACTTATGTCCGACAGACTTCCAAAGGAGTTCCGCCGGAGTTCCGCCGGAGTTCTGACAGACTTTTCGGCCGAACGGACTTGGCCACACACGATCACACTAAACTCCGACGGATTCGAACGTGATGACGTACGACCCGACTCGAATAAGGAAGTTCATAGCCAGTAGCCAATAGCTGCCCTAGCGTCGGTTTTAGTCCGTCGGAGTAGCATACACACGAGCGGAGTTTTCGAAGGGGACCGGGTCCGGCGGAGTTCCGTCGGGAAAATTTGAAGCATGCTTCATTTCTAAAGTCCGTCAGACTTTTGCGAAGCTAAAGTCCGTTGCAGCCCACACACGATCGGATAGTCTGACGGACTCGGTCTGACGGACTTTGGATGTTGAAAAGTCCGCTCGTGTGTACGGGGCATTAGAATATCCGACTGACACCATAAGCCTTCAGTTGACAGATTTGACCTTAATTAATTAGAATTTTCGGATAAATGCATTTTTTAACTAAATTAAATAAATAAAAGTGATTTTCCAAAGTAACTAAATAAATGTATTTTTCATATCAAACCGAAATTCCGAAACAAAATATTTCAGTGTACACAAGACTACTGATTAATAGTCTGGAGCCCTGGAGCCCTCAAAATAAATATTTCCCCAGTAAGTTGAGTTCCAAGCCCTAAGGGGTTATTGCCCCTGAGGCAGCCTATGGACTGTGTAGCTGTTCTGTTAGGTCTCAGCATTGAAGTTATCTGGAACTGGCTGCAGGACTTTGCCACAATGTAACTGGTCTAAAGAGGTGCCATCTCACTTACCAGGCTGTGTCCAGAGGAAGCTGGAAGGTAGCATCTGTCCTGGGGACTTGTGAGTAAAGACCACATACTGATTCCTGTGACTATATAGTATCCTGGAGACAGCACTGGGCAGGGGTATTTGTACATAGGCACAAGCTAACCAGATGCCATAGACTTCCTTAATGGTCTTCAGCTACAAAACCTTAGACTGCTCAGAGATTTGCTTCATGGTCCCCAGCTGTGAAGCAATAGACTATCAGTTACATTTACACAGGAAGAGAATTGTCCTCCCACGGCTGGATACTAAATGTTTGAGTATCCCTTGCCCTAATCCCTCTCCTTGTACCAGTTTTACAAACAATAAATCGCAATAGGACAACCCCTAGACTGTTTATTGGAGCTGGAGGGATTAGACTGTTTGGGTGGATGGGCAGTCTCTGCACTTTTGGGGAAGAGCTAGTGAAAACCAGCAGGTCTTATGGGAGTAGTGCTACACTGGCCTACACCAAAATGATGTCATACATTCCAGTAGTCTTCATTGTCTTTCATCTTGAGAAGGGGAGGATGGGGCTTTCTCAGCTAAGCACACCCTCCTGGCTGCATGTCTGGGCTAAGGGCAGATTGATTCCAGGAAGTAAATGCTACATGAATTATCTGCCCTTACTCAAGATGGCCGCGGCTAGAAATGCAAGCAGAGTGTTTGTGAAATATCAACAAAATAAAACATGGAGACATGGGTGAGTTTGCTTTGATTACCACTTGATTATGTAGTGCTCAGCCACAGTTAAGTTCTGCTTTAAATAATATTTTTTTATTATGTATTATTGAATACAGAGCCACATGAATATAGTATGACTGATGTACCTCCGCTACGGTGCCACCCACCCAACTCCATACCTTGCCCCTTCCCATTAAATGAGACCACACCTTCCTTTTGGAGTATTTTGTGGCCGTAGCAGTCTCTTTTATTAATCAAAATAATAGTTTTAACATGTAACAAAAATATAAACCAAATATCAACAAAATATCAACAAACATCATTTAAACGTCAAAAACCTGAGCGCGTTAGTCATCTGCAGGAAATTCCCCCTCCCCACCCCATTAGCATATTGATCCAAACCAAGCACTGCGGTAATATTCCTTTAACTAGGCCTCAAGCTGACATGCTAGCTCAAAGACAGCCAACTCTTTTACCGCAGTGCACCCATTCACCATCTGCCATATCAACCCTCACTATATGGTATATCATCAACGAGCCCATATCTCCAATGGGTCCCGCATCAACTTCTCTGTGGGGAGGGGTTATCTTCCTGTACCTGCATCGACCAACACCCGCCAACCGCTACGACATCCAACACCGGAAACCTGAAAAAGAAAATGAGTTAGCCCGTCGATCCCCCCCCCCCCCCCGGAGTCCCCATCGTAACCACTCCGTCCGATGTAAGGGAGGGAGGGCGGGAACTTCCTCAACCAACTGGACGCTGGGGCGTAGCGCGCGCACGCATCCTCGCGCTGGCTCCGCCCCCCCAGCTGTCTCAGCCAATGGTTGCCAGTCCACTTCATTCATGCCAGCCCTGCCCCTATGCTCCGCTCGTGTACGGGCTGTGCTTGAATATAGTATGACTGATGTACCTCCGCTACGGTGCCACCCACCCAACTCCATACCTTGCCCCTTCCCATTAAATGAGACCACACCTTCCTTTTGGAGTATTTTGTGGCCGTAGCAGCCTCTTTTATTAATCAAAATAATAGTTTTAACATGTAACAAAAATATAAACCAAATATCAACAAAATATCAACAAACATCATTTAAACGTCAAAAACCTGAGCGCGTTAGTCATCTGCAGGAAATTCCCCCTCCCCACCCCATTAGCATATTGATCCAAACCAAGCACTGCGGTAATATTCCTTTAACTAGGCCTCAAGCTGACATGCTAGCTCAAAGACAGCCAACTCTTTTACCGCAGTGCACCCATTCACCATCTGCCATATCAACCCTCACTATATGGTATATCATCAACGAGCCCATATCTCCAATGGGTCCCGCATCAACTTCTCTGTGGGGAGGGGTTATCTTCCTGTACCTGCATCGACCAACACCCGCCACCGCAAGCAAGGATAACACCTTATCCTTGTGAGCACCGCCACACCTGCAAGGCACGCTCCACCCCATCTTGTATGCCCAAAGCCCACAAATCAGTGCCCACATCATTGAGGTGCACACCATCCTCCCTCAGGCACCGCCACGTCTCCACCTCCAACTCCGAATGCCGGACCGCCAACCCCCCATTGCGAACCACGAAGCGACTGACCTCCTGATTAATCTTCCTGCGGGCCTTGTTAATTTTGTCCACAGACCTGGCAAAACGCCACTTGGTCCTGGCCACAATGTCCGACCACACTATAATCATGTGGGGGAAGGCTGCCCTGAGTCGCAAGAAATCATACTTGATGTCCCGCGTGATGTCCAACTTGGTGCGGAGGCCCAAATCATTGCCCCCAACATGTAACACTAAGACATCCGGGGCCCTGTCAAACCCTGCAAAACGGCACACTTCGTGCACCATTCTGCTCCATAGCATACCGGGAAAACCAAACCATTTAACACAGGCCTCAAGCCTGGATATCCCCAACTGCCTGCCCTCTGGCCTAACATCACCCCTCCTGGCTCCCCAGCAGACATATGAATGGCCCAAAATCCAGACCAGTCCTGGCGCTGCACCTGAAAGAAAAACAAAAAACACCTACCCAAATCACAGTAACCGCACATGTTGAAAAACACAAACCCATGCCAACACGTACCCCAGCTCACCCAGCTAAACACCCACCAACTCCGGCCGGACATAAGATTTAAACCTGCGAGATTCCCAGCGGCCAATCCTCTTAACCGCCTCCTCATCTAGACCCCACCGAACAGCCTCCGTCGCAGCCCCAATCCGGAAAGAGTGCGAGGAAAACTTTTCCCCCTCCAAACCCAACGCCTTCAGGCATTTCCGAAAGACCCCTACGAACTGGTATCTCGATAAAAACTCCCCATTCCCATGTATCAACAATGGGCCCGGACAAGCCGGCCGAGCGGACAAAAATTCCCTCAAAACCAAGACCGGGCACAGTTCGCATGCAGGAATCGCGAACACCACGACTTCCTTCCCCTTGCCCTCTTGATCCGTCTTAGACCTCCGTATCCGCATGCGCACCCGGTCCTCCCCGCAGTACACCTCATCAAAAAACAAACCCCCCGGCCCCTTCCTAGAAGGGCTGACCAGTTCCCCTACACGAAAAGCACCAAAAAACGCCAACACAAACGCGGCCCTGAACAGCACCCTCTCATAACCCGACAAACACACAACCCCCAACCGACTACAAAGTCTGCCCAACAACTCGAAGGACACCGGTCTCCTGTCATCCTTCACCTGCTTCCCTTTCCGATAGCCCTTCAGAGCCTGCCTCACCCAAAAATCCTTGGTGAAGTCCTGCTCCCCCCGCAGTTTGAACCAAAAGGCCAAACCGGCCAATTTCTGCCCCATTCGGGAAACCGAAACCCGCCGTTCCATGTTCCGGGACACAAAGTAGATCACCATCAGTCGCCTGTCCCGTTCGTCCGCTCCCACCTGTAACCCCAATGCCTCCCATTCCGCCCATGTCTTCTCGTACGCCGACCAAGTGCCCCCACTCACCGACCGTCTGATCCAGTCCGAGGTTCGTCCAACGCAATCATCCACAATTCCTCCGGGCAGGGAGCCCCATGAACGTCCGCGGACGGCGCCAGCTCCCGGAATCTGTCCCACTGAAACCGAGACAGTGCGTCAGCCACAACATTCTCCACCCCTGGTAAGTGTACAGCATGTATAAAGATGTTCAATTGCATGCATCGCAGTACCAAATGTCTCAGCATCCTAACCACCGGCGGCGACGCCGCGGACACCCGGTTAAGGACTTGCACCACACCCAAATTGTCCACATGGAAGCGAACCTTCCGATCCCGGAAGGATGCCCCCCAAAGTTCCACTGCCAGCACCACTGGAAAAAGCTCCAACAGTACCATATTCCGCAGCAACCCTCCACCTTTCCATGCAGCCGGCCATGGGCCAGCACACCATTTGCCTTGGAAATAGGCCCCGAAACCCGTGGACCCCGCCGCATCCGTGTAAAGTTCCAGATCAAAGTTGCTCACCGGCCCGGCCATCCAGAGTGCCCGTCCATTGAAACATTCCAAGAATACATGCCAAATCCGTAGATCCTCCCGATGCTCTTTCGACAGCCTCACGAAGTGCCTCGGAGAATCCACCCCCCCTGTACTGGCCGCTAGCCTCCTACTGAAGACCCTCCCCATAGGTATGATTCTGCACGCAAAATTCAATTTACCCAGCACAGACTGGAGAGTCCTGAGCTGTACCTTCCGCAAACCCACCAACCCTCTAATCTCCGCCTTCAGCGCCTCCAACTTGTCAGCCGGCAAGCGACACTCCATCACCTCCGAGTCCAACACAATGCCTAAAAAACTGATCACCGTCGTCGGCCGTTCGGTCTTCTCCGGGGCCAGAGGGATACCAAAACTCTGCGCCACGCGCTCCAGCGTCGTCAACAGAACTGCGCAAAGCGCCGACGAGGCCGGACCCACACACAGGAAATCATCGAGATAGTGGATGACCGAATTCACTCCCGCGACGTCTCTGACCACCCATTCCACGAAGGAACTGAATTTTTCAAACAGCGCACACGAGATGGAGCACCCCATGGGCAAGCACCGATCCACATAGTACTCCTCCTGCCACCTGCAGCCCAAAAGCCGAAAACTCTCGGGGTGCACCGGAAGCAAGCGAAAAGCTGCCTCAATATCAGTTTTTGCCATCAACGCCCCCCGGCCATAACGCCGCACCCAAAACACCGCCGCATCAAAAGACGTGTAGGAAACCGCGCTAAGCCGGGGGTCGATGGCATCATTCACCGAACCCCCCTTCGGGTAGGAGAGATGGTGGATTAAGCGATACTTACCCGGTTCCTTCTTAGGAACCACCCCCAAGGGTGATACCACCAGGTCCGGCATGGGTACCTCCGAGAACGGGCCCGCGATCCTCCCCAAGGACACCTCCTTCCGCAGTTTCTCCGAAACCACTTCGGGATGTAACATGGCAGACCGCAAATTCTTGGCCACCGGGGGGGTCGTCCCCAGGACTGCCGGAATACGAAAACCCACCGCAAACCCCAAACCCAGAATCGCCGCCGCCTCCCTATCCGGATATCGATCGAGAAAAGGACGCATCCTTTCCAGCCTCACCGGCGTCGTCCCTCTTGTGTGCAGGCTCCCCGGCCCTGCCTTTGCCCTGCTTGAAGCAGCGAGACACCGGGTGGGCGCCTCCACAACCCGAGCACTCGTGCTTGTACTTGCAGCTGCCTGCGAACCTACAACCACCTTCATTATACTGCCAGCAGACTCCCTTCCTTCTAGCGGCCGATTGACCGGAAGCCCCTGGTCCACCGGCCCCCCCCTGAAAAAACTGACTCGTAGTCCTCGCCGATGACATAAGGCGCATCCACAGACTGATATCCTTATGATCCCAGCGAAGAGCAGGTCGAATCGCCCTCCGCTGCCGAAACTGCTCATCATAACGCAGCCAAGCCAATCCCCCGTAGACTCTGTGCGCTTCCCCTATCGCATCCAAGTAGCAAAAAAGAGCAGAACAATGCTCCGGATTCTTTTCCCCTATCACACTCGCGAGAATCGCGAACGCCTGCAGCCAATTCGGGAAGGTCCGAGGAATCAAGCGGTATCGTCTCTTCTCTTCGTCCTCCTTCTTGTTGTCCTCCGGCTTGACCCTATCCATGTTGAACTTTTCCAGGGGCAGCAGAGAAAATATCTCCACATATTCCCCCTTCCAAATTTTTTCCCTGACCTCCTGTTTCAAATGCGCCCCCAGCGGCCCCTCAAAACACACATACACCTCGCAGCGCGCCGCATCCGCTAACCTGACCAGGTCCTGTTTCTTGCCCGCATCCCCTGCCGCTTCCCCCGCAGGGCCAGCTGGCGCAGCCGGCGCGGCTGCCACCACCTGATCCCCCGTGCCCGGAGCCGCGACCGCAGCCGGCGGGGTCGCCCCCGCTACCACACCCCCAGCCACTGGCGTATCCGCGCACGCAGCCCCCGACCCGCCCACAGGCCCCGCCGCACCCCTGGCACGGTCCCCCGGAGCGGTCCACGCCGACCCCGGACCCGCCCCCCCAGTTTCCAGTCTGCCGACCAGATCCTTGAGGCCCGCCAGGAGGCCCGCTAGCCCCCCATCCGCCGGGACGCGGTCACTCACCCGCCTTGCCAGATGCGGGGCAAACGAGGCAGCCTCCCCTCCGCCGCGGACAACCCCCCCTGCACCCTCCTCCCCCTCACTGCCCGACCCCCCCCAACCAACCCCCCCCAAGGACCCCGGAACAAAATCAGACTTACCGGGCCGCCTGGAAGAAACGCCTCCAGCCGCCGAACCTTCACCGACCACTGACGGAACGCCACTCGGTCCCTCCTCCGCTGATGACGACAGCTCGCCTTCCGACCGGCCCGGGGTAGCCGATCCGTCCCTGGGCGACAGCCGTCCACCGGGCACCGCCTGGGCTGCTGGCAAGGTGCGCTTGGGCCGTCCTCTGCTCCGCCCCGCCGCCGACTTCTTCACCGCCTTCTTCCGGCTGCTCGGCCCTGCTTCCGCTGACGCTGGGAGACAGTGGTGCGGCGGCCGCCGCCCCACTGGAGACATGTCCTCCACCACCGGTGTGTTGTCCGCAGCCGCTGTGTAAGGCCTCCGATGGCGTGGCCCCACCCCCGCAGCAGCTGAGCTACGAGAGGGGCCCGGATCATCCTCACGGCGGAACGCCATGCTGGTGGAGGCCGGCGCCGGACCGGCCACCGGCCTCATGGAGCTGCGCCCCCCCGCCCCAGCATGCCCAGAGACCACCTCAGCCCTCCGGGCTGGCCGTTTTGCGGGCGGCTCGTGGGGGGCAGGGCCAGCGGTCCCCGCATGGCGACTGGGTGGAGCCCTGGGGGAATCAGGGGAGAAGCGGGCCGGCGGGCGGGAACGCCGCGCCCGAGCCGATCCATCCCCCTCCATCCTCGTATGGTCCCGCACCTCGCCGAGGGCCGCCGCCACCTGTTCGTGGAGCCACCGCTCTCCGTTCGCCGCCGCCGCGGCCCGCAGCTGCTGCACAAGATCACCCAGGGAAGACGCCATGCCGCTCGGTGAACTTCCTCAACCAACTGGACGCTGGGGCGTAGCGCGCGCACGCATCCTCGCGCTGGCTCCGCCCCCCCAGCTGTCTCAGCCAATGGTTGCCAGTCCACTTCATTCATGCCAGCCCTGCCCCTATGCTCCGCTCGTGTACGGGCTGTGCTTTAATTTTTGTCTTTTGTATCTACTGGGAATTTGCACAAAGTGTGCTGGGCAGCCGTTGCTGGGCAAGGAATTGATTGACTGTTACTTTATTCTGTATCTGGACTCATGCTAACATTTTAGAGGTCAGATGACCAAAAAGACTGCTCCTGGACATCCACTAGAACAATAACAGCCAGCTAGCAATCTCTTACCTGCATTTCCATCAGTGAAAGCTCCAAGTAACAATTTATACTTTTCAGCCTCTCCCAGAATTTTGAAGGATGCATACTTGGCGAAATACTTTTTGTTATCAGAGGCAGATAGATCAATACGCAATTCCCAGGTGCCTGTGAAAAGATCCGTCAATACGATGTATTTTGTGAAATCATAAAACTGGTCATACAGGGTTAGATTTTCAAATGAACATTCAAAGAAGATTCATTCATAACAACATTCTGTCTTTCCATCATTGAGTCAACAAATTCAGTTTGAAAGCCCTTAAAATGTCCTTCAGACCTGCCACTTGAATGGAATCCCGGGTTTTATTACAATATGTACAGTTTTTGACTAACAGAATCCCCATTCAAAGAAATTATTTTGTTCAAGAACATTCTTCCATTCTTTCTAAAGCCGCGTACACACGGGCGGACTGTCTGGCCTACTTAGTCCGCCGAAACACATTTCAGCGGACAGTCCGCTCGTGTGTGGGCTTCAACTGACTTTTTCAGCGTGCAGTCTGGCGGACTAAGTATTTCGGAATTTCCGTAATACTGTCCGTCGGACTCGCATTTCGGCGGACAATCCGCCCGTGTGTGTGCCAGTCCGCCGTACTTTTGAAATGAGCGGACTTTAACCGCCCGGAAAAAAGTCTGCTCATTTCGAGCGGGTATCCAGGTAGGCGGGGCCCGCGAAGGAGACGTCGCTGGCCCCGCCGCCTGGTATGGACTTAAAGGGGAACCCCAACGCCGAAAAAAATCGGCGTGGGGTCCCCCCCAAGTCCACAACAGACCCTTGTCTGAGCACGCTACCCGGCCGGCAAGGAAAGAGGGACGAGCGAGCGCCCCCCCCCCCTCCTGAGCCGTACCAGGCCGCGTGCCCTCAACATGGGGGGGTGCCTTGGGGAAGGGGGGGCCGCGCGCCCCCCCCACCCCAAAGCACCTTGTCCCCATGTTGATGAGGACAAGGGCCTCTTCCCGACAACCCTGGCCGTTGGTTGTCGGGGTCTGCGGGCGGGGGGCTTATCGGAATCCGGGAGCCCCCTTTAATAAGGGGGCCCCCGGATACCGGCCCCCCACCCTATGTGAATGAGTATGGGGTACAATGTACCCCTACCCATTCACCTGTAAAATAAAAGTACAAAAAAAAACACAACACACGAGATAAAATACTTTATTGCACAGCTCCGGGGGTCTTCCGTCTTCGGGGGTCTTCTCGCCGGACTCCTCCGCTATCTTCTTGTAGCTCTTTTGCTAGCGGAGGAGTCCGGCTTTCTTCCTCGCCGCCGGCCTCTTCTCCCGACTTCGGGGGGTCTTGTCCCCCTCT
This sequence comes from Lithobates pipiens, assembly GCF_037356315.1. Classification (NCBI taxonomy): domain Eukaryota; kingdom Metazoa; phylum Chordata; class Amphibia; order Anura; family Ranidae; genus Lithobates; species Lithobates pipiens. Next base: position 194,218,528 of record NW_027507685.1, read on the forward strand.
TCGGTTCTTCTGCCGGGCCACCGCGCCTTCTTATAGCTCTTTTACAGGCGGTGGCCCGGTCTTCTGTCGCCGCCGCAGACCCCGACAACCAACGGCCAGGGTTGTTGGGAAGAGGCCCTTGTCCTCATCAACATGGGGACAAGGTGCTTTGGGGTGGGGGGGCCGCGCGGCGTGCTCGGACAAGGGTCTGTTGTGGACTTGGGGGGGACCCCCACGCCGATTTTTTTCGGCGTTGGGGTTCCCCTTTAAGTCCATACCAGGCGGCGGGGCCAGCGACGTCTCCTTCGCGGGCCCCGCCTACCTGGAGACGCGCTCGAAATGAGCGGACTTTCCTCCGCGTGTGTGGGCGAGTCCGTTCATTTCAAAAGTAGGGCGGATAGTATGGCGGACTTAGTACGCCGTATTAGTCCGCTCAAAAAGTGGTGTGTGTGGTCAAGTCCGTTCATTTCGAAAGTATGACGGACTGTCTGTCGGATTGTCTGACGGACTAAGTTGGCCAGACAGTCCGCCCCGTGTGTACGCGGCTTAAGTCACTTTCTCATCACTACGATTAAAAATGAACATCAATTGGGCCTTAATGACCAATAGAAATGTCCCCAAAATTTAAAGAAAAAAATGAACAAAATTCTGCTGGTGTATTGGCCAGCTTAAAGAACAATTCCAGGTATTGGTGTTTTTTTTGTTCAGTAACATTGATCCAGCACGGACCAATGTAACTATGTATATATCATATCTGACCAATATCCCTGAGAGTGGGAAATTACTGAAGTAGACACCGCTACCCTCAGAAGAGATGTGTTGGAAGTGGAGAGAGCCCAAGGGCAACAAAACTAATATGGGGACTGGAGGACCTAAATTACGAGGAAAGACTGCAAACACTGAATGTATTCTTGCTGGAAAAAAGACGCTTGAGAGGAGATACAAATCCCTCAATGGCGATCTCAGCATAGGAAAAAACTATTCAGTCTCAAGGAGTGTATGAGGACACAGGGCCACACATTGAGATTGGAAGAGAAGCGGTTTAACCTTATACTGCAAAGGCGGTTTTTCATTATCAGGGCAATAAGAATACCGGGCTATAGTCAAATGACGCCCACAGATAGGATCTCCTGGGTGGGCATCATATGATGTCCTCGGTATCTCGCCGCTCCTGAGGGCCCTCGGGGGCCTGCAGAGCAGTGATCATGGATGAGCCCGATCCGTGTGATCTGCCTCCCCAATCCATGTGATCCGCCTCCCCGCTCCACCCCGATACACGTGACCGGCTGTGTCCAATCACAGCCAGTCACATGTACTGTCTACGTGAACTCCGCTCATACACGCCCCTAGGGTGCATGCAGAGCGGCGATCGGGGATGAGGCTTGTTACCCTGACACAGCCCAGCCCCGATCACAGTAAAGAGCCAATAAAATTGGCTCTTTACCATGTGACCGGCTGTGCCCAATCACAGCCGGTCACAGAATGTCAACAAATCGCAGTAATGAGAGGTTACCGGGTTCTCCTCCTCACACACCAATCGTTTGTGAGAAGGAGGTTGCGGTAACATCTCGTTACCACTTAGTGTACACCAACACACGCTGATTACCCCCCCAATAAAGAGGACCTGTCACCAGCCATCAAAGTACCTGTCACCAGCCATCACAGCCCATCTGAGCAGCCGAGTACATGTCCCAGCCCATCTGAGTACCAAAGTACCTGTCCCAGCCCATCTGAGTACCCAAATACCTGTCCCAGCCCATGTCATAGTCCATCTGAGTACCAGAATGTGTTTTGGGGTATAATTTTTGCTATATACATGCTATGTGTTAGAAATCTCTTATAAATGGACAACTTTGTGTAAAAAAAAAAAAAAAAAAAGATTTTAATTTTCTTTCCACATTTTTCGAAGACTTGTGGAAAAAAAATGAACTGTTAAAAAGACTCATAATGCTTCATAGAATAGACGTTGAGGTGTCTGCTTTCTAAAATGGTGCTCCAGGGCCTTCACAAATGTAATAGGTCGTTATGAAATTAGAGGTGTCATTTATGCTCCTAGAACCCCTGACGGTGCTCCCTGCATGTTGGACCTCTCTGTGTGGCCAGGTTGTGTAAAAGTCCCACACAAATGGTTTTGTCATACTTGGGAGGAGTAGCAGAATGTATTTTGGGGTGTAATTGGAAGTATACATATGCTGTGTGTGAGAAATAACTTGTTATTATGACAATTTTGTGAAAAAAATAATTCTTAATTTTCCCAAGAATTGTAGGAAAAAATTACAACTTTAAAAAACTCACCATGCCTCTTACTAAATAATTTAGCCTGTCTACTTTTCAAAAAGGGGTCATTTTTGGGGTATTTGTACTTTCCTGACATTTCAGAGCCTCAAGAAATGAGATCAGCTGTGATCAGATGTGATCAATTTTCAATGATTTGCACCATAGCTTGTAGACTCTATAAGACTAAATAATACCCACTAATTTGGGTTATTTTTACCAAAGAGATGTAGCAGTATAAATTTTGGCACAAATTTATGAACAAAAATGACTTATTTGCAAACTTTTATCATAGATATTTAAAAAAAAGTGTTTTGTTTTTTTTTTCAAAATTTTCGCTCTTTTTTCACTTATGTCACAAAAAATAAAAAACCCAGTGATGATTAAATCCCACCAAAAGAAAGCTCTATTTGTATGAAAAAATGATAAAAATGTTGTTTGGGTACAGTGTTGCATGACTGAGTAATTAGCATTCAAAGTGTAAGAGCGATAAAACCAAGAAATGGTCTGGGAAGGAAGGGTGTATAAATGCCCTGTATTGAAGTGGTTAAGCAGCGCTAGACATACCTGGCCAAGAGCTCACAAAGGAAATAATGACCATTCTTGTTAGAACTATGGTCCTTAAAGATGTCTGTCTCTCTACCCCTCTCCATAGCATAAGTATGCAAATGCTGACTAGCTAAACATTCAAATTGATGTACAAGCTCACATATGACAAAACTTGAGGGAACATTGTACTTGATACTATAGTATTTATGGGTGTACTGTATCCAAATATGTGCTGTGATGGAAAATGAAGGTGCTCAAAAGCTAATGTGGCAGTCTTGTTACCTGATGATGTCAGCATATGAAGATTGTCATTGCCCAGCCAGAACTCATTCAGACGACTCCCGAAACCACTCTTGTACGAATTCCAATCACGGAAAAAATCAACAGACCCGTCATAACGTCTCTGGAAAACCTACACACAGAAATGTATTACTGCGACCTGGTGCTTGGGCTTATGTCTCGTACTTGGGGGATACCTATGCACTCACTGTATACTGATGTTTCTTTTTAGCAGACTTTATCATTTACTATAGGGCCTAATTTACACTGCTGCTGAAAAGGAAAGCTCCCCCCCCCCAAACGATAGATCTAATGATGTTGCTTTAGTGGAATGGCTCACTACACATTTGCCACACAGTATATTAGCAAGCGGGGATTAAATGTTTGATGTAAATTTCACCCATGGTTTCTTAACTGCCCAAGGAACAGCCAGCTAAACTATTTGAGTGATAATCCTGCAGTCCATGACTTAGGTCTATGCAGTTAGACCAGAGGACCTACTATATTTTAGCATAATGGCCGGTTAATCCAAAACTGATGGCCTATCCCTAATCATGTCTTTTAAGTTACACATACTTAAATATATATTATTATGAATATAAATAATATGATGTCCTAGTCTTCCTACAAGCACTTATTTATCATTTATCGATGGGTTGTTTTGTAGTATGTTATGATGTGTGGTCTTCTTGAAAGCAAACTTGTTTTTCTAACAAAATTCCATGAATCTTTACTGTGCACATATTGTATAGTGAACACTCCTCAGTTCTGGCAGAGCACCCCAAGAGCTCTAAATACTGGAGAGCTCTGACACGCAACTAGTGTCTTGATCAATAACTCTACCTGCCCATTCTCGAGACAAACTTTAGGACGTTTGTGGATAATCTGACATTGGCAAGTGGCCGTTCTTTGCTTGCCCGAGTGCTCCAGGTTTTAGGGCTTTCTCTTCGCAACTTTAAAAAAAAATGATGAAACTATAAGTACAGACAGCCTTTGTGGCTGTCGACTTGTAGTCCTCAAACTACCAGAGCGCTGCTGAGCTCTCTAGGTCGTTCATTGAGCTTCCTGCCATTGTGTAACTGCCTGCCTGTATCGGAGGTACGGCCAGACAGATACACAGACAGCCTGCAGGACTGTGGCATTACAACCATTATCTGCTGATCGTGGGTGCAATGCTTTACAGGCTCCTAACAAAAAAAAGGAAATGCATATTTTTTACCTGCAAAAAAAGTGCATTTATAATTTTTTTTCATAAAGGTGAACATCTCCTTTAACATTTAAGAATGACATTTTGAGTTCGTTTTTTCCACTACATTGAAGTTTTATCTTCTGATCACTTACGATCCATCCTCCTCCATCAGTATGCATATCACACAATACTTTCATGGTCTTCTGGCCCTTTGGGTTTATGGTGTACCAATCACTTAGTATTTCACCCTGGTGCAGGAGTTCCTTGCAATTTTTTGCATCTGAGGTTAGAAAAAGTATATATATTTATTCCGAGATGTACTGATCACCCATTCCATATAAGTGAATAAGACAATATCCTTAAACAGATCTAGAAATTTCCCTTACAGGTCATTGAAGTTCCAACAGGGCCAAACTAAAGCTCACCAGAGATGGATCAGATATGGATCAAAATTCTGCCAAATTTCGAACCATCTGTGGCTATTCCTGTTTGAGAGAAGTCGACCTACTGATCAATTTGTTTTGAACTGGACTTTTGGAAAACTTGTGTTCGATCAGTGCTTGCAGCCAATCATCTGCATCATTTATCAGTGTATTCTGGCAGTAGGAATGTCCTGCTGTCAGAATACAGTAGTGCAAGGGGAGGATTCCCCCATCCATACATTCCAGCACAATGATCATCTGAATCATGAACGGTGCAAATTACGATGACCCAATCAATGCAGGGAAGGTCAGAGGTGATTTCATCTAACACGAACCAACCTAAAATGGAGGCACACGCACCAATCCACAACACCGGGATTACTCAACTAAGCATCTCTTCTTTTTAGGGACACCCAAGTGGGTGCAGCACACTTAAGGGGGGCCCAGGAAGCCTTCAAGAGGCCAGCAAAGCTTATATCAAGAGCCTAGTTAAGGGGTTTCCAAAGTTTCTAAAGAAAGGGCCAGTTTACTGTCCTTCAGACTTCAGAGGGGCCGGACTGTGGACAGTGGGAGTAAACAATGCTCAATCTATGGTATCAGAGGGAGAAATAGTGCCCTTTTTTATTGTCAGTGGTAGGAATTCTGCTGCTCTGTTGGTGTCAGTGGCAGGAATTCTGCCCCATTGTTGGTGTCAGTGACAGGAATAATGCTTCAAGGGCCAGATAAAGGCAAGCAAAGAGCCACAGTTTGAAGACCACTGGCTTAGATCAACAGCATTGGAAGGTTCCTCCAACCATTTCACCCATATATTACAAAGCTTTTTCGTTTTGCCAATACTTTCATATGTATCCCAGTAAAGAGGGAAGCACAAACTGATTTTTGTTTAAGGTTTCCTGGTCTCAAAAACCCATGTAGTCCCTAAATCAGTGGTGGTCAACATTCTCAATACATGCCAACGCATCGTGTGCCTGTAGTCCCATAGTCAGCTTTGCAGCCAAACCCAGTTTGCATTACAGGGAATGTATTTCTCTTTCTGCTGACCTCACTCTACTTCCACCCTTAGGCAACACAGAAATGCCCACTCACTTAGGAATAGGGATGGGTATAAACACCATGTGGTCATGTGACCACTGGATTAAAGGAATTCTATGGTCACAGCAAACACTTTCAATTTAAAACACCCGCATTGTAATACTAATATAAACAATAGTTATTATTGGCAATCCAATAGAAGCTTATTTGAAAAATTCTCCTCCTTCCATGATGTGAGTGCTGCCTGTCATCTCATTCCACAAATTCCTGCATGCTTTGCAGCTTCTCCTCTGCTGTTTACACTCAATTTCAAAGGACTACATATCCCATGGTACCTTGCTGCCAGTTTTCTGTACAATTCTCCAACCCATCAAAAGCTCCAACCACGTAATTTCCGGTTTCATTAAACATCAATAATTGCAGATTTTGACAAATTGCTGTTTGGACAAAACACTGGCAACTGAATACAGTCTGGTACAGGAAGATTTAGCTGGTTTGACAGCCCAGCGGCTAAGGAGGACAAAGTTGTTGCTGCCTTGGTGGTGGCCATTTTGTTTGCTAGTATTGGAGCAGAGTAACACTCTCCACTCATAATATCGTGCACTGGACTCTATTCAGTTGCTGGTGTTGTGTCCAAACAGCAATTTGTCAAAATCTCCAATTACTGATGGTTTAAAGAAACAGGAAATTACGTGGTTGGAGAATTTGACAGAACACTGGCAAGCAGTGTTTCTTGCACTGACTCCACCTCCCAAAACTCCTCCTCTCAGCACCTCTGTAGTTCAGAAGGCAGGCTCAGTGAAATGCTGGATTACTTTTACGGGTGGCAGAAGGTGGGTCCTATTTTGTTCCTCCCACTGTGTGATGTCAGAAACCAGAAGTAACCAAATCTTTATCAGCCATGGAAGCAGCCGATCCGACCGATCTGTGTCTGATTGGCTGCATTGGAGGCCAGAGTAGAGGTCCAGGGTCTAAAAGAACCCAGATCTTTCCATAAAGAGGACCTATCGTGGCCCATGTTGTCACAAGGGATGTTGTTCATCCTTTGTGATAGCAATAAATTAAAGGCACAGTGCATATTTAAAAATAAAATGTAAAGGGCCCCGCCCACCTGTGCTAGGTCCAGACCTCCTGCGTAACTCTAAACTGGTAACCTGTAATGGCTTTTAAAGTGTCGCCTATGGGGGTTTTTAAGTACCGTAGTTTGGTACTTTTCCACAGGCGGATGCAATTTTAAAGCTTGACATGTTTGGTTTCTATTTACTCAATGTAACATCATCTTTTATATTTTACCCAAACAAAAGCGGGTATTATATTGTGTTTTTGTGTATTAAAATTCATTAAAGTGTATTTTTCCCCAAAAATCTGTGTTTGAAAAACCACTGCGCAAGTACTATGTGACATAAAAATATACAACACCCATCAATTTATTCTCTAGGGCCTCTGCTTAAAAAAAAAAAAAAAAGAAAAACATAATGTTTGAGAGTTCTAAGTGATGTTTTATACATGTAGGAGAGGAATGTCACAATTGACCCGGACTGGAAGTGGTTAAAAAATAAATTAAAAAAAAGGTAGCAAAAATGTATTTTAAACATTATATTATATATATTTGCCCATTACGAGGATTTTTTGAAATATTATACCTTCCTTTTACTAACTTCACAGCTACATTAAATGAATGACAGGTAATAAAGAGTAAGGCCGCGTACACACGCGGGGACTGTTCGCTCAACTTTGTCCCCTGAACAGTGTTTCGGCGGACAGTCCGCTCGTGTGTGGGCTTTCAGCGGACAGTTTCAGCGGACAGTCTGCTGAACAAAGTTTTTCGGAAATTCCGAAAAACTGTCCGCTGAAACTCTGTTTCAGCGAACAGTCCCCTCGTGTGTAGGCTTGTTCGTCAAACTAAGTTCCGCGCATGCTCAGAAAGGATTTACACGCCGAAGTTTGCATTGCAGTGTATAGGACGTCGTATTTTTCGTCCCGTCGTACGTGCCGTTCACGTCATCGCGCACGGTTTCAGCGGACTGTTCGTTCGTCGTGTGTGGGCAAGTCCGTCCATGCTAATTTTGAGCGGACTGTCCGCTGAAACTGTTTGACGGACAAAGTTGAGCGAACAGTCCCCGCGTGTGTAAGCGGCCTAATAGATTCTCCTTGGAAACATCAAACTTACCATGCAAAGCAGTAGGTAATGCAGGGTCCCCTTTGTCTCCTGTGATGAAATACAGAATTTTGACTGTTAGTTGTATATAAGAGAGCTGATCTATATTGGATTCATTGGGACATACTGGATATTCTGTATATTTATTACTTTCTTAGTCACCTGGAACATGTATGCAAATAAGGAAAGTCAGAGTAAGGCCAGAAATCCTGATCCGCATACTTGCTCCAGGCTATTAACTTAAATGAAATGAAGTTAAAGGTTAACAGCCAGACAACTAGTTTTGTTTTTCAGAATTATTGTTCCGTGATGACTGCCTCTGTGGTTTTTCATTATACTTTACCTTTAAAGAATTCCAGGTATGGATATTATACACATTGGTCAAGCTTGGACGAATGTAACTATGCATACACCATATCGGTGGGATTCCTCTAGTACCTGGAAATCACTGTAGTAGACACCACTACTCCAGTGAACTCCACTAGCGTTTAGGTCCCATGCTCCCAGGTTGGCTGCTCAACATGGGCACCAATCGGAAAATGCTTTTCATTTTTTGAATGAATACAAAGCATTCTCTGACTGAATAAGGTGAGGAGTGTGACACAACGTCCCACCTTTCCATTGCATTCAATCATAGAACACTTTACATTGTTCAAATACAACACAATCGGTGAATGGCGCCTTTGTTGAGCTGCTCTGTTCAAAATGCAGCAGGGCAGTCACTTAGAACTAGTCAGTGGAGATCACTGGAGTAGTGTTGCCTACTACAATGATTTCTAGCCTCCAGGGGGATCCCCAGGGCCATCTTTAATATTGATTGGACCCCAGGTAAAAATGTTCTTGCTATAGGTTACAGCACATCATCTCCCTGCCGGGGGGCGTGATATACATATGAATGCAGCCATTATTTACATATCAATTTGTCCGGCCTCAGCTATTTACATATGAATGCTGCAGTTATTTACATATGAATGCTGGTAATGTACATGTAAACACAAGGTCTGCAGGTAAGTCATCTGTACACAACAATAGGGCAGAGCTGGGCAGCATTAATAGCAGGACTTCACACTGAGATATCAGGATACAGCACAGGACTAAAACTTCAAGAGAAGTTCAAGGGAATTTAAACTGGGATAGTTGGCAAGTATGAGGCAGCGGTTTTGGGCCCCACAACAATGACAGGGCCCAGGGCAGCTGTCCCTTTTGCCCTGCCTTAAAGACGGCCCTTTGGATCCCACATGTATGGTAGTAATCAATGTAACTATGTAAAAAAATGCCATAAACTGCACCGTTATAGTATCACCAGAAATCAGCTGTAGAAGGGGCTACTGGTGTATTCATGAAGGTCATTAAACATGTAGGTACCTGGGGGTGTTGACTTTTGATTTTTGGGTCTAGTTAAAGTGACCCTGTAGGGCTGAAATAAAGCCCAGAAGAAATGTTTTTTCAATAGAAAAACTTTTATTTTCACCTCTCTGGTGGCCATTGTATCCCACCACATCGCAGTGCTGCAGCCTTTGTAAGACTCCCCATCAATGAAAACTTTTGGGAGTGTCTGATGTCTTAATTAAACCTCACGACATCTGACACATTAAATGCTTTAGATATTGAAAACATAATGACAAATGCACAATAAATGGGGTGGGGGGGGAAAGGCAGTTTGACATTTTCGCCCGGGACTCTAGGTGACCTTGTCCTGGAGCTCTTCAGAGAGATGTTATTTCCTTTAGTACAGCCTTTATCCACCTTTCTACCCTAGAGGAATGCTTGAAATAATTTTCAGTTCTTAGGGAACCCCTGGTATGGTATGATTACTCAACTTGGGGCCTTCGGGATAATGCCCCTTAGATTGGGGGTGGTAAGTGGGAAGAATGCCTCCCCCCTTACAGGAGTGACCATAATGACACCCTTGTAGTCATAAAGCTGGCCACGTAGCATTGGACCTGAAACTATGCAGCCACCATCAGATAGGAAGTCAGTTAGCCACAGCTTAGCCCCTTCGCACCTAAGGGTAAAACAAATGTAAATGCCTAAACACAAATTTTGCTACATTGACATGTGTTAGTAAAACCATACATATCATGACAACTACTTTGTGCATTCAGGTGGATTATACCTTGTTTTTTTTCAGGACAAATTCAGCTTTCATTTGGTAGTAAATGGTAATGCATATCTCCTGATTTTTTTTTTATTCTCAAAGGAAAACTGGCCCAAAATAGTAAAAAAAAAAATTTGTTTTAAATTTAGCTGTATATTTCTTGGTGCTACCATAACCTTGCACCGAAGAACAACCCAAATTAAGTTCTCCTACTCCTGACGATCGCAGCAATACCACATATGTGTATATTAGTTGTTGTATGTACCCGTAGTATAGACCAAAAACAATAGTGCTCATTTTTCAGTTTTTTTTTTTTATCCTGCCTGACACTGATACCAATTAAAAAAAAAACCCTGTACAAAAACAATACTGACCCTGACCCAAACACTAACCTAGATCAAAATCTTGATCTAGGAATTTCTTTTTTTATTATTTCTTTTTTCTTACACACACTGTTTTTCTCTCTGCAAGGAAACAGAGAGAGATACGATGCATCTTTCGCCTCCATTCACAGAGAAAGAAAACACGGGGCGGACTTCACAGTGACTGATAAATGTGATAGCCAATCAGAGACTATCACAGCAATCAGGTGACCCAGAATCGGGAGTTTCAGGTCCTTATCATTAGTACAGGGTCCCGGTCTCTGTGCTGGAAGGGCACCATGCGGCCCCACAGATATAAGCTGTCTAGTGTGGCCGTATATTTGTGTTAAGTTGGCATGAAGGGGTTAGAAACCCCTAGCCACCCCCTGGTTGAAAATGGCTGCTTTAGCATAATGTCTTTTAACAGGAATGAGATAAATTAGACCTTGTACACATGAGCAATGGATGCAGAGAATTAGATGCACCCTTGTCCCTGCAGTTGGGGCAGCATTCTACAAAACAGGCAAGAGAAACAATGAACCAAAAGGTTGCACATAGAGTTTAAATTGCTGTCCACGCTGCAATGTAACCATCCAGTTGTACTGAGTCATTCAGGTCAATATACTATACAGCATTCCTCCTACCATTTAATGGTCTCTTGGCAGGGGTCAGAAGTAGCTTCCATACATCCTATTCTGATCCCAATCTTAACATGTTCTGAAATTTGTACAGGCCTATTTTTGCTAACACACAGTTTTACAAGTTGAGGGATATGCTTGTGTTAGACATCACAGTTTAAGATGTTCCCAAGTACATATTAAAATATAAACCTAAAATATGGAAGTCATTACCATTGGAAGTCTTACCTTTTACTCCTTTCTCTCCTCTAGAGCCAGTATCACCTAAAATACACATGAAAACACTCTCAATATTGCAGTGCAAACTACAGAGGATGTAAATGGAACTGAATTTTATTTGAATTTGAAAATTTTAATTTTACAAACCTTTTTCACCTGGAGGACCAGATTTCCCCACAATCCCCTGACTTCCTCTTTCTCCTACAAAATAAAGAACACTGACGTGTTATTCATAAACGTTGTTGTTAATTAATGAATGTCTATCCACAATATTAAAATGAAGAAACTCAAGTTGTTTGAGAAAACCTGGAGCCCCTGGATTTAGTACTTGACAGGAGATACCTGGGCCCATTTTGATTAGCTCATGGTTTGGATTGGGGGAATTGGCACACCCTCTTTTCTTTTAGTTCTTCTGTCTGTCTTTTTTCTGGGGGGGTGAGAGACCTTCCTATACCGAAAGGTGTGGGAGGTCAACTCCTATTTTTTGAGTTTCAAAGTAATTTCCCTCCACGGTGTAGAGGTCTGGAAATCAGGCTTTATGTCTCTGCACAAGATGGTGGAGGGTGTATTTGACCAATGATATAAATGTCTTCTGTTGAGACTTAGTTTGAGCAGACCACATTGTGCATAGGTGGCTTACTATTAGATAAAGTATTTATCTTGATCATAGGTTTAATTTGCAATGCACCATTTTAGTTATCCTTGTGCATGCGGTTAGGCTTACCTCTACCATGGACAGTCCAGATTCTTTTTTTTAATGTGTGATTTCATATTTCACTATCTTTATAAGTTTGTGGAGATGTATGGCTTGGCATTACCCCAATGGTATTATATATTGTGATTTATACTTGGTCCGTTACCTTTCTAAATAAAGACACAAAAATGCATGACATTGGTTTAAATGGGCACAGCAGACCTTTTATTAACAAATAACATCAATTAAAACAATTCAATCATGCAACCAGGAAGGGGACTTTTTTAAAGCACACTTTATAACTGTAATCGCCCATGTCCTGCACCCTGATCAGCTGGAAGACGTTATGACCTTCTTACATTTTACCCCAGGGAACCTAGCTCCTGGGATAACCACTAATAACCAACCAATCAGGTGGGAGTGCCATACCCTAGATGGGCCCCTAATTTTGTGACAGTATAGTTATTGACCCCCCAAAGACCCCCTGACCTGCTAAACTGCTGTGGCAATGATTCCCTCCTCCTTTTTTTTTTTAAATAAGTACTTGCCTATAAATTCATAACCTAAAATAGCAACCCACAAACCCCAATACCCCAGAATACAGGAAGGGAGGGAACTTTCCTCTTTGTCTAAACTTTACAGTATGAACACCCAGCATCCCTTGTAAAACCACCCTTGTGGCTCTTCCCTGCCCATCTGACCTTCAGCCTCCAATAAGGTAAGGATTACGCCCTTTCACTACTAAATGATCAAGATTTAAGTCCTACTGAAACCTGTAATTGCATAATCCACACACATAGTGCCTTACTCTCTATATTCCTCTGAGGAAAGAGTATCAATTTCATCCCAAAACTGGTCACCAGCTAAAGGAACAAAAAAAAATAAAAAATAAATAAAAAGCGTCAAAGCTTGTAATACTTGCCTGTCCTACTGTCCATACCTTGGCTCTTTAGTCCTCATGCACATAGGACTTTTTTTCCCCTTGGACACATTTGCCTAAAGCCATGTTTTGCTAATAAGTTGCGCTCAGGTGTGTCGAGCATTAGGGTGTTCATTCATTCCATTGGTCAAGATATTAATTGATGCAAGCCATTGGAATGAACACTCACTTCATTTCGTTTCATTGAGCTGTTTTTCTGCCAAAATACTCCTCTCCTGAACATGCAAGTGATGGGTTATTTATCTGTGTCTAAATGCTGCCTCTAAACACCTGTACAAGCCTATGTATAGAGAAAACAACAACAACAGTCTCCTGCTTTCAAGGGTGATGTAATGATAGTGAATGTAACAAAGGACCTTGATAATTGCAATGGAAGCACAGGCTTTGCTTCCCTCTAATGGCGTGTACACACGATCAAACAATCTGGCAGAAAAGTCCACCGGACAATCTGCCCGACAATCCGCCCCTGTGTGGGCTCCGGCGGACTTTTTTTTACCCAAAAGTCCAGCGGACTTAGAAAGTAGTTTTGACTCAAAATTTGTCCGCCGGACTCACAGTCCAGCGGACAATACGGCCGTGTGTGTGCTAGTCTGCTGTACTTTTGAAATGAACGGACTTGCCCACACATGGAGGAAAGTCTGTTCATTTTGAACGTGGCTCCAGGTAGCCGAGACTAGCGAAGGAAGTCAATGTCGCCGCCTTCGGCGGCGAGATTGACACGTCGCTGGCCCCCCCAGGTCCATATCAGATCCGTATCTGAGCACTCAACCCAGCCGGTCAGGAAAGGGGGTGGGGACGAGTGAGCGCCTCCCCTCCTGAGCTGTACCAGGCCGCATGCCCTCAACAAAGCACCTTGTCCCCATTTTGATCAGGACAAGGGCCTCTTCCCAACAACCCTGGTCGTTGGTTGTCAGTGTCTGCGGGCGGGGGGCTTATCGAAATCCGGGAGCCCCCTTTAATAAGGGGGCCCCTGGATACCGGCCCTCCAACCTATGTGAATGAGTATGCAGTACAACATACCCCTACCCATTCACCTGTGAAAAAAATGTAAATAAAACACAACACACAAGGGTTAAAAATAATCTATTGCATAGCTCCAGGGGTCTTCTTCCGTCTTGGGGGGTCTTCTCGCTGGACTCCTCCACTATCTTCTGCTCTTTTGCTAGCTCTTTTCCTAGCTGAGGAGCCTGGCTTTCTTCGTTGCCGCCGCCGTCCGGGGGTCTTCTTCCGGGGGTCTTGTCCCCCTCTTTGGTTCTTCTTGCTGGGCCTCCGCTTCTTCTTCCAGCTGTTTTACTGGTGATGGCCCGGTCTTCTGTCACTGCTGTCTTCACTGCCTTCTCTTCTTCTGATGTTGACTCGTCGCTGTCTCTGGCCGTAATGACAGGGACGTGTTGCGCGGCGACTTATATAGGGACAATGGGCGGGGTCACTGAGTGATGTCCCCGCCATTATGATGTCACAGTCCCAGCATCCTCTGGGACTGTGACATCATAATGGGCGGGGACATCACACGATATATATATATAAGTCGCCGCTTCCCTGTCATTGCGGCCGAAGGAGACAGCCGTGTGTGGGCAGGTCCACTCGTTCGGACAGTCCGGCGGACTTTACGGCGGTTTGTCCGGTGGAAGTCCGCCAGACTAAGTCCGCCGGATAGTCTGATCGTGTGCACGAGGCATAAGAGTCTCAGAAACCATGAAATCAGACTGAGACAGAAGTAAAGTTACATCACACTTGTTTAATAAAAGTAAAAAAGAACAAACATAGTCAAAACCTAGCCAAAGTTCAGTAACCGGAACGGATAGTCAGTCAAGCCAGAAGTCAGGGATCAACATAGTGAAACAGCAAGCAGGATCTGGAGCCAGAAGGGATGTTAGTGTCACGTACCTTTAAGCAGAGCCCGGAGTGCAGGGAGTGGCCTCTCGTAGACCTCTGACTCGAGAGACCCTGGTAGTGGTGACAGGGGCTCAGGAGCACAGAGGGGCACAAGTGCCTGACTGGATAGCAGGTGGTAGTGGCAGAAGACTGTTGAAGGAGGAGGTGTATTGTAGTCCAGTGTCTGAATGCAGGCAAAGGTGAGATAAGTTCCAGCAGACAGCAGAAGGGTTCCGGTAGTCCAGCAACGGCATACAAGTGATTACAGGAGGTGACAAACAACGGAGGGGTATTGTAGTCCAACAACGGATGCAGGTGTAATGGATAAGCGGAAGCGGAAGAGTCCAGTAGTCTGCGGCCAGAGGTAGAAGGCTACAAACGCAGAAGGAGTACAGCCAGATATTGCGGAGGACTGGGAGGTGTCCTGTAGTACAACAGCAAGCAACTTACAGTTGACGGATGGTGTAACAGTCCAGGTCAGGCACAGGCGGGCAGATCAGGTACAGAAACGGAATCCAGAAGAGTAGTCGGGTACAAGCCAAAGTCGGGGGGCAGGCAGCAAACAGCAGAGTCGGGAACAAGCCGGGTTCGATACGGATCAGGGTACAGGTACAGATACAGGTACAGGTTCAGGTTCAGATTCAAATACGGATCACCAGGACGCACAGGAACGCTGTTGATCAGGCAGCAAGGCAGTGAGGCATGGATCCAGTTTAAATAGCGCTATTGGCGCCAATTTGCGTCAAACGGCCGCGCGCGCACCCGCGTGCGCGCTCCCGCGCGCGCGCGCACCGCCGATCGCGGTAACGCTCCTGGAACTGGGCAAGAGATCTTCTGCGACTTTCGCCGCTCGGACGTCCGTGAGGAGGATCTTCCTGACATTGCCCCCCCCCAATGGGCAGCCTCCGGATGCCCAACTGGGACATCTTACCTGGGTGAGCTCTTTTAAATGCCAGAACCAACCTCTTGGCGTGGATGCCAGTCTCTGGTTCCCAGGAGTTCTCTTCTGGACCATACCCCTTCCACTTCACCAGATACTGTACCTGGTTGCGTCTCTTTCTGCAATCCAAAATTGCTTCTACTTCAAACTCCTCTTCACCATTAATAAGCACAGGTTCAGGAGGACCCACGTTCCGATCGGTGAAGGGATCCTGGATTGAAGGTCTTAAGAGGGACACATGAAACACCGGGTGAATACGCATCGATTCTGGTAATTTCAGCTCATAAGCCACATTGTTAATTTTCCTGGAAATTGGGAAAGGACCCACAAATTTTGGGCCCAGTTTTCTAGATGGGCATGTTAATTTTAGATTCAGAGTAGATAACCAAACCAAATCTCCGGGTTTTAGGTCGAGCTCCCCTCTCCTCTTTCTGTCAAAAACTGCTTTGTTGCGTTCTTGAGTTCTTGCCATCGTTTCTTGAAGCAATTTGTTATTGGTGCAGAAAAAGTCCAAAGTTTCTTGAACTGCTGGAACCGTGCATTCTGGGATATTGGCTGATAGGAACTGAGGGTGAAAACCATAGTTCGCAAAGAAGGGAGATTGATTAGTTGCAGAATGAACAGAGTTATTGTAGGAAAACTCGGCAAGTGGTAAAAGGGATACCCAATCGTTTTGCGAAAAAGAAGAATAACACCGCAAATATTGCTCAAGGGTCTGGTTCGTTCGTTCGGTCTGGCCGTTGGTCTGGGGATGATAGGCAGACGAGAATGAAAGACCAATTTTCAAGGACTTACATAAAGCTCTCCAAAATTTTGATGTAAATTGTACCCCTCGGTCGGAAACAATGTTCGCAGGTATACCGTGGAGTCTTACAATTTCCTTAATGAAGATCCTTGCGGTCTCAGGGGCAGAGGGTGTACCCTTCATGGGCAGAAAGTGAGCCATTTTGGACAATCTGTCGACCACCACAAGGATAGTGGTGAAGCCTTCTGACGGTGGTAATTCTACAATAAAGTCTATGGAAATCATTTTCCAAGGCCTTTCCGGGATGGGGAGTGGTTTCAGCAATCCCCAGGCTTTGGTCTTGCTACTCTTGTTCTGGGTACAGGTAATGCAAGATTCAACATAAAGTTTACAGTCTCTTAGCAGCTGAGGCCACCAGAAGGTGCGTTGGAGAAGTTCGACGGTCTTGTGTACCCCAAAATGACCGGCCAATTTGTGGTCGTGGCAAGACTTGAGAACAGCAACCCGTAGTTGTTGGGGCACGTAGATCTTGTTTTCATGCCATAACAAGTTATTGCTAGAGAGTAAAGTGGTGTTTGAGGGATGTGGAGCTGAAGATGAAGCCTGCTTAAGTTGGGATAGAAGATCTTCCTGGAGCATAAGGAAATTTCCGGGCGCAAGGATGGTGTCTGTGGGTTGAGGAACTTCGGGTTCGCTGAACATCCGGGATAGCGCGTCGGGTTTGGTGTTCTTTGATCCGGGCCTATAGGTTATGTGGAAGGAAAATCTTGTAAAGAACAGTGCCCATCTGGCCTGACGTGGCTTCAGCCTCTTAGCAGTCTTTAAATACTCTAAGGCCGCGTACACACGCACGGACTGTTTGCCCAACCTTGTTCGTCAAACAGTTTCGGCAAACAGTCCGCTCAAAATTTGCATGAGCGGACTTGCCCACACACGAGCGGACTGTTTGACGAACAAGGTTGGGCAAACAGTTCGCTCAACTTTTGAAATGAACGGACTCGCCCACGTAAGGAGGAGGCAAATCCGCCCATTTCGAGCGCATGTACAGGTAGGCGGGGCCCGCGAAGGAGACGTCGCGGGCTCCGCCGCCTGGAATGGGCTTAAAGGGGAACCCCAACGCCGAAAAAAATCGGCGTGGGGGTTCCCCCAAAGTCCACACCAGACCCTTGTCCGAGCACGCTACCCGGCCGGCCAGGAAAGGGGGGCGAGCGAGCGCGCCCCCCCTCCTGAGCCGTACCAGGCCGCGTGCCCTCAACATGGGGGGGTGCCTTGGGGAAGGGGGGGCCGCGCGGCCCCCCCACCCCAAAGCACCTTGTCCCCATGTTGATGAGGACAAGGGCCTCTTCCCGACAACCCTGGCCGTTGGTTGTCGGGGTCTGCGGGCGGGGGGCTTATCGGAATCCGGGAGCCCCCTTTAAGAAGGGGGCCCCCGGATACCGGCCCCCCACCCTATGTGAATGAGTATGGGGTACAATGTACCCCTACCCATTCACCTGTGAAATAAAGTACAAAAAAAAACACAACACAGGGAAAAAATATTTTATTGCACAGCTCCGGGGGGTCTTCCGTCTTCGGGGGTCTTCTCGCCGGACTCCTCCGCTATCTGTGTGTAGCTCTTTTACTAGCGGAGGAGTCCGGCTTTCTTCCTCCCCGCCGCCGGCCTCTTCTCCCGACTTCGGGGGTCTTGTCCCCCTCTTCGGTTCTTCTGCCGGGCCACCGCGCCTTCTTGTAGCTCTTTTACAGGCGGTGGCCCGGTCTTCTGTCGCCGCTGCCTTCCGTTCTTCTGTCGCCGCCTTCGGTTCTTCTGCCGGGCCACCGCGCCTTCTTGTAGCTCTTTTACAGGCGGTGGCCCGGTCTTCTGTCGCCGCTGTCGTCGCCGCCGCCGCCGCCGCCTTCCGTTCTTGTTCTTCTTCTTGTTCTTCTTCTTCTTCTCCTGGAGATGTTGACTCGACGAGCTCTCCGGCCGGAATGCCAGGGACACGCTCCGCTGCCACTTATATAGTGACAATGGGGCGGTGTCACATGGTATATGTCACATGGGTTGGTCACATGGTGACCCCGCCCCCTTACGATGTCATAGTCCCCATGTGACATCAACCCATGTGACCAACCCATGTGACATATACCATGTGACACCGCCCCATTGTCACTATATAAGTGACCGCACAGCGCGGCTCTGGCATTCCGGCCGGAGAGCTCGTCGAGTCAACATCTCCAGGAGAAGAAGAAGAAGAACAAGAAGAAGAACAAGAACGGAAGGCGGCGGCGGCGACGACAGCGGCGACAGAAGACCGGGCCACCGCCTGTAAAAGAGCTACAAGAAGGCGCGGTGGCCCGGCAGAAGAACCGAAGGCGGCGACAGAAGAACGGAAGGCAGCGGCGACAGAAGACCGGGCCACCGCCTGTAAAAGAGCTACAAGAAGGCGCGGTGGCCCGGCAGAAGAACCGAAGAGGGGGACAAGACCCCCGAAGTCGGGAGAAGAGGCCGGCGGCAGGGAGGAAGAAAGCCGGACTCCTCCGCTAGTAAAAGAGCTACACACAGATAGCGGAGGAGTCCGGCGAGAAGACCCCCGAAGACGGAAGACCCCCCGGAGCTGTGCAATAAAATATTTTTTCCCTGTGTTGTGTTTTTTTTTGTACTTTATTTCACAGGTGAATGGGTAGGGGTACATTGTACCCCATACTCATTCACATAGGGTGGGGGGCCGGTATCCGGGGGCCCCCTTCTTAAAGGGGGCTCCCGGATTCCGATAAGCCCCCCGCCCGCAGACCCCGACAACCAACGGCCAGGGTTGTCGGGAAGAGGCCCTTGTCCTCATCAACATGGGGACAAGGTGCTTTGGGGTGGGGGGGCCGCGCGGCCCCCCCTTCCCCAAGGCACCCCCCCATGTTGAGGGCACGCGGCCTGGTACGGCTCAGGAGGGGGGGCGCGCTCGCTCGCCCCCCTTTCCTGGCCGGCCGGGTAGCGTGCTCGGACAAGGGTCTGGTGTGGACTTTGGGGGAACCCCCACGCCGATTTTTTTCGGCGTTGGGGTTCCCCTTTAAGCCCATTCCAGGCGGCGGAGCCCGCGACGTCTCCTTCGCGGGCCCCGCCTACCTGTACACGCGCTCGAAATGGGCGGACTTTCCGAGCGGGAACAGTCCGCTCATTTCGAAAGTACAGCGGACAGGCCCACACACGGGCGGACTGTTCGCTCAAACACAGTTTCAGCGGACAGTTTTTCGGAATTTCCGAAAGACTTTGTCCGTCCAACTGTCCGCTGAAACTGTCCGCTGAAAGCCCACACACGAGCGGACTGTCCGCCCAAACACTGTTCAGCGGACAAGGTTGGGCGAACAGTCCGCCCGTGTGTACGCGGCCTAAGTTCTTGTGGTCGGTGTATACCAGAATGGGATGGGCTGCTCCCTCCAGGAGATAGCGCCATTCCTCAAGTGCGGCTTTGATAGCGAGTAACTCCCTGTCCCCGACATCATAATTCTTTTCCGCTTCAGACAATTTACGTGAGAAAAACGCCACTGGGTGCAATAAAGCCTTTGGGCCCTGTCTCTGAGAAAGGACTGCTCCCACTGCAACTTCGGATGCATCCACCTCAAGGATGTAGGGTAGCGCAGAATTAGGATGCTTCAGGACAGATGCTGACACAAACTGTTCTTTAAGGGAAGAAAATGCGGCCTGTGCCTCCTGAGTCCACTGGAACTTGATACCTTGTCTCGTTAATCTGGTGATTGGAGCGATGATTGTAGAAAATCCCTTGATGAATTTTCGATAAAAATTCGCAAACCCCACAAAGCGTTGAATTCCTCTTTTATCAGTAGGGGCTGGCCAGTCCAGGATGGCCGAAACTTTTTGCGGATCCATCTTGATTCCATCCACCGAAATAATCAGCCCCAAAAACTGAATGCTGCGACGTTCAAACTCGCACTTCTCAGGTTTTGCGTACAAGCCGTGTTGGCGAAGCCGAGTGAGAACCTTCTTAACGTGCTCCCTGTGAGCTGGTAGAGAGGGGGAGAAAATTAAGATGTCGTCCAGATATACTAAAACAAACAGGTCGAGAAAATCTCTAAAGATATCATTCACAAAATGCTGGAAAGTCGCAGGAGCGTTACATAGCCCAAAGGGCATTACGAGATATTCAAAATGTCCGAAGCGGGTGCGGAAGGCAGTCTTCCATTCGTCCCCGCTTCGGATACGGACCAAATTATAGGCTCCGCGAAGATCCAATTTTGTGAAGATACTAGCTGATCCAAGGCGCTGGAATAATTCGGGTACCAAAGGCAGTGGGTACCGGTTCTTGACTGTAACTTTATTTAAGTCCCGGTAGTCAACACAAGGGCGGAGAGAATGGTCCTTCTTTTCTACAAAAAAGATTCCTGCCCCAGCTGGGGACGTAGAAGGACGTATGAACCCCTTTTTCAGATTGTCATCAATGTAAGTCCTGAGAGTCTCCAATTCCACTTCTGTTAAGGGAAATATTCTCCCGAAAGGGATTTCGGCTCCGGGAAGGATCTCAATTGGGCAATCGTAGGGTCTATGAGGGGGAAGTGTTTCTGCCCCTTTCTTGCTGAACACGTCCAGGAAGTCATGGTAGGTCTCAGGAACGTGCTGGCGAGTCTCAACATCGGTCTCCATACACATTAAATGGGGTGAAACCTTAGTTGATTCTTGAAAGCAGTGTTGACGACAATAGGGGGAGAAAAAGAAAATGTTTCCGGTGGACCAGTCTATTTGCGGGTTGTGTGCCCGAAGCCAGGGCATACCCAGTATGATAGGGAAAAGGGGAGATTCAATAATGTCCAGGCAGAGTTGTTCCTGATGGTTACCGGAAATAGTAGCAGTCAAAGGACATGTCTCTTGTGTCACTGGTCCTGATTTGATAGCTGACCCATCAGCAAGGTGTACAGACAACCCTTTCGCCCTGGGCCGTAAGGGCACTTGGAACTTTTGGGCAAACGATAAGTCCATAAATCCACTGCACGCTCCAGAATCAACTATTGCGGGGACTTGAATGTTCCCTCCGGGTAGCTGAAGAGAGACGGGAACAGCCAGGTGAGTAGCATTACTAGGCACAGCAGGTAAAACAGGAGAAGATACAGAAGAATGCTTACGGAATTTGGCAGGACAGGATCTCACGTAATGTCCGGGTTCTCCACAGTAAAGACACAGATTGTTGAGCTGCCGGCGTTGTCGTTCCTCGGTGGTGAGCGTTGGTCTAAGTAAGCCCAGTTGCATGGGTTCAGGCGTGTCAGCAGCAGGATGTGCAGGGGGATTAGGTACACGGGGTAACATCCAGACTGGTCGGGACGGCCCGGCAGTGCGTTCTGTTCTCCGTTCTCTCAAGCGTCTGTCTATCTGGATGGAGAGGTTGATAAGGGCTTCAAGAGTTGCTGGAACACCCACCCGGGCCAATTCATCCTTTAGAGGTTCAGAGAGTCCCATGCGAAACTGGTATCGCAGAGCGGCATCGTTCCAGGTAGTATCGGAACTCCAGCGCCGAAATTCAGACGCATAGTCCTCTGCCGCTCTGCGGCCTTGCTGAAGAAAATATAAAGCTGCTTCCGCTGTGGCCGCCTGTTGAGGATCCTCATAGAGCAAACCCATGGCTTGAAAAAATGTATTCAGATTATTAAGGCAGGCTTCCTTTTGCTCCAAAAGGCGGTGGGCCCAAGCCTGGGGCTCACCCAGTAGAAGGGAGATAACAAAACCCACCTTAGTGGATTCTAGAGAGAAAGTTCTGGGTTGAAGTGCAAAAAACAATTCACAGGCATTGCGAAAAGCTCTATACTTGCTGCGATTTCCCGAAAACCTCTCCGGAGTTGGGACCTTGGGTTCAGGGGGTAACATAACCACTGATGGCGCAGAAGAAGTTCCCGACACGGTAGGGCCTGTGGTAGATAAGACCTGGACACGCTCTTCCAATCGAGAATAGCCTTCTTGTAGAGATTTAACAGCCTGGGTAAGTCCAGCAAGATGACGGCATAAATCATCCATGGCCGAATCTCCCTGCGTGGGCTCAGACATGGCTGCCTGATACTGTCACGTACCTTTAAGCAGAGCCCGGAGTGCAGGGAGTGGCCTCTCGTAGAACTCTGACTCGAGAGACCCTGGTAGTGGTGACAGGGGCTCAGGAGCACAGAGGGGCACAAGTGCCTGACTGGATAGCAGGTGGTAGTGGCAGAAGACTGTTGAAGGAGGAGGTGTATTGTAGTCCAGTGTCTGAATGCAGGCAAAGGTGAGATAAGTTCCAGCAGACAGCAGAAGGGTTCCGGTAGTCCAGCAACGGCATACAAGTGATTACAGGAGGTGACAAACAACGGAGGGGTATTGTAGTCCAACAACGGATGCAGGTGTAATGGATAAGCGGAAGCGGAAGAGTCCAGTAGTCTGCGGCCAGAGGTAGAAGGCTACAAACGCAGAAGGAGTACAGCCAGATATTGCGGAGGACTGGGAGGTGTCCTGTAGTACAACAGCAAGCAACTTACAGTTGACGGATGGTGTAACAGTCCAGGTCAGGCACAGGCGGGCAGATCAGGTACAGAAACGGAATCCAGAAGAGTAGTCGGGTACAAGCCAAAGTCGGGGGGCAGGCAGCAAACAGCAGAGTCGGGAACAAGCCGGGTTCGATACGGATCAGGGTACAGGTACAGATACAGGTACAGGTTCAGGTTCAGATTCAAATACGGATCACCAGGACGCACAGGAACGCTGTTGATCAGGCAGCAAGGCAGTGAGGCATGGATCCAGTTTAAATAGCGCTATTGGCGCCAATTTGCGTCAAACGGCCGCGCGCACCCGCGTGCGCGCTCCCACGCGCACGCGCACGTGCACGCGCGCACGTGCACGCGCACGCGCGCACCGCCGATCGCGGTAACGCTCCTGGAACTGGGCAAGAGATCTTCTGCGACTTTCGCCGCTCGGACGTCCGTGAGGAGGATCTTCCTGACAGTTAGCCAAGCAAGTCTTTAAATAGGAACGCAGGAGATTGTCTCTGATGTTGACCAAGGCGAAGGCAGAGATCTTCTGCACTGGACGGCTTAAGTAGGCAGGACTGACGAGCAGGATATCATCAACAACTGAGTAACTGGAGAGACATGGGAGCTGGCAATAAGCTGACAGCTGAGCGGCCAGCTCAGAGAAGGAAGGGCTGAGCTCAACCCTAACAAAGAGTCGGGGGAAAAACCCAATGGAAACACTAAGCAAAAGAAGAGAGAAAGCACAAGCCTTGCGCATTGCCCAAGTGTTTTTTTTTATATAAAGTAAAAGAAAATATACTCACAAACAATTCAATGATAAAAGCATATCAGGGTCCATAGTGGGCACAAAGCAACCAGGTCACTGAGCCCTGGGCTCTAAGAAAGAGGGGATCTCCCGTTGCACAACGTCAGCCATCTGAAAGGTCCTCCGGCTTGCTGGGAACAGTTTGGTTGACCTTGTATCCACTATGGACCATCATACGCTTTTATCATTAATTTGTTTGTGAGTATATTTCTTTTTACTTTATATTAAAAAAACACCACTTGGGTAATGCGCAAGGCTGGTGCGCCCTCTCTTCTTTTTCTTAAAATGCCTGTGTGCATGGACACACATTGGTAATATTAAGACAATAACAGTTTTTTGATATGGCCTTTTTAGGCATGTATTAGAGTAGCCCCTTTCCTGAAGTCTAGCCCTAAGGGTATCTGTCTCTTTTTTGAAAACGGCATTGCCTGAACAATTTCTGCGGACCCTCAGGTACTGGCTGAAAGATATAGACATAAGCAGAGGTTTTGGATGGAAACTAGTTGCATGAAGCTGTGGGTTTGCGATATACAGTATTTGACTCGATAGACTCCCATCCAGTTGTTTTTGGACGGTTACATCTAAAAAGGTTATCTCGGTAGCACTGTATACAATGGTGAAGCTGAGATTGAACTCATTTTTATTAATTAAAACCATAAATTCATGTAGGAGCTCAATGGAGCCGTCCCATATCATGAATATATCATCTATGTATCGTCTCCATGTCAATACATGATGCATATGGGTAGATAGTCTTTCATTAGTAAGCAGTGGGTGTTCCCACTCCCCCAGATACAGGTTTGCGTACGATGGGGCACAACATGTCCCCATCGCAACACCCTGTATCTAGAGGTAGTGGGAACTGTCAAAGCAGAAAGCATTGTGATAAAGTATGAATTCAAGATAATTTATGATGAATTCTGTGTACGCAGATTCGCAGAAATTGTTTGGACGATGCCGTTTTCAAAAAAGAGGCAGATACCCTTAGGGCTAGACTTCAGGAAAGGGGCTACTCCAATACATGCCTAAAAAGGGCATATCAAAAAAAATCAAGTTATCACGCTGGAACTTACTTGAAGCCCAAAAAAAACTTCCTGCCAATGACACCACTAGGATCATTACAACATACTCAGCTCAACATAAACAGCTTAAGCGTATCCTAAACATGTACTGGCATTTATTGACAATGGACTCATCACTATCTCAATTTGTTTCCAACAAACCAGCGGTCACCTTTAGAAGGGCACCCTCTGTAGGTGACAAGATAGTCACAAGCGAATATCAACCCCGCAGGGGTGATGCCTGTAAAACCCTAGGCACCTTTTCATGTGGGAGTTTTCAATATTGCCAATACATGGACAGATGCCGAATCATTACTTAACCTAATGGATGGCGCTTCCGTCCAAAACATTTTGTTAATTATCAAATTCCTGGCGTGGTATACATGCTCACATGTGACTGTGGCTGTTACTATGTCGGGAAGACAATTAACGAATTTTGGAAAAGGATTTACCAACATATTCTGTCCATCTGTAAACGTGATCCGGACACACCAATTGGCAGACACATGGCCATGGTGCATCGGATTCACTCCCAAGGGTCCTCTTTTTGGCGTTGGACCGAGTGCACTTTCACCCTAGGGGAGGCGATTTTAACAAACGCCTCCTCCAATGCAAACTAAGATGGATTTTTAATTTACAGGCAACCCAATCACCTGGATTGAACTAAGCTTTTAATTTTAGACCCTTTCTTCCAGGATTCACATAAGGGGTTTGTGAGCTAAATATGTAGTTATACCTACCCACCGATGACAATATATGGATGCCATCTGCGATATATATTTATTTTATCTTTAATTTCACTTCAATTAATACATTTTTGCATCTATTTCCTGCATTTATTTTTTATTTTTTTGTTTTTTATTATTTTTCTCTTTGCATGTTCTATTATTCCTGTGTAAGTGTATTTATTATTTTTTTCATGCAACTGTATGTGTGTATGCTCTGTTATACCATGCAGATATGTCAGCTGCTAACTTTATACATTTCTATGTTAAACATGCTGGTTTCTAATCTCCCCATCCGCTGGGTGGTTTGTACCGTGTCTTTGCGCAAACACCCGACGGGTAAGCTCCACCACTGCTGGAACAAACGATGGAGTTTCTCCATCTAAGCCCCGGCCATTTGCTTTTGGTGGAGCTGATTGGTTGCTTCTTTCCCCTCACCGCAATTTACGATGCGAGTGGGAGACTCCTCCCCGCCGATGGCGCGGGGATGCGTGACGGCGCCACACCCCTATGGACGTGTCTATGCCACGCACCTCCGCATCAGAAAGATGCCATAGCTATTATGAGTGGCTGTTCTTTACAGCCTATCAGCAATAAGCACAATCAGCTGTATGTTCACTGCTAATCTGTGCTATTAGTCACACTCCTTACTATCGTTCAGTTGATTGGCTGATGCCAGGGACAGCCAGGTATATATTCACTGGCTCCAGCCTTGAACTGTCAGTTCATCAGCTGCTGACCAGGCATCAACAACACTTATTTGTAAAGGTAATAATATTAACCTTTTCTTTTTTTTTTTCTAGTTTTCTGTGTATATTCTATACACTAGATTACTGCATACCTCGCTATTTGTTATGTTGATAGCTTGGCTTACTATTTTTGACTGATTGCGATATATTTATGCTTTAAGAGAAACTTATTTTTATTCCTCTTATGACTATTTTCACAGTGTAAACCCCATTCCTGTGGGACTTCTAGGGCGCCTTTTGTGGATGCGCTTTCGATATTCGAGCTTTGGAGACACGTCCTATCATCTACATCTTGCGGATGTGAGAATTTAAGCCGCCAGCGTGTACTGTTGCTCTGACTTTTTATTAATTTTCCTATTCAATGAATCTAATATGTAAGTACTTTTGGTTTGTAAAATTATCAACATTAAATAGCGTTCTTCCTATGTTGCTTTACATATTGAAATGCTATTAACTATCTATACTTATATTACAGATATGAAAATAACAACCCAATCCTGCTCTATAATAAACCACCCCAAGGAAGGAAATGCACAATAATAGAACAATTTCCGAAACATGTCGGGTATATGGTTGAACATCTGTTGACCTCCTTCTGATTGAGTGGCATTTTAGAACTTATAAGCCTTGGGTTATTCTATATGTCAATTTATTGATGTATTGTTACAATTCATTGTTGATGAATATGTTTCTATACCATATATTTTTTTTTCTACCTTTATAAATTAATAAAGTTGGCACCATTGTGCCTTTTTACTTAATCTTGATTTATTTTTTATACGCACTATTCTGCCATTCTAAAAGTCCAAAGGGGCGCTTTATGCATGTTTTCCATTATACCATTTAGGATGTTGGCAGCATAATTCAATACACTATTCAATTCTCAACCATTTAATTTTTCTCACAACATATTGCTCTTTAAGTAAGTAAATCCTATGGATATCTAAAGGATATCAGGGTTGCCCTTTATGGCCGAATGCTATATGCATTATGGTGCTGTTGTACCCTGTAATTCTTTTTCATGTAATTCCATACAGTAGCTATCTGTCCTCTTAAATTAACCCTCTTTATTGTTAGCCTGGTCGTTTTGTGTCCTCTATGGTCTCATTAAGCCTTCTCTCTTCAGTGGTGCTGTTTCTAGTGGTGACCATTTGGGGGCTTGCCAGGGGTAAGCTTTGGAATGGGTGGACAATGGCAAATGATGTACATATATTTTGTGTATTTATATTCTTATGTATATATTTGCATTTTTTTTTTCATATTGTATTTTATATTTTCCTGTACAGTTTCACGTGTTTTCTGATGGTTCTTAAATCCCCAGATGAAGCCAACACTGGCGAAACATGTTGGGATAACATATGAACCTATAGCCACCATATAACCGTAATTTCACATGTTCAACCACCAAAATGGAGATGTACAATGAGTGATTTTATTTGATCATATTTTAATTATGTCTACAATAAATGTAATGTTTTAATTACTTTTTGTTTCTATTATTATAATATATTGGGACCATTATAATCCCACCCAAACCCTCTTCCAATATATTTGAGTCTTTGAGATGAAGTGCCGGATGCTATGTGGTTACCCGGGTCATAAAAAATACATAAATCTGAGAACCCTGGGACAGTGTAGGTGCTTGTCACCTTGGAACAAACACCATCATATTCCCTTTTCCACCTGGAACAGGACCCCCCCCCCCCCCATCCTTGGAACTACAATCTTGTATCACCGATTAGACACATTTACTGATACTGCAGATCTAAGGTAATGGTGGATGATACTGTATGACTCATTCAGTCTCAATCTATGAATTCTGGCCTATTTGGCCTCTGCAGTAATAGGCTGGTACAATTTTTTGGAATGTATTTCTTGTTTATAATCACAATGCAACCAGGAGCTTAATATTCTGTGTCCTACCCAACCTGCATTTTCAAATGTTTTATTGTCTGATATGTTGCACTTCGCTTGGCAATATATTTCTATGCTTGAAACCAATAAAAAAAAATGTATACAAAAAGGCTTTAGCAACCTCAGTGGCATTCAACTAGGGTTTATATCTACTTAAGGGATAATGCACAAGGGCTTTAATGTTCTGCTAATGATATTGATTTAGCATGTGTAAATGGATGTCAAACGTAATGTTTTTCATATGCATAAAACACTGCTTTCATGACCTTTTGTTGGAGAAATACGAGAGATCCTTTTAAATTGATTCTGTGTAGCTTCTGACATCAGTGCCAAGAGTCCAGGACAAAGTAATCCAGTGCTTAGGGCATAGATACCAAACCGTTTGCCCCCCCCCCCCCACCATCTTGGGCAGGTTTAAAGTGCCACTAAACTTACATCATAAAAAAAAGCTATGAATAAATGGTGTAATACATGCTTTTCATACTCACTCATTCATTAGGAGATTAGTTTTGTGCAAAAAACCTGGTTGATCCTGCTGCTCTCTATCTCCACCTTCTGTCCATGTCCCCAATTCAGCTAGGGATTTTACACTTCGAATTAGAATTGCGCGGCCATGCTACACTGTACACAAACTACATTTTTATCGCTTTTTTTTCACACAAATAGAGCTTTCTTTTGGTGGCATTTAATCACCAATGGGTTTGCTAATTAAACAAATAAATACCAAAAATGTTGGAAAAACAAAAAACCTTCATAGTTTGTTATAAAATTTTGGCAACAGGTAATTTTTCTCCTTCACTGATGTGCGCCGATGAGGCTGCACTGATGGGCACTGATAGGCTGCACTGATAAGCACTGATAGGTGACACTAATGAGGAGGCACTGATGAGCACTGGTGGGCACAGATAGGCAGCAGTGGTGGGCACAGATTGGCAGAAGTGATAATCAGGACACTGATAATCAGTGCCCTGATTATCAGTTTATATGTCCCTTTTGAAGAAGCCAGTCATTGGCTCTCTTCTCCTCTATCTCATGCTGACAGCGTGAGGAGAAGAGAGCCGATGACCGGTTTCTGTTTACATTCATGATCAGCTCAGATTGGACACAGCTGATCACGTGTTAAAGAGCTGTTGATTGGCTCTTTACTTGAATCTGGGATTGGCAGTGTCCTCCAGACACTGCAATCACAGAGCGTGCTGCCTGCGCCCCACCAACGGGAGGGCGGCGGAGCGCGATCATGGCACACCATCATATGTATATGCATCCCAGAACTAGCCGAAAATGCTGTAGCCGTCAATCGGCTATTGCGCGGTCGGCAAGTGGTTAACTACATGCAGGGAAGGACACAAAATCTGAACTGTTCCTTCAGGGTGAAGGTAAACTGGTACTAGACAGGGACTGCTCAGCAGGAATATAGTACTGAACGTACAAAAAAAAGCTTTCCCAAAACAGTCCAAAGAAAATCTCTAGGTCCAGAAGGTTGGTACTCACTGTTTGCTGATAACTGCGTATCTGCCTGCAGTATCAGTCAGTTTCTGTGCTGTCTGTGTCCTGGATCCTTAGAACAGTTCTCTGCAATCTTCAGGAGGCTAGGCCACAGGCTCCCCAGACAAGCTGGGGCCCCAGAAAAGATTCTTTGAGTTGCAGGGGAAGTCCCAGGGATGCCACAGCTGGGTCTAACTCACCCAGGAACAGGGGAACTCTGTTTTGGTTTCCAGCCTATTTATAGCCCTCTCAGCCCCCATGCTGGTCACTCAACATAGAGGACCAGGTATTGGCTGAAAGGGAATTAATCTGCAGGCCAGGGTCTGTATTCTTCTACTCACTACTGTATGTCCCAATAGTCTCTGGGAAAACAGGGAAATGTAATAGAGCTTGCACCAATAGAACCCAGAACAAACAATTAAAGTGTTAATAGACCCAGGAGCCTGCATTCACTATATCTGGTCTCCCACAGTACACAGAACATGGAAATGCAATTATTTTAGTAAATATAAACTGCAAAATATCTTTTCTCATCAGCAGTATATAGCAGTCTTGTGACTTCTAGCAGTGACCATTCTCCCCTGATTGTCATATAAGGCTGCATGACCCCTGACCCTCTATCTTGACAGTCCTGATTGGCCCTGTGCTGATCACATGCACCCACCCAAGAAAAAAGAAACTCTAGCAATACACACCAAACTGAGCATATGCAGTTTGCCTCCAAAGGCTCTGTACTATCAGGAGCTAAATTGGAGATTGTGGAAGAAGGGAAGGATCAGAGAAGACAGGATAAAACAGCCTTTTTACACAATGTGGAGGATTAACCCCATAGGTTCCACAGTGAGTGTAACAAGCATGCTTTACTGCATATACAGACTGATTTTACTGTTGTGGGTTTAGTAGCACTTTAATGCTCGCCTTGGCGACAGAGAGGCCAAAAACGAAATGTAAACACTAGTATCCTACGGGAGCGCTACATATACATTATATTGCCAAATGTATTGCGACACCCCTCCAAATCATTGAATTGGATGCGTTCCAATCACCTACATGGCCACGGGTGCATAAAATCACCTAGACATGCAGACTGCTTTTACAAACATTTGTGAAAGAATGTCTCACTCTCAGGAGCTCAGTGAATTCAAGCATGGTACTCAATATTGAACCCTATGGACTAAGACTGGGATGCCATTAAAGTTCATGTGCGTGTTTTTTTATTTTTTGAGCACAGACATTTCTCCCCACCTCTCTAAGCCCTAATGTGATATATACTGTATATCTTTTTTTTTTGTATGTCATAGATAAACCATATTACTTGCCTTTCACATTTGCGGCTCCAGCTTCTCCTTTTTGACCAGGAGATCCAGGAAGACCAGGACATCCTCTGAGAATGGTGAGTTTATCTGTGTCTCCAACTCCTATGACCTTTACATCTGCAAGTAGAGGTTGGAACAGGACCCAACATTAAGGGGGTTTCCTCATTTAGCAATATAGTGAAAATCCACTTTTCAGGAGGGAAGAAACACCGGTGGAAGGGGAAAGGTGGAAATGTCCCTGACCCACAACAGATATGTTATTCCTAGATCTTCCTAGAGCCATGAGGCTGCAAGTGGTCTCGTTGAAGCTTCTTTACCTCTGAGAGTCTCTGGCAGCTTTGGAGTTAGTCTATTGGAATAACTTATTGGCTGGAGGACACAAGAATAAGATTCTTCTACAAATACTATTTCCTTTTGCCACATTCAATGCATAGTTGTGTGAATCTGCATTTTTTACCCAAAACTTTCACATCTGAACTGACTCACCTACTACCTTCTAGTGAGAAGTGCTTATTAAAGATCTCCCGTCTATGTGTTCCCACCATGGAGTCTCACATCTAATATCAACAGTACCCATTAATTTTTTCCCCATAATCCTATACATATTAAAAAGAGAAGCCCCTATCCAGTTTACTGCCTGTGAACAGGAGAATTTTGCAATACAACAGAACAACAAATGGCTAATCAGTCAGTATTTTATCCCTGTGCTGACAGGATCACTTTAACGTCCCTCCATATCATGCTTTTGTGTCCTACTTTGTGTACCCGCCATATTGGGTTTGCGGTCGCTGTGTGTTTGTACCATTGTCTCACTATGTTGTGCCTTTCATTGCATGTTAACTGGTGCAAACAGTTGTGGAACTGAAATATTTTAGGGTGGACTAATCCTTTAAAGCTTACAATTTTGGACATAACTAAAGGGTAACTCCTCAAAGAATATATATAGCCATTTTTTTATTCTGGGTAGAGATGGGAAGGGCTAAAACCCTTCCAGTTTATTTATTTGCTGTCTGTGTGTACCATTGTGGAAATAGTTTGTGGAAATCTCTGAAAATGAGAGGAATTCCTCTCTTAGCTGACCCCATTGGAAGATTCCCCTTTACCACTTTGGATTTATAATCACTTTCTTTCTCGGTGACAATGGTCATAAGTACAAATAGAGGTGTGATTCTCCCCAATGGGGCACAGACAGCAATAAAAAACAGATAGAAAGTCTGACCCCTCCCCACTCCTTCAAAAATATAAAAAAAGTTTGCCTAGAGCAGAGTTTATCTATCTTTTTTTAGTCAGGTCACCCTTTAAAAGTATGCAAAATCTCAAGACACCCCATTCTAAAATGTTAAAAGCAGAACTTATCAACGGGGAAACCTGAGAATGGGACAATACACACAAGCACCTTGATTAAATTAACTTTGTGTCAGAAGCTACCCTTCACATCAAAGGTCCCCACATCAGATCAGAAGTCCCCTTCACATCAGATGCCCCCATGGCATTGAAGGTTCCCCTGTATGTCAGAGTCCCCCCATGACATTAATATCCACCTATACATCAGAGATCCCCATCATCCCAGTCAGAAGCCCTCCATCACATCAGAATCCCCCTTATGCACGAGAGGCCCATAACAGAGTTTCTCCATCACCACAGAGTGCCCATAGATCACAGAGTCCTCTAATCCATCTCTAATCCAGGGCAAACTGGGTCTTTTGCTTGTGGCACCCCAAGGGCAACCCAAAATCATAACCCAGGGTGCCACCTTGGTTGAAAAGTACTGTCCTGGAGATACATTTTAATTCAATGGTAAGTGACTTAGGTTTTAGATGAGATTTATTCTACTGGTGTAATGAGACATGTGTTTATAGTTAGTGCTGAAAATGTTAATTCTGAGATTTCTGATGTAGGGACTCCCGCACCAAACACAAGCAAAGCCAATCCAATCCAAATTTGAATGTACGGTGTGTGCCAGCCTGGCCATTAGCATGTCTCCAAGGAAGGTCGTTAGGTTTAAGCAATACCTTATAATTAGTATGTAGTTGGTTATAAGAAGAGGCATTATAAAGATGAGGAGATCACCTCAACATTGTATATAGAGGACTTACCTGGACAGGTATCACCAGCATGACAGACAAAGGCCACTGCCCAAAGCACTATGAGTGATGGTACCAACATGATTACCCTGATTCCTTCTTCCTCTCTGGACTCTGAACTGCTCTGAGAGGAAACTGAGCAACTACAGGGAACTTAACTCCATTGCAACTCCTCCTATTCACATTTCTCAACCCCTTGTAACAGAGAGGGACTGATTGGTGATAAGGCAGGGAAACAAAATGAGCACAAAGTTGTTTTTCCTTATAGCAACCAATCAGAAGTATTTTGTTTTATTTCTCCATAACATTAAAATGGTTCTAAAGTCTTTTTTTTTTTTTGCATTCTCTGCATTAGGAGACAAAAATGCTCCACTACTTTCCCTACCCCCGAGCAGCTGGTGAGAGCTTCAGCCCACTATATGGCATCTCAGGACTTTATAGACTCTATGGGGTTGATTTTGAGTGCAAAATCTGGTGCGGATCTGCATAGAAACCAATAAGCTTTACATTTTTTTTGTCAAAGCTTGATTGAACCAGCTGAAACTTATTGGCTACCATGCAGAGCTGCACCAGATTTTGCACTTGCAAGCTTTAGTAAATCAACCCCTATGGGTCCCTTGGCAGACTCAGATTCTTTCTATTTAGTACAAATAGGATAAAGTTGAAGATTAAAGAGGACAGTTGACAGTTGCGTCTTGGCATCTGGGTTATCTCTTCAGGATATGATGTCTTTGGTGATTTTTGGACAATATTTTGGGCCATGCCCCCCCCCCCCCTTTTTCTTTCAATGGGTGTTTACAGGATTCATGAGACACTACCCACATATACTTATTTTCCTGTCGGTCTGATGCATTATATCAGTGATGGCGAACCTTGGCACCCCAGAGGTTTTGAAATTACATTTCCCATGATGCTCAACTACACTGTAGAGTGCATGAGCATCATGGGAAATGTAGTTACAAAACATCTGGGGTGCCAAGGTTCGCCATCACTGCATTATATGATGGGGAGATCTCCAGCTGGCTGAACCTTTTGTGTTTAACCTCCCTGGCGGTATGATTATGTCAGATTTTTGTATCTCAAAGCGGTACAATTGCTTTGCATAGAAATTTGGCGTTTTAAATTGTAGGCCTGTAATTCTTAGCAATTGCAATATCAGCTTCATGGTTTTATCTCAATGTTTTTTTGTAAAAAAAGTTCATATAATAAAATACATATGCCGCAAGGTCCCGTGCCTCCTTCAGTCTAATGAGAACCTCCAGAGCCAAGAGCTGCTGACATTCTTCTGCATAGAGTGGGTTGCATATCATAGTGGGTGTAATGCAAGCTGGATTCATGGGTGCCAGACACTTCTTGAATGCAAAGAGATTTTATTTCTCTTGAACAGAACTGTGGGAGAGAGGGTTTAGGGCCAGGACACCCTTAGGTGATTGAAATGTTAATTGGCAGACTCCATGACTTCTATAGGCAGACAGCCATGCAGGGAAAGGCATCCAGCAAGACACCACATCTGCATGTGTAGGAGTGCTGTTTCCTATGGCAACAGTCTTTAACAGATTCTAACACAAAGTGTAACAGATCTTCACTTCCACTACAATCATGTCTTGTAGTTCTTTAGCCCACTGAGCTCCCAGCCTTTCTCACAAGACTAGATGATTCACTACCACTGAATCCCTTGAGCTCATCCAATCTTCACTGTAGTATCTTCCTCAAGCATCACCCCTCGCTTCTCTGCTGGGTCCCTAGCTTGGTACTCAAGATACCTCTCAAGCTTCACCCCACTGGTCTGCTTGGTCCCTGGCTTGACACACAAGGCTGCTCTGCAAGCCTCACCTCCCCTGGCTGGGTCCCTGGCTTGATACCCGACTGAAGTTTCCAGATTCTTCACTGTCCCCGGTTGGTGAGAATTCTGCTCCAGTACTTGCTTCAGTTACTCACTGTGATCTCTGGTAATAAGGTGATTAGCCCCTTGGTGGCAACAGCTTCCCCTCTACCTCCGAACACGTCAGGTTCTCCGGCCGTCAGAACTGTCAATTCTAGTTGGACTGCAAGCCGCATTCCCAACCCTATGCTGCTCTCTTGCTTCTGGATAGGCCCTCAGACAGCCTAGCAGCCAGATGTGCCCCGTGATATGCCAAAACGCCAGCCTAGCAGCCCGAGCAATACAACAAACGTCCACCCAGACAGCCGTCCGCGTGGCCCAGAACACAGATCACCTGACTCCACATAAATATATAGATTCTCCCAGCAGGCCAAGAGATTTAAGAAAACCCCTGCCCATTGGCTGTGATACCTCATATACTCATAATCTTGCATTGTCCTTGTCTTATCCAATGCCACCAAGTACTCAGCCACCTAGTGGCAAAAGAGAGAAGTGCAGCAATTACAGACTTAGAGTGAAATCAATTGGTCCCTAACAATGGGCCAAGGTAGCTATACCTGGCAGGTAAATTTAGAAGCATCCTTGCCTAAACACCTGGGTGCTACACGTAATATATTATAGATGGTAAGTGTATGCTGCTTCATTATTGTTTGTGCCTATAAAGTCCTTCCAACAAGAATTTTTTTTGGTTAAGGAACAATAGCAATGAATATTTCCCTATAAATAGGTATCATTCCGTATAATATCGTTGCACAAAGCAGGTAAGTATA
The DNA here is from genome assembly GCF_037356315.1 of Lithobates pipiens. NCBI lineage: Eukaryota > Metazoa > Chordata > Amphibia > Anura > Ranidae > Lithobates > Lithobates pipiens. The sequence continues at coordinate 194,254,183 of NW_027507685.1, forward strand.
ACCTCTTTTTTATTTTAAGAGAAAAACAGACTTCACGGAGAAATGCTCACTTACCAATCATATATGACCATAAAAGGCCTAACGAGCCTAACAGACAGAGTCAAAATGATGGGGTGGATGCACCTTCACAAGCAGCTCTCAGAAGAGAGGGTTACTTGTAGAGGGGCCTCTCAGGCACCCTTAAAATTTGAGTGGAATTCATTCTTTGTTAGATGGTTCCCCAGTTTAAATAAAGGTTACTGCACTATGATGATATTATCTCTTTGGGTTTCTGGTCTGTGTCATTGTTAAGAGATGAAATCCATTGAAGCTTATGAGGCATTGGAGTCATCCCATCCATTTGACTTTGTCTGCTAGACTCATTAGGCCTTTTATGGCCTTTTATGGTTGGTGAGTGAAAACACTTCTACCACACATGGTGAGACCACTTTGGTTGGATTAAAGAAGGGATACTTGTCACCATTATTTAAAGGCACAGTAGTCGGGAAAATCAAAATTCATTCATGGACTGTTTTGATGGTTGATTTATAATCAATGAAAATGAATTTGTGCTGTTGTTAATTGATATTATTGTATATTGGTTTAGCATTTAAGTTAATTTAAAGGAGAAGCGCCTTCCTTTACATTGAAGGCAGGGACTGATGTGTAAATTGTCAGCGCTATATATAATAGTGCTGTATCTTGGCCTAGGCCAACTAGGCCAGCACTTTGCGGCCCCTGCACGAGAAAAGCCCTCCAGCCTCGCTGCCAGCAGCTTGCTGTAGCGTGGCACTTATAGGCAATATGGAACGTATTGGATGGGTAGGGGGGAGGGACTGGCGGCCCCATAGAGCAGCCAGTGACTGGCCCTGTCCTCCTGTGCACTTCTCCTGGGCCCCGTTCTCCAAAGCACATTTGTCCACTCAGTTATTTGTCCTGTCAGCGCATGATGAATGAATGGCGGCCAGGAGTGATAGTGGCTGTGACTGAAGGGTGGCCAGGGGTGTCAGTGCAGTGACAGCATTGCTGAGTGCCAGAGAGCGGCATCATCAACCATGGATGAGCATAGCGCCGAGCATCCCGATCCCTCAGAGGAGGACTGGCTGGAGATGATGATGTAGAGGAGCTTCACTGACCTGGAGGAGAAGCCTGAGGACAGGTACAGGCACTGATAGCGCTGCACTGGTGGCGACTGATGAGGCCCTCTTAAGGCACTCTTAAGCTGCACTCATGAGGCCACACTGGTGGTGACTGATGGGGCCACATTGATGTCCACTGATGAGGCTGCACTGATGGGACTGTACTGATGGGCACTAGTGGTACTTTACTGATGGGTACTGATAGGCAGCACTGATGGGCACTGATAAGCGTCACTAAGGACACTGATAGGTGGCACTGAGAGGTGGCATTGATGGGAGGCACTGAATGGCACTGATAGGTGGCACTAATGGGCACTGATGATCACTGATATGTGGCACTGATGGGCACTAGTAAGTGACACTGATAGGCAGCACTGATTGGTGGTACTGATTGAGACACTGATGGGCGATGATTGGCAGCACTGGTGGGCATTGCTGGGTGGCACTGGTGGGCACTAGTAGGTGGCACTGTGGGCACTGGTAGGTGGCACTGGTGGATACTGATAGGTGACACTGGTAGGTGGCACGGTGGGCACTGGCAGTTGGCATGGGTGGGCACAGAAAATGCAGCCACGGCACTCTGTGTGAGGGACTGATGTAATTTCCCCTCCTGATGTCATGTGACTCGTTAGTGTTACAAGAACTCAGGTGTGAATGGGGAGCAAGTGTGTTAAATTTGGTGTCATAGCTCTCACTCTCTCCTACTGGTCAACATGCCACCTCATGGCAAATAACTCTCTGAGCATCTGAAAAAAAGATTTGTTGCTCTACATAAAGATGGTCTAGGCTATAAGAAGATTGCCAAGACCCTGAAACTGAGCTTCAGCATGGTGGCCAAGACCATACAGAAGTTTAAAAGGACATGTTCTACTCAGAACAGGCCTCACCATGGTCAACCAAAGAAGTTGAGTGCATCTGCTCAGTGCCATATCCAGAGGTGGTCTTTGGGAAATATGACATATGAGTGCTGCCAGCATTGCTGCAGAGGTTGAAGGGGTGAGGGGTCAGCCTGTCAGTGCTCAGACCATACGCTGCACACTGCATCAAATTGGTCTGCATGGCTGTTGTCCTAGAAGGAAGATTCTTCTAAAGATAATGTACAAGAAAGCCCGCAAACAGTTTGCTGAAGACAAGCAGACTAAGGACATGGATTACTGGAACCATTTCTGCGGTCTGATGAGACCAAGATAAACATATTTGGTTCAGATGGTGTCAAGCGTGTGTGGTGGCAACCAGGTGAGGGTTACAAAGACAAGTGTGTCTTGCCTACTGTCAAGCATGGTGGTGGGAGTGCCATGGTCTGGGGCTGCATGAGTGCTTCACCTCACTGGGGAGCTACAGTTCATTGAGGGAACCATTAATACGAAAATGTACTGTGACATACTGTAGCAGAGCATGACCCTTTCCCTTTGGAGACTGTGCCGCAGGGCAGTATTCCAACATGATAATGACCCCAAACACACCTTCAAGACAATAGAGTTATTATGAGGGGGACAGAAAATTTACACTGTTATACAAGCTGTACACTCACTACATTGTAGCAAAGTGTAATTTCTTCAGTGTTGTCACATGAAAAGATATAATAAAATATTTACAAAAATGTGAGTGGTATACTCACTTTTGTGAGATACTGCAGCAAAATAAGAAAAAAAATAAGAAAAATACACATTAGGAGGTATATGGACATTTATTTAACCACTTGCCTACCAGGCACAAACACCCCCTTCCTGCCCAAGCCATTTGTAGCCAAATAAATTATTATTATATTTTTATCATTTTTTTCCCCCACAAATAGAGCTTTATTTTGGTGGTATTTGATCACCTCTGCGGTTTTTATTTCTTGCGCTATAAACAAAAGAAGAGGGACAAGTTTGAAAAAAACACAATATTTTTTACTTTTTGCTTAATAATTATCCATTTTTTTCCTCAGTTTAGGTCAATACATATTCTTCTACACATTTTTGGTAAAAAAAAAACAATAATGCAGGCCATACACGGTCGAATTTCGAACGAATTTTCTTTTCAAAATCAGAAAATTCGTTTTTTTTGGGATCCGATGATGCCACCATTGATTTTCGAAATTCGGCCGACCAAGCCTTCAATTTCACCTCATGTTGCTACAGAAAAGAATTTTCTTGGCTGGGAATCTTCTTTTCTCTCCGTACATTTTCTTTTATCTCCGTACATTTTCTTTTATCTCCGTACATTTTCTTACGTTTCTCGCACGATTCTCCCATCATTGATTAGAAAATCGTTCGTTTTTCTAAAAATTTCCAACATGTCCGATTCCTCAAATTTTATTTCTGCACGAAAATCGGCTGTTGCTGCAGCCCACTAATGGTGCGAAATTCATACGAAAATTCTTAGATACGATTTTCGAAAGAAAATTCTTTCGAAATTCGAACCGTGTATGGCCGGCATAAGTGTATATTGATTGGTTTGTGCAAACGTTATAGTGTCTACAAAATAGGGGATAGATTTATAGCATTTTTATTTATTTATTTATTATTACTAATGGTGGCGATCTGCAATTTTTATCGTGACTGCGATATTGCGGTGGACATATCGGACACTTTTGACACATTTTTGGGACCATTCACATTTATACAGCGATCCGTGCTATAAAAATGCATTGATTACTGTATAAATGTGACTGTCAGGGAAGGGGTTAAGACTAGGGGGTGATCGAGGGGTTAATATGTTCCCTATGGGAGTGATTCTAACTGTGGGAGAAGGGGACTGACTGGGAGAGGTGACCGATCAGTGTCCCTTAGGGATGAGCTTCGTGTTCGAGTCGAACATACGTTCGACTCGAACATTGGCTGTTCGTCCGTTCGGCGAAGTCCGAACATTTTGGTCCGTTCGCGCCAAATTCGTGTGGCGCTCACGGCCCACAATTCACTGTGATGGCGCAGTGCATTGCTGGCTCATGATTGGCCAAGCATGCACTGTGACCCCGCATGCTTGGCCAATCGCAGCGCCAGCAGCGAGGAGAGCCATGATTGGCCACAGGCAGAATGCCTGTGGCCAATCATAGCTCAGGCTGTGTAGTGCACGCCCCACACTATATAAGGCCGCCAGCGCGGCGGCCTTGTGTAGTGTGTTGGCGTCTGAAGCAGTGGGTGTTCTGTGTACCTTCAACACAGTACACACCGATCGTTTTTGGCCGATTTTCGATCTTGCTGTTGTGTAGTGGTTATTGTCTGCGTGCCCTGACCGCAGTATACACCACTATATTCACCTCACCTATATAGCTAGTGATCTATCTTTTATAATAGAGCTTGCAGTCAGTAGTGTTAGGAGATAGTGCGTGCTGTCTGCGTGCTCTGTACCCAGTACATACCGCTATATCCACCTACATAGCTCTTCTCTATTTGAGACCACTTGCCATCTGCAGGAGTTATTGGAAGTTGTGTGTGCCTCCAGCACAGCACAGTATACATCTGTATATACCCCTTTATCTCTGGTGTTCTATAATAAAGGCATCTGCAGGAGTTAGTGGGTGTTGTGTGACTCTAGCACAATATACACTACCCAACTGCTTTTTTACCCAACTCCCTTCAGGCCATTACCATGTCTGGAAGGCCAGCAAGGAGAGGCAGACAGGCGCGAGCCGATAAAAGAGGGCAAGCAGGCTCTGTGTCTAGAGACAACAGTGCTGGTCGTGGACGCAGTGCATTGTCATCAGCACGTGGCCATGGGACACGCTTGTCCTTCTTTTCGGCAGCTGGACATGTTGAACCGCAACATGCCAACGACTTGGTAGAGTGGATGACCAAGCCCTCTTCATCCTCCTCATCCTCTCTCACCCAGTCTCAGGGTACTAGCAAAGCAGCTGCCAACACATCGTCTCAATGTCATCATCAGTGACTCCTTCCTTAAACCCACCTCGTCCTCCTGAGGAGTCTCCTGGACTCTTTGAGCACAGTGTTGGGTACATGCTCCAGGAGGATGCCCAGTGTTTTGTGGGCTCTGATGATGACACTCAGCTAGAGGAAGGCAGTAGCGTGAGCGCAGAGAGAGGGGATGCTCAAGAAGGACAGTAATCTGGCAGTCATGTTCCACAAGCTGCAGCATACTGCCAGGTTTGCTACAGCGATGAAGAGGGAGGGGATGATGAGGGCACTGACTCCACGTGGGTGCCTGGAAGGAGAGAGGAGGAGGAGGAGGAGGAGGCACATGTCCAACGAGGCAGGATGCCCTCCGGGGGCCAGCTTAGGGGCAGCACACCGACTGAATCACACCGCAGAGCTCCGCCTGTGCAGGGCGCTGCCTCTGCGCGTTATTCTAAAAGTTCTTTGGTGTGGGCCTTTTTTGAGACTAGTGCATCAGATCGCACCGCTGCTATTTGCAACATATGTCTCAAGCGTATCTCACGTGGCCAAAACATCAGCCGCTTGGGCACCACATGCTTGACCAGACATATGTTGACCTGCCATGCAGCTCGTTGGCAAGCGTACCTCAAAGACCCACACCAAAGAACAAAGCGGACCTCTCCTTGCTCCTCATCAGCTGGCATCTCCAACCCCACTAGACCTTCAGTCCTCTCTGAAACCTGCTCTGAGAGGAATGAAGGTATACAATTAGGTGTGTCACAGCCAAGTGCTTCCGGGAACTCTGCTAGCGGTACACCCACGTCCGATTATAGCAGGCAAATGTCCCTGCCCCAGCTGCTGGACCGGCGAAAGAAGTTCACTCCCAGCCATCCACATGCCCAGCGGTTAAATGCTAGCTTGGCTAAATTGCTAGCACTTCAACTGCTGCCTTTTCAGTTGGTAGACTCGGCCCCCTTCCGTGAGTTTGTACAATGTGCGGTTCCTCAGTGGCAGGTCCCCAAACGCCACTTTTTCTCACGGAAGGCGATTCCGGCTCTCTACCGGCATGTGGAAGGCAATGTCCTTGCCTCGCTGGACAGGGCGGTCAGCGGTAAGGTGCATATTACCGCTGACTCATGGTCCAGCAGGCATGGACAGGGACGTTACCTGTCTTTCACGGCCCATTGGGTCACTCTTCTGGCAGCTGGGAAGGATGCAGGACAAGGTGCAGTAGTGTTGGAGGTTGTTCCGCCACCACGCCTCCAAAATGCTACTATTGGTTGTGACACACCTCTCTCCTCCACCCCCTCCTCTTCTTCTTCCTCCATGGCCTCTTCCAGTGCTCTGTCCTCAAAACCAGCGGTGCTCCGTAGGCGTTCTAGGGGCTACGCAAGTACGCAGGCAAAACGATGCCATGCCGTGCTTGCGCTGGTTTGTTAGGGGGACAGGAGCCACACTGGGGCGGATGTTTTGTCAGCTCTGCAGGGGCAGGCCGAGAGGTGGTTGACGCCACGCCAGCTTAAGCCAGGAATGGTGGTTTGCGACAATGGCACCAACCTCCTCTCCGCCCTCCGACAGGGACAACTGACCCATGTGCCCTGTGTAGCTCACGTCCTTAACCTGGAGGTGCAGCGGTTCTTGGGCAGGTACCCCGGCTTACAGGATGTCCTGAAGCAGGCCAGGAAAGTCTGTGTGCATTTCCGCCGATCATTTAATGCCTGTGCTCGGCTGGCTGAGCTCCAAAAGGAGTTGAACCTGCCCAAGAACCGCCTTATATGTGACATGCCCACCAGATGGAACTCAACATTGGCCATGCTGCAGCGGCTGCACATGCAGCAGAGGGCCATCAATGAGTACCTGTGCGACTACGGCACCAGGACAGGGTCAGGGGAGCTTGGTTTTTTCTCACCACACCAGTGGGGCATGATCAGGGATGCATGCACTGTCCTGTCACCGTTTGAGGAGGCCACAAGGATGGTGAGCAGTGACAGTGCATGCATCAGTGACACTGTACCTCTTGTCCACCTCTTGGAGCATACGCTGCGTGGAATAATGGACAGGGCACTTGAGGCAGAACAGAGGCAGGAAGAGGAGGACTTCCTTGCCTCTCAAGGCCCCCTTTATCCAGACAGTGTTCCTGCTGTGCCACCCATCACACAGGAAGAGGATGAGGAGGAGGAAGAGGAGGAGGAGGATGATTGTGTCAGCATGGAGGTGGAGGCTGGCACTCAGCATCAGCAGCAGCAGCAGTCTTGTAGGGATGATTTACAGTCCCAAGAAACACGTGGACTTGTACGTGGCTGGGAGGAGGTAGCTGCGGATCATGTTGTCCTTAGTGACCCAGAGGACTCCGGACCGAATGCCTCAGCTAACCTACGCTGCATGGCCTCCCTGATCCTGCAAAGCCTGCGGAAGGATCCTCGTATTCTTCGGATCAAGGAGAGGGACCATTACTGGCTGGCCACTCTCCTTGATCCACGGTACAAGGGTAAGGTTGCCGACCTTATCTTGCCATCGCAGAGGGAGCAGAGGATGAGACATCTCCGGGAGGCCTTGCAGAAAGGTCTGTGCAACGCGTTCCCAGAGACTGGGGGGTTACAAACTCCTGGTCCTGGACAACGTGTTGCTGAGACATCGGTCAGAAGGAGCGGTGGAGAAGGTGGCCGTCTGACTGATTCTTTCAGACAATTTTTTAGTCCGCAGCCCCAAGGTATGATCGGTTGAAGCACCCATCGCCAGCGTCTGATTTACATGGTGCAGGAATACCTAGGGGCAAGGTCAGACTTGGACACCTTTCCCACCGAAAATCCTCTGGCTTACTGGGTCTTGAGGATGGATCACTGGCCAGAGCTTGCACAGTATGCAATTGAGCTACTGGCCTGTCCTGCATCCAGCGTTCTTTCGGAACGCACCTTCAGTGCTGCTGGTGGCTTTGTTACCGATCACAGGGTGCGCCTGTCCACCGAATCAGTTGATCGACTGACCTTCATCAAGATGAATCAGTCTTGGATCACCCACAGCTACCAAGCACCTGAAGCTGATGTAACAGAATAATTTTTTTTGAAATATCACATCCCTTCAAGACTGCCTATGCTGATGCTGAGTGACTGTCCTGTTATGTTGATTGTCTATCCTCTTCCTCCTCCGCTGATATGTTGGAAGAACATTTCTGGTTCTGGTTGATGCCATCAGCCCAATTTTTCTGCCCCTGTTTAACAGGGGCGTTTAAGTACAATTTTTGATGCAATGCTTTGCAGCAGGGCTAATTCCTGCAATCAAACAAGAGTATATGGGAGAGGTTGCAGTGTGGTGGCACCAGCACCAGTGCCTAAGGCCCAATTTTTCTGCCCCTGTTTAACAGGGGCGTTTAATTACAATTTTTGATGCAATGCTTTGCAGCAGGGCTAATTCCTGCAATCAAACAAGAGTATATGGGAGAGGTTGCAGTGTGGTGGCACCAGCACCAGTGCCTAAGGCCCAATTTTTCTGCCCCTGTTTAACAGGGGCGTTTAATTACAATTTTTGATGCAATGCTTTGCAGCAGGGCTAATTCCTGCAATAAAACTAGAGTATATGGCAGAGGTTGCAGTGTGGTGGCACCAGCACCAGTGCCTAAGGCCCAATTTTTCTGCCCCTGTTCAACAGGGGCGTTTAATTAAAATTTTTGATGCAATGCTTTGCAGCAGGGCTAATTCCTGCAATAAAACTAGAGTATATGGCAGAGGTTGCAGTGTGGTGGCACCAGCACCAGTGCCTAAGGCCCAATTTTTCTGCCCCTGTTTAACAGGGGCGTTTAATTACAATTTTTGATGCAATGCTTTGCAGCAGGGCTAATTCCTGCAATAAAACTAGAGTATATGGCAGAGGTTGCAGTGTGGTGGCACCAGCACCAGTGCCTAAGGCCCAATTTTTCTGCCCCTGTTTAACAGGGGCGTTTAATTACAATTTTTGATGCAATGCTTTGCAGCAGGGCTAATTCCTGCCATAAAACTAGAGTATATGGCAGAGGTTGCAGTGTGGTGGCACCAGCACCAGTGCCTAAGGCCAAATTTTTCTGCCCCTGTTTAACAGGGGCGTTTAAGTACAATTTTTGATGCAATGCTTTGCAGCAGGGCTAATTCCTGCAATAAAACTAGAGTATATGGAAGAGGTTGCAGTGTGGTGGCACCAGCACCAGTGCATATGGCCACATTTTTCTGCCCCTGTTTAACAGGGGCGTTTAAGTACAATTTTTGATGCAATGCTTTGCAGCAGGGCTAATTCCTGCAATAAAACTAGAGTATATGGAAGAGGTTGCAGTGTGGTGGCACCAGCAGCAGTGCCTAAGGCCAAATTTTTCTGCCCCTGTTTAACAGGGACATGTAATTACAATTCTTGATATAATATTTCACAGGAGGGCCCCTTCCTGTGCCCACCCAGAGTAACGGTGAGGACTTATAGTGTTGTGGCACCAGCACCACAACCACCAAAGGTCAATTTTTCTACCACTGTTCAACAATGGCATGTAATTACAATTCTTGATATAATCGTTCACAGCAGGGCGCTCCAGCGCCCACCAAGAGTCACTTTGAGGGCTTACAATGTTGTGGCAAAACCAACACCTTGTTCCGCCATTTCTGCAGAGCATATAGGGCAGGCCCCTACTTTCAAACATCCAATTTACAAACATCTCCTACTTGCAAACGGAAGGAGACAACAGCAAGTGAGATGAAAAAAGATGGACGACAAAACAAATTATACAGGGGTGACAACCCTTCCCTATGTTTTCCAAAAAGCTTAAAAATAGTTGTTTTGACTGGAGCTACACTTTAAAAATGTACCAGTTGAAAATTACAAACAGATTCAACTTAACACAACAAACCTACACAGTCCCTGTCTTGTTTGCACCGCCTGTATACTGCTGTTCTGAGTATATAGGGCCTGGGGGCCACACGCATTTCCTTTTTTTAATATGGGTACAGGGTTCCCCTTAATATGCCTACAAGACCCAAATAGGCTGGTAATGGGCAGGGAGGGCTACCCATGCCATTTTTCTCAATGATTTTCAACCATATTGCAGGAACCAGATATAACATTAAAACCGCAAGCAGTTTTAAATGGTGTTATTTCCGTTTAATGTCATTTTGTGCAGGGAGTGTTCAAAACATGGGAAACACGTGGCACTTCACAGGCATACTACAGACACCCCCCAGGCACCATATTTAAAGGAATATTTCACTTTTTTTTTCACTTTAATCGTCATTAAATTCAGTGCTCCTGCCAAAACAGCCATTTTTAAAAATATTTTAGGCATTGACCCATGTCCCCTGGGGCAGGAGCCAGGTCCCCAAACCCTTTTTAGGACAGTATCTTGCATATTAGCCATTAAAATTAGCACTTTTCATTTCGAACGTTCGAGTCCCATAGAAAAAGTTCTGGTGCGAACCGAACCGGGGGGTGTTCGGCTCATCCCTAGTGTCCCTATGTACAAGGGACACACCATCGGTCTCCTCTCCTCTCACAGCACGTGGATCTGTGTGTTTACACACACAGATCCACGGTCCTGTTCAGTTACTAGGCAATCGCAGGTGCCCGGTGGACATCGCAGCGGCCAGGCATGCACATCTAGTCCCTAGTGACATGGCTGGCCCGCAAAGGAAATCACGTCATATGACTGCGGCCCAGAACAACAGCTGCTTTTTCCCGCCGTCATATGACAGCGGGCGGGCGGGAAGTAATTAAAGTGGTTGTAAACCTAGTTACACCACTTGTACCTACCGGTAAGCATATAATAAGGCTTACCTGTAGGTACTGTAAATATCTCCTAAACCTGCACGGTTTAGGAGATATTTACCATACACACTTGCGCCAAAGTCATCGGCGCATGTGCTGTGAAGAAACGGCCCTCCGTGCTGTTTCCTCACTAGCAAGTGCAGTGACTGACAGCTCATGCGCACATGCATGGGAGTGACGTCATGCGACTCCAGCCAGTCACAGAGTCGGAGTTCGCGACCCTGGAAGGAAGAGGGGCGAAGATGGATGCAGCCACCAGCGGGGAAAATGCGGGCTTTGTTTGCAGAAAAGTGGCACATAATGGTCTAGTGTGCAATGCATACTAGCCCATTATGCTTTTACTTTGCAGGGGAAAGCAGGGGAAAAAAGAGGAAGAAAAACGCATCAAGTATTACTTCCTCTTTAATGCATGGATAGGCACTATATTGATGTTTGTGGAGATATAAATTTAGACGTTTATTGATAAATTTTTATTATGAATTGATTTATGTTATTGTGGTTGTGCTGCACCTATTCACAAAGCTTGATTGGCCTTACAATACTATTTGAAGCAGTGCATCATGTTAGCCAACAAGGAACAGCTTTTGGCAACTAAACCGCTTACTTTTTAAAAACATATAAAGAAAAGTGTACTTACGGCCAGAGGAATTTGTTTGTACCAATACTTACAGTACTCTCATGAGATTCCTGAATCAGAACATTTTCAATATTTGAAATCCGTCACTTTTTAGAGTCCCTTACGAAACATCATGTACCCCCTTATTGTCCACTGCTTTCGAGACCAGATGTCGTACCAACCCTACGACTCAGGGTTTGATCTCTTTAATATATTCCTCCATATTGAATACTACTGATCCGCAATCCTCTTTGTACTGTGACAATCAGGCAAAAGATCTTGGTTCTGCTGTACAGCCAGGAGACTGGTGTAAAATGTGGGAGGCCCTGTTTAAATCCTCTCGCAATGTTCTGGCTCTGGAAAATTCCTTCAAAGTTATGTTCCGTTGGTATTTTTCCCCAGCCAGGATCACAAATGTCTACCATCATACCCGTTCAACTGCTTTTGAGGTTGCCCAGATTTGGGCGATATGAAACAAATATGGCAGACCTATCCTAAGGTCCAGAGGCTATGGATTAGGGTATATACATTGGCTGATACAGTTCTTCATGTGAATTTATGTAGCGGATGACATTTTGGACAAAATGTCATACGCATGTAAATTTAGTTTTTCCTTCAGAACAGTAGGGGTTCTGAGGGTTAATTACGTAGGTTGGCCTTGACATCAGTCTGGCCGGGCTGTGTTGGAAGTTCTGCCTGTTCATGTGAGCAGTGAGGTGCACATGACAGGCCGGAACCAGGCCTGGTTGGACGTTTTGAGTATCAACCTTCTCGGAATCAATCAGTGGGAGTGTCGGGCCCCGCTGGGGAGTCCGGGAAGGGGTACTTAAGATGTGTGGGTCAGGTGTTTGAGGGAGAGGAGTTCGTGAGGCCCGTGTGGTCTGTTCTGGTTCCAGGACCGGGGTGGCCCCGTGAGGGGTCCCGGTCATGGAGTGTTCGACATCCCGCAACATGTTCCTGTTAGAGGCCCCTTATAGACCTGCCTGGTCTGGGGTAGGGATCTGTCTGTTCCCAAGTCTCAGAAACCTGCTGGTCCGAGGCGCAGTAACTGAGGGAGGATTCAAGGTGTCCGGGTGTGCTCTCGGCTTGGAGAGGCGTCACAGCTCGTGGAAATGACCGGGGGAGGACTCTACAGAGGAGGGCTGAGAAGTGGCATCCTGGGAAGTGCCTGGTTACTGAGTTGGGAAGGACATTGACGAATTCACGTTTTTCCAGTACCATTGAGGAGACAGAGAACGTTCCAGGTACTGAGAAAAAAGGTTCCTGTTCACCCTTATGCCGCGTACACACGATCAAACAATCCGGTGGAAAAGTCCAGCAAACTCAAGTCCGCCAAACAATCCCCCCTTGTGTAGCCTCTGGCATACATTTTTGACCCGAAAGTACGGCGGACTTAGAATGCCGTGTTGCACTCCAATCTTCCCGCCGGACTCGCATTTCGGCGGACAATCCAGCCGTGTGTATGCCAGTCCGCCGTACTTTTGAAATGAGCGGACTTTTCCCACCCGGAGAAAAGTCCGCTCATTTTGAGCGGGTCTCCAGGTAGGCGGGGCCCGCGAAGGAGACGTCGCTGGCCCCGCTGCCTGGTATGGACTTAAAGGGGAACCCCAACGCCGAAAAAAATCGGCGTGGTGGTCCCCCCAAGTCCACAAAAGACCCTTGTCCGAGCACGCTACCCGGCCGACCAGGAAAGGGGGGGCGAGCGAGCGCCCCCCCTCCTGAGCCGTACCAGGCCGCGTGCCCTCAACATGGGGGGTGCCTTTGGGAGGGGGGGGGGCCGCGCGGCCCCCCACCCCAAAGCACCTTGTCCCCATGTTGATGAGGACAAGGGCCTCTTCCCGACAACCCTGGCCGTTGGTTGTCGGGGTCTGCGGGCGGGGGGCTTATCGGAATCCGGGAGCCCCCTTTAATAAGGGGGCCCCCGGATACTGGCCCCCACCCTATGTGAATGAGTATGGGGTACAATGTACCCCTACCCATTCACCTGTAAAATAAAAGTACAAAAAAAACACAACACACAAGCTAAAATACTTTATTGCACAGCTCCGGGGGTCTTCCGTCTTCGGAGGTCTTCTCGCCGGACTCCTCCACTATCTTCTTGTAGCTCTTTTGCTAGCGGAGGAGTCCGGCTTTCTTCCTCGCCGCCGGCCTCTTCTTCCGACTTCGGGGGTCTTGTCCCCCTCTTCGGTTCTTCCGCCGGGCCACTGCGCCTTCTTATAGCTTTTACAGGCGGTGGCCCGGTCTTCTGTCACCGCCGCCGTCGCCCCCCCTTCCCCAAGGCACCCCCCATGTTGAGGGCACGCGGCCTGGTACGGCTTGGGGGGGGGGGGGCGCTCGCTCGCCCCCCCTTTCCTGGCCGGCCGGGTAGCGTGCTCGGACAAGGGTCTGTTGTGGACTTGGGGGGACCCCACGCCGATTTTTTTCGGCGTTGGGGGTTCCCCTTTAAGTCCATACCAGGCGGCGGGGCCAGCGACGTCTCCCTCGCGGGCCCCGCCTACCTGCAGACGCACTCGAAATGAGCGGACTTTCCTCTGCGTGTGTGGGCGAGTCCGTTCATTTCAAAAGTAGGGCGGATAGTACGGCGGACTTAGTACGCCGTATTAGTCCGCTCAAAAAGTGCCGTGTGTGGGCAAGTAGCCCGTTCGGAAAGTCCGACGGACAGTCTGGCGGGAAGTCCGCCAGACTAAGTACGTCGGACATACCGCTACGTGTGTACGCGGCTTCAGTTACAACTTGTACACGTTCATAGGATTGTTTCAAGTATTTGATTCGACGTGCTGACTGCCATGATTTCTGGCTAGAAATCAGTTCAGCCTTGAGGTACCCAGCTGCGAGTGGCTACTCTCTGGGTGGAATTAGAGACTTTGCTAGACCTACAGTTCAAGGTGCCAGAGTTCTTCACCCGTGCCCTCTGTTCCAACGAGAGACTGTGTTATTGGATGTTATTATTGCAAAATAAAACCTTTCAAAGGACTTTATTTGTGTCAGCATTCAAGTTGTTGGGTATCAACCCTGGGAACTTCTAGACGGGGAAGAGCAGGCCAAGAGGAGGTAACTGGCAAGCCCAATAAGTCAAGGCCACCCTGCAAGGGTTATGGCTGCTACATTATGGAAAGATCCATGGGAAGCACTTTTACATAAACCTATCACAGATATCACCTGTTGGGAACGCATTCTTATTACTCACATTTTTATGGCGATAAAGCAAACTATAGCTCTATAAAACAAGAGGTTACAAATCAGATTTGTGGCACGCTCATTAATGAAAGATTGATACAATAAATTCCAACGGACTTGCCAACCCTGGATAGACCACTTCCCACCTTCTCAAACTACCTCCCGCTTCCTAGATCTGTGAAGGTTCCACGTGCTGCAGCTCAAAACTCTTGGGGTCCCCGATTTCCTTCCCTTTTTTAATCACCCTTCCCCCTTTTCTCCCTTCTCCCTGAAGTGTGCTTGGCAGAATATTTCCATGTGGATTTTGTCCAAGAGGCATTAGGAGCCTTCCAGCGTGGCCAGGGAGTGGTGAGATTGCATTGACCTGCACTGTGTGTACTGTCTACAGGACACCCACTCACCCATATGCAGCCGGCTTCTTAATGTCAAACTGCACGCACACCACTCCCACTGGTACCTGCTCGAAACCACAGCTATATTATGGATATGTACCACTGATGGACTCTGTTTTAGCAGGTTCAGCCATCCATCCACCCCAAGTACACTCTCTATCATGTCTGCATACCTCCCAACTTTTTGAGATGGGAATGAGGGACACCTATCAGCAAAAGTATGCAGACATAGGACACACCCCTTTCCACGCCCTCTTAAAGGAGAATTGTACAAAAAAAACAAGATTGGTTAAACCCACAAGTGCTTTTTTTACCACTAATATTCCTTTATATTGGCTTTTGGAATTTACAAATGCAGCAATTTAGGAATAAGATGAAAGGTTTAGGGCTGGAAAACACTTTTTAATAGATAAGTGCATTTATTATACATCTATATAGATCAGATCAAAATAAGGGACAAATGAGGAGGAATGAGGGACAGAGGGACATTGCTCCAAATCAGGAACAATCCCTCGAAAACAGGGACAGTTGGGAGCTATACGTCTGGCCACACACTGCCTTTGGAACCGAAAAAGGAACTCTCCTTGCCAGCTTTATATTCACATTTCAATTCCCTCAGCAGCCCCTCGCACTAGTAGCACTGTGACTATACTGTTGGGTTAGTGTGTGATGAATGTGTGGAGTGTGTATGTGTCTGCAGCTGCTTTCTTGTCTGGTATGACATTTTGTTTTCATGGTATGTCAGATGGCTTTTTCATCTTCTATTTAACCAATTTATAATTTCAAATAAGCTGTTTATTACTGATCCTCCTCAAAGATTTCCTTGTGGACCTTTGGTCCTCTTTAAATATACAAATTTTTTTTTTCAAACAATACATTATTTAGATCCACAGTTTTTACATATCCCACCAGTATTAATTCTGTTGAGAATGTTTATTGATTTTGTCCTCTCTGGCATATGATACTCTCCAAAGTATTTGGGGTTAGAAAGACTCTCTGTGTTCTCGTTCTTTTAACAAGGTGAAAATGGGACAGGGTGGAAGTGCTAACAGCATATTTCTCTTCAGCCCCTTGGGATTTCTATGGACACAGTCTAGGTCTTGGTCTAGGTCCAAATGTTGCATTCAATTTCACATAAGCTGAACTCTAAGCAGATATAATAGGCACTGCAACACTATAATCATTACTAAAACATAAAATATATTTTGTTAAATGCAAGCAGTGTAAGTACCTGGATATAGCCTGATATTGGCCTCTTGCAGTTCCTGTACAGCATGGCTGGAGTGTGAATGAAAGAATCAGCAGAAGCAGGGTAACACTATTCTGCTTCTGCTTTCACTGTCCAGTCACAAGCCGGGACCAGTCCAGGCAGTGGCGGCTGGTGCTCACAATTTTTGGGGGGTGCGCAAACAAATTCTGAAAAAAAAACCCCCATCAATTGCAGCCTCACTGTATCATCAATCGCAGCCACTGTGCCCATCAATTGCAGCCACTGTGTCTTCAATCGCCGCCACTGTACCATCAATTGCCGCCACTGTGCTACCAAAAGCAGCCACTGTGCCATCAAACACAGCCATTGTGCTATCAAATGCAGCCACTGTGGCCCATAAAATGCAACCAATGTGCCATCAATTGCCGTCACTGTGCCATCAAACGCAACCACTGTGCCCATCAATTGCCACCACTGTGCCATCAAACGCAGCCACTGTGTCCATCAATAGCCACCACTGTTCTAAACGCAGCCATCGTGCCCATCAAATGCAGCCACTGTGCCCATCAAACACAGCCACTGTGCCCCATAAAATGCAGCCACCGTGCCCCATAAAATGCAGCCACTATGGCCCATAAAATTCACCCACTGTGCCCATCAATTGCCGCCACTGTGCCATCAAACGCAGCCACTGTGCCATCAAACGCAGCCACTGTGCCCATCAAATGCAGCCACTGTGCCCATCACTTGCCACCACTGTGCCTTCAAACGCAACCACTGTGCCCATCAATTGCCACCACTGTGCCATCAAACGCAGCCACTGTGTCCATCAATAGCCACCACTGTTCTAAACGCAGCCATCGTGCCCATCAAATGCAGCCACTGTGCCCATCAAACACAGCCACTGTGCCCCATAAAATGCAGCCACCGTGCCCCATAAAATGCAGCCACTATGGCCCATAAAATTCACCCACTGTGCCCATCAATTGCCGCCACTGTGCCATCAAACGCAGCCACTGTGCCATCAAACGCAGCCACTGTGCCCATCAAATGCAGCCACTGTGCCCATCACTTGCCACCACTGTGCCTTCAAACGCAACCACTGTGCCCATCAATTGCCACCACTGTGCCATCAAACGCAGCCATTGTGCCCATCAAATGCAGCTACTGTGCCCATCAAACGCAGGCACTGTGCCATCAAACACAGCCACTGTGCCCATCAAAAGCAGCCACTGTTCCATCAAATGCCGCCACTGTGCCATCAAATGCCATCAAATGCAGCCACTGTGCCCCATAAAATGCAGCCACTGTGCCCATCAATTGCCGCCACTATGCCATCAAATGCAGCCACTGTGCCATCAAATGCAGCCACTGTGCCCATCAATTGCCACCACTGTGCCATCAAACGCAGCCACTGTGCCCATCAATTGCCGCCACTGTGCCATCAAATGCAGCTACTGTGCCCATCAAATGCAGCCACTGTGCCCATCAAACGCAGCCACTGTGCCCATCAAACGCAGCCACTGTGCCCCATAAAATGCAGCCACTGTGCTCATCAATTGCCACCACTGTGCCCATCAATTGCCGCCACTGTGCCATATCAAATGCTTCTAGTGTGCCCCCTGCCGGCCTGCCGTCTGCACTTACCTGTCTCGGTGGGACAGCTCCTTGATGTCTTCTTCTGTCCTCTCCACCTGTCCTCTGCTATGATTGGATGCCTGGCATCCACAGAAGCTGTCGTTTTAGCCAATCAAGTATGGGTAACAGATCCAAGCACCTGATTGGCGGAGAGGTGGTTTAGTATTAGGAAAGTGAATATTCATTCTCTTTTCTAACACAGCTGAGTGACCTGCGAGTGCCCAGCATAGCACTCGCAGGTCATGTTTTTGACGCCTATTAGAGTCTATGACTCTAATCAGGTGATTCAAAACCACCCCCTGCCGCTGTAGTTCAGGCGTCCTGCATCAAAAAGGGGCTCGGCGCCTGAATAGGGGGTGGCAGTGGCGGCCATATATAGATCCATGCAATGCATGAATCTATCTATTGGTGCTAGAAGGGGGTGCGGCCTTAATGCATGGGCCGCCACTGAGTCCAGGACAGTTTTGGCTCAGAAGAAGTTTGTTAAATGAATTATGCTGGCCTTCAGACTGAGAACATCTCCTGGTTTAAAGAAGTACTATGGGGGAGAGTGTGGCAGACCCAACCAGGATAGGGGCTTTTTAGAGGGGAATATGGGCTAGCTTTCTACCCACTGATTATGGCCCATGGAGGAGATGGGGGATTTTGTCTGCTTCTCCTGGGCAGAGCATGGAGGAGAGCCAGGTCCTGAAAGCCTTTGACTGGCCGGGAGTATCTATCGGAATTATGCGGCCAGGAAGTACCCAGAACAGTGGTGCAGCTGCAGTAACATTGAGTCAGACAGATCATGCAGATGCACATTCATCAGCCATGGATAAGGAACTCTTCTTGGGCATATTTCTTATCTGGCCCTGTAGAAGTCTTTGATTACGAAACGTGTCTGACTCGCTATGCTTGCTCCCCACATTGCTTTTTTATCTTTTTTATAAAGATTTTGTGATCACTAGTACCTGTACTCATTGATTTGATACACTGTTCTTTTTATAATAAATGCCTTCCCATTTTTTTTAACCTACACCATATGGAGTCCCTCCATTTGCTTTGTTTTTATCCCGGTCCGATTGAGTCCTTTGTGTGTGCAACAACTACCTTTAGACGGCCCCCCTGTGGATGGAAGTTCTTTACCACATTGGAGAACCATAAAGAACTAGGATTGTCTGGCCTGACCAGCACGGATGAGGAGTGGCATTATTCCTCATAAAGTGGCTGTGGCACTTGGTCCACATAAGCCTGACTGACCCACTACCAAACGGTAAGTGGGTCCACCTTATGCGGTAAGAGTACACACCTTATTCTTTCCACAGAGGATTTCTTCACAATTGCACAGTTATTTAAATATTGTTTGTGTGCGTATTGTGTCCAATTGAAGATTTACTATCAAGCATGGGATGGACATATCTTTGAATTACTATTTTCCAGTCCACTTCAGTGAACTTTGGACTTTTTTTTTTATTTATCATTTTTTTCACAGGACATCACAGTTCGTGTTTCCTTGTTTATAGCACTACACGGTATATTTTTATTTTTAAGTAAGTCTAATCTTATCTATGCTAATATCCCCAGAGGAAAATGTCTTCCTGGGGGTAAAAAGTATGTGTCTGGTTTTCAATAAACAGTTATTCCTTTGGTTTTACCTCAACATCTTGTCTGTGTTTACGATGCTTGGGGTAAAGGGTTGGTATTAGCTACTGGTCTGCTGGAAAGGTTTGGATGGCAGGAGGCACCGTTTGACGGAGGCACCTAGTCGGTCTGTCACAGAGAGACCTGGACCTAAAGTTTTTATCATCTTGTTTTAGAGTTTTAAAGTTTTGACCAGTTTGCAAAAGTTCCAAAAGGATCTGTTCACTTTAGAGTTGATATCCAATAGGTTCACCCCACCAATATCCAATCCATTGTTTTCTTAAATCATTCAAGAATTCTTTTGGTGTGATTTCTGCACCTATGTTTCAAATTCTTCATAGTTCCTCATAGATGATGAATTTATGTAAATCAATAAGGCAAATTAGGCTCCTTCAATTGTTGAAAGACTGGTGAAACTCCGTGATATATAGTGATAGATTTGGGAACATGAACAGGGGGATCTAATTTTTGAAGTCTGTGAAGAAGCTAGAGGGGGATTCAACCTGTTGTCATCCACCTATACTTGAAATAAAAGTTTTAGATGGCCAAATTAATGCTAATTAGAATAATGTAAACCAGTGGTCTCCAAACTGCAACCCAGGGGCTAGATGTGGCCCTTTGCATGTCTTTATCTGGCCCTTAGGGCACTATTCCACCCACTGACAACGTAACAACGGGGCATCATTTTTTCCACTGGCACCAACAATGGAGCAAAAGTCCTGCAACTGACACACTGGCACTATTTCTCCCTCAAACACAGATGGGACACTATTTCTCCCACTAACACCAATGATGGGGCACTAATCCTCCCACTGACACCAATATTGAGGTACTATTCCTCTCGCGGGGTATCAATGATGGGCATTGATACCGACGCCAGGAAATTTTCTACTCCCACTGGCCATGAAGAACAGTAAACTGGCCCTTTGTTTAGAAAGTTTGGAAACCCCTGATTTAGACTATAGATAAATTTAATGTTTTAAAAAATCACCCGTCCTGGAGAAGAAGATTCTTTCATAGGCCTGAACGTTGGATGGTGTCCCATCTGCACTACTTATACTCCAACAACTAGGTGGGACAAGATGTAGCAAAGTACATGCTACTTAAGCGAGCATATGTCATCGAAAGCAGCATGTGAAGGGTCTCAGTCAGGGTGTGATTTTTTTCACCTGGCCACCTAGGCCCTGCCTTAGGATGCTGCACCACCAGGAGCACCACTCATGGGCAGGGTTGTTTTATTTATTTACTGTTAGGCCTACTGCCCATCTGGGTTTGCCCTGGGCCCAACATATGCCTTCAAATTTCTTTGTTGTTTTATATTCTTTTCAATCCCCTAGTTTTGTCTCCGGCATGCAATTATGTTGTCTGCTGCTTTATCCATGCTGCTGTGGAATGGGAAGGGTTGTACACTCTGGATCTACACTGCCTAAAAGACCAGCTTTAAAAAAAAAAGGATAATAGTTGTCTACAATAAAGTGTAAGGGTGGCTGAAAGGTATATCTAGATGCTCCAAAGTGCAGACAGCTTTTATTGGCCCACGTGAGATGTAGGATGGAACTAAAGAACATCAGTAAGCTTATGAACTGGGATGCTTCTTTGACTTTTGGAGGTCCACTGGTGGACACCTTTGTTCAGGAGGTCAGCTTGCTCTGGATGCTTGTATTGTGAAGTGAAAAAGATTGGTATCTGAACTACACTTGAACTGAAGTCCATTGTGAAACACAAGAGGTATTTTCTTTTACCTCTTTCAAGGCAGTCACCCTGCACCTCAGGTAATTATAGTATGTGGGTCATCTTAAATTTTCTGTGCAATGCCTACTTCATTCACCTGCACATAAGTTCTTATATAGCACCACTGGAGACAAAGAATCATTTCATTACCCTTTGCTTAAAAACAGTGGCTTGAAAAAGTGTATTGTAAAAAAATACCATCTTAGTCTGATATTTAGGAACATGCTTTACCTCTCTTTGCTGTTCACAGAGAATAGGTCATACGTTTAAATGCCTTTTTTACTTACCTAAAGTAATGGTCACGTGACTTTTTCGTCCCCAGGCTTCTCCTCTGTCTACATCCATTAGGCTCTTTTTTGGGTGTTCATGGTTACTGCTTATGTATCGTGGACACTTTGCCATTGTTAGTGGCATCAACACTTCCAGCTATGGGGTCCTCTCACATCAGCTTTGACAGGATGGAGTGTTGAGGATACCGGACCCCAAAACTATGGTGAGCTGGTAAAATGCCAGGTCCTCAGGGTAGAAAATCAACTTTGCTGAAAGTGAAAATGGTGAGTATGAGACATTAAAATGTGTTGCGAACACCACTGATGAAAAAGGTAATTGTTGCGCAATGCAGTTGTAGAGCTCACTCCCCCAAAAGGGCCTACTGAGTGGTCCCAGTGTTCTTTGCCAAGCTAGTGTATTCTCAGCCAGGCAGTGGACTACACAGGGACACCATAAGGAATGTCCACCTCTCAACACAGGCTGGCACTGATGTATGAGGAATAGCAGCAGCATAAAGTCATTGGGAACTCACACACCAGTCTGTACTTACAAATGTCCCTGGATATTTAGATGCCTCCTTCCAATATAAGCCAGACATGTCTCCTGTGGGCTCTTTAGATCAGATCCCCAGATAAATCCAGCAAAATTCAGTAGATCAGACCCCCTACCAGTTAATTCAGCTGGGATCTCCATGAGAAAATGAAGAAGCACAGCCGGACTGCCCAGAAGGGCAGCAGCCCTTCAGGCTGGGAACTTCTCCTCTTGAAAAAGAACCCCTCTCTTCCATTCCTCAGGCTATTTATGATCCCTCGCAGCCACCTACTGGGCTTGAACAACATATATACACTGGATATAAAAATCTACACACCCCTGTTAAAACGTTAGGTTTCTGTGATATAAGAAAATTAGACAAAGCTAAATCGTTTCAGAACTTTTTCCACCTTTAATGTGACCTATAAACTGTACAACTCAATTGAAAAACACACTGAAATCTTTTAGGGAGGGGAAGTAAAAATAATAAAATAATGTGGTTGCATAAGTGTGCACACCCTCTTATAACTGGGGTTGTAGCTGTGTTCAGAATGAAGCAATCACATTCAAATGCATGTTAAATAGGAGTCAGTACACACCTGCCATCATTTAGAGTGCCTCTGATTAACCCCAAATAAAGTTCAGCTGTTCTAGTAGGTCTTTCCTGGCCTTTACTTTGTTGCATCCTACAGCAAAAGCCACGGTCTGCAGAGAGCTTCCAAAGCATCAGAGGGATCTTATTAAGGTATCAGTCATGATAAGGGTACAAAAGAATTTCCAAGGCATTAGATATACCATGGAACACAGTGAAGACCGTCATCATCGAGTGGAGAAAATATGGCATAACAGCGACATTACCAAGACCTTAATGGTTGAAAAGACAAGAATAAAGCTGGTCAGGTAGGCTGCCAAGAGGCCTGCAGCAACATTAAAGGAGCTGCAGGAATATTTGGCAAGTACTGGCTGTGTGGTACATGTGACAACAATCTCCCATTTTCTGCATATGTCTGGGCTATGGGGTAGAGTGTCAAGACGGACGCATTTTCTTATGAAGAAAAACATCCAAGCCCGGATACATTTTTCAAAAACACATCTGAAGTCTCCTAAAAGCATGTGGGAAAATATGTTATGGTCTGATGAAACCAAGGTTGAACTTTTTTGGCTATGATTACAAAAGATATTTTTGGAGCAATGCGCATCACCAAGAGAACACCATACCCACAGTGAAGCATGGTGGTGGCAACATCATGCTTTGTAAACTGTTTTTCTTCAGCTCGAACATGGGCTTTAGTCAAGGTAGAGGGAATTATGACCAGTTCCAAATACCAGTCAATATTGGCACAAAACCTTCAACTTCACTTTACAGCATTAGAATGACCCAAAAACATACATCCAAATCAACAAAGGCATGGCTTCACCAGAAGAAGATTCAAGTTTTGGAATGGCTCAGCCAGAGCTCAGACCTGAATCCCATTGAAAATCTGTGGGGTGATCTAAAGAGGGCCCTCGCAATCTGAAAGATTTGGAATGTTTTTTGCAAATAAGAAGAGTGGGCAAATATTGCCAAGTCAAGATGTACCATGCTGATAGACTCATGCCCAAAAAGACTGAGTGCTGTAATAAAATCAAAAGGTGCTTCAACAAAGTATTAGTGTAAGGGTATGCACACTTATGCAACCATATTATTTTTATTTTTTTATGTTTACTTCCCTCCACCTAAAAGATTTTAGTTTGTTGTTCAACTGAGTTATACAGTTTATAGGTCACATTAAGGCCGGGTTCACACCACAGCGATGCGGGAACGCCGCGAATCCGCAGCGTTTTCCCGCATCGCATGACTCCCGCCGGCAGTTCACACTGCCCTATGCGAACGGCTGGGAGTGTCAATGAAATGTTAATGACACCCCCAGATCCGTCCGCATATCGCAGTGCGATCTGCAGACTCGCACAGGAATCGGATCACATGGTGTGACCAAAAAAAGGGTCCCGTGCGAGTTTGCTGCGGGAGCGATGCAAATTCAGCCATACTATCTGTATGGCTGAACTCGCATCGCTACGGAGATCGGATGTGATTTGCACTGCAGTGCGGTGCGAATCACATCCGGATCTCCCCCCGCAGCAGTGTGAACCCAGCCTTAAGGTTGGAAAAAAATCTGAAATGATTTATCTTTGTTTCATTTTTTTACATCACAGAAACCTGACATTTTAAGGGGTGTGTAGACTTTTATATCCAATGTATTCAGACTATATATTTGACCTTCCAAGCCCACTACTTTCCAGAACTATCCATAAGGCAGGGGGAAGCAGTAAAACCCACAACCTGTGAAACTCAGTGCAGCCTAAATCAATCACAAGGTGTTCCACTACTTTTAGAGGAGCTAAAGAACTTGATTTACCTAACCTAGATAGCACCTATCTAGAGGGTTCTACACTGTTAAAATGTAATGTTTGCACAGAGTTGAGCTTTAAGTGAGTTTAAATGAGTTGTCTTAAACAACCGTGAGTTCTTATAAACTCTTATTCCAAGAAAAGTATGCCAGGAAAAGACTGAACACAATGAAGTAGGCTGAGACCAAGTTTATTTTCTCCTTTGCACATAAAAAGAACAGAACTATGGGGACTTGTAAAGGGTGTCCTTGTAGGAGTATTGAGCAATGGAGATCAGTAGACCGGTACTGTCTGAACATTGCAGTCGTTGGGGAAAGCAAAACCTGGCCCAGCTAGCAGAAACATTTGATTTTCCATATCTTGTTATTATTCTAGCCAGTCAACTGAGATGGGGGGAGGCAGCAAAAACATTTGGCATGTAAGGACCAGCAGGAGACTATCGGGTGGGGTTATGGGCTTAGACAGTCCTAGAGTCAGATTAAAGAAAAATGCAGAGAACATTGTAATCAAACGTGGTGCAGACATCAAATGCCAGAGAGGGTAGTCAGACTGGAGCAGAGGTAAAAACCAAGTGTAAATCCAAAAGAACACAATGGCAATGGACAAACACAAAATGTACCAGTGGTTATCAAAATTTTACTTGCGAGAGGCAGGACCCAAAAATATCTGGGCTTTGCCAGAGCTCCTGGGGGTGGAGATGGAACTATGCATCTGGCAGACCCAGGCTGTAGCCCTCAGCAGTGGTACAACAGAGACAGACAAAGACAGACTAACAGACACACAGACTCTATACAGTCTCAAAAGAAACTACCAAGCACAAGATAACAGGACAGAAAACAAACTAGTCAGAAGGTAATGTGTAGGCAGGTGCAGTCCTATTGGATGCCTGCTGCCCCACGTAACTCTGGTGGCCATCTTGATTTAGGCAGAGCCTTTTTAAGGCCCTGGCTCCTGGGCTTGGTGTGCATTTGTGAGTGGATACCAAAGGGACAGGTATCCTGTCTGACAGTGACAGAACTGGCAGCAAGGAAAGGTTCCTGACAAGGAGAGAAAGTGTAGGGTTCGCAACTCCTTATTTTCCCACTTGGGCATGAGACAGCCAGGCCGTACGCTGCCCCCCCAAAACAGGCACTGTTGGTTCTCCTGAAACCTGTTCTCTACATGCTGCTTGGACCCGTGAGTGTTGCTGATTGGTCTGTCTTCGTACTGGGTTATTTGTAAACTGCCTTTGCATTTTTTCAATACAAGTTCTTCATGTTGAATTTGGACTGTGGGAGTTATTGCCGCTGCACCCACCCACAAATGGACTAGACAGGAGCAAGCAAAATAGCTAAGTTTGACATAATGGTTTAATAGTTCAACCCTGTATACCCTATTCTCACTGCCATTTAACCATCACAACCTTTAATTAGGTTTGTTAAGGAAAAAACGAAATAAAATGTAACTAAAATTCTCATTACTTACCTAAGTCCAGGGACATGTGACGCACTGGGTCTGAGTTTTCTCTCTTTCCCGCTGAAGAGCTGGAGGATCCTTCTTTGGATGCCTATATTGCTGTCTGAATATTGTAGACACTGTGACAGTACCAGTCTTATTTAGTCTCTGTCCTTGTTTCCCTTTATTACCTGTTCCCTGAACCAGCCAAGTCTATGGTATGTGCTTGTACAGGACTATTTCTGAGTATGTTTGCCTGATGTACCTGTGCATCTGTCACCTGGCCTCAAGGTGACCTGACACCGTAGGGATCAGGAGTGCACCGCAAGGTTGTGGACCCTACGGCTGACTGCTGCTGATGGGAGTCAAGGTGATAGGAAGGCAGGGCCGCCAGAACAACAAGACAGATCCCACCGGGGTTAGAGTGTAAGATTCGCTGGGGTGCGGAGTCTAAGAGCCAGCAGGTGTTCACCAGAGACTCTAGTGGTGAGGATGGACTGGGCTGCAACTGGCTCCAGGTCGTGACCCCCAGGGTTCCCCAGCTCGCACCCACAGTAGGCAACAGGAGGATAGGGATAGTGAGGGATAAAGCCAAGGTCGGGGCCACAAGCAGACAGGAATAGTCAGGGACACGTCAATAGGTCAGGATCACAGGCAAACAGGGATAGTCAAGGACACGCCAAAGTCGGTAACAGAACAACAGAAGAGCACACTGCAGGTAACAGGAAGCTAAACACA
Organism: Lithobates pipiens; assembly: GCF_037356315.1. Lineage (NCBI taxonomy): Eukaryota > Metazoa > Chordata > Amphibia > Anura > Ranidae > Lithobates > Lithobates pipiens. The sequence goes on from NW_027507685.1 coordinate 194,280,633, forward strand.
CAAAGGTTGATCAGCAGGGTTGGCCTGCAGGGCACAGGTTAATATAGAGTTCTCTGATAGGAGCTAGGGTGGAGCCATGCCAGAGTTTGAATTTTAAAAGCAGTCAGGTGAGGGTCGGCTGGTCTCTAGAGATGAACACATGGAAACAGGTAAGCAGACAAATTCTATTGCATAACCATGACAGTACCCTGGTCATTCCCTGTGACACTGACATTGGAAACAACACTGTTTTCAGCACTTTGTTACCCTGATTTAAATGTGACTGCTGTCCCATGTCTCTAAGTTACCAGGCAGTCACTCTTCTCCCAGCCAGGCTTGTAGAACTAGTATTGGCCACCCTTTTTACCATGCCCAGCTCCTTTGTATTGTTTGTATTATGTGCATCTTGCAGGAAGACCAGGGGCAGGGCAGAGCGCTGAGGGGGGATTTCTCCAACAGCCTCCCTGCTGATAAGATGTTGTTCAAATGTTTCAATGCCTCTGTGTTCCTTATTGCTGATTGGACAGTTTACCCCACCCCGAATCTAAAGGAGGGGGCAATTGTCCCTGAGTGTATACCTGTGTTTGAATAAACAGTTTGATATTTTTCACCCTACTCTAAGTTGCGGCTAGTGAATGGGTGAGCTAAGGGGTCTTGGATAGTGCTGGTTCTGGACAAAGGAAGGATTTACGGCGGACATGATCCAGTTGAGGACGGAAGTCCATCACAGACACTTCCCATTGGATTTCTAGCGGTGGAGTTCTTTCAGGCTCTAGAAGTAGTGATGGCCGAACGGTTCGCCCGGCGGTCGTTTCGCGGCGAATTTCCGACTTTCGCCGTCCGCGGGTTCGAACGCCTTTTTCCGTCGTTCGCCCCGGCGGACTTACGTGTTTAATGTATACAAGAACTTTAACCTTTCGTGACACGTTTATCATGTGTTACAGGACAACCAATTGAGACATGACAGCTCATGGACACTTGGACATTCCCCCTAACCTATAAATACACCCGATCCGGTGGCCATTTTACATTCTTTCTTCTGTCACTGTAGGGAAAGGATCCTGTGTGGAGTAGGGACAGAGAAAACGCTAGCTATTTGGTACACAAAAGTTCTTTTCAGGACTGGTATAGGTGTTAGGTCAGCAGCCTGAGTTTCTTTTGTCAGTTTAGATAAAGGGACAGAGCGCTGTATGCTGCTATTTTAGGGACAGCTCAGCCAGATTAGTCTTTCTTCATCATCATCATCATCATCATCATTAGCTGTTACTATCAGGTCCACAAAAGAGCTGTTCCAGCTAATCGTTCCAGCCTACTCTTTTTTGCCAATTTGTATAGGGACAGGCAGGAAGCAGTGTGTCAGGCAGTGAGGATAATTTTAAAGACTTGCTGTTACTATTAGTTCCACAAAGGTTCTTTTCAGGACTGGTATCAGTGGTACGGTAATAGGCTTGTACACGTATAATATTCTTTCTTCCAAATATAGAAAGAATATTATACTTGACTGCTGCCCTTCTGCTGCAGTCTGCTAATCATTCACAACTCACTTGTTCCACAAAGCTCTTTATCAGGACTGGTAACTTGGTCTGTCTAGGGTGCTACGGTACATAGGCTTGGGTGCGGTACAGTCTGCTGTTCTGTAAGGACCGCTATCGGTCCACAATACATAGGGTTGCCGTGCACTACTGCTGACCGCTGCCCTATACTGCAGCAGTCCTTCAGCGGTATAGGGACTGACGCACAGTCTGCTAAACACTAATACACAACCTGCTTGGTCCACAAAAGTTCTTATAAGGACTGGTAACTTGGTATAGGGTGCTACGGTACATAGGCCTGAGTGCAGTACAGTCTGCTGTTCTGTAAGGACCGCTATCGGTCCACAATACATAGGGTTGCCGTGCACTACTGCTGACCGCTGCCCTATACTGCAGCAGTCCTTCATTGGTATAGGGACTGACGTACAGTCTGCTAATCACTAACACACAACCTGCTTGGTCCACAAAAGTTCTTATAAGGACTGGTAACTTGGTATAGGGTGCTACGGTACATAGGCCTGAGTGCAGTACAGTCTGCTGTTCTGTAAGGACCGCTATCGGTCCACAATAGATAGGGTTGACGTGCACCACTGCTGACCGCTCACCTATACTGCAGCAGTCCTTCAGCGGTATAGGGACTGACGTACAGTCTGCTAATCACTAACACACAACCTGCTTGTTCCACAAAAGTTCTTATAAGGACTGGTAACTTGGTATAGGGTGCTACGGTACATAGGCCTGAGTGCGTTACAGTCTGCTGTTCTGTAAGGACCGCTATCGGTCCACAATACATAGGGTTGCCGTGCACTACTGCTGACCGCTGCCCTATACTGCAGCAGTCCTTCATTGGTATAGGGACTGACGTACAGTCTGCTAATCACTAACACACAACCTGCTTGGTCCACAAAAGTTCTTATAAGGACTGGTAACTTGGTATAGGGTGCTACGGTACATAGGCCTGAGTGCGTTACAGTCTGCTGTTCTGTAAGGACCGCTATCGGTCCACAATACATAGGGTTGCCGTGCACTACTGCTGACCGCTGCCCTATACTGCAGCAGTCCTTCAGCGGTATAGGGACTGACGTACAGTCTGCTAAACACTAATACACAACCTGCTTGGTCCACAAAAGTTCTTATAAGGACTGGTAACTTGGTATAGGGTGCTACGGTACATAGGCTTGAGTGCGGTACAGTCTGCTGTTCTGTAAGGACCGCTATCGGTCCACAATAGATAGGGTTGACGTGCACCACTGCTGACCGCTCACCTATACTGCAGCAGTCCTTCAGCGGTATAGGGACTGACGTACAGTCTGCTAATCACTAACACACAACCTGCTTGTTCCACAAAAGTTCTTATAAGGACTGGTAACTTGGTATAGGGTGCTACGGTACATAGGCCTGAGTGCGTTACAGTCTGCTGTTCTGTAAGGACCGCTATCGGTCCACAATACATAGGGTTGCCGTGCACTACTGCTGACCGCTGCCCTATACTGCAGCAGTCCTTCATTGGTATAGGGACTGACGTACAGTCTGCTAATCACTAACACACAACCTGCTTGGTCCACAAAAGTTCTTATAAGGACTGGTAACTTGGTATAGGGTGCTACGGTACATAGGCCTGAGTGCGTTACAGTCTGCTGTTCTGTAAGGACCGCTATCGGTCCACAATACATAGGGTTGCCGTGCACTACTGCTGACCGCTGCCCTATACTGCAGCAGTCCTTCAGCGGTATAGGGACTGACGTACAGTCTGCTAAACACTAATACACAACCTGCTTGGTCCACAAAAGTTCTTATAAGGACTGGTAACTTGGTATAGGGTGCTACGGTACATAGGCTTGAGTGCGGTACAGTCTGCTGTTCTGTAAGGACCGCTATCGGTCCACAATAGATAGGGTTGACGTGCACCACTGCTGACCGCTGCCCTATACTGCAGCAGTCCTTCAGCGGTATAGGGACTGACGTACAGTCTGCTAAACACTAATACACAACCTGCTTGGTCCACAAAAGTTCTTATAAGGACTGGTAACTTGGTATAGGGTGCTACGGTACATAGGCTTGAGTGCGGTACAGTCTGCTGTTCTGTAAGGACCGCTATAGGTCCACAATAGATAGGGTTGACGTGCACCACTGCTGACCGCTCACCTATACTGCAGCAGTCCTTCAGCGGTATAGGGACTAAGAGTTTTGTCACAGGGTCATTTAAAAAATGACATGCAGAGGAAGAGGCAGGCCCTTCCGCAGGGGTGGTAGGGGTAGGGCAGGAGCAACAGGCTTGAGCCAAAGTGGGAAGTTGCAGAAGGTGCGTTCAATTACTTTAAAGGATGCACCAGACTTGGTTGAGTGGCTCGCTCAGCCTTACTCTTCTGCACCCTCCTCATCCTCTCGATCTGCACCCTCTTCTTCACTCTCTGCTATGTGCACCCCCAAAGACACTACCACCAACAACACGACCACCACCACCACCACCACATACCTTCCGCTTGAGTCACTGGAATTATTTTCCGATCCATATCAAGAGGACATTTCTGATGCGCAGCCACTCTTGGTATTGGATCAGGAAGAGGAGGTAGCAACAAGCGCTACTCAGCAGTCTGACGCCAGTACCCAGATCAGCCCAAGGAGGAGGTTGGTCCCCGGTGTTGCTGCCTACTCTACTTATAGCGGTGGGGAAGGTGACGTTGATGATGACGTGTCTAGTGATGTCACGTGGGTGCCCACAAGAGAGGAAGAGGAGGGGAGTTCAGAGGGAGATATGGACCAGCAGATAGGGAGGAGAAGCAGCAATGACTTACATTGCACAGCAGGGACAAAGCAGACTGCAAATGTATCAGGAGCGAGTCATCGACCATGTACGGTCACATCTGGCGCTCCCAGGACACCGGCACATGGCTCCGCAGTGTGGGCTTTTTTTAACGTGTCCGCTGCTGACAATAGCGTTGCCATCTGCAATCTTTGCAGTCAACGCGTTAGTCGCGGTAAGCCCAATACTCACCTAGGGACGACCGCCTTAAGAAGGCACATGAGCAGCCATCACCGAGCCCAGTGGGAGCAACGGAACACACAAAGCCACACTGCAGGCTCTCACCGTCCAGCCTCGTCTTCTACTTCTCCTTCTCCTCTCTCCTCACAATTGTCCTCCACTCCACCTTCCATCACGCCAAGCTCACATTTTTCTGCAAAAAGGCAGGCTTCCGTGGGCCTAATGTTTGAGCGTAAAAAAATGATGACGCCGGATAACCCTCTTGCCCAACGGTTGGCGGCTGGCTTGTCAGAACTCATAGCCCGCCAACTACTGCCATATAAACTGGTGGACTCGGAGGCCTTTCGCAAATTTGTGGCCATTGGAACACCACAATGGAAGGTCCCAGGAAGGAAGTATTTCTCAGAGAAGGGCATCCCAGAGCTATATGGCCATGTTCAGCGGCAAGTGAATGTATCTCTGGCACACAGTGTCGGTGCCAAGATACATCTGACCACAGACACGTGGTCTAGCAAACACGGGCAGGGAAGGTATATCAGTTTTACTGCCCACTGGGTGAACCTTCTGACGGCCGTCAAGCATGTAACCCGTGGCACCCGTGTAGATTTGGTTTTACCGCCACGGATTGCATGCAGGCCTGACTCTTCTTCTCCTCCTCCTACTCCATCCTCCTCCCTCTCCTCCTCAGCTGCCTCCTCCTTTTCCGCTGCTAGCGTCTCTTCCACTGCACCGCCCAAGCTCCCCAGAACCTATTCCACATGCCAGGTGAGACGTTGCCATGCCGTGCTGCGTCTGTTGTGCCTGGAAGCAAAGAGCCACACTGGCCCGGCACTCCTTTCAGCTTTGCGTTCACAGGCAGATGAGTGGCTAACACCGCTCAATTTGACAGTTGGTAAAGTGGTGTGTGACAACGGTGCCAATCTGCTTAGCGCATTGAAACAGGGCAAAATCACGCACGTGCCGTGCATGGCACACGTCTTAAACTTGGTCGTGCAGCGATTCCTTGTCAAATACCCTGGGGTCCAGGACATCTTGCGGCAGGCAAGGAAAATCTCGGCCCATTTCAGAAGATCTTACACGGCCATGGCTCGCCTTGCTGACATTCAGCGGCGACACCATCTGCCGGTCAGACGTCTTATTTGCGATTGCCCGACGCGATGGAACTCAACCTTCTATATGCTTGATAGGCTGCTCCAGCAGAAACGTGCAGTTAACGTCTACCTGTATGAACTCTGCGAAAGAAACGGTTCTGGGGAGCTGGGTTTTTTTTCACCGCGCCAGTGGCTGCTCATGCGCGACACATGCAGACTTCTGCGGCCATTTGAGGAGATCACCAAACTGGTCAGTCGCAGCCATGGCGCCATCAGTGACATGGTACCTTATGCCTTCTTTCTGGAGCGTGCATTGCGTCGTGTCATTGATCAGGCTGTGGAGGAGCAGGAGCGGGAAGATGAGGAAGTCGCAATGCTGGATGAATTCCCAGGGGGGGCTACTCTATCTGAGACAAGTCAACAACAGGAGTCTGATGAGGAGTCAGAGGAGGATGGTGCCGGGGCGGATGAGCAGGAGCAAGAAGAGCATGCTTTAAACCTTTCTGGGATCCCTGTTGTGCGAGGATGGGGAGAGGAGAATGAAGAGGACGACATTATCCTGGATGATGAGCAGGAGCCAGGCCACCACACCGCTTCCACTTTAGTGCAAATGGGGGCCTTCATGCTCCAGTGTTTTAATAGGGACCCCCGTATAAAAAGCATGAGGGTCAAGGACCAGTACTGGGTGGCAACGTACTTAGACCCCCGGTACAAACACAAAATGGCGGAAATGTTACCGCCGTCGCAGAGGGCTGTCAGAATGCAGCACTTCCAGGCCTTGCTTCGAGAAATGCTGCATTCTGCTTTTGCGTGCGCTGGCAGAGGAGCAATTCCCACTCCCAGAGAAGGATTTGCGGGTACCAATCCAACAGCGCCTGCAAGAAGAGGCCGGTTTGAAGATGTGTTGGTGACTTCGGATATGAGGTCATTCTTTCAGCCGACCCATCGACAGGTGTCATCCGGATCCAGCATCAGGGAACGCCTAGACCGTCAGGTGTCCGACTACATTGGGTTAACGGCCGATGTGGACGCTCTGAGGAGTGATGAACCCCTAGACTACTGGGTGGGCAGGCTTGACCTCTGGCCAGAGCTTGCCCAATTTGCAATCGAACTGTTGGCTTGCCCCTCATCCAGTGTCCTGTCCGAAAGGACGTTCAGCGCAGCAGGGGGGATTGTGACCGATAAGCGTACTCGCCTAGCTCACCACAGTGTTAACTACCTCACATTTCTAAAAATGAATGAGGCATGGATCTCGGAGGAATTCAACACATGTGATCAGTAGACCATGTATATGTCTATAAACAATTTTTGGAATCAAGCACACAGACCTTCTTAATTCATTTGGCTCACTTCCCTGACCCAAAAAAGCACACCGTACTATATGCCCCTACCCTCCTCTTTGAAGAGGTTGAGCGGTGTCATATTTCTACTGGGGCTGCTTATTATGAGGGGTTCCCACCATCCCTGTGCTGTGCTGACTTCCTCCTGGGTGTTCTTATTATGAGGGGCTCCCACCATCCCTGTGCTGTGCTGACTTCCTCCTGGGGGTTCTTATTATGAGGGGATCACACCATCCCTGTGCTGTGCTGACTTCCTCCTGGGGCTGCTTACGGTGCTGCTGTCAGCGCTGTATGTCACGGAGCTGCTGTCAGCGCTGTATGTCACGGAGCTGCTGTCAGCGCTGTATGTCACGGAGCTGCTGTCAGCGCTGTATGTCACGGAGCTGCTGTCAGCGCTGTATGTCACGGAGCTGCTGTCAGCGCTGTATGTCACGGAGCTGCTGTCAGCGCTGTATGTCACGGAGCTGCTGTCAGCGCTGTATGTCACGGAGCTGCTGTCAGCGCTGTATGTCACGGAGCTGCTGTCAGCGCTGTATGTCACGGAGCTGCTGTCAGCGCTGTATGTCACGGAGCTGCTGTCAGCGCTGTATGTCACGGTGCTGCTGTCAGCGCTGTATGTCACGGAGCTGCTGTCAGCGCTGTATGTCACGGAGCTGCTGTCAGTGCTGTATGTCACGGAGCTGCTGTCAGCGCTGTATGTCACGGAGCTGCTGTCAGCGCTGTATGTCACGGAGCTGCTGTCAGCGCTGTATGTCACGGTGCTGCTGTCAGCGCTGTATGTCACGGAGCTGCTGTCAGCGCTGTATGTCACGGAGCTGCTGTCAGCGCTGTATGTCACGGAGCTGCTGTCAGCGCTGTATGTCACGGAGCTGCTGTCAGCGCTGTATGTCACGGAGCTGCTGTCAGCGCTGTATGTCACGGTGCTGATGTCAGTGCTCTGTATTACGGTGCTGCTGTCAGTGCTCTGTATCTCCTGCACCCTCTTGTTTGCCTACCCTGGTCCCTGACCTTCCCTCTCCTCCATTGCCTTCATTAGCTCCATAGTCCTGAATTGTCAGAACAATTTCCCAAATAAAAAAAAAATGCTTGTAGTTATCGATCCCAAATTCACCTCATACATGTATTATGCTATTGTCCAGGTGGTGGGACTACGTGCTACCCCCTAATAATTACCCCGTGGCCGCAAATTCGACCTAAAGGTTTGCGAAATTCGCCTCCCATTGAAGTCAATGGAGCCCGCGGCGAACGGTCGTTTTCGCGAACGTTTGTGTCCGTTCGCGTTTCGCGTTCGCGAAACGTCCCGTCGGAAGTTCGTCCATCACTATCTAGAAGACTGATGTATCATGCTGATGTCACAAAGAGGGGCGCCAACAAGACCAGTCTATGTTGAGCCTGGGCTGAATTGATGGAACACAGTGGTCTCCACTCCTGGAAGAGACTCTGCAAAGGGTCACATAGCGGCAGATTTGGGCGTGTTAAAAGTTTTTTTAAGGTTGTTTTTTAAATGTGTTAATAGGTGGAAGTACTTTTGCACGGAGAAAGACTTTAAAGCTAGTTAATCTATTATCTTCCAAAAAACATAATACTTTATCGAGTAAGATCAATTTAAACATTTAGTTTATTAAAAGATGATTCTGTATTTCATTTTGTATGGTCTTCTTTGGGAATAAAATGAAAGTAATTGTAGTGTCAGTATACCGCTGTTTCCCTTTTTTTTTATTATTTTTATTAATATTTGGTAAATTCCACTAAGCTTCTTGCAAGACCTCCCATAATTCTTTCTCTGACTTTGGCTGATTTTTTTTGTTCTTCTCCTGGTCCAAGAGACTTCCCACAGCTTCAGTTGTAAAGTCAGAGCTCAGAGTTGGCCAATCGAGCGTTGTAAGTATTCCATTTTCCACACAGAGGGGGTCATAACTGTATTTGTTTTGTGTTTAGGGGCCATTATCATGCTGAATGATGAAATTGCTGCCAGTCTGTTCTTTTTCCCAAAAGCATTGCAAGATGAATTGAAATCTGTTCAGCATGGAGGTGCAAAAAAAAAAAAGAGACAGCAATACTTCTTGAAAAAAACAAGCACGGCAGTTAATTGTGATATGTTGTGAAAAATTAAATTAGATCCAGTTAGGGTTTATGTTCATGTTTATTAAAAAATCGTCCCAATTCCCCCCCCCCCCCCCCCCCGGTTCATACAGATGTTCCAACTTCTTCTTACCACCATATACAGGTCCCTACTTACCTCCTCCAATGGCTGTAACCTCCTGCACTGTCTGCAGCCTGGCCAGTGAGAAACTAGTTCCATAGACTTCAATAGGTACAAACCTATACTGTAGGATCAATGTTCCATTCAAGTCAAAGGGACATTAGTGTGCATGCATGGGCAACCATACACAAAATTTTGCCAGCTGGGCTGCAGAAAGCATAGAAGGAGGTAAGTATGGACCTCAAAGGTATTGAGGGGCTGGGATATTCAAAGAGTCATATACTGCAGGACAATAAAGTGTACCTGCTATATTGATATTAAACTCAATAATCTGAAATTGAAATCCAGTAGTATGCCCTTTCACGAGCCTGCATGCAGATTCAGGTTTCCTTTAAAGCAGCTGTCAAACTTTTCAGCCTGAGGGCCACATCGTAGTTTTTACAAATATTTACAGACTGAAGAAAAAAGTTTCATAGCGTCCCTCCAGGAGTGTCTAACAGAGTTCCCCTTAATATCCAGGACTGCCTAAAAGAGTTTTCCTTACATTCAGGACTTCCCAGCAGAGTCCCCTTTACTTTTCAGCCAGCAGAGCAGCAGGACAGAACCCAGGTGGCAGAGCAAGTCTGGACAGAGGAGGTCCTCTGATAAATTTAGGGGGTGGGGCTATCTCATCATTGATTGCTACGACACCTGTGGTCTTGGACACCAACCACGGCAGAGAAAAGGAAAGTCTACGTGGAGGACAGGGGGAAGATCACAACTGTCTGGCATTGAATGTGCTGGTATCCATATTGCGATACACAGACTGGCGCATCCACTGCCAGACTTGGTATTTTCATGGACAGTTGTGGGCTGGTTAAAATCTTGGAGCTGCCAACATGTGGCCTGTGAGCCATAGTTTCGGGACCCCTGATTTTGAGCAATGCGAGAGGTTTAAAATGTAGAAGCTCTGGAACTGATTAAGGGATTTCATTAAGCATCTAGTCCAGTGATGGTGAACCTTGGCACCCCAGATGTTTTGGAACTACATTTCCCATGATGCTCTGGCACTCTGCAGTGTAGTGGAGCATCATGGGAAATGTAGTTCCAAAACATCTGGGGTGCCAAGGTTCGCCATCACTGATCTAGTCAAAGAAGTTCATGGGAAAATGCCTGGTTGATATTGGAATGAGGCATCCAAGTGTCCAAGGACATTGTGAGGACAGACCTGTGTGTGTAGGATCATAGTGACGGTCTGCTGCTACTGTCCCTTGTGCATCAGTACCGGAGTTTGCTTAAACCAGTCTTGTGGTGCCTCAGCATTGCTCAATCCTTTAGTTGTTGATGGAGGGACTGTGCTAAGAAGCCTTAACTAAGTGAAGAAGTGTCCTCAAGTTATTCCACTGTGCTTTTTGAGTAGCACACAGATCCCTGCACCCGAAACATCAAAAAGATACCCCTAGACTCTTCACTGTGCCAGAAGAGTGATTGGTACAGTGTGCCTGGCTGCCACTGCATTAGTGTGAGAAGAGAACCTGGGGACTGTTCGGGGTTGAGTGCTACATTTTTTTTTTTTTTCCTGCCACATCAGTGTTTCTATACCAGAGACTAGGTTCAGCTTGTCGCTCACTCGTGTCTCATTCTCAATTCCACATCATCGTGGCGTATTTAGTTGTACAAATATTTGACTTAGTGTAATCACATAAAGATTTTGTGTCATTTAATTTAAATACAGAGGTAATAAAAGATCCCCTAGTGTTTGTAGACTACCCACCATGACGATATCTATTGTCCTGGTACCTCATATCTAATACAAATTTCCCTCTCCCTACTCCCCTCCTCCACCCCCCCCCCCCCCCCTATCCCCAGCTCATAAGAAGACATACTAAGCAATAAAATACATAATAAGAATAGGTGGTAGAGATATACAAGCTAAAGAGCACTTGTTCTATCACAGTTACTTATAGGGGGATCCCTAGTTTTCCCAATCCAGAGCCCCATATCTTTTTGAACTCCTTACCATTACCCTGCTTAAAAAAGAAAACCCTTTCATTACCAATATTTTTTCTTATATTGGCCAACCATATTTCTGGTAGTGGGCTAGAGTGTGCTTGCCAGTTCTGGGCAATTAACTTCCTTGCCTGGAAAAGGCATCTAATAACTGGTGCAAATAAATTTTTAGAGATATTATATCCCTCCGGTATAGCCAACAAGCAAGTCCTCACTGTTGCCTCTAATGTCAACCCGAAAATCTCATTCACATGATCTATAACTCGTGTCCAGTATCTAAAAAGTTTCGGGCACCTCCAGAACATATGAATGAAATCTCCAACCTGTCCGCATCTGGGGCACTGATCATTATCCCTCCATCCCATTTTAAACATTTTCCTAGGTGTATAATATACCCGGTGAAAAAAGAAGAGTTGAGAAGCTTTCTGTGCCGGGGAAATAGAAACCTTGGTTCCCTGTTCCATTATCCAATCCCAATCGGGTATGGACACTGGACCCACATCATTCTCCCATTTCATTTTACTTTTAATCATACCGCTTCGATCTAACAATTTGTCCCCCAGCCTAGCGTATATAAGCGTAATCAAGCCTTTGAGCGTATCTCGAGACATAATTTGAGATATCACCGGGACCTGGATCAACTGTATCTCCTGCGATCTAAATTGGGCCTGAATTGCGTGTCTGATCTGGAGATATTTGTAGAATGAGCGGTTTGATAGAGAGAATTCAGATCTTAGGTCAAAAAATGATCTAATAGCTGAACCCTGGACAATTTGCTCTAGCCTATGTATCCCTTGAGTTTCCCATTCCCTACATCTTTCCACTTTAAATAGCTCGTCTAGGTTTCTATTATCCCATAAGGGAGCCAACACGGATATCTTCTGATATCCTAGTAAGGCCTTAACTGTTTTCCATAGTTTAACTGCCTGAGTAATTGTTGGGCAGTGCATATTAAATGAATTTGCCTCTAACGCCTCCACAAGCATATTGTGCGGACAGCCTAGCATTAACAGCCTGTGGCAGGGATTAGCTTCACTTATTGCCCTTGCTCCAGCTAGATGCTGTAGCTGGGCCGCTAAGTAATAAAGTCTAGGATATGGGATCGCCAACCCCCCTTGTTCCAACGGGAGCTGCAAGGTCCGTAAGCTAATCCTCGAGGGGCCCTTTTTCCATATAAGAAGTCTAAATAAGGATTCTATTTTCTTAAACCATCCTTCCCCAATCCATATTGGTGAGTTATGAAGGAAGTACAAAATTTGAGGGAGCCATACCATCTTGACCAGATTGCAGCGGCCCGCCATCGAGAGGGGGAGGCGACTCCAGATATCGGCCTTTTGTTTTAATTTTACTAGGAGAGGAGATAAATTATCTTCCAGGTAAGAATTTACGTCCCTAGTAATCCACACCCCTAAGTATTTAAACTTCTCAACCTGTTTCAAATTCTGAATCTCTTGGGGAGCGCAAATGAACCCCGGTTCCAGCGGCAACAAAGCGGATTTATCCCAGTTAATGGTCAATCCTGATATGAGACCAAATTCTCTAATCATCTTCATTGCCGTTTTCACCGAGGCCTGAGCATCCCCCAGGAAAAGCAGAATGTCATCAGCAAATAATGCAATTTTTTCCTCTACCTGTCCTCTCCTAAATCCCTGTATATCAGGGCTAGCCCTAATAGCGATGGCTAATGGCTCCACTGCCAAAACAAACAATAAGGGGGAGAGGGGGCACCCCTGCCTTGTACCTCGTTCCAATAGAAAAGTCTCAGAAAGCTCATTATTAATTTTAATTTTCGCTCTTGGGTCTGTATAGAGCAGTTTTATCCATTTAAGAAAATTTGGTCCGAACCCAAATCTGATAAGCACTTTAAATAAATATTCCCATTCGAGGCTGTCGAATGCTTTGGCTGCATCCAGAGTCAAAACTGCTCTGGGGCCTCCATTATCTACTGGAATCTGGGCATTCAAAAACAGTCTACGGATATTGATACTAGTAGATCTATTCGGGATAAAACCCGATTGGTCAGGGTGAATGAGCTTGTGGACAATTCTTTTTAGGCGTGTTGCGAGCACTTTTGCTAATATTTTAACATCCGATCCCAAAAGCGAGATCGGACGATATGAGGCCGGGTCCATTGGGTCTTTATCCTCTTTAGGAATCACCACTATCGTGGCTTCCAACATTGAGGAAGGCAAGTCTCCACACTGCAAGGACTGCTTCAATGTCTCCAATAGTTGTGGGAGCAGGACCTCCCCATATCTCTTATAGACCTCGATTGGTAAACCATCGGGTCCTGGTGCTTTTAAGTTAGGCATCTCTGCCACCGCTCTTTGGAGTTCCTCGATAGTAATTGGGGCCTCCAAAACTGCTAAGTCTTCTGCTATTACTGTTGGCATATTCAGATTCCCCAAAAAGGCCGCCATAGCTCCCCCTTCACTTCCTCCTTGGGATTTATATAGTGAACTATAGTAATGATAAAATATGTTATTGATAATGGATGGTTCAGAAGTAATCTCTCCCTCTAGGGTTCTAATTGATATTATCGCTGAGGGTGCCGTATTTACTTTAACCAAAAATGACAGCATTCGCCCCACTCTTTCTCCCTCCCCGAAATTTGCTTGCTTCTGCAGTATATGTCTATTGTCCATCTTATACCTAATAATTGTCTTAAATTCTTGCTGTTTATCCAGCCAAGCCTTCTGTGTAGTAGGATTCGGATTCATAATGTACTGTCTTTCTGTCTCTAATACCGCCTTGGTGGCTTCCTCTTCCTGTTTTTTCATCTCGGCCCTACTTCTAGCGATTTGTTGAATAAAAAGACCTCTTAAAAAGGCCTTTAAAGAGTCCCAGATGACCCCCACTGATGCTGTGCCCATATTAACCTCAATGAACTCCTTTAACATGGTTGTCACCCGATCCGTATCCTTCATTAATTCCAACCATACGGGGTCCATTTTCCATTGGCCAGAGTATTGTTTCTTACCTACACAAAGTGTCAATATTAGGGGGGAATGGTCCGAGACTCCTCTCGGGCCATATTCTACCTCATCCACTCGTAACATCGCACTGTTGTTAACCAAAGCCATATCGAGTCTTGATAGTGTAGAGAAAGTTGCGGAGTAACAAGAGTATTGTCGCTCCCCCGGGTACCGAGTGCGCCATGCATCGCATAGGCCAGCTTCAAGTAGGAAACGAGCTAACCTCGTTTCATCTTTCACTGTTGATGTTTTTCCAGTTGGAAACCTGTCCAAGGATTTGTCCAAGACCTCATTAAAGTCCCCTACTGCTATCACCGGGATATCAGGTTTATCTATTACAAAGGCTAATAGCTTGTATAAAATCTCCAATTTAGATGGAGGAGGGACATATATGTTGGCTATCACGTAGGGATTATTTTCAATTTGACAATATAAAAAAATATACCTACCCTCTACATCTATACAGCTATTATAGCAAGAGAAACGAATCGCCCTGTCAACAAGGATGCTAACCCCTCTTGCATAGGTTGAGAATATGGAATGGAACTGGGTCTGGAATTTCCGACCTTGTAGGCACCGAATCGTATCGCCCGTTAAGTGGGTCTCCTGAAGGCATAATAATCCGGGTCCTTTACCCTCTAAAGCTGACAAGACCACTTTTCTTTTGGTCGGATCTCCCAGGCCCCGCACATTCCACGATACTATCCTAATTCTTTTCCCCTGCATCACTACTTAATAACCTAAAAATTGGGCAGTTTTGAAAATAGCAGAAAAAACGGTGAAGAAAGTGTATAAATATATTAATACCAGAAAAGAGAAAAAAAGAAAGGAGAAGACCTTCCCCTCTTTTTCCTTTCCCCTTAATCTTACATACATATACTCTATATAGTGCATACCATTTTCTCCCATCCCCTCCTAAATAGTGCATCTCCAAACTTATGTATCTTTGTATTATTTTTATTATCATTCCCTTACCCAAATTTGTATATCCTTGTATTACTTTTATTGTCATTCCCTTACCCCACCCTCCCTTCCCAACTCTCCCACCCAAATTTATGTGTCCTTGTGTTATTTTTATTGTTGTTCCCTTTCCCCTCCTTCCCACCTCAACTCTCCCCCCTCCCCTTTCACCAACCTCCCTCTCCCGCCCCCCTCGCCCCTTATGGCTACCCTCTAGGGGTACATTTGTGGCCTTCTTACAACCCTCCCACCACTCACTCATACCAATCCTACTAGGTGCTTTCACCCCCAATCTTTGCCCACTCATAGGGACCCTCTGTCCCCCACTACAAATCTCCACTTGTACTCCACACACCCTTGCTGCTCAACCCCTGCCCCCCACCCATATTGTGCATAATATCAAAGGAAAAAAAAAAAAAAAACCTTCCAACAAGTTTACCCCTTATTCCTATCCACCCCCCCAAAAGTATATACCCCCGAATCCCTTGAAAACCATCTATCTGCCCTATAACATATATTTATAAATCTTTTTTTATTTCATCTAGCCATTGGGATGCTTCCTTTGGCGTGTTGAAAAAGAGCGTTTTTCCTAGTGCGATTACCCTTAAGCGGGCTGGATAGAGGAGTGCATATTCTAACTTATATTTAACCATTTCTCTTTTGACTGGTATAAATTCAGGTCTTCTTTTCTGGAGGTCAGGAGAAAAATCAGGATACAAAGAAATCCTAGCTCCCTTAAACCTGATGTCTCCCCTCATTCTGGCCTCTCGCAGTAGGGACACTTTATCCTGATAATTAAGAATCTTAAGCATTATAGGCCTAGGACGCTCCCCCATATGGCGGGTTTTTCCCGGGGTACGATGTGCCCGCTCTATTGCAAATATCGGAGTAAATGTTGCCGCCCCGAAGAGTTCTCGGAACCACCCCTCAAGGAAGCCTATCAAATCAGTCCCCTCACAGTGTTCAGGGAGACCTAGCACCCTGATATTATTTCGCCGATTCCTATTCTCCATCTCGTCAAGTTTATCCGCTTGTATAATAGCTTCTTTTTTAAATGACTCAATTTCCAGCCTCATAGGCCTCAGCTCATCCTCCATCGCACCCATGCGTTCCTCGAGCTCGGTAGTTCTTAATATAGTCCTGTTCAATTCCTGTCTCATGGACAGTAGTTCCTCCTTAATATATCTTAGCTGTTCATCAAAATTGGATATCGAGTTCTTACATTCCTTAATTGCGTTCAAAATGTCTCTTAATGTGTGTTCCTCATCCACGTTGCTCGGCATCGATGCATAAGAGCTACTTAGTGTTGTTTCCAAATTTGTTGTTACTATTGGAAGTTTTCCTCCTCCCCCTCCCCTACTGCCCCCCGATTTAGCAGCTGGTAAGGCGGGGTTGGCCAAACACTGGCCTTGACTCCTTCTGTCAGTAGAAGAATTTTTGCCGTCTTTATTGTGTAAATTTCCCTGCTGAGAGCTTAAATTGCTAGGTGAGGCTGGGCCAGAATGGGCATAACGCTCCAATTTTGCCGCTGCCGCCGTTTGATTAGTCTTGTCCTTAGCGGCCCGGGTGGTTTGTTGACCCTCTGCAGGTATTTGGTCCTCAGGGGACCTTTTTCTAGACATAATTAACTTAAATAGCCACGAGCAAGCCCACCGTGCAAATAATCAATTTCCACTTATCAACTGAACAGGCAGGGGAAGAATAGTGTAAAAAAAAAAAAAAAAGAAAAAAAAGGGAGAGGGAGGGAGCCGACCTGTTGTAATGTCTCTCTTTGTATAGATGACACTTGCTCAGTCCTCAAGAGATAACTCCACAGCAATGAATTCAGTGCTATAGCAAACTATTATTATCTGTATATATCAACATAATACAAAATATCACAGTTCCAGTCAATGGTGGTTCACTTCAAGAGCAACTAAGAGCAGAAAAGAGAAAAAGCACTTATCTTAATTGCTGGTTCATAGCCATATAACGTTCCACAGGATCATGCAGGGTGTCCAAGCTATCCTGGTATTCCACTCTCTCCCCAAGAGAAAAAAGAAAAAACATGCAGTGCTGCCAATGTAGGTTTCAATTCACTGCCTCTTATCTCGTCAGCCACTCCAGTAATCTACTGAGAGCAGTAAACAAGGGGGGGGGAGAATGGGGGAAGGCAGGGGAGAGGGAGCTCTACACAGGACCTCACCTCTACACCTCTACACCGTGCGCCAGCCAACCCGTTGCCCAGAATTTAAGCGCCGGGCACGCCACACGTGTCAAGCACCAAGCTCGAGCGGAGCGGGGGAAAAACTCTGCAGCGTTACGGGAGTCCAGGAGCCGCTCGAGATCTCGCGAGACTCTCGGCCCCCGTTCCAATAGCTCCACACGGACAGCAGCGGTCCCCGCGCTCCAGCACAAGCCACGCAAGCCAGCTACCGCCGCTCAATCAGAGCCGTCAGGTAATATGTGCTTAGCATCAGGGCCTGGGTGCCATACAAGTATTTAGGCAGCATCGGATAGTCCAGAGGGGATCAGAGTAAGGACATCAGAGCCGGCAGGATAACGAAGGGCCGAGCAGCACCATGCTCTCACTCCTCACACACGTCCGCTCCCATCAACATCCGGCCACACCCCCTTCCGGGGTTGAGTGCTACATTGGGTTCTGCCCAAACCTTAGATCAACTCTAGTGAGGAGGAGGAAAAGGATAATTTGTCAGCTTCATTATTGAAGTTCTCAAGGGGATTCCGATGCACTCGAGAAAAAAAGCAGGAATTGCATGACACCACCTGGGTGCTTGCTGTTGCATGTGAGAGACTACTACATTTTATATCATTAGAGCAGGGGTCTCCAAACTTTTAAACAAAGAGCCAGTATATTGTCCTTCAGACTTCACGGGGCCGGACTGTGGCCAGTGGGAGTGGAAATTTTCCTTGCATTAATCGGAGTAAATATTGCCACATTTGGTATGAGTGGGAAGAAAATTGCCCCATCTTTGAAATGTCAGTTGGCAGAACAGTGTCTCTTATCAGTGGGGGGAATAGTGCCCCAGGGCAAGCAAAGGGCTACAAACGAGTAAAAGGACTGAGCCAACAAGCAAAGCATCTGATGCGTTTCGGCAATAGCCTAAAGCCGCGTACACACGGGGTGGACTGTCTGGCCAACTTAGTCCGTCAGACAATCCGACGGACAGTCTGTCATACTTTCGAATGAACGGACTTGACCACACACACCACTTTTTGAGCGGACTAATACGGCGTACTAAGTCCGCCATACTATCCGCCCTACTTTTGAAATGAACGGACTTGCCCACACACGCGGAGGAAAGTCCGCTCATTTCGAGCGCGTCTCCAGGTAGGCGGGGCCCGCGAAGGAGACGTCGCTGGCCCCGCCGCCTGGTATGGACTTAAAGGGGAACCCCAACGCCGAAAAAAATCGGCGTGGGGGTCCCCCCAAGTCCACAACAGACCCTTGTCCGAGCACGCTACCCGGCCGGCCAGGAAAGGGGGGCGAGCGAGCGCCCCCCCCTCCTGAGCCATACCAGGCAACATGGAGGGGTGCCTCCACCCCAAAGCACCTTGTCCCCATGTTGATGAGGACAAGGGCCTCTTCCCGACAACCCTGGCCGTTGGTTGTCGGGGTCTGCGGGCGGGGGGCTTATCGGAATCCGGGAGCCCCCTTTAATAAGGGGGCCCCCGGATACCGCCCCCCCACCCTATGTGAATGAGTATGGGGTACAATGTACCCCTACCCATTCACCTGTAAAATAAAAGTACAAAAAAAACACAACACACGAGATAAAATACTTTATTGCACAGCTCCGGGGGTCTTCCGTCTTCGGGGGTCTTCTCGCCGGACTCCTCCGCTATCTTCTTGTAGCTCTTTTGCTAGCGGAGGAGTCCGGCTTTCTTCCTTGCCGCAGGCCTCTTCTCCCGACTTCGGGGGTCTTGTCCCCCTCTTCGGTTCTTCTGCCGGGCCACCGCGCCTTCTTATAGCTCTTTTACAGGCGGTGGCCCGGTCTTCTGTCGCCGCCGTCGCCGCCGCCTTCCGTTCTTCTTCTTCTTCTTCTTCTCCAGGAGATGTTGCCTCGACGATCTCTCTGGCCGGAATGCCAGGGACGCACTGCGCGGCCACTTATATAGGGACAAGGGGCGGTGTCACATGGCTTTATGTCACATGGGTTGGTCACCGATCGCCGGCGTTGGGGTTCCCCTTTAAGTCCATACCAGGCGGGCGGGGCCAGCGACGTCTCCTTCGCGGGCCCCGCCTACCTGGATACCCGCTCGAAATGCCCGGAGAAAAGTCCGCTCATTTCAAAAGTACGGCGGACTGGCACACACACGGGCAGATTGTCCGCCGAAATGAGAGTCCGACGGACAGTATTACAGAAATTCCGAAATACTTAGTCCGCCAGACTGCACCCTGAAAAAGTCCGCTGAAGCCCACACACGAGCGGACTGTCCGCTGAAATGTGTTTCGGCGGACTAAGTAGGCCAGACAGTCCGCCCGTGTGTCGTAGCATGAGGTAAGCAAAGGGCCTCAGGCCGCAGTTTGGAGACCACTGCATTAGAGCATTGCTTTAAACTGAACCAATCACAAATTGACATTATTCAAACTGATTAAAATATGTCCACATGGATATCTATGTAGTTCAGGATCTCACTAACAAGGCTGAATATAGCAAGCTGAGGCTTTGACTTGACCTTGAATGTTTGACACAGCCCTGAATGTTTTTTGTTTGCCATGTTTAGTATTTTAAAACCCATTACATAAGTAATTGTCCCAAATTCATAATTATCATATTCACCCCCCCACAACAGTAATTAAGTATGCTAATGCAATTGGACTATGTCTTTGCATTTCACTTTTATCTGTTCATCCTTTGCGCTTTCTTTTTTCAGTTGCAATTTTTTGTGAAAATATATATAATCTAGATATATAAATTTGCACTGATGATGTGAAAAAGAAAAAGGTTAATAAAAAATGAGGGAAGCTGCTATACACAAAGTGCTAAACACTTGAACAAAGTGACAAAATATAAAAATACAGCGCTCACAAACAAAGACCCATAATAAGTGTAAACAAAAAATATACAGTCCATATAAAACTACAAAAATGCCTCACAACTGCTGTGCAAAAAGTGCAAAGAGAATGTTGCAGAAAAAGGCGTGCCAAGACACCCCACATGTGTCCCCACTCACCAGATCACAATGACACCCAGCTTTTCAGTCTGGGAGTCAGTAAGGGCTTATAGTGATATCCAGAGGATGTCACAGGATGGCAGGTTCACTGATGAGATTAGATGAAAAAACGATACTTCAGCGTTAATACTCGGCCATATAAAACAGGTACCCAAAAAGGAAAAAATGGGAACCAATGGTGAAGTATGTTAAGAAAAAGTATTTATTGCGCATAAAAGCATATACTTACAAAAGTAAGTTAAAATTAGGCATTGAAATTGTAGCAGAGGATGCAGCAAACACCGTTACTGGCGTTCCAATGAGACCAGAAATGACGGTCATCCTGTGACATCCTGTCAACCTGCCATCCTGTGACATCCTCTGGATAAGCCCTTAGACCCCTTTCACACTGGGGCATTTTTCAGGCGTTTTTCAGGCGCTTTAGCATTAAAAGCGCCTGTAAAGCGCTTGAAAGAAGCCTCATCTGCAGTCCCAATCTGAAAGCCCAAGTGCTTTAAGAGCCCTTTCACAATGTCAGCGCCCGAAAAACGCTCGTAAAGCGCCGCTTAAACTAGCAGCACTTTACCAGCATTTTTCAAGCGTTATTGGGGCGCTTTTAAACCCTGCTAGTGGCCAAAGAAAGGGTTAAAAGAGTCCACAAAACGCTGCTGCCAATAGCAATTTTCAGGCGTTTTACAGGCGCTTCCCATTGATTTCAATGGGAAGGGGCGATTTAGGAGCATTGTATTCACCGCTCCAAAAGCGCTGCAAAGAATCTGCTTGCAGGACTTTTTTTTGACGGCCTGCAAGCGCAGCGCCTCGGTGTGAAAGCACTCAGGCTTTTACATTGGGATTGCAGTTGCGGCTTCTTTCAGGCGCTTTTTTTAAAGCTAAAGTGCCTGAAAAACGCTCCAGTGTGAAAGGGATCTCAGTGTGAAAGCACTCGGGCTTTTACATTGGGATTGCAGTTGCAGCTTCTTTCAATCGCTTTACAGGCGTTTTTTTAACGCTAAAGCGCCTGAAAAACGCCCAAAAAATGCCCTAGTGTGAAAGGGGTCTTACTGACTCCCAGACTGAAAAGCTGGGTGTCATTGTGATCTGGTGAGTGGGGATGCATGTGGGGTGTCTTGGGACACCTGAATATTTTTTATGCAACATTCTCTTTGCACTTTTTGCACAGCAGATGTGAAGCATTCTCTGCAACTTTGCACAGCAGTTGTAAAGCATTTCTGTAGTTTTATATGGACTGTATATTTCGTGTTTGCATTTATTATGGGTCTTTGTTTGTGAGCGCTGTATTTTTATATTTTGTCAAGTTGCAATTGTTGGCTTGCATGTGATAATGTCATATTAAATAAAACATAATAAAAACATCTGAAAAAGCTCAGTAAGATTACTAATATATGAACCATGATAATATGGACACATTTGGTGTGAAATTATTAACCACTTTAATACCGGTACTTTCACCCCCTTCCTGCACAGGCCAATTTTCAGCTTTCTGCGCTGTTACAATTTGAATGACAATTGCACGGCTATGCAACACTGTATCTAAATTTTATTTTTATATATTTTTTTTCACACAAATAGAGCTTTTCTTTTGGGGGCATTTAATCAACGCTGGTTTTTTTTGTTTTTTTTTTTGTTTTTTTTGCTGAATACATCAAAAATTTTGAAAAAAAAGTGTTTTTCTACATTTTTGTTATAACATTTTGCAAATAAACAATCTTTCTTTCTAAATGTACACTGCTACATTTCTGTGGTGAAAATAACCCAAATCAGTGTATATTATTTAGTCTGTAGGAAAGTTATAGAGTCTACAAACTATGATAGATATATCTGAAAATGGATCCCGATGTACTGACAGAATTCTTGAGGCCCAAAAATACCAGGACTGTTCAATTATCCCCCCCCCCCCCCAAATTGCCCCTTTTTGGAAAGTAAACAGCCCAAGGTATTTAGTAAGAGGCGTGGCAAGTTTTTTGAAGTTGTATTTTTTTTCATCACAATTTTTGGGAAAATGAAGAAATTTAAAAAAAATTTTTTCACAGTTTAAAAAAAGTTTACATACTGTCACCAGTGCAGTACAGCATCATGATATAATTGGTGTGGCGATGATCAGGGACATTGACAGTATGTAACAGAAAGAACAAAGTAATAACAATATATATTTATTTTTTATATTTTTTTTATTACTTTTTTTTTTTTTCTTTTTTTTTACATACAGTGACCAAAGAAATACAGTGTTACCATACTAACACTGTACTACGCTAGGGAGGTGATTTTTTTTTTTTTTTACACACTATGATTGCTTATACCAGTGAATTTTACTGTTATAAGCAACCATTTTTTCTGAATGAAAACTATTCATTCAGGGGGTAATTTACCAAAATTAGTGCACCCAGAATCTGGTGTAGCTGTGCATAGTAACCAATCAGCTTTAAGGTTTATTGTCAAAGCCTAATTGAACAAGCTGAAGTTAAAGAGGATGTAAACTTCCCTTGATTGTATGTACCTATAGGTAAGCCTAAAATAAGGCTTGCCTATAGATACTGTAAATATCTCCTAAACTTGCACCAATTAGGAGATATTTACTGTATACACCGCCAATGACGTCATCACCTGTACTGTTTCTTCAGAGCCCTGTGCCGTGATATCCTGCTCCCGCGCTCATGTGCGGGAGTGACGTTACACGGCTCTGGTCAGTCACACAGTCCGTGGACCCAGAAGGAAGGTGGGTGAAGGTGGGTGAAGATGGATGAAGATGGATGCGGCCTCCAGTGGGGATAATAAAGGCTTGGTTTGCCGGTAAGTTCCACATAACCTGCTAGTATACGATGCATACTAGCACATTATGCCTTTACTTTGCAGTTCCAAAAAAAATAGGTGTTTACTTCCTTACTTTAATTGCCAATTGGTTACTATGCACAACTGCACCAGATTCTGGGTGCACCAGTTTTAGTAAATCTACCCGGCAGTGTTTACTACTGTGATTAGCTGTGATTGGCCACAGGTCATCATATGGCACAGATGGGCTGTGATTGGCCCTGTCTGTACCATGTGATCACTGTGACCAGAGAGATCAACACAAAAGTACACAATGAATGACATGAATTAAAGCCATTCATTGTGTTAAATTGTCATGGGATCTGCTGTGATTGGTAACAGCAATCACATGGTACCGGCAGCAGGCCGGTAAACTGATCTGTCACCTGCTGTGTCCAGTCCGCCTACTGGCCTTGTTTCCACCCCTCTTCATAATGTTATCACTGCTGCGGTTTTTGGGAGCTGAAAGCACCCTTGCCACTGGGCAACTAATACAAGTGCATCTAAAAAATATCAAAAATGTAATTTATTTCAGTAATTAAATTCAAAAAAATGAAACTTGTATATTATATAGATTCATTACACACAGATTGATATATTTCAAGCATCTCTTTGCTTTACTTGTGATGATTATGGCTTACAGCTAGTGAAAACCCCAAATTCTGTATCTCAGAAAATTTGAATATTGTAAAAAAGTTCATTATTGTAGACTGATGGTGTCACACTCTAATCAGCTAATTAACTCAAAAGACCTGTAAAGGTTTCCTGAGCCTTCAAATGGTCTCTCAGTCTGGTTCAGTACCTTACACAGTCATGGGGAAGACTGCTTACTTGACAGTTGTCCAGAAGACAGTAATTGACACCCTCCACAAGGAGGGTAAGTCACAAAAGGTCATTGCTAAAGAAGCTGGCTTTTCACAGAGTGCTGTATCCAAGCATATTAATGGAGAGTTGAGTGGAAGGAAAAAGTGTGGTAGAAAAAGGTGCACAAGCAACAGGGATAACCACAGCCTTGAGAGGATTGTGGCGCAAAGGCCATTCAAGAGTTTGGAGGAGATTCACAATATGTGGAGCATAGCTGGTGTCAGTGCTTCAAGAGCCACCTCACCCAGATGTATCCAGGGCATGGGCTACAACTGTCGCATTCCTTGTGTCAAGCCACTCCTGAACCAGAGACAACGTCAGAAGCATCTTACCTGGGATAAGGAGAAAAAGGACTGGACTGTTGCTTAGTGGTCCAAAGTCCTCCTTTTAGATGAAAGTAGATGTAGAAGCTGCCTGCTCAGGAACCAGATCATTAACATTGTCACAGACCTAGCTGGGACAGAGGCTGTTGGAGGGGACAGAATGCTAGCCTCTTGCCTTGCGATTATGGGCCCTGGCATTTGGGGGAACTGTGCTCTTTCTGAGCTGTATACCTGGGGACCCCTGAGGTGGTGTTACTTGGATTCAGATCCATGTCCCCCCCAAGACACACAGACTCTGGATATGTATTTGCCATATTAGCAATAGACTGAATCACACTGTTGGGACACAAACTGTTAGATGCTAATGTCATCAACTCCAGCCACCTGTCTTTTGTGTAAATGAGTCTAGTCTGGCTTGTAAGAGTATTCCACACATTGTTGTTTGTGCTAATTAACCCTGTGTTTATGTTTATGGTAATGTGTATTGAATAGTCAGTCAGTGAGCTAGGAGACAAAGTCTTACCCTGAAAAGTCCTATCTCTCAGACAACTAGTCTGAGTCAATGATTAGATAATTAGCTCATGCTAATTAGGTTAGGTTTTAGTCATCCTAACTTATATATTTGTGGGACATCTCAAATCAAAGATTATTCCTGGTGTACTTCAAGACTGGTGTTGTCTAGTTCTTGGGGGTTCCTATAGCCAGATCCATTGGCGTTGTGTTCCAGGACCAGGAAGCGGTATACTGATGGAAGCACTCAAGCGGAGCGTGGGGAACGTTCCGTCACAAACATCAACATCAATACTTTAAGATAATAATACCGGTGAGATAGCCCTATGGGTCAAGTGATAGTTTTCTACTTTTGTCAACTAGGCAGCTTATAGGAAGTATCCACGTCATCAAAGCAGCAAAGTTAAGAACAAGCATTCTCTTGTGCAGTCCAAAAGAGAGAAGACTTTGGACCCATCAAGTAACATGACCACTGATTTAGTTATATACATTAGGTTTTTTGTTTTGTTTTTTAACTCAGGGATTTGTTAGAAGAGAAGAAGGGTAATGAGTAGGGGTTGGGGAAATCAGCTCCCTTGACATCAGCTTTCAATATTGGAAATTTGTCCAATGGCTCCTAGAAAATGAAGGCCCTGTTTGCTTTTACTTCATTACATTGGTAGACTATGGGAAATAAGATTCAGCTTTAGTAGTGTAATTTTATATATTATACTAAACATTCTTTGCATTTTACAGGCTTTTCAACAAGACATTTTATACACTTCCATAAACACACAGCTCTGCTGTATAAATATATCAAGCATTAAAGTTATTAAAATACTACACAGTAAATCCTTACAGCTAGAGTGAAAGATTACAGCTCTGGGCTCATGCACACTGACATTTTTCTTTCTCTTCATTTATTCCTTTGGCAGCTGTAGCTCCTCACGCTAACCCTTACACTATAGGACCCACTATAGAACACAACAATCATGTAGGGGTCAGTTGGAAGAACTACAGTGGGCAAAGGAGCACACCTATGTTAAAAAGCACTTAGGCTTGGTTCACACCTACAGGCGCATTTCCACGCATTTTTCGCGGGTAGGGCAGCCCGTTCATTTCAATGGGCTGCCCTACATGTGAGAAATGACAAAAATATGTTTTAGGCTCTTTTCCAAAAACGTGCCACAACCAAGCCGCTTGTGCTATGAAATGATGCAGTTTGGCGAGCATGATGCGTACAAGTGTCATTAACAATTTACATTAATTTTCAGTTGTCACTGAGGAATAGCGGGGGAAATCTTCCACTGGAGACATTTGCTCCAATGACAACTGTCTCTTACTTCTGAGAGATTTCCACTCACTTCCTGTCGTATTTCAAGACAGGAAATTAAGGAAAATGTCCCCAATGGGACACATATAGCATAAAAACAATTGGTTTTGGTTTGGTTTTAACCTTTCCCTACTTAACCAAGGCTAATATATTTACATACACTTTAACCACTTCCCACCCGGCCAATGTATATATACGGCCGGGTGGGAGCCGCCTGCTCCTGATAGGACGTTCAGGAACGTCATTCAGGAGCAGCGGGATCGCGCGCGCGCGCGCCCGCGCAGCGGCGCGATCCCGATGTGCTCGTGTCACCCGGACACGGCACATCTCAGATCGGCAGGAGGGCTCTGTGATTGGCCCTCCTGATCACATGACGGCCGTGTCCAATCACGGCCGTCATGTGATGTAAACAAACAGCCGGTTGCTAGGCAATCGGCTCTCCTCTCCTCACACGGAAGTCACCGCTGAGAAGAGGAGAGCAGAACGCTGCAGCCGGCTGATGATCAGTGAGTATGGGCTGCTTTTCACAGCTTTTTACTCACTGATCATCAGTGTAGTGTAAACACACAACACACCACACAGTGAAAACACAGTCCCCACATATGTCCCCAAAACACACATGTCCCTAAAACATACATGTCCCCAAATAATAAAAATACATGTCCCTAATAATAAAAACATGTCCCCCACATATGTCCCACTAAAATCACATGTCCCAATGATTATCTGCACACATATGTACGTGATCACCTGCACACATATGTACATGATCATTTGCGTACATATGTCCGTGATCACACAAACCAATTATTATACACTTAACGGAATTTTTTTTACCAAAAACATGTAGCAGAATACATTTTGGCTTAAATTTATGACAAAATTTGATTTTATTGGATTTCTTTTCAAATAGAAAAAAGAAAATATTGTTTTTTTCCCAAATTTCCGCTTTTTTTGCGCTTATATCGCAAAAAAAAAAAAACGGAGTCGTGAATAAATAACACCAAAATAAAGCTCTATTTGTGCGAACAAAATGATAACAATTTCATTTGGGTACAGTGTAGCATGACCGCGCAATTGTCACTGAAAGCGCTAGAGCGCTGAAAGCTGAAAATTGGGCTGGGAAGGAAGGGGGTGAAAGTGCCCTGTATTGAAGTGGTTAAGCAATGGAATGGAGTAATTGGATAAGTCAGGGCTCTGGCTTGATAAGCTAGGGTCACCAAGTCCAAACCCACCAGATCATATCTCCAACTCACTTTTCAATGCTTTTTCTCACTCAGCACAATGACTTTCTAGTTAAAGAAGGAAATTCTCAAATCACCTAATTTGCAATATTTTCATAATGGTATGTACACATTATTGGACTTATTCACTGAAATAGACAAAGAAGATTGCATAGCTGAATGGGGGGGGGGGGGATTGGGGGATAATTTTTCGAAACTGGAGTAATCAGAATCTGAAGCATCTGTGCATGGTGCATGGCAACCAGTTAGCTTCTAGCTATCTACTGCTTGTTCAGTTAAGCTTTGGTAATGAAAGATAGAAGCTGATCGGCTGATCGGTTGCCATGCACAGATGCTTCAGATTCTGGATACTTCAGTTTTAATAAATTCCCATTCATGTGTTTCTTCACAGCTCCTGCATGGAGTGATTGCTGATCATAAAGTGACAGAAGCTATTTGGTGAATTGTGTAGGTCAGCCATTCTCAGTCATTTTACCCCAGAGGAGCCCCTAAAATAACTACCAAAACTAGTTCATCTGGGTTCAGTGGAAGAGATGTTCCTTACATTGGTGGTCAGTGGGAAGAATATCTCCTTTACTGTGGTGGTCAAAATACCAACCTTTCAGATAACTAAAAGGATCATAGGTGTCATGAACCCGGCTCGGTCAAGTGGCGTTGGACCTAGGACTATGTAGGCACCATCAAGTAGGAGGTCAATCAGCTGAAGCTCAAGGAACTCCTAAACTTTTGGAAGAACCCTGGCTTTCCAAGGAACCTTAGTTGGAAATGACTGGAGTACATACCTGACAACCACCACTGAAGCTAATGTGAAACATTTCAGGAAACAGCTATGGTCTTTATGTAACCTCCATGAGCAAAAATGCAGCAGAGTCTCCAGATAGTAAATGTATAATTTTGCGCAAAAGTGAAATCCCTCAAAATTCAAGTGCCCGTGGAAGTGGTGACTACTGAGAGGGTGATTATAAAAAATTCCAAAGTATAAGGGAAGGAAGTCGGTGTGGGAAAAAAATAAAATAAATAAAAATTAGAAGGAAATAAAAATAAAGACAGAAATAAGAATGGAAATAAAAATAAAAATAATGATAAAAATAAGAATGAAAATAAAAATGAATATAAATGGAAAAAGAAAAGCTTGCTCAAGTGAAGAGTGTATATATAAATTGCTCTTAAATTAATAAGTGTATCACAAAGTGCTTAGTGAGTTAATTAATAAACAACAAAAATAGATCCAAGAACAAGTAAATAAAATAAATGTGATAATAAAATAATGCATATATACAGATGAAGTGATAAAGCTAATCGGGGTCTGATGTATGACAATAAGTAAATTGTGTGTATAGTTCAATTAATCGGTGATAAAGTTCATAGGGAATTCAAAACAATTAAAGTTCATATGGGGTTAAAATTCATAAAGCATTGATAGACAATCTTCCAATCATATAGTCTGTGTAGACTCTCACCTTCTTTCTTTGTATTAAGTGCATATAATCATCTAATAGATGGACGCTTCCATATACTATTGTTTAGTGGCTCTGGGATATGTTCAATCTCTGAATGGCACTCCTCTCTCTGTTCCTCCGCACACAGAATCTCTGTTTCTCCGCAATGTGTCAAAAAGGAAAAAGAAAAAGGAAAAGGAAAAAAATAAAAGGCTCCCCAGATGAAGGCACCCGGCCGTAACGCGTAGGGATTGGCTGAGGCGGACGTCAGTCACGAGACATGTTAGAAGGCGTATCTGAAGCCGTCCTGTTACTACTTTTTACTCTGCTGTTTTCATATTGTTACAATGTAAGAGACCACCCTTAGTTATTTAATAAATACACCCCTTTGGTCTAAACATACTGGTCTAGTGGAGGCTTTTTTTCTGTTTTCCTTTTTGACACATTGCGGAGAGATGGACATTCTGTGTGTGGAGGAACAGAGAGAGGAGTACCATTCAGAGATTGACCATATCCCAGAGCCACTATACAACAGTATATGGAAGCGTCCATCTATTAGATGAGTATATGCACTTAATACAAAGAAAGAAGGTGAGAGTCCACACAGACTATATGATTGGAAGATTGTCTATCAACGCTTTATGAATTTTAACCCCATATGAACTTTAATTTTTTTTTTACATGAGACCACGATTAGCTTTATCACTTCATCTGTATATACAAATTATTTTATTATTTTATTTACTTATTATTGGATCTATTTTTGTTGTTTATTAATTAACTCACTAAGCACTTTGTGATACACTTATTAATTTAAGAGCAATTTATGAATTAACCATTGTATATAAATATATAAATATATACACTCTTCACTTGAGCAAGCTTTTCTTTTTCCATTTATATTCATCTTTATTTTCATTCTTATTTTTAATATTATTTTTATTTTTATTTCCATTCTTATTTCTATGTTTATTTTTATTTTTTATTTTTTTTCCTACACCTACTTCCCTTATACTTTGGAATTTTTTATAATCACCCTTTCAGTAGTCACCACTTCCACGGGCACTTGAATTTTGAGGGATTTCACTTTTGCGCAAAATTCCACATTTACTATTTTACTTTTGGTGTTATTGTGAACCCTTTTATTTTGCAACACTTGTGAATACATCCACACTTGTTTATACACATACAGCTCTTTCTTATTCACTCCCAGTAGCGCGAAGGCCTCCACTACTTTTACACTTAGAGTCTCCAGATAATTACTGTACATATAAATATAGTAATAATAATAATATCTGTGCACATGAGCCCTCAATTTGCCCTTATAAGTGACAGCAGTATGTACAAACATAGTGATTCAGGCACTACTGGCAATATATAACCTGATGACAACATGGTACATAAGGTATATCTAAACCCAAACAGAAAAATGTAATAGATTGCGGTTTACTAATTCTAAAATGTGTTGGGTTCATTTGTTTTATGTTTAAAAATGTCTTCCTTATTTTCACCTGGTGATCCAGCCACTAACACACTTCCTGTCTTAGGGGTCTCCACTTTATAGAGA
Organism: Lithobates pipiens; assembly: GCF_037356315.1. Taxonomy (NCBI): domain Eukaryota; kingdom Metazoa; phylum Chordata; class Amphibia; order Anura; family Ranidae; genus Lithobates; species Lithobates pipiens. Next base: position 194,310,927 of record NW_027507685.1, read on the forward strand.
GCAATGGAGACATTTTTTGGACAACAGCATTGCAACCTGTAGGAGGGGAGTGTTAGATGTACTAGAAGATTAAAGCTGGCTACACATTATACAATTGTCTATTACAATTGTCCTTTAGATTTACCAAAAGCATATAATATGAGGTGAAACCTAAACACTTTCAAATTGTATGCAATCAGGCAGGCCCTTGCACTATAAAGTTGAAGGTAAATCTAAAGGAATTTCAACAATAAATTTGAACAACATGCAGCCGGCTTTAGATCGATTTAGCAAAATTAAAGGTAAACTCCTGCTAACAATTTTTAAGCAGTTATAGATTTTTTTTTCATTCTGGGATAAGGGTTTTACATAAATGAATAACTGTTGACCATTGTATACACCCCTGTCAGTGGTGAATGATACTGGCAGGATCATGAGGTAAAAATAAAGGAAAAAAAAGCATAAAAAAGAAAAATGAATGCAGTCATCACATCTAACAACTGGTAAGCAGCAATTTATGAAATGTTTGCTTTTGGGTTTCAATATGCTTTAATACAAGCCAATCAGATAACCTCTCCCTACTGTCCCAAGATTTGCTTGGCCAATGGTATTTTTTTTGTTGTGTCTCATCACCTTCTCCAGACTGCATTCTCGTACACACCTCCATATATGACATTTGTTACAAAATAAAGTCCATACATCCTACTGGTGCCTTTACATCTCCTGGAGGTCAGATACCACATATGACATATAGGGTCCATCTAGAATTTGCTCAATATCTGTGTGTTTGACCAGCCAACATTTGGACATGTGCGCTTGTGCTGTGGAGTCCTTTAGGGATTTTACAACAAGAACAGCAGGAGCTGTTTGGTTATTTCTCTTCAAGATGGCTGAGAAGGTCAGGTCATTGCTCTGCTTCTGCTCCGTGACTTCTATGTGGCTGTTTTGGAACTGACCTAAATAAATAAACAGGATTAATTTTTACACATAAAATTGTTGAGTAGAAAATATATTAGAACATAAAAATACAGTTTTTATTTATCTTATTTTATATTATTTTTTAACATTCTTATATCTTGTTTTAATGATGTAATGGTTCCTTCAACATTGGTTCTTTACAAACAGCAGTCATTTTCATCTACTTCATTTTTTTTGTTTTGTTTTTAGGAAAATTGGGTCTAGGAAGTTCATGCATTGTACTTTCCACTGAAACCCCATAATCTGTTAACCAAAAAAAATTCTGATATTCTTTTGGGCTATAAGAGAAAATCTCCCACTGTGATCATAAACAGCAATAAAAACTTGTTATTTTAGTAGAGTAAGTAAAGTTTGGTACCTATGATTTATTTCTACCTGTGTTCTCTTTATAGAGATTCCCCAATTACCTGTCTAGGTGATGAGTATCAAACAGAACAAGAAGTGAGTGGAAATTCCCACAAAGTGGCCACAAACAGCATTTTAAATCTGATCGTTTCTAACCCTTCGTTATATACAAGACTGAAAAAAAGATTTGGAATTATGCTTTAAATAGCTCCTTGCATTAAATAGTTACTAATTAATTTTGTTGATTTTACAGCTCAAAACCTAACCACAACTGGTGGTAAATGGGCCAATCTAACACTGATCTACCGGTTCAATGTAACAATTGGGTTAAGGAAGGTATGTTGAATTGTTATTCTATTAGAAGATGCTGGGAGCACATGTTTTTGCTTATAAAGGTTTTCCAATTTGTACTTAATAAGGAGAAAGCTGGGAATGCTGGGCTAACAGTTGTTCATTCCCTTAAAGGACCACCACTGAAACGCAGAGCAGAGCTCATGCAGAAATTGGGGCTGAAGAGCAAGGGAGAATTGCTGCTTTGGTCAGCAATTTATTATTCATTTATAAAAAGTGGAGATGGACTTTCATGCCATTGGATGGGTCCCAGCACTGAGAACAGTGTGCATATGTATTCTGCCCAATTTTTTCAGCAGATATCTATCAGACTTTGTTGAACCTAAGTAGACAACCAGGCTCTATTTCAGAACCAACCTTTGGAATCCTACAGTGAGGACACTGGAAGGGGTTAGTCAGCAATTCTAGGTTAAGTTTGAACTTGAACTGTGCAGAGTTACTGATGTCAGGACTAAAGAAGTGGAGGTGATGGGTGTTTTGGCCAAGAGCTGTACCTTATGTTTCTGCTACAGTAAAAACATTAACAAGGTTGAACGTGTGGACATTTTTTATTCCTGGGGGTGGGCCTCGGGCTGCAGAATGTAAGTGACCAAAGATGTCAGAGTTCCTTCATGTTACAGGTGTGCGTACCCTGTGCAGACAAACAGTGGAAGGGACCTTTGGCCAACTTGGACGATGATGATGATGGCAAATCAGGGCCCTGCTAACATTTGTATATATTTTGCTCAATCCGCTCAACTGAGGAGGCTTCAATAAGGGGGTTTAAGAGTGCAAGCAACCCTTTTATTCTTAAACCTCATAGTGGTATCATGTAGCTCAAATATTCTTAACTTGACCATGCACCAATAACAGTAATTGTGTTTGTGATGGGATTGTATACTATTGCTGTATCCACAGTGTAAATTGTCTACATACTGTAACACTGTACATGTTACAATGCCTCACCTAACAACCCTTTAGAGCTGGAAGACAAGCCATCTCCTCTGACTATGTAGAAACCCAGGTGATTCAGCTGCAGGTAAGTTGGATGCTGGTAGTGATGAAACATGACCAGCAACTCCACATTGCGCCCAATCCATATGGTGATGTTGGTGGAAGGAGATATTCTTAAGGCCAGTCTGGGTTTTCGTATTAAAGCAGGTCGATTAACTGGAAGAGTAAGTTCCTTCTCTCCTTTGAGTGTCAAGCTGTCCAAAGTTATGTTGATTATGTAGTTGGAGCGTGGCTGGTTGATGGTGATGGTTACAATATTGAGGTAGGTTCGTAGCCGGTCTTCATGGCCAACACGTGGTGGGGCCTTTACCAAATGACCACTCACAGTGATACCTGTTTAGGGTAGCAATAGATCAAATTTATATTGACAAAAGACACATGCGTTTTTTGACTAATTCTGGTTTAAAGTGTATTTCCAACTTCACAGCCAAATTAGGATAACACTTACTTTATGTTTGTTACATGTTTAAAATAAAAATTTTTTTAAAAGATGCTGCTTACTTTTTTTTATTATTTGAATGGGTTACCATAGGTAAAAAGGCTTGTAATCATTCACAATGACCTGTAATGAATTTATGCCCATAATATCCACAATTGTTAGAAAAATACATAAAACAGAGTGTAACAATCAGCGCAAAAATAAGAATAAATATGTTATAAAATATAATGCTGACCCACCAACCACTGTGTAAGTGATTTCACAACACCACAGTTGATAAATGAAAATAGAAATTCAGTGTAGTGCAGCAAAATTGGTTAAACATGTGATTACATACAAACCAATACAATGTGAATATTTAATACACAAAATAAATAAAAATAAATCTAAAAAGTCCTCCATGAATTAATAATGTTCTCCTTCAATACATCTCATGCCTGATCTTAAAACACAAAGTGCCTGCTCACCTCTGTGTACATGAAAAAACTGCTTTGTCTTCTCCACAGTTTTTGAGCAGGAAAAAGAAGGGTTTAATGACAACGACTGTAGTGTTAGTGACACGACACATGATATACCATACCCACTTGGCCAACAGAAGCTGGAGTCAATGATAAGGCCCATACACACGATCAGACTTTTTACAACAAACATGCAAATTAGCTGTTTTGGAGCAACGTCCCACCGTGTGTACTCGCCATCAGACAAACTTTTTTGGTTTTCATCAGACTTTTGTTGGCTGTGCGAATGGACAAACTTTCTGGCAACAAAAGTCCGATGGAGCAAAGTCTGATCGTGTGTACAGAAAACCATAGGACTTTTGTACAAAGTACAAACAGGCATGCTCATAACCCAGTGATGGTGAACCTTGGCACCCCAGATGTTTTGGAACTACATTTCCCATGATGCTAATGCACTCTGCAGTGTAGTTGAGCATCATGGGAAATGTAGTTCCAAAACATCTGGGGTGCCATGTTCGCCATCACTGTCATAACCAATGCAAAAGATCAGACAGCAATACAGAAGTTGACCAAAGGTGGCGGTAAAGAGCAGAAAAGCCACATGATTTGGTGAAAGTTGGCTGAAAAAGTCCTGCCGCGTGTATACAATACAAGTTCTTGGCCGACGCCCTTTGTACAAAAATCCACAGGAAAGTTTGTACAAAGTCCGATCGTGTGTATGAGGCTAAAGACTTAATAGACTTAACACAAATAAATCACCAGGACCAGATGGCTTACACCTGAGAGTCCTCAAAAAACTCAAGTTATAGCCAGGCCATATTCCTGATCTTTGTGGACAGCATAATGCAAGGATTAGTACTAGCTGATTGTAGAAAAGCCAACGTGGTACCAATATTCAAAAAAGGGGGCAGAGACATAGTCCTGGGCATTAAAGGCCAGTCACCCTAACATCAATAGAGGGCAAATTATTGGAGTGGATGATTAAGTGATGGATTATTATAACACATAGTGTAAGCAGGATGCAGATCACACAGAGACCGAGTAATATAAACTGCATATTATAACGGTGCAACAAGAACTAACCAGGCCCGGCGGTTGTGCACAGCCTTTCCGGGGCCACTTACAGGATACGCAGCAGCGATTCTGTAGCTTGGAGAGATGCTGACAGGTTCTGTTACAAGCCTGGTCCAACCCACCTGGGAGGTTTCCCAAGTAGAGACAGCATAGCCCCTAAGCTTTGCCTACTCCTCTGGACCCTTTCCCTGCCTCTAAGTGCTGTCCCTGACAGACAGGGAATATTTCCTTATGTTAACCACTCACACAATGTGCGCCAAATCAGGGGGTCAGGGGCATAAATAAGTTCTGCCCTCATCCAAGATGGCCACGGAGGTCAAGAGAGGCCCAGCATCCAATCAGACAGCTGCTCCCAGGTGACCATAGGAAATCATAGAGGAACTAAGCTGGTGTGCAGACATGTTGGAACAGGAAGGGGCCATCCCCAAACTGTTCCCATAAAGTTGGGAGAATGAAATTGTCCAAAATATGTTGGTATGCTGACACCTTAATAGTTCCCTTCACTTGAACTAAGGGGGCAAGCTCAACCCCTAAAAAACTACTCCACACCATAAATGGACCAGTGTACAAAGCAAGGTCCATACCTCAACCCGAACACCTTTAGGATGAATTAGAGTGGAGACTGCGAGCTGGACCTTCTCATCCAAATTAGTGCCTGGCCTCACAAATGCGCTTCTGGAAGAATGGTCAAAAATTTCCGATAGGCACCCTCCTAAACCTTGTGGACAGCCTTCCCAGAAGAGTTGAAGCTGGTATAGTTGCAAAGGGTGGGCCAACACAATATTGAACCCTACGGACTAAGACTGAGATGCCATTAATGTTTATGTGCATGTAAAGGTGGGCGTCCCAATACTTTGGACTTTCAGCCCTAATAAAGGATTAAAGATCTCAAGTCTTGTGTAATAACCTTAGGGACAGATTGGGTTAAAAGTGCATTAATTGCACATTAATGCACTTTTAACCCAATCTGTCCCTAAGGTTATTCTGAACGATACAAGCTATCTATCAAAGCCCATGTACAATCCTGCTCCAAAGAAAAACTAGAAAGAGAATAAATATTTTTTTTATATATATATATTAAAGTAAGTTGAGTGAATGGGAACACATAGCCATATACCAGGTCCTCAAATTTTACGGCAAAGGTGGAAATACACTTTTGGGGAGATTTACTAAAACTGATGCACTCAGAATCTGGCGCAGCTGTGCATGGTAGCCAATCGGCTTCTAACTTCAGCTTGTTCAATTAAGCTTTGACAAAAAATGGAAGCTGATTGATTTCTGTGCAGAGCTGCACCAGATTTTCCACTCTCCAGTCTTAGTAAATCTGGGGTAGATTCCTCCATCCATCTCTAACCAGCCAACTTAACAGTAAGTACATTATCCCATATATAAGATATTCAAAATTAAAGTTTGTATAAACGTTTAGGCAAAATGTCATGTATACCTGTAGCTGGGTCATTGAGGAGCTTTAAAACATCCCCTGGTTGTCCATCTAGCGTAAAGCACAACTTCTCCTGGATCTGATGTAAATTCACCACAAAATGTGGATCTCCATCAACTGGTAGGGTGAAGAGAAAAATAACTTCAGCTAATATTTCCATCATAGACAATTCAGGGAGTAAGTAAACATAATCACTAAGGAACTGATCTACCCGAGAAATACTGTAGCTCTGTTTTAAATTAGAAAACCTCTTTACTTTTTCCATAAATTGAGGTCTCTGCAATTCACAGCAGCCAGAATCTAGAGCAGTCATTCTTAATCAGAGTTCCTCCAGAGGCTTCTATGGGCTCCTTGAGCTGTCGCTGGTTGACCTTCCATTTGATGGTGCCCTTATCATTCCAGGGCCAATGCCACTTGGTAATGTCAGGGGCATGACAGAATGGATCTTTTTAGCTATCTGAAAAGGTGTAATTTTGGCTACGAGGGGTCAATGACCACCCGATAAAAGTTTTTTGCATGGATTTCCGGAGAATCCTAATTTGTGTTATCCTAATTTGGCTGGAAATTATTCTGATGGTTCCTCTGGGGTAAAACGTTTGAGAAAGGCTGATCTATCTACACTGGTGGTGTACTTTTTGAAGTGAGTATTTCCCTTCCTTCTGCCTCCTGTACGCGTATATTTCTTTTGCTCCTAACACAGAGGTTCTCAGATCACAAGACTACTACAACAACAACAGCAACAACAACAGGGTCTACATGAAAAACTGAAGTATTGAGTAAGTGGGCTGTGCTCCCTGCATGCGTCTAAAGTCTTCATATTCAGTCTTGACTGGAGTCAAACCAGGAAATGTTTTGGGCCATGGAGAGCGAACGATGCCATTACTACCATGACTCTTCATTGGAGATACGTATACTTAAAGAGGTACTTCTGGCAAGAGGTACTTATTCCACAGCAGACACACTTCATTTAACAGTTTAAAATCTTAGCATATGCATTTAATTCAACATATTTTAGTGTAGCTAGTAGTAGCTAGTCTAATTTAACTGGACTTTTCTGTAATGTTGAAAACATTTCGTAGCTTACCAATCCATTTCTTTAATTCCAGCATGTGTCAGGGAGACACCCGTGCATTTATATCCACACTTTAAGACACCTAAATTACCATGGAATGTGGAGATAGCGATTATGCAAGGACAGGAAAGGTATGAAAGTAGTAGAACTACCCTGCTTGTCAGGAACTGGATCACCTGCCGGTGGCACTGTGGTTTCCGGACCAAAAGGTTGTAGTTCTGGTGTCCACAAGCAGGTGTATCCCAAAAGTCAGCAGATCCCAGCAATCAGTCTCCATCTGATGCTGGCTACTGGGAGGGTATTTAGTTCCTCCTCTACCTTTCCCTTATGCTTCAGTGTTTTGCCCTGCTAGCCAGATACTGTTTGCTAATTTATCCTCATCTTCCTTTTGCCATACATCCTGTAACCTACTACCTTGTATCCGCTCCCCTTGTCCTTGATCCCAGTCCTGGTTCCCTCCTTCCTTGCAACATGTGTCTCCCTGTTTTTCTGTGTTCCCCATTTTGTATATATTATGCTGTAGTTAGTTTGCTAGTTAGACTTTCTGTTACTTAGTTTTGTTGCTTGTTAGGTATTTTGTCATTTAATTATGGTTTACTTATATCTTCACGTTTGATGTGTATCCTGTTTGGATGTGTTTTGTTTCACTGCTAATAAACTTGTTTAAATCTAATCTGGCTTCAGTTTCCTAAGTATAGCTAAACAAATCTGCCCATCCCTGCTACTGGTTGCCTGCTCTTGGTATCCCTCACACCGTTTCAATTAGATGCATAGGTGTTAGTGCCTCCATTTATATGGCTAAAGATGTGAATTGTCTATTGGGATACCTTTTGCCATGGGAATTATATAACTAAAACAGGGTAGTGTCACAACTTTCACAAATCCCATCTTGTTCTTGGACAATCAACATCTACCCATTCCATGGTGGTTATATTAGGGTGTTTTAAGGATATAAATGCTGTGGTATCTTTGGACATGCATTGGAACTGAAGATTTGGTTTGGAAAGCTGTGAAATATCTTTAGCATTACAGAACAAGTCCAGTTGAATGTAACCAACTACTATCACGACCTGGATAAATTAGAACAGACATATAGGTGTAGGAATTTATTCATACATTCAAAGCATGGCATGTGTGCACAACCTTTATAAACCTTTGGGGGTCTCCAAAATATTAGTTTAAAGTGTAAAATAAATGGTTATGCATTAGAGAATACAAAGGAAGGGCTTAGTGGTAAAGAGGGGACAAAATATCAAAATGTTGAGGAACACTGGCCTAGAAGATACCAACAGAGTCTGATCTGTAGAATTTACTCACCAGAAGACATAAAAGTCTGAAGCAGAGATGCACCAGCAGGTATTCCTTTCAAGAGAGGGAAAAAGAATGTATAGTCACTAGTTTTACATTTCCTATATGCTTACTGTTGGCTAGTTACTATACAGTTGCAGTCATCTGAGAACACAGGTACGTAATTATAGTGGTCATTAGTGGCCTGAAAAGGGCCAACAAGGAACTAAAGTTGCTATACACAGAACAAATTTTAACTACTTCCTGAGGACCCAGCAGTAATTTGCTCGGTGGGTAGCCTGGTTGTCCACCTCCTGCTCGACATAGCTCAACTGAAAAATCCAAGGAGCCAGGCAAAGATTTGTCAGTTGGACACCACCTGCATCCAATCAAGCATAGGCACTTTTCACAGCTGGTGGAGCCGGCTGTCAAAATACAATGGCCACAGCGGGAGATTCCCACTTCCATGCTGTGTAGTGTGAATGGAGGACTCTATTAGATCTTTTTGTTTGTTCACCTCGCAGTAATGTATGTGGTAATGTTCTAGATGTGTATTGCCAGCTTAATGCAAGCATCGTTTGACAGCATTAGGTAGAAACATAAAATACTGATAGCAGAACAAGACCAATCGATCAATCAAGAGATAATGATATAAAGTGTAATAAACTGTTGTAAAATCTTTATAATGCATACAGTTTGCATGGAGTTTTGTTTTATTAATGATGCTTGTTTGACTGTACAAGGTCCATTATAGTATCTTCTTTTATCTTTTTATCTTCTTTTATGTGTGTAATATTGGCTCCACAGCTATGTAAGCCAACCACATGAACCAGTTGCAGCATGGTTAAGGTATCTTACCATCATAGTCAATATCTGGTTCCATGAATGGGTCTACTATCATTTCGTAATCAGAATCTGCAAAACCAGAAAAGAAGTATTAATATTTTCAAACACTACATACAGGTTTATAAAGGGAGGATGTCAGGGAAAACATGTAGAATTTTTAATTTAGCATACATTGGGGAGATGTACTATATGTTAATGGTGTAGCATAAGTGTTCTTCAAGTGCTGGTGGAATGTTATGACAATGTCATAGATCATCAGCAAAATTGGTTTGCGACTTGTGGTTCTTCCACCATGTGGTCTCTCCCACCTTGGTGTTGCCCAGGACTGAGAGGTATAGGAATCGTCAGATTTCTCCTGATAATTGATATAGCAGCTACCCTGCCAGTACCCAAGCAGCCTGTCAATCAACCTTACTATTTAGCTGTGTTCAAGACAACAGACATTGCCTAAATAATAGGTTAATTTCCTAAAAACAGATTTCCCCCTCTAAAGCATAAATATCCAACACATACTTTCTGCAGTGTTCATATTTAGGGTTTACAGGTCTAAGAAGGGGTAGTGGAGAGCATCTTAAGACTCTGGGACCACCTGCTAGCCCAGTATATTGTAAAGACATTAGCCCAAGGGGCAGACACTCCTATTACCGTGGCCCAGTCTGCCACTCCATTACTTGCTTTAGTACCTCAATAAGCTGGCATACAGTTGCAGGCCCAGTATACTGTAGAGCAGTGGTCTCAAAACTTTTAAAACAAAAGGCCAGTTTACTGTCCTTCAGAATTTAAGGGGGGGGGGGGCAAATTTTGGCCAGTGGGAGTAGAAAATGTCCAAGGATCAGTGGAAGTAATCAGACCTGGTGGTCAGTGGGAATAAAAAATTGGTATCTGTAGTCAGTAGGAGGAGAAATAGTGCCCTATCGTTGGTATCAGTGGGAGGAAAAATGCCTCCTGGTTGGTGTCAGTGGGAGGAATAGTGTTTCATATCATTGGGAGGAAAAATGCCCTATGGTTGGTGTCAGGGGGAGGAATAGTGTTTCATATCATTGGGAGTAATAGTGCCCCAAGGGCCGGATAAAGGCAAAGGGCCACATAATGCCCATCAGTCACAGTCTGGAGACCACTGTTGTAGAGGAAACAGGGGGGGCAGATGCCCAGCCCATGACCCATTCCGCCCCTGTGTTAGATGTTTACAAATAGACATTTTACACTGCCTGGCTTGCCTGGGAGCGGCAAATCATTCATCCCATCACCCTAGTCCATTAACATTAATTGCACCAGTTGTGGTCATATACAATAATGGCCACCTATGCTGTTAGACCAATGCATGGATCTGGGATGGCTGTTGTTTCTAGGATAAGCAATGGTCTATTTGAGGCACCAAAGGAATGGAATTAAATAACAATGTGATGCAACTATATAAATATTTATGCCATTAATAGGTGGGGAAAGAAACTTACATCTGGAGGTATAATTAAGGGTGGAAAATTTGATTTTGTGTCATGTGCCACAAAGAGGGTTTGCCATGCTACACGCTCTTCTTGCTCTGCAGATCAACCAGCATCAGTGGCACAGTCTGTATGCCATCTCCTTTATCCACCGGCATAAAAGCCAAGCACTGTTAAGTCAATGATCTGACCTCACATACAATCTGGTTATCTGACTCTTTAAAATGTAGACAACTTACAAAGAGCCCTCTATATAAATACTACACAGGATTTAATAAGTGACTCAACATACCTTCAGTGGAATATGTTTTACTACTCACTCCTGAAAAATAAATAAATTATATTAAATTATAAAATGCATTTTAAATTGTTTTGCATGCTCAAGTCACCTACACGCAATGAAAGCATAATAAGTAGTGTGACACTAAAGTGGACTTCACGCTCTCAACCAACCTTGATTATTTTTAGTCCTCATGCTGCTAGCCTTAGTAAATAGATATCATACTTTCTTTTCTTTTTTTTTACATTTCTTCACTTACTTCCTGGTTTCTTGCCTAGTAAAATGATGGCATACATTTCAGAAGAGAAAGAGAAGAGGAGGGGTTTTCTCAGCTAAGCACACGCTCCTGCATGCATGCTTGAGGTAAGGGCAGATGGATTCCAGGAAGTAAATGCTACATGAATCATTTGCCCTTACTCAAGCTGGCCGTGGCTGGAAATGCTAGGGGGGTGTTTTTCAAAGTGATTTCTCAGCAAAATAAAGCATAGAAAACTGATAGATGGGGGAGTTTGCTTTAAATATTAGAAATAAATTAAATAGTGTTTTTGGCTTGTGGTGCTCAGATGGAGTTAAGATCCGCTTTAAATATGAAAAGAGATGATAGTTGTACAAATGTCTTCATAATTCAGTGTCAAGTGGTAGACAATGTGACGTCAACTGAAAAGGCCTGCAGACCTGAATTAATACCTAGTTGCTAGTAAATCTATAATAAGATCCTGTGGACTGATAAAATTATCAACACCTCCCAGAACATAAAAGAATCCTTCAGACCTGGTGGTAGGAAGGGGGACAAAGTGAGGTTCTCCCATATTGGAGGCACCACACTGTATATGTTTTCCTTTACTGTGGGAATAGCCTTCATCTGTCATAGGATCAAAATAGTCATTGGGAGAATTATTTCTTCTGATAGTACGCACTATGGATGCAAAATGGTATGTCCTGGCCTTATGGAACACCCTAGGCATTGCCTAACTAGTTTTATGGACCCTGTTAGCCATGTCGTGCTTGGACTTGCTGGAATTGCGATAATGCACTGGTGTCAAAAGGCCTGACTCTGACCCGGCTGTTCCAAATAACCTACAGCTGATTCATAAGGCAGGAATGGGGAAAAAGGCCAATGGGGAAAGGTCCATCCCACAGGTTTCCTCTATAAATGAACCAGCATGAAGATGAACATTGTATTTGATCTGGAGCAAGTTTGAAAACAATTTCCGGTGTGCTCCTACCAACAGGAAAAAACAATACTGCCCAAACAGTAAAAAAAAATTCTGTGCTTTCCTTTTTCCTGCTTAGGGTTATTAAAAAAAATTAATAAGTGGCCTTCTAAGCTAAGAATTCATACCTCCTAGAGAGATTTTTGCATTATATTGGTAGTGCCTGTATGCGCAGTTGTAAACTCACTGCTAATCTGTGTGAGATTGCATTGTGTGTCTGTGCCCTTGTATACTCTGTAATTGTAGCTGGTGGTTGACAGCCAATCTGATTGCATGCATATTTGTTTCGGTGTGTGGGAGCTAGCATATCTGCATCAAGAATGGATCTGTGTATGTATATGTCTAGCAGACCGCTCATTTGACAAACTGCAGATAGTGGCAAGCTACCCTAAGCATGTGTCTGGTGTGGGTCAATGGCAACAGTGTGCAGAAATTCCATCTCACAGATATGCTTAGTGAATCACATACCTACAACCCTTGGAGTGTACCAGAGTATATGCAATATTTCTATCTGTCTGTGTGTTCAGCCAGCTAGATTTTTCTATCCCTCTAGTAGTGGCTGGTGGTATTGCAGTCAGTGATAACATTTATTGCCTTGCTTTACCTGCCAAAGATAAGGTCTGTCCTCATCCCTCTCCCACTGAACAAGGATCTTTGCAAGTCATGCAAAAGTCTCTTACAAAGACCCTGTTATTAACTTAAAAAATGCAGACAAATCCAGTAATTTAAATAATAAATTGCAGTGTTTTTCTTTTCCATAAATATTAGTAATATAGTAATGTGCCTTTGAACCCAATATTGTCCTTTCCAATATTTAATTTGAAGGACACAGTAGATAATATCTAATAAGTCTTTTTGCCAAAACAAGGGTAACATAGAGCACTGGCAGGCTTCAGCTTAATAGTAAGTACAATATAAGTACAATAATTCCCCAGACAATATATCCAATCCTTGAGATTGTAATAGGGCATGCTCTAGGTTCTCCTGTTTCCTCCCACACTCCAAAGACATGCTGGTAGGTTAATTTTTCCCCAGTAAGTGTGTGTATGAATGTGAGTTAAGAACCTTAGATTGTAAGCTCCTTGAGGGCAGGGACTGATGTGAATGTACAATATACATATATATGTAAAGAAATGCATAAATTGGTGGCACTATATAAGTACCTGTAATAAATAAAAAAATCTACAGAGGTCTGAGAATGTCCATGGTCATTCACGGAGGTTGATTTACTTTGTCAAAAGCTTAATTGAACAAGCTGAACTTAGAAGCTGATTGGCTGCTGTGCACGGCTGCACCAGATTTTGCATTCTCCTGTTTTAGTAAACCAATCAGATTATTGCTTTATTGCATCAAAGTCCTTAGGAGTGGTAATTTTCTAACAGCTATGGATATCTACACGCCTTCTAAATGCAGAATACCAAGATTTAAAAAGTCTATATTTTTTAAACTATTAGCATTTTCGACTTCTGTCCTTAACATTCAGAAAATGCAAACTGTTGTGGGGTTTTTCTCATTCTGCCCCACTTCAGTGGAAGAGGGAAATTAGACCCACGCACAAGAACATGCAAACAGCCCAGTCAAATCCTGCCCAAAATTGGAGCTGGTAAACTCTACTTTCAATTTACATTAAATGGCATTAAATTTACTCAAAAGTTGGCCAAACTGTCACGAACAGGACACTCGATCAACTTACAAATATTCTGTGTTTTACCCATCAAAAAGAGGAAAAGAGCATAATTTGGCTACAAAATATTGAAGAGCACTCTTTAAAATGTATTGTACCTGTGATCTCTTCAAAGTAGCTGTAGTCAGGGGGTGGGTTGAGTGACTCCACGAAAGTTGGATACGAGAATGTGCCAGGCAAAAGTTCAGTGTCCTCAGGAAGAATAAGAAGCCTAAGGTGTGTGGGGTTTACAGGGAAAGATGTAGGTGGCACTGTAGTTTGAGACTCTTCTACAGCTTCCACAAACCCTTCACCAAGCGTATTTGTGCTTTCATATGAGGAGACAGAAACTTTACTGGTCATTGCCTCTTGTGTGCTTTCTGTAACATTGACAGTAGAAACACTGGTTGAAACCATCAAAATACTTGGGCTGTCTGAGCTGGTGTAAATGCTAGGAATTTTTTCTGTCCTGGTTAATGTTGTTCCTGTTGGAACCAAACTGGTTGGGTGAAGTGTGTTGGTGGGAAGCAATGTAGTATTGTGACGGATGACTGAAAGTGTTGTCAAAGATGGAGCAGAAACTGAAGCCATGGTCGTCAGTTTTTCCAAAGTGTTGGTTGTCGTCAATCCTTGAGTTACACCAGGCTGATTCCTGGTTATGGTAATCTGGGTAATTGTAGCCTTAGAAGTGGTTGCCTTTGTTGTGCTTATCTTGGCTGTTGTTGAAGGCTTTGAGGTTTTAGTGACTGGTTTTGTAGATCGGGCTGTGGTTGTTATTTTGGCTTTAATGGAAGTAGTGCTTGGAGAAGGGGTAGTCACAGGACTCTGGGATGTAGCAGTTAAAAGCGTGGCTGTAGTGGTAGGATTAGCAGAAGTTGTAGCTGTGGTTGTTTTGGGGTCCTCTAGATCATCAGGTTTCACTATTATGAGAGAAGTAACAGGTGTCACAAAGTTGTATTTAAGAGATAAGTTAGTAGCTTTCTCTGTCAGTATCTTTCGAGCGATGCTGTCATTGGCTTTAATCCTAGCCTGCAACAAATCCTGGATCGTGAAGTAGGCCCAAAGCCTCTGGACAAACCACTGAATTTCATCCACATTGCCTGAACACCCGAAGCTGGGCTGTGTAGCATTATCCACCACAGAGATGTCATTTTCAAGACTTATCTTCTCTTTCTGATTATGTGCAGTCATTCGCACCTGAAGATTTTTGGCTTCTGGCTTTACTTTTCCTGTGACAACCAGCTCTGATCCCTCAAAATAATTGGGAAATAGGGTCTGTGTCACATTTTGGGCCATTTCTCCAAGGTAAGCCAATTCAATGTCAAAGAGGAGAGGGCTGGCAATCTCATCGTAAAATCCTTTTAGCTGCAGAGTGGCATCAGAATGTTCATAGATACGACGTGCTATGCCACGGTTTTCAAGGGATAGCCTTCGCATGAGGTTGTAGTCTGCATCATCGCCAAATGCAAGGCAGAAAAGTGATATGGTTCCTCTAAGGGCTTTATGGGCATTTTCAAGGATGCGAGAGGAAGATGTTACTCCTGAGGTGGCCTCTCCATCTGTCAGGAATATGATGAGAGGGATCTTCTGCTTGGTGCCTCCTTTTTCTGGTTTACTTGATGTCTTGTTAAAGATAGAAGAGGCAGCCAGAACTGCAGCATTAATATCTGTCCCTAAAGAGATATACAATATTAGATCCCTTAAAGTATAAATAAAACCAATCATTGAAATCTCATACACGTTTTATAATGTTAATTTCATTTTAAAAGTCATTTTCAAATTACTCACAAGCCCTACACCATTTAGACAGTAAAGCCATCACATGCACTGATAAAGGCTAAGAAGTCTGAAACAGCTGTATGCAAGTTAGTAATACTGACTCTGTAATATTTTGGCTATATCTGTGCTATACACCAGCAGTTTTAGATGCCCGGTCAGCTAAAAGGGGCAAAATGAAAAAAACGAGGCACCAAACCTAGTGCTAGCTACTGTATATATGGAGCAATTCCCAACACCTTCTCTGTGATGGGGGAGAGTCTGTGATGGGGGGATCTGTGATGGAGAGGAGTAATGGGGGGGGGTGATCTGTGATGGGGAGGGGTCTGTGATGGAGGGCTCTGTGATTAGGGGAGTCTGTGATGGTGGGATCTATGATGGGGGGATTCTCTGATTGGGGGGGGGGGGGAATCTGTGATGGAGATGAGTCTGTGATGGGGGGGGGTTTGTAACGGAGAGGTGTCTGTGATGGGGGAGATCTATGATGGACAGGAGTCTGTGATAAGAGGATCTGTGAAGGAGGGGATCTGTGATGAAGAGGAGTCTGTGATGGGGGGGATTCTGTGATGGGGGGAGATCTGTGATGGAGAGGAGTCTGTGATGGGGGGTTTTGTGATGGAGAGGAGTCTGTGATGAGGGGGATCTGTGATGGAGGGGAGTCTGTGATGAGGGGGTCTATGATGATGGGGGATCTGTGATGGGGGCTCTGTGATGGAGGGCTCTGTGAAGAGGGGAATCTGTGATGGAAAGGAGTCTGTGATGCCCCCCCCCCCCCCCCCGGTCTGTGGTGGAGAGGAGTCTGTGATGGGGGGAATCTGTGATGAGGGGAGTCTGTGATGAGAAGGGTCTGGGGTGGGAGAGGGGAACTGTGATGGAGGGGGTCTGTGATGGGGGGGATCTGTGACGGGGTGGTATGTGATGAGGGGAGTCTGTGATGGGAGGGGAGTCTGTGATGTGGGGAGACTGTGATGGAGAGGGGTCTGTGAAGGAATGGTCGGTGATGAGGGGAGTCTGTGATGGGGGTAGGGGGAATCTGTGATGGGAAGGTCTGTAATGAGGGGAGTCTGTGATGGGGGGGATCTGTGCTGGAGAGTGGTCTGTGTTGGGGGTGGAGGAGTCTGTGTTTGGGGGATCTGTGCTGGAGAGGGGTCTGTGATGGGATGGTCTGTGATGAGGGGAGTCTGTGATGGGGGTGTGGGGAATCTGTGATGGGATGGTCTGTAATGTGGGGAGTCTGTGATGGGGGGATCTGTGCTGGAGAGGGGTCTGTGATGGGGGTGGAGGAGTCTGTGTTGGGGGGATCTGTGCTGGAGAGGGGTCTGTGATGGGATGGTCTGTGATGAGGGGAGTCTGTGATGGGGGTGAGGGAGTCTGTGATTGGGGGATCTTTTATGGGATGATCTGTGATGAGGGGATCTGTGATGAAGAGGGGTCTGTGATGGGGGGGGGGGGGGGGTCTGTGATGGGATGCTATGTGATTAGGGGAGTCTGTGATGGGAGGGGGGTGTGTGATGGGGGTGGTGGAGTTTGTGATGGGGGGGATCTGTGATGGGATGGTCTGTAATGAGGGGAGTCTTTGATGGGGGACCTGTGCTGGAGAGGGGTCTGTGATGGGGGTGGGGGAGTCTGTGATGGGGGGATCTGTTGTGGGATGATCCGTGATGAAGGGATCTGTGAAGGAGAGTGACCTGCACAGAGCCCTACTGCTAACCCTACTGAACACCTTTGAGATTAATTTGAATGTCAATTGCGATTCAGGGTTTCTCATTCAAAACCAGTACCTGACCTCAGGGCCGCTGATAAGGGGGTACCACCATGTCCTGCTGTATGGGGCCCGGGCAATGGGGGGGCCTGGCAGGTATATGTTACATTGTAGAGTGCAGGCACTTTTCAAAGCTTGTAAGCAGCTCTTAGATGCACTAATCTCCTGGGGCCCCATCCTCTCCTCTCTGAGCATCTCCCGGGGCCCCATCTTTCCATCAGTGGAGCCCAAGAGGCAGTAGCAGGAACAGTTTTTTTAGGTAGGTGTAGAGGCAGCCAGTGCTGCGTTTGCCAACAATTTGTTTAAAGTTCCAGACCCCAGCCTGTCTATCCCTGGCGGAGTGATATGGATGGGATGTCTGTCTGCCTTGCTCGCTCAGTAAGTGTTGAGGGCAGAAGGCGGCGCTGCAGCCAGCAGGTGACTGTGAAGGACCATAGCCGTCAATTAGCAAGGTACGTGGAATGGGTATAGTCTGTGCAGATATCATCATCCAGGCAGCAGTGGCAGGGGCACAGAGCAGGGCCAAGGGGGAAGCAGAAGGGCAACAGTAACGTGAGCTGGGGGAGCCTGGAGGCGCATTTTTTCCACTACAAAGCTGACAGGTGTAGTGACAGCAGCATCACTACTCCTGTCAGCTTTGCGCTGGATGAGAGAAGGCAAATCAGGAGACCAGGAGAGACCTGGGAGGAGGTGCGGGAGGTGCTTGCTTTCCTCCCCAGCTTCATGTTGTTACTGTTGCGCTCCTGCATCACCACCATCACATTGGAACTTTACAATTTGCTTACCGGCCCCCATCTCCTCCCAGCAAAAGAAGGGTAAGCAAACTCTGTAAAGTCCCAAACTGGCATTTAGTGGTGTATTCGAGTCAATACCTCTTATGGGAGGGGGGATTTGTGCTACTATGCTATGTACAAATGTGACAGCGAGGATAAGCTTTGCTGCACAAGAACAAAGAGAAATAGAGTATTGGGATTTTTAAAAAATGCTGAAACCTCCTAATGGAATAATATCGGACACAGTGATGTATAAAGTAACAACATTTTATTAAATACATAAAAATGTCTTATATCACAAAAATATGAAACAGCCAACTCTGTATACACCTGTAAACAGCCTCAACATCAAGGTGAACAATATCCTCAATAGTCACATATATGTGTAATCATGAATCATGATTAACACTCAGGGCCAAAGTATGAGAAAAGAGACACAGCCCAACGTGTTTCACATGGTAACTTCTCGTTGACAGAGAGGTCGGTGTACTAGAGCTAATTCCGTAAGTAGTAGTTCTGGGAAACCTCTAAAGAGGCATTGAATGTTCCCACCGGGGTACTGCAAAATTGGTCAAATGTCCATCTCAATCATGTAGGTCTGAAACCAGCCCAAGAAAAGCTGTCCCACAAAGCACATCAGAAATCCCATACACAGGAAATGGCGATTTCAAGCTAAATCGATCAAAGTTCTGCCATGCTGCACTGGGAGAAATCTCCCCAGTATAGCCACAAACAACTGCAAAGGCAAGGAACAGCTTCCAAATGCTGATATGGTCACAATGTTAAATCTTCATTCATGGCAGAAAACATCAAAAAGCCAACCGCAAAAGGCTCCCTTCCTGGTTTCACAATAATAACAACATTCCCTATGGAAAGCAATCTCCAAATGTGGATCCACCAGCTTTGCTGCACAAATAACATCAAACATATGTTGTCCCCTCTGCTGCCTCAGCAGCATACGGGGGAGCAGTGGGGGGGGGGGCAATAAAAACGCATGACAGAGACATGTGTTGAGGGGGCCCAGTCAGGTAAGCTGTACGGGGCCCCATAATTTCTAACAGCAGCCCTGCCTGACCTCACAAATGGACACAAATTGCCACAGACAAAGAACCTTTGAAATTTTGTGGAAAGCCCTCCCAGAAAAGTTGAGGTTGTTATCACTAAAAAGGATGGGGGGTGAGGAAAGATGAGGGGAGATATCCAACAAGCTCTGATCGGTGTAATGGTCAGGTAATGGTTTGCAAACCTTGGGCCATATATTGTATATGAAGTTACAGGGATTTTTACATGGCATGTGCCACTGATTAATGTCCTTTATTTTCCATTTTCACTTTAGCAACAGAATAAGACTTCAAATATCTCTATAATACATAACAGCTCAGTACAATAATCCCACTTACATCCGTCAGCTTCAATCTTGCTCACATACTCCTTTGCACTCTTGATATTCTGAGCTGTGGCCTGGATGGAAGTGCCGGGTCTCCACACCTGTACTACATCTGAGAAGGTAATGATGTTAAAGTGGTCATCTCGGTGGAGGTCATTTAAAATGACGTACATAGCACTCTTTGTCTGAAAGGATAATTATAATGTACTTTGTTACTTGTCTGAGTGCAGCGATGGCTAATTGTACAGTTAACCATTGTCTTCTACTTCTGAAATTACTGTATACAGTTTTATTAAAGACCCATAATGAAGGCAATTAAAGTAATGTATAGGAAAAACTTCTCGTTTTTCAGGGAAGGATTAGAACGTCTGCCAATGATGTGCACTATTTCTCCCACTGACACCAATGATGGGGCACTATTCCTCCCACTAATATCAATGATGGGGCACTATTCCTCCCACTAATATCAATGATGGGGCACTATTCCTCCCACTGACACCCATGATGGGAGGTTAATACAGATGCCTATTTCTTCTCCCACTGGCCACAAATCCAACCCCTCTATAGTTTGAAGGATAGTGAACTGGCCCTTTGCTTAGAAAGTTTGGAGACCCCCTGGTCTATATCATAGTTACATAGTAGATGAGGTTGAAAAAAGACGCAAGTCCATCAAGTCCATCCCATGTGTGTGATTATATGTCAGTATTGCATTGTATATCCCTGTATGTTGCGGTCGTTCGGGTGCTTATCTAATAGTTTATTGAAAGTATAGATGCTCCCCGCTGAGACCACCTCCTGTGGAAGGGAATTCCACATCCTTGCCGCTCTTACAGTAAAGAACCCTCTACGTAGTTTAAGGTTAAACCTCTTTTCTTCTAATTTTAATGAGTGGCCACGAGTCTTGTTAAACTCCCTTCTGCGAAAAAGTTTTATCCCTATTGTGGGGTCACCAGTACGGTATTTGTATATTGAAATCATATTTCTCTCAAGCGTCTCTTCTCCAGAGAGAATAAGTTCAGTACTCGCAACCTTTCCTCATAACTAATATCCTCCAGACCCTTTATTAGCTTTGTAGGCATAAAAAACAAAATATCCATCCAAATAGGCCAAAGGTTGCCTACATCCCAGAATGCAGTAGAGAAGGAAAAACCCCCCAGTGGAGATGGGACTTTAAGGGCAACAGTGTATAATGGTAAACAAATATATATTTTATTCAAAAATTACATATATACATACATAAATAATTACAACAATATACAGAAATTATAAAAACAAGAATAGTGATACTGGTAGATTCTCATGTAGATCCGGGCAGCTCGACGCTTTTCGGGACCAGTTATATCCCTTCGTCAGGGGCACTTGTCAGGAAGAGAGTCATACTATATAACAAGGATTCAAAGAGACATTAATGAGAAGTACAAATAGATAATCTATGCTGACAATGGAAGACTAAAACATGTGGAGCGGCAAGTAATGAAACATACAACATAGCATGTAAAAAACATACCCATAGCACACAAAGGAGTGTTGGCTGTCAGACCAATGGCGAAACAGAGGACCACGACCAGAACAGATAGCCAAGAGCTGTACCCCCACTCATCCACATGATTCCTCCAATAACACAGTGTGATAAGAGGGTTGTGTTCCTTAGATGAATAGTAAAGGTGTATCAATGGTCCTATAAAGGCTCCACGCACACCAGTCTATGAAAAAAAGTATTAATATATTTAGACCAGTAGAGCTGGTACATATATTACATATAATATGAACACAATTACTTTAAAGCAAAAGAACATTTCCCACCTCTACTTGAGCAGTTACTCAAGAAGAAGAAAGGAGAACAGACTGTAGAGGACCGGACCGGCCAAAGAAGGGGATACATAGGATGCCAATCCACAAAGAACTCTAAGAAAAAATTCTAAAAGAGGGGAAAAAAAAATTATAGACCAACTTATAGAATTCTTTCTAATGCCGCGTACACACGACCAGACTTTTCGAGGGATTAAGTCCGACAGACTTTCGAAGGAGTCCTGACGGAGTTCTGGCAGAATTCTGACGGACTTTCCGAATGAGCAGACTTGGCCACACACAATCACACCAAACTCCGACGGATTCGAACGTGATGACGTACGACTCAACTCGAATAAGGAAGTTCATATCCAGTAGCCAATAGCTGCACTAGCGTCGGTTTTAGTCCGTCGGAATAGCATACACACGAGCAAATTTCTCGGTAGGAACTGGGTCCGGCAGAGTTCTGGCCGAAAAATTTGAAGCATGTTTCATTTCTAAAGTCTGTCAGACTTTTGCGAATCAAAAGTCCGTTGCAGCCCACACACGATCGAATAGTCTGCCGGAATCATTCCGTCAGACTTTGGATGTTGAAAAGTCCGGTCGTGTGTACGGGGCTTTAGAGTTCTTTGTGGATTGGCATCCTATGTATCCCCTTCTTTGGCTGAAGTCCGGTCCTCTACAGTCTGTTCTCCTTTCTTCTTCTTGAGTAACTGCTCAAGTAGAGGTGGGAAATGTTCTTTTGCTTTAAAGTAATTGTGTTCATGGTGTCCTGACGTTGATGGCGGTGGACGTGTATCTCTATAGCTCCCTGCACCCACCGAAAAATCCACCGCCATCCGCATTAAATCAAGCACGACTGGACATCATTTGACCACCATTGGATGTAGAACAACAAGCCGCTCCTCCCTGGGCAACAATTTCGATCGCTATCACTCCACAGACGCCTGTTATCCTTTGCTGGGGATTCCTCATAGCCGCCGCCATCTTGCTCTCGCGGGGCCTCCCGCGGGGTTCACACACTACATCCTCCTACAGGTAAGGGACGACCATCTGTCCCCCTTTGCTGGCTTCTCCGCGCCCCGCGGGGGTTCCGGTGGCCGCCCAGCGTTTTTCTGATCCTCGGGGGTGCCGTGGCTGGTCCCGGCCTGCCGCGGCCTAGTCGGGCCTGAGGATCCCCGACCTTTCCTGAGGCGGCGGCCCGGGGGAGCGATCGGCGGCAAGCCCAGCCCTATTTGGACGTTCATCGGTCCTCCCCAACATTCCAGCCTGTCTATATACATAGCTCTGTGGCCACCCTAGTCCTCCACAACCCCGGGAGCTCTACTGCCAGCCCTGGCCTGAAGAGGCCTAATCAGGCCTGAAGATCCCCGGCCTTTCCTGAAGCGGCCACCCAGGGAAGTGCTCCACAGCCAGCCTAGCCCTTTCTTGTGGCCATAGTCTTTAACCATAACTGCCCAGACATCGATTATATGGTCCACAAACAGAAGCTCAGAACAGGGCTTGCTGCCCCTACAGCCAGAGCGCCCCTGAGTCAACAGGCACCCCAGGCTTTGTTTATTGAGGTACCCTCTCCATCTCAGGGACCCCCAGACTCAAGTGAAAATAAATTGTCTTTATGAATCAGCCCTGACTATTCCACGGAGAGCGCCACAATTCCATCGGATTGACCTGCCTCCATCTCAACAACAGATCCTTTCTCTATTTTTAAAACCACTTTTTTTTTTTTTTTCTCTCTTTTTTTGATGGGGAGCATGCGCGGCATGGAAAGGGGCGGCCGCACCTAAAGAGAACTCCGGCATCCACGGGGCTTTCAGCCACAATCCTGGGGCTATAAACACCAGAAAACGCTCATTTTTTACACACCCCCTACAATAAGTCTTTGTGCATGCCTAATTCGCAGAAAGGGAGACGTGGGAGCCACCAGAAGTCCCGTTCTCTATACCCTCTCAGATCACAAACTCCAGGAAACATGGCAAAAAATGGCGCCGACCGCGGTCTTCCTTCATCTGCTACCTTCCCTCATACTACAGAGCCTCTGCAACTAGACTCAGCTCCTGCAAACAGTGAGTACAATCCACTTTCAAAAGCAGAACTGGATGCTAGCTTAGAAGCATTATATACTAAACTACACTCCAACTTTCAAACTGAGATACAAAAATCTACAAACACACTGTCCCAAGAGATAGCAGCCATAGGAACGCGTACAGACCTGTTAGAAAACAAACATGATGAGCTGGCAATCGCTTTTAATGATCTCTCAAGAGAACATGAAACACTTTCTTCTGCATTCTCACAGTTACAGGCGCAAGTAGAAGATTTGGACAATCGTAACAGAAGAAACAATCTTAGAATCAGAGGCGCTCCAGAATCGATCACAGATTTAATCGCCTATTCCACTAAACTATTCCAATCCCTGCTTCCTGACCAGGACCCTATCTCCTTTAAATGTGACCGAATTCACCGCGCTCTGAGGGCTAAACCTCCTCCTGACAAACCCCCCAGAGACATTGTCTTATGTCTCAAAGATTTTCTTATTAAAGAAGAAATAATGCGGGCAGCACGTGGGATCAGGAACATCACTTTGGATGGGATACAACTGCAACTCTTTCCAGACATCTCCCAAGCAACGCTGGACAGACGCAGAAATATGAAGGAGATTACATCGGCTCTCTTCTCAGCCAGAATCAGATATAGATGGGGCTTTCCCTTTAAGCTGATAATCCCTCATAATGGCACCACATATATAGCTACCAACATATCAGAAGGAAGAGACATCCTAACCAAACTAGGCCTCCTGGATCCCAGCAACATTCCTCGCACCCCAGCTACTCCACGTCCTGCTCCAATATGGAACACTCCAGCATCAAGGAGAGAGGGTCGCAGAGCGAGACATGAAAGCGCACAACGGGACTAATGGTCTCCCCTCTCTTACGTGAAGATTGACTAAACATTTTTTACGGGTATACCATTCTACCTCCAACAAGCAGAAATTTTTCCTTTTTTTTTTTTTTTTTCCCTCTTCTTATTTGTATTTTCAAACTTTATTAACTTTAATAATTTTTCCCTTTCTCCATCTAATGTTTGTTTTCCTTTTTTTTTTTTTTTTTTTTTTTTTATCATATATGTTCTCCTTTTTCTCCTCCGCACACTCTGCCCAACAATACAAAGGTTGTTACCCCAGATTTCATAGTGTTCAGAGCTATTTTCAATACTACATTTAGTAGTTAGATTGATTTTTTTTCACAAAAGTCACTTATATTTATGTTTTTTTCTACCAAAGCTCTGGTTTACCCAATACTGCCATCTTGTGTCTGTTTGGGGGAACTGCGGAACCTCTGACAGATTAGGCTGAACACATTAGGTTTGCTCTTTTTAAATTAATAAGAGAACCTCATCACTCATCATTTTTTCCCTTATTTAGCTTTATTTAAACCTTCTCTTAGCACTTAAGCTTACTCTCCGCATATATACTTTTTTTCTCTAATTTTTATTATGTTCCCTTTTAATTTCTGTCTACACTTTTTTCATATATTATTGTTTTTTCCCTATATATATGCAGCCTAGCAACATAAAGGTTGATATCCTAGATTTTATAATGTGCAAAGTTACTCTCAATACTACATGTATTAGCTATACCTGATTTCACAAATACCACTTATTTATACAGGTTCTTTTCTACCAGAGCCCTGCTTTACCTATTGCTGCCATCCTGTGGTTATTTAGAGGTGCTGCGGAGCCTTTAATAGATTTTTGTTGAATATACTGTTTGTTCTATCTAAATTATCAAGAATACCTCTCCACTTACCCTCCCCCCCCCCCCCCCCCCTCCTTTTTTTTTTTTTTTATTTTTTTTCTCATCTCTTCTCCACCCTGTCCTTCATTTAATTTTTATTTAAGCTTTTTTGTATTTTGGCTTACTCTTTACTTTTACATATAATTTTTTATTTATTTATTTATTTTATTTATTTTTATTTTTTCTCTCTTTCTCATTTTCACTACTTACACCCGTTTCTTACAGGCAGCACAAAATTATATATCACTTTTAACCAAAGTGGCTGCCCCGCTCTATGCCGTCATGATTTACCCCCACTCAGTTACTATGTTCTCCCTACACATAGGGACTTCTCAATTATTACCCTATTTTGATTTCAAAGTTTATATATTCAGATATATTATACTGTTTTTGGTTCTTTTTTGTAATTTTCTTACACTGAGTTTTAGACTAGTTGGTCTAAACAAATTTCTCTGTCGGTTGAGGAACCTTTTTTTTCTCAACCCCTTACAACTTTTTTTTTTATTATTATTATCATTAAGTCTATTGTTATTACTCTGGTTATTATTACAGGTTCACATTTGGCAAAACCGAAAATCTACTGAATCATTTCTAACGTTTTTGTTTAATTATAGATATGGTACAATTTTTCTATTAAGCCTAGATATGCATAGTTTAAGAAGAAAAATATTGACTAATTCATCATACACATTAATACACCCAATCACGCTTCATTATTGGTGGTATGAGTTCACCGAATACTTTGCATTACCCTTACTTACAGCTGATCCCAAGACCCATAAAAAATTACAATGACTATTACAATAGTATCACATAATGTTCAGGGCTTCAACTCCCCGAACAAAAGGAAAAAAGCTTTTGTTCAATATAAATAACTCAATGCAAAAATAGTAATGTTACAAGAAACTCATTTCATGAAGGACAATCACCCTACCTTTTTCCATAAAACATTCAATCAATCTTTTTACACAACCTCCTCCTCCAAGACCAAAGGAGTCGCTATTTTTTTACACCATTCCTTCCCACTAGAAGTTCAACAGGTTTACAAGGATCCAGACAGTAGGTTTATAATCATCAAAGGCTCCCTCTCAGGTAGAGATATCACAATTGCTAATATATACGCCCCTAGCGATGCCCAATCCTCTTTTTTCCTACAATTTTTCAATACACTTCAACAATTTCACTCACCACATATTATTTTAGGAGGAGACTTTAACTCGGTCCCCCAACCCAATCTCGACCGCAGCAGACAAAACCCAAATTCTAAATCTTTCTCCAAAACAACCACCTCACACATTAATGACTTACAACTGATTGATTCCTGGAGAGCACTGAATATAGGTGCACGAGAGTACACTTTTTACTCACACCCACATGACTCTTATTCCCGGATTGACCACATACTATGTACCCCAATAATTCTAGCTAATGCGAAAGACGCCACTATACTTCCCTGCTCTTGGTCAGATCACCATATTGTCACATTTTGTACCCAATTTATTGGCTTAACCCCCACCCCCTACTCATGGAGACTCAACGAATCTCTACTAACAGATCCCACCCACCAACATGAAATTGAAATGGAAATAAAAGAATATTTTTCATTAAACTCAACACCAGATATTTCCCCATCTACGCTTTGGATGGCACACAAAGCAGTTCTAAGAGGTCACCTTATCAAATGTGCAGCTCAAAGTAACAGACTGAAATGGGAAAAAATCCATGCTATCACTAAAGACCTTAACAAATTATACAAAGTCCATACAAACACTCATGACCCTGACATCTTTAATATGATATCCCAAAAACGTAACGAACTGGATTCCTTATTAACGTTTAAAGCCGAGAAGGCACTTAGATGGTCGAAGGCTAAATTTTTCTTATCTAGCAACAATTACTCCACAATGTTCGCACGTAAGCTTAACCAATCCATCAAGCCTACACATGTTTATAAACTCAAAAATGATTCCAATCAAATAATCACTCATCCACAAGAAGTACTCTCCATTTTCAGGAATTTTTACTCTAATTTGCTGTCAACCCCATCCTCACCTATCCCTCCCACATCACTCTCTTGGTTAGACAACCTTCCCTTTCCCAAACTTACACAAACACAATTAGATACTTTAAATGCGCCATGCACAGAAGAGGAATTACTTACAACAATTAAATCCCTCAAAAAAAATTCCGCCCCAGGCCCGGACGGATTCTCCTCCTTCTATTACAAACAATTCCACCAAGTTTTAATGCCATATTTGATAAAGTTATATAATAATGTTCTAAAAGGGAACCACTTCCCAGAAGAGATGTTACATGCAAATATGTCACTCATTCCGAAACCAAATAAAGACCATACATTACCACAGAACTACAGACCAATCTCAGTAATAAACAATGATCTTAAAATATTCAGTCGAATCATGTCAAATAGATTGGCTTTAATAATCCCCTCCTTAATTTCTCCCTTTCAATCAGGCTTCATCCCAGGCAGACAAATCACGGACAATATAAGATTGGTTACAAATGTTGTTCAAGATGCCAATATTAACTCCAAATCAGTTCTCCTGCTTAGTCTGGACATTAACAAAGCTTTTGACAGTGTATCATGGAACTTTCTAGATATAATTTTAGATAAATACGGTTTTAAAGGGGAATTTACACATGCATTCCATGCACTATACCATAACCCATCCACCAGAATTAGACTACCAGGTTGTAATTCAGATTTTTTTAATGTAGGGAGAGGCACTCGGCAAGGCTGTCCCCTTTCCCCATTACTTTTCGCTTTAGCGATAGAACCTTTAGCAACAGCTATTCTACTAAACCCTGACATCAAAGGCTATACTACAAATAACAACACATATAAATTAAGTATGTATGCAGATGACATGATCCTTTTTCTTACACAACCAAATATTTCTCTACCGAACCTGCTTCAAACACTTAACACCTTTGCATCTCTATCAGGGCTAACAGTAAACGTTTCCAAGTCTGTAGGTATGCCGATTAATATCCCGCCATCTCAATTAGATACCCTACGCGCTACATTCAATTTTTCCTGGTCACTAGAATCACTCCCCTACTTGGGCATTTTCCTTACCCCCAATATAAATGATTTATATTCCAAAAATTATATACCTTTAATTAATAAAATAAGATCTACCCTCAAAATGTGGAAATCGTTTAAAATTTCATTCTTAGGCAGAATCACGGCAGTTAAAATGACCATTCTACCAAAAATGTTATATCTATTTAGAGCAATACCAATCAGACTAAATAAAATAATGATTTCAAGATTCCAGACAATTATTAATAAATATGTATGGCTGGACTCCCACCCACGCCTACCCAGACTGGTGTTATATAAACCACAGAGAAACGGAGGATTAGGCCTTCCGGACTTTTGGTTATATTATCTATCTGCAAGATGGGCGCAAATGGCCCAATGGCATATTCACAACTCTAAGATACCATGGGTCAGATTTGAACAAGAGTCTATCAAACCACTATCTATCTCTGGTATTCTCTGGGGCAACAAAATCCCAATAAACACTATCGAAGCTCTTAACCAAATAGTCACACACTCTTATCGATTATGGACTTTACACAATAAAAAATTCAATCTTATTTCTAGATCCCCACCCCACGCTTCCTTTGTAGGAGACCCAAGATCCCCACAGGACGACAATGATATGGTGGACTTGTCATGGTGGATCAATCATAATTTGACCTCCCTTAAGAACTTTTTAGAAAATAACAATTTCTCCTCATTTGCATCTCTTAAATCAAAACATCAGATCCCAAATACAGAATTCTGTGGATATCTGCAGATTAGACATTTCTTCAACACATATTTCCAAACAACAAATCCCCCTCCCCCCTCGTTTTTTGAAAATATCTGCCTTAAAACACCAAGGAATCCCGGACTCATATCAGAGATATATCATAACCTTCTCAATCACACTGAAATGACCAAACTCCCATACATGACCAAATGGGAACAGGAAACAAATCTCTTGCTTTCTTCTCACGACTGGGACATTTGTATTAGCAATCTACACAAATGCACGAGATCAATCACAGTCAAAGAGACAGCACTAAAATTATTTACCAGATGGTACTATACCCCAGTAAAATTACATTCAATATACCCCATAACACCTAATACATGCTTCAGAGGATGTAATTCCCTGGGCTCATTCTCACATATCTTCTGGGATTGTTCCAAAATTACATACATATGGAAACAGTTAGAAAATTTTGCCTCAGTGATCTCAAATAAAAAACATAAAACTAACCCTACAGAATTGCCTCCTATATGCCCCTATCCCCTCTCTTTCCACTTACAATATGAGATTGATTCATACAATCTGTGTCGCAATTCATTGGCTAATTGCTTTTCATTGGAAATCGCATTCCGTCCCCTTGGATCACCTCAAAATCAGAATTAATAACATTAATCTGATGGAAAAGATATTCCATACCACACAGAATTCCACACATTTATATAGGAAGAAATGGGATCCCTGGTTTAACCACTCTACCTCCTTTTTTAATACTCCCTGAAATTGGGTCTCTTATACATGATTATCTACGGTTTACTGCACTATTATGGCTCTAGCCCATCACCTTACCAAATGAAAACACAAACTATTGCAATATATATGCACGGTATTTTGTAAAAAAAAATTTGTATCTATGGTGATTTTCTATGTTTGTTTTGATATACATTGCATTTATTATATTATATCTATGCTTACTCCCTGTACT
The DNA here is from genome assembly GCF_037356315.1 of Lithobates pipiens. NCBI lineage: Eukaryota > Metazoa > Chordata > Amphibia > Anura > Ranidae > Lithobates > Lithobates pipiens. The sequence continues at coordinate 194,340,841 of NW_027507685.1, forward strand.
TTCTCTATGTACCAAATAAAAATCGTTTGTAAACAAAAAAAAGTAATTGTGTTCATATTATATGTAATATACGTACCAGCTCTACTGGTCTAAATATATAAATACTTTTTTTCATAGACTGGTGTGCGTGGAGCCTTTATAGGACCATTGATACACCTTTACTATTCATCTAAGGAACACAACCCTGTTATCATACTGTGTTATTGGAGAAATTATGTGGATGAGTGGGGGTACAGCTCTTGGCTATCTGTTCTGGTCGCGGTCCTCTGTTTCGCCATTGGTTTGACAGTCAACACTCCTTTATGTGCTATAGGTATGTTTTTTACATGCTATGTTGTATGTTTCATTACTTGCCATGCCACATGTTTTAGTCTTCCATTGTCAGCATAGATTATCTATTTGTACTTCTCATTAATGTCTCTTTGAATCCTTGTTATACAGTATGACTCTCTTCCTGACAAGTGCCCCTGACGAAGGCATATAACTGGTCCCGAAACGCGTCGGGCTGTCCGGATCTACATGAGAATCTACCAGTATCACTATTTTTGTTTTTATAATTTCTGTATATTGTTGTAATTATTTATGTATGTATATATGTAATTTTTTAATAAAATATATATTTTTTTACCATTATACACTGTTGCCCTTAAAGTCCCACTCCCTCTGGGGGGTTTTTCCTTCTCTACTTTATTATCTTTGTTGTCCTTCTTTGTACTTGCTCCATTTCCAGTACATCCTTCCTGAGGACCGATGCCCATAACTGGACAGCATACTCCAGGTGCGGCCGGACCAGAGTCTTGTAGAGCAGGGGAATTATGATTTTATCTCTGGAGTTGATCCCCTTTTTAATACATGCCAATATTCTGTTTGCTTTGTTAGCAGCAGCTTGGCATTGCATGCCATTGCTGAGTCTATCGTCTACTGGGACCTTCAGGTCCTTTTCCATCCTAGATTCCGCCAGAGGTTCTCCCCCCAGTGTATAGATTGCATTCATATTGTTGCCAAATGCATTATTTTACATTTTTCTACATTGAACCTCATTTGCCATGTAGTTAGCTACCCCATTCATTTGTTCAGATCTTTTTGCAAGGTTTCCACATCCTGCGGAGAAGTTATTGCCCTGCTTAGCTTAGTATCGTCCACAAATACAGCGATTGAACTGTTTACCCCATCCTCCAGGTCGTTTATGAACAAATTAAATAGGATTGGTCCCAGCCAGTTTTCAATCTATGTACTCACCCCATGGTCCATGCCAACGGACTTTATTTTATACAGAAAACATTTATGGGAAACTGTGTTAAATGCTTTTGCAAAATCCAGATACACCACATCCACTGGCCTTCCTGTATCTAGATGGCAACTCACCTCCTTATAAGGTTAATAGATTGGTTTGGCAAGAATGATTCTGCATGAATCCATGCTGATTACTGCTAATGATACTGTTCTCATTACTAAAATCTTGTATATAGTCCCTTATCATCCCCTCCAAGAGTTTACATACTATTGATGTTAGGCTAACTGATCTGTATTTCCCAGGGATGTATTTTGAGCCCTTTGTAAATACTGGTGCTACATTGGCTTTTCTCCAATCAGCTGGTACCATTCCAGTCAGTAGACTGTCAGTAAAAACTAGGAACAATGGTCTGGTAATTACTTGACTGAGTTCCCTAAGTAATCTCGGGTGCAAGCCACCTGGTCCCGGTGATTTATTAATGTTAAGTTTCCCAAGTCTAATTTTAATTCTGTCCTCTGTTAACCATGGAGGTGCTTCCTGTGATGTGTCATGAGGATAAACACTGCAGTTTTGGTTACTGAAGCCCCCTGATTTAATCGTGAATCATACTTTCTCAGGCTTTAAGGTGGAGGAACCCTTGAAGAAACTTTCCGATTTTAAAAAACCCCTGCTAGTAATTGTACAGATTTGTGGTCATTGGGGACATTTCCCCCCTACAGATATCTAAAAAGATCATTGGTGTAAGTGGTTAATTACCCGATAGGCTGAAATTGCTCATTGCTCAAGAAACCCCTAGAAACCTCTGGAGGAACCCTAGGGCTCCATGTAACCCTGGTTGAGAAAGGCTGGTCTATATTAAATAGAAATAGTAGGATGCTCACATGACAATGTAAAGATAATACAGCACTCAAATATACAGTAGCTCACAAAAGTGAGTACACCCCTCATATTATTTGTTAATACTTTATTATATCTTTTTATGTGACAACACTGAAGAAATGACACTTTGCTACAATGTAAAGTAGTGAGTGTACAGCTTGTATAACAGTATAAATTTGCTGTCACATCAAAATAACTCAACACACAGCCATTAATGCCTAAACCGCCGTGAGTACACCCCTAAGTGAATATGTCCAAATTGGGCCCATAGTGTCAATATTTTGTGTGGCCACCATTATTTTCCAGTACTGCCTTAACCCTATTGGGCATGGAGTTCTCCAGAGCTTCACAGGTTGCCACTGGAGTCCTCTACCACACCTCCATGAAGACATTGCAAGGCTGGTGAAAGTTAGAGAGCTTGCAGTGTGTTTGGGGTTTGTCACATACCTAGTAGATGAGCCCAATATGCAGAGGGAGGCCTCTCTTACATCCCTGACTCACGGCCCCTCTAGAGTGAATAGAAGGCAGGGGAGTACAAGGTAACATGAGTGCCTGGCAGGATCAACATCTGCTCGGCGGGTCTGGCACTCCAGAACAGGCTTGTATCAGGAAGGCATACAGAGTATACAGAGAGAAGGTTCCAGGGATTGGAACACAGGAAGGTCAGGCAGGCCGGGTCATACATAGACAAGCAGTACTGGAGCAGATGCAGGAGACTGGAGGAGAGTCACAAGACAAGCCGGGTCGGTAACAGACAGGCACGGATGGACCAGAGGATAAGGCAGGTGCAAGGTCATGGACAGGACGGGGTCAGATGCAGGCAGATAGCAGAGGTAGTCACAGGCAAGCTGGATAATCACAGGAACAGATCAGATAAGCAGGTAACTCACAGGCAATGCTGTAGATCAGAGCTTCATTGTAACAGCTGAGTTTAAATAGCCCACCTGCATGCACACAGGCACCCACAAACATGCACCTGCTTGTGTGGAACTGCTACTCCCTGACATTGCCCCCTCCCCAAAGGGGCAGCCAAATTCTCAGGGTGAGACCTCTAGAAGGACTGGATTAGTCTTTTATCGTGAAAATATTTTAGAAATTGAATTTGGTTGTTTCTCTTCTGACAATCCATGATTGCTTTCACTTCGAATTCTTCTTCCCCATTGATCACCATGGATTCAGGAGGACCCATATTTCATCCTGGGAAATAGTTGGCAACAGCAGGTTTAAGTAAAGAGACATGAAAAACGGGGTGTATCCAAAATGAATCCAGCAGTTCAAGCTCGTAAACCAACTCATTGATCCTACTTTTTACTGAAAAGGGACCCACAAACCTAGGACCCAATGTTTTTGAAGGGCATGCTAGCCTTAGGTTTACCTTGGACAGCCATACCTGGTCTCCGTGTTCCAGGATTAATTCTCCCTGTCTCTTCTTGTCAAAGGTCTCTTTGTTGAGTTCCTGTGCTTTAGCCATTGTTTCTTGTAGCAATTTGTTGTTTGTGCTGAAGAAGTTTACGGTTTCAAGAACGGCTGGCACGAACATTCCAGAATGGAACCTAGTTGAAATTATGGATGGTACCCATAATTAGCAAAGAAAGGGGTTTGTTTTATGGTGGAGTGGGAGGAGTTGTTATAAGCAAACTCAGCCAACGGCAGCAGAGAGATCCAGTCATCTTGGGAAAAGGAAGAAAAACATTGCAGGTACTGTTCAAGGGTCTGGTTGGTCCGAGATGATGTTGGCAGGTACCCTGTGAAGTCTGACAATTTCTCTGATGAAGACCTGTGCTGTTTTTGGGGGTAGAAGGTGTTCCTTTCATAAGGATGAAGTGTGCCATCTTGCACAGCTGGTACACTACCACGAAGTGGCCCTCTGTGGGAGGGAGTTCTAAAATGAAGTCAATGGAAATAAGTTTCCAAGGCCTGTCTGGACTAGGTAAAGGTTTAAGCAAGCCCCAGGCCTAAGTTCGATTACTCTTTCTTCGGATACAGGTAGGACAAGATCCCACATATTTTTTACAGTGTTTTGTTACTTGAGGCCAAGAGAATGCATTGTACCAGATCGGATTTCTTGGATGCGCTAAAGTGCCACATGGTCATGACAGAGTTCAAGTATGGTGACCCGGAGACTCTAAGGTATGAAGCTCTTGTCATTGTGCCACAACAGGCCATCTTTTGCTAGAAACTTTGTTTCAAGAGGAAGAGGAACATTAATGCAAGCCTGTTTGACGTGGGCAAGTAGATCTTCATGCACTAGAAGAAAAATTTCTGTGGGCAGAATGGTATCTGGAGATGCAGTTGTTTTAGAATCATTGAACATAAGAGACAGAGCATCTGGTTTCCTGTTCTTCAGCCCAGCCGGTACGTGGAAGGAGAATCTGGAAAAGAATAATGCCCACCTGGCTTGACGTGGCTCCAATCGTTTTGCCATTCTCAAGTTTTCCAGATTTTTGTGATTAGTATAAACTAGAATCGGGTGAGCTGCTCCTTCCAGCAGATATCGTCACTCCTCCAATGCTGCTTTTATCACCAATAGTTCCCGGTCCCCCACATCATAGTTCCTTTCAACGACAGATAACTTATGGGAAAAGAAGGCAATGGGGAACAGGAGGGCCTTGGATCCCTGTCATTGCAAGTGCACCGCACTGACAGCGACTTCAGAAGCATCGACTTCCAGGATAAAATGTAAGGCAGGGTCAAGATGTTTTAACACTGAAGCAAAGGTAAACAGTCTTTTGAGGGTGTCGAAGGCTACTTGAGCCTCAGGAGTCCAGTGGAATTCCCTTCTTGGTCAACAGAGTAATGGGGGAGATGATGGCTGAGAATCCTTTTACGAATTTTCGGTAAAAGTTCCCAAATCCCACGAACCGCTGAATCCCCTAATTATCTGTAGGGATAGGCCATTCTAAGATAGCAGAAATGTTTTGGGGATCCATCTTAATGCCCTTGATTGATATAATCAGTCCCGGTAATTGTATACTTTGTTATTCAAATTCACATTTTTCGGCTTTGGTGTGTAGGCCGTGCTGCTGGAGTCGCCCCTATACACACTTGACATGTGTGCGATGACTGTCAATGGAGGAGGAGAAGATTAGAATGTCATCTAGGTAGACCATAACAAACAGGTCTAGGTAGTCATGAAAAAAATATAATTGATAACGTGTTGGAAGGTGGCATAAGCATTGCATTGTCCAAATGGTATTACCAGATATTCCAAATGTCCGGATCGGGTGCGAAAAGCTGTCTTCCATTCATCACCTTCCCGAATGCGGACTAGGTTATAGGCCTCTCGAAGATCAAGTTTTGGTAAAGATGGCTGCAGTCCAAAGTCTCTGGAATAGTTCAGGTACTAAAGGAAGAGGGTAGTGATTAGTGATGGACGAACTTCCGATGGGACGTTTCGTGAACGCGGACCGAGAACGCAGCCGATAGTTCGCGAACCGGAGCGTTCGCGGGGGGCCCCATTGACTTCAATGGGAGGTGAACTTCGCAAACCTACAGGTCAAATTTGCAGCCACAAAATAATTAATAGCTGTGCAAACATAGTCCCACCACATGGCCAATGACATAACACATGTATGAGGTGAATCTGGGATCGACAACTACAAGCATTCTTTTTTTATATGGGAAATTGTTGTGACAATTCAGGACTGTGGAGCGCATGAAGGCAATGGAGGAGAGGGAAGGTCAGGGACCAGGGTAGGCAAAGAAGAGGGTGCAGGAGATGATCACCAGCAGCGTGACATACAGCAATGACACCTGCACCGTGATAGAGTCATCTGACACCAGCACCGTGATAGAGAGCTTTGACATCAGCAGCGTGACATACAGCAATGACACCTGCACTGTGATAGAGTCATCTGACAACAGCACCATAATAGAGAGCACTGACATCAGCAGCTTGACATAAAGCACTAACACCAGCACCGTGATATACAGCACCGACAGCAGCACCGTGATAGAGAGCACCGACATCAACAGCGTGACATACAGAAATGACACCTGCACCGTAAGCAGCCCCAGGAGGAAGTCAGCATAGCACAGGGATGGTGGGAGCCCCTCATAATGAGCATAGCACAGGGATGGTGGGAGCCCCTCATAATGAGCATAGCACAGGGATGGTGGGAGCCCCTCATAATGAGCATAGCACAGGGATGGTGTGAGCCCCTCATAATAAGCAGCCCCAGGAGGAAGTCAGCACAGCACAGGGATGGTGGGAGTCCCTCATAATAAGCAGCCCCAGGAGGAAGTCAGCACAGCACAGGGATGGTGGGAGGCTGGGAGCCCCTCATAATAAGCAGCCCCAGGAGGAAGTCAGCACAGCACAGGGATGGTGGGAGCCCCTCATAATGAGCATAGCACAGGGATGGTGTGAGCCCCTCATAATAAGCAGCCCCAGGAGGAAGTCAGCACAGGGATGGTGGGAGCCCCTCATAATAAGCAGCCCCAGGAGGAAGTCAGCACAGCACAGGGATGGTGGGAGGCTGGGAGCCCCTCGTAATAAGCAGCCCCAGGAGGAAGTCAGCACAGCACAGGGATGGTGGGAGCCCCTCATAATGAGCATAGCACAGGGATGGTGGGAGCCCCTCATAATATGCACAGCAGAGGTACAGCCCCAGGAGGATGTCAGCACAGCACAGGGAGGGTGGCAGCCCCTCCCAACCTCTTCAAAGAGGAGGGTACGGGCATATAGTACGGTGTGCTTTTTTTGGACAAGGAAGTAAGCCAAATGAAGAAAGAAGGTCTGTGTGCTCGATTAAAAAAATTGTTTATAGACATATGCATGGTCTACTGGTCACATGTGTTGAATTCCTCCGAGATCCATGCCTCATTCATTTTTAGAAATGTGAAGTAGTTAACACTGTCGTGAGCTAGGCGAGTACGCTTATCAGTCACGATCCCCCCTGCTGCGCTGAACGTCCTTTCGGATAGGACACTGGATGAGGGGCAAGCCAACAGTTCGATTGCAAATTGGGCAAGCTCTGGCCAGAGGTCAAGCCTGCCCACCCAGTAGTCCAGGGGTTCATCACTCCTCAGAGCGTCCACATCGGCCGTTAACCCGATGTAGTCGGACACCTGACGGTCTAGGCATTCCCTGATGCTGGATCCGGATGACACCTGTCGATGGGTCGGCTGAAAGAATTACCTCATATCCGAAGTCACCAACACATCTTCAAACCGGCCTCTTCTTGCAGGCGCTTTTGGATTGGTACCCGCAACTCCTTCTCTGGGAGTGGAAATTGCTCCTCTGCCAGCGCACGCGAAAGCAGAATGCAGCATTTCTCGAAGCAAGACCTGGAAGTGCTCCATTCTGCCAGCCCTCTGTGACGGCGGTAACATTTCCGCCATTTTGTGTTTGTACCGGGGGTCTAAGTACGTTGCCACCCAGTACTGGTCCTTGACCCTTATGCTTTTTATACGGGGGTCCCAATTAAAACACTGGAGCATGAAGGCCCCCATTTGCACTAAACTGGAAGCGGTGTGGTGGCCTGGCTCCTGCTCATCATCCAGGATAATGTCGTCCTCTTCATTCTCCTCTCCCCATCCACGAACAACAACAGGGGTCCCAGAAAGATTTAAAGCATGCTCTTCTTGCTCCTCCTCATCCCCCCCGGCACCATCCTCCTCTGACTCCTCTTCAGACTCCTGTTGTTCACTTGTCTCAGATAGAGTAGCCCCCCCCTGGGAATTCATCCAGCATTGCGACTTCCTCATCTTCCCCCTCCTGCTCCTCCACAGCTTGATCAATGACACGACGCAATGCAGGCTCCATAAAGAAGGCATAAGGTACCATGTCACTGATGGCGCCATGGCTGCGACTGACCCGTTTGGTGATCTCCTCAAATGGGCGCAGAAGTCTGCATGCGTCGCGTATGAGCAGCTACTGGCGCGGTGAAAAAACCCCCAGCTCCCCAGAACCTGTTCTGCCGCAGAGTTCATACAGGTAGACGTTAACTGCACGTTTGAGTTCCATCGCGTCGGGCAATCGCAAATAAGACGTCTGACCGGCAGATTGTGTCGCCGCTGAATGTCAGCAAGGCGAGCCATGGCCGTGTAAGATCTTCTGAAATGGGCCGAGATTTTCCTTGCCTGCCGCAAGATGTCCTGGACCCCAGGGTATTTGACAACGAATCGCTGCACGACCAAGTTTAAGACGTGTGCCATGCATGGCACGTGCGTGATTTTGTCCTGTTTCAATGCGCTAAGCAGATTGGCACCGTTGTCACACACCACTTTACCAACTGTCAAATTGAGCGGTGTTAGCCACTGATCTGCCTGTGAACGCAAAGCTGAAAGGAGTGCCGGGCCAGTGTGGCTCTTGGCTTCCAGGCACAACAGACGCAGCACGGCATGGCAACGTCTCATCTGGCATGTCGAATAGGTTCTGGGGAGCTTGGGTGGCGCAGCGGAAGAGACGCTAGCAGCGGAAAAGGAGGAGTCAGCCGAGGAGGAGGATGGAGTAGAAGGAGGAGGAGAAGAAGGGCCAGGCCTGCATGCAATCCGTGGCGGTAAAACCAAATCTACACGGGTGCCACGGGTTACATGCTTGATGGCCGTCAGAAGGTTCACCCAGTGGGCAGTAAAAGTGATATACCTTCCCTGCCCGTGTTTGCTAGACCACGTGTCTGTGGTCAGATGTATCTTGGCACCAACACTGTGTGCCAGAGATACATTCAATTGCCGCTGAACATGGCCATATAGCTCTGGGATGCCCTTCTGTGAGAAATACTTCCTTCCTGGGACCTTTCACTGCTGCAGTATAGGGCAGCGGTCAGCAGTAGTGCACCTCAACCCTATGTATTGTGGACCTATACCAGTCCTTATAGAATAGCAGACTGTACCTCACTCAACCCTATGTACTATAGCACCCTACACCAGGTTATTACCTTACCAGTCCTTATAAGGAGCTTTGTGAAACAAGTGGGTTGTGAATGATTAGCAGACTGCAGCAGAAGGGCAGCAGTCAAGTATAATATTCTTTCTATATTTGGAAGAAAGAATATTATACGTGTACAAGCCTATTACCATATCAGTCCTGAAAAGAACCTTTGTGGAACTAATAGTAACAGCTACTGATTAAACTGACCCTCACTGCCTTACACACTGCTTCCTGCCTGTCCCTATATAAACTGACAAAACAGAGGCTACTGGAACAATACCTGGAATAGCACTTTTGTGGACCTGATAGTAACAGCTAATGACTAAACTGACTGTCCCTACAGCAGACACACCGTCCTGTCCCTTTCTCTAAACTGACAAAAGACGCTCAGGCTGCTGCAACAATCAGTAGCACAGCAAACCTATATACACCTAACACCTATACCAGTCCTGAAAATAACTTTTGTGTACCAAATAGCTAGCGATTTGGGTCACTGCAATCTCTCCCTGCTCCACACAGCAACCTCTCCCTATAGTGACAGAAGAAAGAATGTAAAATGGCCGCCGGATCGGGTGTATTTATAAGTTAGGGGGAATGTCCAAGTGTCCATGTGCTGTAATGTCTCAATTGGCTGTCCTGTACCCCATGATGGATGTGTCATCATAGGTCAAAGTTCTTTTACACAGTAAAAACACAGAAGTCCGCCGGGCGAACGGCGGCAATAGTCCGCCGATCGGGCGAATCGCGAACAGCAGAAATTCGCCGCGAAACGACCGCCGGGCGAACCGTTCGGCCATCACTAGTAGTGATTCTTAATGGTGATTTTATTAAGTTTGTGATAATCAATACAGGGTCGAAGAGTGTGGTCCTTTTTTCCATGAAGAAGATGCCAGCTCCTGCCGGGGATGTGGATGGGCCGATGAACCCCTTCTTTAGATTATCATCAATGTACTCTTTGAGTGTACCCAGCTCTTGTTCAGTTAGAGGGAAAATTCTTCCAAAGGGCACCTCTGCCCCTGGGAGGAGCTCAATAGGGCAGTCATAGACTCGGTGAGGAGGAAGAGTTTCAGCACCTTTTTTACTGAAGACGTCCAAGAAGTCATGGTATGCCACTGGGACTGACTGGCGGGCTTCGGAAGCCCAACTGATGTGAGGGTTTTGGGCCTGTAGCCAGGGCATGCCAAGAATGACTAGAAACAGTGGTGACGTGATGATATCCAGACGTAACATTTCTTGGTGAAGATTAGCAATGGTGCCTGGAAGAGGGGTCGTCTCCTGTGTGACAGGATCTGACTTGATGGCAGACCCATCGGCTAGATGTACTAGGAGTCCTTGAAGCCTTGGGCAGTAAAGGGATAGAGTGTCTTGCTGCAAAGGTAGAGTCCATGAAGCAACTGCATGCTCCCGAAACAATGATAGCGGGTACCTGGATGTTCCTTCCGGGGAGCAGGATTTGAAAGACAAGACACTCGGTTCGGACGTGTCAGGAACGAGTGTTGACTGTACCGGTGGAGCTGAGTTCGAGAAGCTGGGAACTCTTGGCAACATCCAGGTAGGGCAAGGTTGACCCATGACCCTTTCGGATCTGCGTTCTCGCAGATGTTGGTCAATCTGTATGGCCAGGTTGATGAGTGCATCCAGGGTTGGGGTACCCCAGCCCTGGCCTGTTCGACCTTTATAGGATCTGATAGTCCCATACGAAACTGGTAGCGGAGATCCACATCATTCCAGCTGGTGTCAGCACTCCATTGTCTAAACACTGCACCATAGTCCTCTGCTGCTCTGTGACCTTGCTGTAATGTATAAAGTGCGGCTTCCGCAGTTGCAGATAGCTGTGGATCTTCATAAAATTGAGCCATGGCATCGAAGAACGTGGTCAGGTTAGTCAGTACTGAGCCCTTTTATTAAAGAAGTAGTGTGCCCAAGACTGAGGCTCATTCGGTAGCAGGGAGAGCACAAAGTCCACTTTGGTAGCCTCTAAGGAAAAGGTGTGTGGCTGCAGGGCAAAATAAATTTCACAGGAATTACGGAAGGTCCTGAATTTGCTGTGTTCTCCTGAGAATATTTCAGCTGTGGGTCCACAAGGCTCTGGGAGTAGCATCACTACTGCAATTGGAGCAGAGGTGCTGGCTGAGACATGCAGAGACCCCTGGGTTGCATCAGGAGATGAAAGTGCTTGAACACGCCCTTTCAAGTGGATATAGCCTTCTTGGAGGTTCTTGACAGCCTGAGTCGGGCCTGCTAGATGTAAATAAAGTTCATCCATCGGAGAGGCTCCATACTCGGGCTCAGACATGGCTGTTTGATACTGTCATGTACCTAGTAGATGAGCCCGATATGCAGAGGGAGGCCTCTCTTACGTCCCTGACTCACGACCCCTGGTAAAGTGAACAGGAGGCAAGGGAGTACAAGGTAGCAGGATAGGCAGGATCAACAGCTGGTCAGCAGGTCTGGAGCTCTGGATAATGCTGAAGCTCGGGGTCCGCAGACTGGAACAGCAGGCTGGATAAAGCAGACTGGAAACTGGAACATGCTTGTATCAGGAAGGCACTCACAGGATACAGAGAGGAAGTTTCAGGGATTGGAACACAGGAAGGTCAGGCAGGCCGGGTCATACACAGACAAGCAGTACTGGAGCAGATGCAGGAGACTGGAGGAGAGTCACAAGACAAGCCGGGTTGGTAACAGACAGGCATGGATGGACCAAAGGATAAGGCAGGTGCAAGGTCATGGACAGGTTGGGGTCAGATGCAGGTGAGTTTGAATAGCCCGCCTGATGCCAGGGATCACGCAGCAGAGCTTCATTGTAACAGCTGAGTTTCAATAGCCCGCCTGATGCCGGGGATCGCGCACATGCACGCTCACGCATGCGCACAGGCACCTGCAAATGTGCACCTGCTTGTGTGGAACTGCTACTCCCAATAAGCCTTTCCTGATAGGGTCGTTTTGATGTTGGAATACTGCCCTGCGGCCCAGTCTCCGAAGGGAGGGGATCATGCTCTCCTGCAGTATGTCACAGTACATGTTGGCATTCATGGTTCCCTCAATGAACTGTAGCTCCCCAGTGCCGGCAGCACCCATGCAGCCCCAGACCATGACACTCCCACCACCATGCTTGACTGTAGACAAGACACACTTGTCTTTGTACTCCTCACCTGGTTGCCGCCACACACAATTGACACCATCTGAACCAAATAAGTTTATCTTGGTCTCATCAGACCACAGGACATGGTTCCAGTAATCCATGACCGTAGTCTGCTTGTCTTCAGCAAACTGTTTGTGGGCTTTCTTGTGCATCATCTTTAGGAGAGGCTTCCTGTCCTGTTAAACCGCTGTATGGTCTTGGCAACCTTGCTGCAGCTCAGTTCCAGGGTCTTGGCAATCTTCTAATAGCTTAGGCCATCTTTATGTAGAGCAACAATTCTTTTTTTCAGATCCTCAGAGAGTTCTTTGCCATGAGTTGTCATGTTGAACTTCCAGAGACCAGTATGAGAGAGTGAGAGCGATAACACCAAATTTAACACACCTGCTCCCCATTCACACCTGAGACATTGTAACACTAACAAGTCACATGGCACTGGGGAGGGAAAATGGCTAATTGGGCCCAATTTGGACATTTTCACTTGTACTTGTTGCCAGTGGTTTAAATATTAATGGCTGTGTGTTGAGTTATTTTGAGGGGACAGCAAATTGACACTGTTATACAAGCTGTACACTCACGCTAATTTACATTGTAGCAAAGTGTAATTTCTTCAGTGTTGTCACATAAAAAGATATAATAAAATATTTACAAAAATGTGAGTGGTGTACTCGCTTTTGTGAGATACTGTATATAGATGCACATAGAGAGAGTACGATACATAGGATACACAGGGGTTGATTTGCTAAAACTGGAGAGTGCAAAATTTGGTGCAGCTATTCATGGCAGTCAATCAGCTTCTAACTTCAGCTTGTTCAATTAAACTTTGATAAAAAATAAAAAAAAAAGCTAGAAGCTGATTGGTTTCTATGCATAGTTTCACCAAATTTTGTACTCTTCAGTCTTATTACATCAACCCCATAGAGTATATTTTCTATGTGCCCCAGTGACCATTGCTATGTAATAGGAAACCAAAATTTTGACAGTTGTCACCAAAACAGATGTCAGTTGGCTTGGCACAATTTGATTGTACTATATATTTAGTCACATTTTGTGTCTGCCCATCTAGATTCAATGTGCTGACTTATGTAGCTTGTATAATGTATTATGCTGATTTGCATAGGTGCCAGGTTCACTGCAACAACTGGACCCGTTGTGGCACAGATGGACTCACCTGTTTAATCTTAGTGCCAAACATTGACCCGCTGACGTCAATAACAAAGATAACATTTTTCTGGATGGTTGGAAGTCCTCGTGGAGCGAAGTAGTGAACAAAATATCCATTGTATATCTAGGTTACAGACATGAGAAATGGTGAATTATTTTTACAGGTTTATAACTCTCTGTGATCTAAATAGCACCTTGTGTGTTACATATCACACATCTACCTGAACATCTCCTGCAAGGTCTTTCAAGGCCACATCGTACTGGATAACAAAATCTGCTGCAATGCCGGTACTGGATTGGGCAGCTTGTTCCTTTGGAGTTGGACTGAATGTGACTCGAGCACAGTGGGGGGTTTTCTCTAATTCTGTGGATGGAGGCATTTTTGTTTCCCCTGTAAAACAGACATATAAAGGGTTCAACAAACTTTGCTTTCTTTTGTAATTTTTTGGGGGTTTGTTTTTTACATACGTGGAACATCCTTAAGTGTTCAACCTATCTAAAAGGTTGGATGCTTGTTTGGCCAATAAACACTTCAAAATTTATCTAAAACCAAAACTTTTTGTAAATAACTTTGGATAGAGCAGGGAATGATAAACCCATGTTTGATCTTTTGTTTCCATCTGTTACATTTCAAGGATTTCCTTCTCTTTCCAGCCTTTAGACACAGCAGGAACTGAAAGGAACCCTATCCCGTCCACTGTCATCAATACAGGTGTCCTAATTAGAAGACTTTCCCTTTATTCTATCTTCAGGTACCAACTTAAAACTTGTGAGAGCACAAATATCTTAGCAGGGACGCAGACGGCAAACAAAACCAGGCAGGGCTTCTAAGTTCTTACCACTCTATCCAAAACTAATAATGTTTGTTTCAGAGACATTTTAATAAACCCTTGGAGGGTGTAGTGTAACAAAAATTTAAGTACCAAACCACTGTTAAGAGATCCAGATACAATTTTATTCACCTAAAATTCAGGGAGACTATCCAAAAAGTAGTCAACACATTTTGGAGGTCCAAGGGTTTGCATCATGAAGCTAGTTCAGCTACTTCTTATGCAGCTAATGCTCATTCTCCTGCAGCTACTGCTCATTCCCATGAAGCTTATGCTCATTCACATGTACCAGCACACAGACAAGCTCAGCCTAATGTCCAGCGCGCACTGACACATAGGCGCATTTCTGTGCAAACGTTTTTGCACATTGGCACCAAATGGCCTATTTGAAGGAGACCCTGCTGGATGATAACTGCTGGATGTTCTTCAGCTTCCCCTGATCTGTGTTCCTATGTTCCTACTTGTGCTGAGTGATCTTCCGTTGCTTACCCAGCTTGTTCCTGACCTTGCTCTGTGGATTCTGGATTCTGACTTCAGGTTGCCTCTGACTATTCTCTGCCTGATCTCAACTTGCTACTGGATCTTGCTCTGCCTGTTTCCCTGGTACCAACCCTGGCCTGCATCCTGACCACGCTGCTGTCTCACGCTGCTATAAAGCTACTGGCACCCGTGCTTCTTTGAGCCTTGTACCTCTGTCACCATATTCAGGGGTGCTTGGATCAGAGCTGCAAGGGAAGCCCTCTGGTCAGCTCAGCCTCCAACCAAGGTACGTGACAGCTTGATTGACAACAATGTTAATAAACTAGATTTGAATTGGACCTCTAGTATTATTTTGCCAGTGTTATTACAAGTACAAACCTTGTCATCAGCAGGCAAGTTTCTGACAAACCAGCTGCTGATAAGGCCTGTGCTCTCAGACCCCTGAAACACGTTGGCT
Organism: Lithobates pipiens; assembly: GCF_037356315.1. Classification (NCBI taxonomy): domain Eukaryota; kingdom Metazoa; phylum Chordata; class Amphibia; order Anura; family Ranidae; genus Lithobates; species Lithobates pipiens. The sequence goes on from NW_027507685.1 coordinate 194,355,901, forward strand.
ACTTTTTGGATTGTCCCCCTGACTTTTATCAGAATAAAGTGGTATCTGAACCTTTTGTAATTTTTGTTTTGCTATGAAATAAATGATTTGATTGTTATATTTGTGCTATAAAGTTCATGGGGGAACAATAAAATTTTCATTTAAGTTCCGTAATCACATAGATCTAGGAATGTGGTGCTGCCATTTTTGTTTTTATGGTAAGGCACTGACCCAGTATGTGTTCAACCTGTCCATAATAGCAAATAGCAACTTTTCGGAGCCTCCCAGGTCACATGCCTGATGAAGGGGTCCTGCAGGCCTTCGAAACTTTGCTATTTGCTGTGATGATGTACCGAATAAAGCTTTAGACCCACTCTGGAGATTCATGGTGTGCTGGTGACATTCTCACGCTCTGACTATTTACAGTTCCAGCCAGTGGTCACTTCAGCACCCACTTATATGCACAGCCATTTCTACAGGAATGTGTGCATTGGCAATAGTGTGTTGCAACCTGTCCATAAGAAGCCAGAGGATAGATAAATCCACAAGCAACAACCCCCTCCAAATTAATTACTTGACAAAAAATTAGGAGAATTTAATGATTCATGATTTTTAAATGTTAACAAACCATAACTGATGTTTGCCCTTACCAGTACTCCACACATACCTCGAACAGAGTTGGTGATCAGTCGGCTGGTACGCAGAGGCAACACCCGGACATACTCTATCCCAGTCCTTTCAGAGATTGTCACCTGCACAGTGAGGTTCTGGATTATCTGGCCGGGCCTCAGACTGACAGCATGCTCATATTTCCCCAGCTGTCTTCTCAGCAGCTCTTCGTAGGTGAGATCAAAGGTTATTTCACCTCCGGTCTCCACATTGACTGAAACACGAAACTTTTCTGTCTCTCGATCCCTGTGGTGATGTAAAGTCAGACACTTTTATGTACAATGTTTTATAAGTTGACTGCAGAATTAGGCTGAAAGTCTGACAAATGTAATATTTGTTAGAAGGGTTTCTGTGTCAGAAACTACTTTGGGTTGGGCAATTAAATTGGAGTGGTATCTCAAAGCTTTTGAGTTTTAAAGCCTAGGTTCGTGTTTTATTTAACTTTAGTTTGTTTGGACCAAGCTGTTCTAAATAAAATATTTCCTTCCCTAATACATGCACCAGCTGTGTGCGCTGCATCATGTGTATGTAGCGCTGGTATTTTTAATACCGATGCTAGTATTTTTGTAAATTTAAGTTTGTCTGAAGCTGTAGTTTGGCTCAGACTAATTATGCTAAAGTTCTGGCTTCTGTACCAGTTTGGCTGGGTTGTGTTAATTTCCACTTGACCATGAGTGTCACTGTCAGCAACGGTAAGTGTTGGAAATGGAACAGGCTGAATGCATTGGGTACCCCTTTTACTCAGAAACAGCCCAGTGGGAGTGGTCTACCCACTGTGCATTCTGGGTAAGGGTACCAACACCATTTTCTGGGGTTTGTGTTTCCCGACCTCATGGCCCTCCTGGCCTGAGGTGTGTGCTGCCTTATTCAATGTCTGAACATATCATCGGCTGCTAGGTCAGTGAGAGAGGCCTATCTGGTGGTTGTTGGATCCAGTCGGTGGAAATTTTTGTCCTCTGGATCAAAGAAATACATTTAACCCGCAAAACTACCAAGGTACCTGAATCCCCCCTATCCTCTACCCCTCTATTGCAAAAGTGTGTGCTTTTGTTAAATAAACATCCAAAAAAAGGACTACGTTTCGGAGCACTATTCTTTGACCAACCCTTTTTACAGGACCCCTTGGGGGTCAGTGCTACATGTATATAGCAACAGCTACATACAGTATACAGAGATGTGTTCCGGCAGGGGTACGGGGACTTTCCCGTCCCATTTCCTGAACAAAATAGGGATGCTTAGCCATTTGCAGGAAGCTTTGTATTTTCTGAATCATAATCTCCACCTTAGCCAATCAGAGGAAGCCTTATATAAAATACAAAGCTTCTTGATATTTGGTGGACCTGCCCCAGAGCACTATGCTCCAGTCGGTCTTGCAAATTAACCTTGTTCACAACTCATGGGAGCCCCTCCTTCACAGATCCATACCACACCTGCTTAAGCATCAATTAAAGCTGGAGGGGTTTATGTTCTTGGCAAACTCTAGCCCATCAATAAGCTTTGCTGAGGTTAATCAGCGCCTTATGGGGACCATGATACATAAAACGCTAACCTCTGTACTTACTGACACCCATGCTAAATATTTGAAGATTTGGGGTCCATGGCTGGACTACAAAGGATACCTAGATACAGTGCCTTGAAATAGTATTCATACCTCTTGAAATGTTCTACGGTTTGTCATGTTACAACCAAAAACGTAAATGTATTTTATTGGGATTTTATGTGATAGACCAACACAAAGTGGCACATAATTGTGAAGTGGAAAGAAAATGATAAATGGTTTTCAAATTTGTTTGCTAATAAATAGCTGAAAAGTGTGGAAAATTCCAATGGGTATGAATACTTTTTCAAGGCACTGTAGTTCACTCCTCTAGCTATGACCAACCTCTCGGGGCTAGGTGGGCGCTGCCAAGGTCAGGCTTCATGGCATTCCCTAAACCCATCCCCTTCTCCCTTGTTCCCCTTGCTCCCTCTACTCCCTTCCTCTTTGAACCTACCTTTCTCTCTACTCACTTATGTCTTCTTCTCAGCCTTCTCCTATATCACAGTTGTTCACTTTCCAACATACAGATCATTTTCACATTTCCTTTGCTCAACCATTTGATGATATTTATTGATTTGACAATGAGGAACACCCAAAAGACTTGGTACCTATCACTCTTTTTTTTATATCGGAATCATTAAGTTGTTCTTTTTTTTTTTTTACGTTAAACATACGGTGCATACACAGTATATTGACGTCATATACATACTCAAAAATGATTTTGCATTGCATAGTTCAGATAAGTTATAAGGATGAGTTCTATAAAAGCATATACCACAATAAATGGAGCACCACATGCAACTGTACATGGCATAGTAGTTGCTTCAATTTACTGTGATTTTGCAACACTACACACAGGTATCAGACTCTTGTAACCAGCGATCCCATATCTTATTGTATTTATCGGGGCAGCCTCTGTTAATGTATATAAATTTTTTGTACAGTAAAGTAGTATTCACTTCAAGTTTCCACTCTACCATCCTTGGGGGTGATTGTCTCATCCATTTTTTTGGCTATTATTTTCCTAGCTGAGAATAGTGTCTCATGCAGAAAGATGTTGGTGTATATTTCAATGGTATCAGGAAGGATTCCAAGGAGGCACTGTTTTGGGTCAAGTGCTAGGGGTGAGCCCATAGTGTCATGAAGGAATGTTACTACTTGCTTCCATAGTCCCTGAATCTTGGGACAGGCCCAAATCAGATGGAAAAAGTGCCTGCTTCCAGTCCACACAGCAAGCACATTGTGGACTGAGTTTGTTTGTACCTTGCCACCCTGAGGGGTGTAAGATACATTAAGTTGTTCTTTTAAAAGTGTTAGGCCGCGTACACACGGGCGGACTGTTCGTCCAACTTTGTCCGCTGAACAGTGTTTGGGCGGACAGTCCGCTCGTGTGTGGGCTTTCAGCGGACAGTTTCAGCGGACAGTTGGACGGAGAAGGTTTTTAGGAAATTCCGTAAAACTGTCCGCTGAAACCTTGTTTCAGCGAACAGTCCGCTCGTGTGTAGGCTTGTTCGTCAAACAAAGTTGCGCGCATGCTCAGAAAGGATTTTCACGCCGAAAGCTATAATGCAGTGTATAGGACGTCGTATTTTTCGTCCCGTCGTACGTGCCGTTCACGTCATCGCGCACGGTTTCAGCAAACTGTTCGTCCGTCGTGTGTGGCCATGTCCGTCCATGCTAAGTTTGAGCGGACTGTTTGCCGAAACTGTTTGACGGACAAAGTTGGGCGAACAGTCCGCCCGTGTGTACGCGGCCTTACTTGTTTTTTGTATTGACATTCTTCTTGATAACCAGTCAGCAGAAATTGTACCTCATTATTGTTATAATCCTTTTATGTCATTTGTACCCTAACACATACTTGCTGAGAAACATTAAATAAATCTTTTGTGAAACAAAATACAGTACAAATCTTCCCGTGAACAGCATTCTGTATTGATATCAGACTACCGGTAGTACAAGATGGGATTTTATGTGTTGATTTGGGTACCTGTACTTAAATTAGATCTAATCTCAAGCCCTAAAATTTCATATAACAAGTTTTAAGATGTTCGTGCTAATTTAAAAGATGTTTTGAAATTTTGTTTGCTTTTTATATGACTTTTTTTTACAAACAATTAAAATGGTATTAGACTCTTTCATCTGAGTTTTGGTCTGGTGCTCTTTTCTGTATTTCTATGGTTTGTGAATGGTGCCAAGTCAGCAGATGACTTTACTGTCCAGACAGACTTGGTCTGTTATGCCAATGTATAAAACGGCATTTGAAACAGAACTCTAGGACTACACTTTTCTACTGGGAGATTTAACTGTCTGTTTGCATTTATTTTATTTCAGATAAAAAAAAAAGACCTTCAAATCAGGTACTAGTAATATATTGCTATCTAGAGACCACAGCAAAGTTAATTGTTCAAACTAATAACCTTTACTCCCCAAATTACTGTTTACAGGGCTACAATGGAAAAATCCACACAAAAAAAAAAAAATAAAAAAAAAAATAAAATGATAAAAATAAACTAACCAGCTATTTGCTTTAGAGTTTTTATTTTTAATCATGAACAATAAAAAAAAGACAGTATAACATTAGGTATACCATCCTAAAAAAAATATGCAAATCCCCCCTTCCCTGTTTGAATCATATACCAGCAAATTATTGAATCACAAGACTTAAATAACAAAACCTCTAAATGTCTCCAAGCCTTCACGGTTATAGACTAATCAGCCATCACTTTAACCACTTGCCGACCAGCGCACGACGATGTACGTCGACAGAATGGCACGGGCAGGCAAATGGGCATACATGTACGTTCCTTTAAATTTGCCGCCCTGCCATCGGGTGCGCTCCCGCGCTGGTGGGGACCCCCGTGAGTCCGGTCGCGGGACCCGTGGACTCGATCGCCACGGGCATACCCGCGATCGTCTCACGGAGCGGCCAAATGAAGAAATGCCGTTGTAAACAGCATTTCTCCATTCTGCCTAGCAGCTAGTGACGCTGATCTCTGCTCCATGTGATTGGAGCAGAGATCAGTGTTCACTAAATGAAAGCCCAACCCCCCCCACAGTTAGTAACACACCCCTAGGAACACTTAACCCCTACACTGCCACCCACTGGTTAACCCCTTCACTGCCAGTGTCATTTACACAGGAATCACTGCATTTATATAGCAGTGATTACTGTATAAATGACAATGGTCCCAAAAATGTGTCAAAAATATCCAATGGGTCCCCCACAATGTCGCAGTCACAATAAAAATCGCTGATCGCCGCCATTACTAGTAAAAAAAATAATAATAAAAAATCATTAATAAAAATGCTATAAAACTATCCCTATTTTGTAAACGCTATAACTTTTGCGCAAACCAATCAATAATCGCTTATTGCGATTTTTTTTACCAAAAATATGTAGAAGAATACGTATCGGCCTAAACTGAGGGAAAAAAATGTTTTTTTATATATTTTTAGGGGATATTTATTATAACAAAAAGTAAAAAATAATGCATTTTTTTTCAAAAATGTCGCTCTATTTTTGTTTATAGCGCAAAAAATAAAAACCGCAGGGGTGATCAAATACCACCAAAAGAAAGCTCTATTTGTGGGGAAAAAAAGGACGTAAATTTTGTTTGGGAGCAACGTCGCGCGACTGCGCAATTGTCAGTTAAAGCGACACAGTGGCGAATCGCAAAAAGTGGTCTGGTCTTTGACCAGCAAATTGGTCCAGTCTGAAAGTGGTTAAAAAATTTAAAAATGGTGTCCCTAAGGTTGATGGATTGAAAGCAGAAAAAAAATGGGAAGGCATAAGGATTTGACCAACTTTGAGAAGGGGCAAATTGTAATGGCTTAAAAGAGAAGTATGGAAATATTTTTTTCCCCATTCATGCTTACCTAGGTGGATGCAGCATGGGTCCAATGCTGCATCTGTCCCCTGACGTCTCTGCACTGAAAACCGAGCGATCGAACACCACCAATCACTCGGTTTTCAGAGCTCCGTGAACAGAGAGCTGCAGACTGTTAGTCACAGCTCTCTGCTCTGCTCCCTCTCCGCTCATTGGAGAGCTAAGCAGTAGAGCGGGCAGAACGGGCCATCATAGGCTCTCAATGGCTTGCTGAAAGGCTGAGACAGGTGTCAGTCCAGGCACCTGGTGGATCCAGACTTTACTGTCGCGATGAGGCGGTGCATGGAATGAAATCTGTGACATCAGCAGAAAGCGGACTTCAGTCCGCTCTCTGCTGCAAATGGTCAAAACGAATTGCACTCCTGTGACCTATAGAAGAAGCCCAGCCAAACCAGCTTTGACTGGACTTCTCTTTTAATAACTGGGTCAGAGCAACATCACTGCAGCTCCTGTGGGATATTCCTAGTCTGCAGTGGTTAGAACCTATCAAAAGTAGTCCAAAGTGGGAAAACTGGCCAACTAGCAACAGGATCATGGGTGACCAAGGCTCATTGATGCAGTGTAGTCCAATCCAATAGAAAAGCTACTATAGCTCAAATTTCTGATAAATGGATCCTATAGAAAGGTGTTAGAACACACAGTGCATCGCAGTTTGTGTATGGGGCTGTGTAGCCACAGACCAATCAGGTACCCATGCTGACTCATGTCCACAGTCAAATTTGATTACAATGACCATCCGAACTGGATCACAGACAAATGGAAGAAGGTGGCCTGGATTAATGAATCATGTTTTCTTTTACACCATGTGGATGGCCATGTGCATGTGCTTTGCTTACCTGGTTAAGAGATGGCACCCGAGTGCTTTGTCTCATGCAGTCCATCCCTCAATGGGTCAGGGCTGTTTTGGGGTGTATATAGTAAAAACAAAGGGCTGTAAACTCTTGGTGCAGGCAGTTCAAAACCCATACAGGGGCTATTGTTAGGTTTTATTTTCCTCTAAGGAACTGGTTGATGACTACATAAAAGTATTGGTGGGTTTAACCCATGAACTATATCCATCTGTGTTGTTGTGTTCAACTTCATTGGAACCACCAATAACAAAAATATTCAAAGTTATATTTCATATAAGCATATTGGTGTATGCTATCATTCAAGCCTGGTAGTAAACAATGCAAGGAATTCCATAGATCCATACAGATATGTCAGATAGCCATAAGGCAAGTGCCCTTTCATTTAGTGTCAAAGCACTTCCATACAAGAAGCATTTACGGTTGATTAATCCTAGAATCAGATGTATTAAAGAAACATCCATACATTTATAATATGTTTTAGGGACCAATGAAGCATCATCATATAAAGCATGTGTCCATCACTTGCTTTAAGACCCCCCAAGCAGAAAACACCAACCAAGATAAAAATAAAGTCACTCACTGCACCCATAAGTATCTATAAAGTGGAACATCCATCTTCTCAGTTGATAGTAGTAAAGTGCCAGTAAACATCAATGGGTCCAATCAGCAGAGGCATCGCCATAGAATCAAAAAATCAGGGGAGGGAGAACAAGCTCAGCTTGTCTGGTTTCATCAGATAAACCAACTTCCTCTGCGGCTAACTGACAGTTATTTTATTTGCAGCCCACTAACACCAACTTGAAGCTAATGAGATAGCTATCAGTAAGTAAGTAAATCTCTCAGTCACCAGTGATACCCATGGTCTAATGTCATTCATTTAGGGTTTACATCTTCTATAATAATTAGCAATTAGGAATAAGATATATTTATTTGGTAAAGTGGCAAATTGAGTATAAACCATGATAGGATTGTATGATACTGGTTCTAATGCAAAGAAGGTGGTTACCTCGTTCCTACGTGGGCTGTGGTCTTCCCCTGTCGCCTTGCTTCATCATACATCTTCTTAGCTTGATGTTTCTCCTTAACCTCTGCTACATGTGTCTTACCATTCACCGTGCTGCAGGAAAACATTGTTTTATTAGGTAACCCAAGATGCTTTTTCAGCTATAAACATGATGCCATACATTTGTAAAGGCTTCCTACCTTTTGGTGCTAAACACAATGCATCTGGAAAAGTATTCCCAGAGCTTCGCTTTTTCCACACTTTACAGCCTTATTCCAAAATGTGTTAAATTCATTATTTTCCTCAAACTTCTACAAACAATACCCCATAATGACAATGTGAAAGAAGTTTGTTTGAAATCTTTGCAAATTTATTATAAATGAAAAAAATCCCATGTACATAAGTATACACAGCCTTTGCACAAAACATTGTTGAAGCACTTTTGGCACCAATTACAGCCTCAAGTAATTCCTCTTGAATATGTAAAGAGTAAGCTTCTGAACCAGCCAACGTCGCTATACTGCGGCAGGTTAGCTCCCTTGCGTGAGCCGTCGTAGCTGTACATCGGCTCCTTAAGACGCCTCTGGTGGAGTGCGCGTGCGCCCAAAGCGTGTCTCCGGAGCCGATGCAGGTTGCTTGTTACAGAATGAGAACGGGGATGTCTGTGTAAACACACAAATCCCGGTTCTTTCGGGGGAGTAGAGACAGATTGCGTGTTCATACTAACTATGAACACTGATCTCTCTCTTCCCCTAGTCAGTCCCACCCCCCCTACAGTTAGAACACACCTAGGGAACACAGTTAACCCCCGATCCCCCCTAGTGTTAACCCCTTCCCTTCCAGTGTCATTTATACAGTAATCAGTGCATTTTTATAGCACTGATCGCTGTATAATTGTCCCTGGTCCCAAAAATGTGTCAAAAGTGTCTGATTTGTCCACCACAATATTGCAGTCTGATAAAAATCGCTGACTGCCGCCATTACTAGTAAATAAAAAAATAATAATAAAAATGCCATAAATCTATCCCCATATTTGTAGATGCTATAACTTTTTTGTGCAAACTAATCAATATATGCTTATTGCTAATTTTTTTACCAAAAATATGTAGGATACATATAGGCCTAAACTGAGGAAAACAATTGTTTTTTTTTTTAATTTGGGATATTTATTATAGCAAAAGGTAAAAGATATTGTGTTTTTTTTCAAACTTGTCATTCTTCTTTTGTTTATAGCACAAAAAATAAAAACCGCAGAGGTGATCAAATACCACCAAAAGAAAGCTTTATTTGTGGGGGAAAAAAAGACTGTTAATTTTGTTTGGGTACAGTGTCGCAGAACTGCACAATTGTCAGTTAAAACAACGCAGTACCGTATCGCAAAAAATTGCCTGGTCATTGAGCAGCCAAATCTTCCAGGGCTGAAGTGGTTAAAGTATTTGTTTTTGGTTAAAAAAGAGATCCTGTTCCCTTAAAGCATTTTATAGAGCACCGTGCTTAGCACCCTGTATCACCTAAAAAAACCTGGCTCCCCCTTCCTGGTTGTGCCCTCCCCTCTGTAAACTGGCCACAGTTTATCATGGCTTCTGAGCCCTGAAACTGTGGTCAGTTTACGTGCCTCCGTCATCCGCAGCCCTGCTCTGTCCTCCTCTCCCCCTAACTCCCTGCCTGTCTGCTCGTGACAGTGCCCGCCCCTTCCCCTCCTGCTGCTTTAAAAACTAATATATTCATGCCATCCCCTCTGTTATATAACAATATGTATCCCAGTGTCTGATCTATATAAAAAAAATGCAGATTATACCTTATATTAGTGTCTCCCGGCGCTCACGTGACTCCTCTGCTCTCTCTCTCCTCCCCTCCTCCCCGGCTGAGGTCAGCGAGAGTGCTTGGCCCCACCCACTATAGCTGTCAGCCAGGGAGAGGAGAGAGCCAAAGAGTCATGTGAACACCAGGAGATGCTCTGATATAAGGTGTAATCTGCATTTTTTTTTATACAGATCAGCCACTGGGACACATATTGTTACATAACAGAGCGGATGGCATGAATAGATTATAGTGGCTTAACAACCACTTTATCTGGATTATGGTTAACAATAGACTCGCCTATATACTTCGTTACAGCAGTAAAAAAAATTGACAGTACACAAGATCCGTTGATCCACCATATCTCGATCTCTTTGTGAGCTCCGAGTTGACCTCTTTTCTCCTTTTCTCCCTTTTTTCTTTCTTCTCTTTTCATTTTGTTTATTTTTTCCCCCTTTTTCCTCCATTCTTTTCTGCGTTTTACCTTGTCTGCTTTAGGTTGTCATTAGGGCCTTCTAAAGGTATTATGTTGGACTATATTCTCAGGAACAGGTACAGGGGTTTTCCCATTAGCTTCTATTCAATACCCCCCTCCCATTTCTTATTTCCCCACTGAGCATTTACCTTTAAAACTGATCATATTTTCACTTTATGAATGGAATGGTTATATTTCTGGTCCCTTTTTGGATCAGGTCTGTGCTTTCTAAAGTTTGATAATGGCTTTGGTATATTTATCTGAGAATATTCCATTACTATTGTGTGTTTCTTTTGCCAATGGTCTAAATTATTTTTGTTTGTTTTTATCCTCATGGGCTTATGTCTGTGACATAACAAAACCTGTGAATTGTCTAATGTTTCAATGATATATTTGTTATTGTCTGAACTGTTTTCAATATAAATACTGAAATATAAAATACAAAACATTAAAAACAATGTACAATCTCTATTTTATGTTGAGGGCTGCCCAAAGACTTTACAATGCCATGTGTGGTGAATGGGAGGTCCTCGTCCACCTTGTTGTGGCCTCTATGCATTTTGTGGGGAAAAAAATTGCTTCCTCAGGAGAATTTCAAGGTGTAATGGTCTAGAGTGGTAGTCACAAATATAAGCAAGAATCTTGATAGTGAAGTCCTCCTGAGGAAGCGGGTTATTTCACCGTGAAACGCGTAGAGGCTGTAAAAGGTGGATGAGGACCCCCGTACATCCCACATGGCATTGCTCAGTCTTTGAGGAGCCTTTGACATAAAATAGAGTTTCTTTTTCTATTGTTTTCAAAGTTATGTATTTTATTTCAAACATTTGTCAATAAAATTTGGTAAAGATATTTGACCTTGTCATCCTTACGTATCGGATAAAGTCCACAGTGTAGTCGCCCCCCCCCCCTTTTTATTTTTTTTGCAAGGATGAACTTTTTTGTCTTTTGACTAAATTTGAATGTGATGCATTAGAATGTTAATTCCCTCTTTATTTAAACAAATATCACTGTATGTAGCCATCAGCAGATTCTCATCTCCATGGTTGAGCCCTGGTGCATGTTGTAGTTGTGGTCTGGAAGAATCAAGCTGAGGCTGCTTTTACCCACTAACCCCTCGGGCCGGGTGAGGTGCATGCGGCAGCCGGCTATCTCTTCCTATTTTTGCAGTATGCTTTGGGTCTGGATTAGGGTTGCCACCTCATCCCTTTAAAACCAAACATATATTAATTACACAGGTTCTGTGGCTGATTAAGGTGGTAATTAAACTCACTTGGTGCCTTATCTGCATTAAATTAGCCTCAAAACCTGTGTAATTCATATGTGTTTGGGTTTAAACGGATGAGGTGGCAACCCTAGTCTGGATGGACCTTTCCTGCACCCTCACTAATCAGTGGCATCCAACTGGTTAGACCTTAATAGCCTGAGAGGAGACCCTTAAGCATTTATCATGGGTCACATGTAGAGTGGGGTGCTACAGTGGTTTTCAACATGCCCAGTGGCCCTTCAGATATAAGATACAGATAATTACATTATGCCAAGCTGGACCAATGTGAGTTGACAACATAGACAATTACACTTTAAATATTGGATAAGCTTCCTTAAAGGGACACTAAAGGTTCCCTTTTTTTCTTTTAAAATAACAAGCATGTCATACTTACCTCCTCTGTGCAGTTGGTTTTGCACAGAGTGGCCTCAATCCTCCACTTCTGGGGTCCCTTCGCTACGCTTCTGCTTCCACCTTCAGGGCACCCTTGCAGGCACGCTCCCGTGTCCTGCTGCTGTGTCCATTGGCACAGACAGCAGGACTTGGCATCGCCCTCCCTGGTGCCTGTGCAATTGGATTTGATTGACAGCTGCGGGAGCCAATGGCTGTGCTGCTATCAATCTATCCAACCAAGAGCCAAGACACTGACCAGAGAGGGTGTGCAGATCTCCGGCATGGGAACAAACGGGTTCAGATGAGTTAAACGGGTGGGCTGGTGCTCTATAATGGGTTTTTCCCCTCAATGCATAGAATGCATTGAGGTGAAAAACCGGGAGGGTTTGCATCCCCTTTAAATGAGACATTCTACGTTTGTATAATCTATGGGAGAATCATTTATCTGCCTTGTTTTGCATTGAGCACCACCTTTTGAAAGCATTGCCTCCGATGAAAGGAAACTTCTTATTCCCAGTTGTAATTCACATTCTAGCACACCGTGTTCTGAACTTAGGCGATCTCCCTATTTTTTGTAAAAAAGGTTAGCAGAATAAATTACCGATGGACTTTAGGACACAAACATCTCTAATTGGTAATGTCCCTGACTTCAAATTAAAGAAGAAAAAACTTTTGCTTTGAACAAATAATGTTGAGTCTTGCTTTCTTTTTTTTCTTTTTTTCTCTCCTTAAAAATCCCAAGAGACTAAAACAGCTGCTCCTCTGTTTCCAGGTCTCCAGGCAAGCTGAAGTTTAAGAGAGACACGCATAGACGCCAGGCCAGCATAAACTGGAGAAGGACAGGGGCCAGCCAAGATTAACTTGGCCTGAGTGACAAAACCTTTCCTTGTGACAGGGAGTTGTGTGTGCGCTCGGATGCTTTGCACCACTTATTCCCCCCTCTTCTGTGTATCCTTGGTTGTTTTCCAAACCTTACTTCAAAGCCATGGGTTATTTTTGAATTATTTTCCTGTAGCCAACATCAACAGGACTGAATGAAAAAGGCAGCAACCTCCTCCGTTAATGTCTTCCATCTTTTAATTACCTAGAGACGGGCATGCTACACGCCGACCAAAACATCCAGGGAGTTCATTGTTGCTCCATACAAACTCCCTGAGGATATAAAGATGACAGCTGGGATATTTAATGGTATTACTAGTTCTCAGATTATGGCGGGTGCTACCGTGGGGCAGAGTTGGCAAAGGCTACGTGCAACTTTTCCTTTAAAGTGTAAGTAAAGTAAAGTGGAAGTAAACTGCCATCTCTTGCTTTTACCTCTAGGTAAGCCTATAATAAGTCTTACCTATAGGTAGTGTAAATATCTCCTAAACGTGAGCCGTTTAGGAGATATTTACTGTACATGCAGCCAGTGACATCACTGGCGCATGGGTCTGAAGGAACAGCCACCCGTACCGTTCCTTCAGAGCCCTGTGTCGTGACCGACGGCTCCCATGCACATGCACCCAGTGACAGAGCAGGAGTCCGTGAACCCGGAAGCAAGACAGGTGAAGTTGAGGACGCCTGTAGCACTGACATTTTAGTGTGGGAGGGTTTCGTTTTAAGGTAAGTTTAACATAATGTGCTCGTATGTAATTGTGTTGCTATGGATATTTAGGTGATTTTTATAGCATATGTATTTGTTAATTGTTAGTATATCATAGTTTTATTTTTTAGCCAATGTGTTGTAAAAATCTTAGCCCTTAGACACAGTCGGAGATTCTGACAACCAAATCCGTCGGATTTTGTCCGACGGATCTTGTCCGAAACTGTTGCATAAACACGGTCGGACAAAGATCTTTCAGAACGTGATGACGTAATTTCATTACGATGGGACTACGTTCAGGCTAGTAGCCAATAGCTTTGATGTAGGAATTTGATCTGAGTATGCGTGGCACTTTGTCCGATCGGAATTCTCTACACATGATCGGAGTATGTCCGATCGGAGCAGTTTGTCGGAAAATATTTCAGGCAAGTTGGAAAATTTGGTCCGACGGATACTCCGACGGAAACAGTCCGATGCATACCACACACAGTCGGAATATCCGACAAAACGCTCCGATCGGACACATTCCGTCGGAATCTCCGACCGTGTGTACAAGGGCTAAGGCTCCCCCTATTGATATGCAAATGTACAGTTGGACTGGTCTCAGAGGAAGCTCTTTACAGGATATAAGCAGAGGACAGGATGTGACATATATAGGAAGTGGGGGGAGGAGCTTAGGATTTTTGAACGAAGCACATCAGTCAGACAAAGGAGTTGTGTTTTGGAAGACAAAAAGGCAAGACGTGGCTGCCAGAAGCTGGAGAACTTTGGATACATTTTGAGTTGGAGAAAAGAACCCTGAAGGACATTACATCTTTGATTCCATCTGTAAGTTGAGTAACTGTTAGTTTACTTATTGCATACATTTTGTACATGCTTATTTTGCAACAAAGGATAATGCTTGTGCATGTTGCAGGCATGTTTTGTAAGCTATGAATTGTGTTATATTGTGTTTTGTGAAGTTGTATGTGCAGCTTTTCTGTCTAGTAAAGCATTCATACACTACAGAAGTCTAAGCTTCCTTTTTTTTTTACCACAAGAACCTTTATTAGACACAAAGCAAAACAGTGGTGCATACTAGCACATTATGACATTACCCTGCAGGGGAAAAAATGTACAGCGGTTTACAACCGCTTTAAACATCTTGTATAAGAATAATAAGCAGTTACAACAGTATTCTTCTCCTTATTCACTTGGGAACAACAAGGCTTGCATATGGGCGAACACAATACTGAGGTTTTCTCTGCTGGAATTAAAGAGGAGCCCTAGGCTCCTTCAGAAAAATGTAAAAGTCAGCAACTACAAATACTGTAGCTGTTGACTTTTAATATAAGGATACTTACCTGTCCAAGGTTCCCACAATGTCCTCACCCAAACCGATTCTTCAATCAGCTTCGGGTGCAGGCACCAGCATCTGTGCTAAGGGAAACAGGAATTAAAGCCTGGTGGCCTCACAGACTGTTTCCTACTGTGCATACGCGAGTTGTGCTGCGTCTTGTGAATGGTCCTGTAGTCTTCTGGGACCTGTGATGTGTCCCAGAAAACTGCAGGGGAAAGAGGGGGGGTTGAACTTTCCGGCTCAGTTTGCCACAGTGATCTGAGCTGGAAGTGGGAGCAGGTACCTATCAAAACCAGGTACCCACTCCCCCTAAAAAAGTGCAAAATGTAGCAGTGAAGGGGGGGGGAGGTGCAAGCAAGCAGAGCTTTCTCTGTTAGATGGAGCTCCTCTTTAATCAATAAAGCTAGGTCATCTCCCGGCCTCGAGCATGTGATTGGGAAAAATATATGCACCAATGGAAAGAGCATCAGACCAAGGGATAAAAAGGTCAAAGTAATTTATTGGTTTACTTAAATGGACTCAAAATAGGGCTTGATTGCGCATGCAGATGGTACTGATTGTTAACTATCCTAATTCAGCAATTCACATCCGTATATAGATTTACAAGGGATGGGCCTATCTCGAGACCATTCGAGGTTTTCATTTTGATGAAAGAAAAAGGGAGATCTCAGAAACCCCTTCTACCTGTGCACCCTGGAATGTAAACAAAGTCATATACAGTGCACTAACAAAATATTAATCAAAATCAGTATATAAAAAAAGCAGCAGGTAGTAAGGTTCAAAGCCTCAATGTGTAAAGAAAAACAACTGATTTCATACCGCGCTAGAAACATTAAAAATAAATATATAATCATGTATCTGGGATGACTAACAAGTGAATATAATATAAACAAAAAGGTCCAATGATTCGCCTCCGATTAGTTAGACCCACATAAAGTGCTGGTAATTCTTCTATACATCAAACATGACGGTGAAGAAAACATATATGGCTAAGGTCTCCAGTGCATCTCCTTCAACCAACTTCTAGGCAAAATGTCCTACTCACCAGACAAAATTGACACCCATGAAGCTCCTAAATGGTACTGCACTATGAGGAGCTTCTGTTCTTGTCTTTTTGATGCATATGCCATTTCCATTTGGTGATTGTGCCAAACCCTGAGCTGCTGTTTCTTTGGACATCCCTTTGTCTTGCTGTTTTTGACTACCTGTCATGGGTGTCAATTTCGCCTGATGAGTAGGACATTTGTCTAAAAGTTGGTGGAAGGAGATACACTGGAGACATTAGCCATATATGTTTTCTTCATCGTCACGTCCAGTACTTTATGTGGGTCTAACTAATCGGCGGTGGATCATTGGACTTTTTTGTTTATATTATATTCACTTGATATTCATCACAAATACATGATTATATATTTATTTTTTTAATGTTTCTAGCACGGTATGAAATCACAGTTGAGGTTCTTATTTCAACTGAAGCCCAAATTCATGTATTTGTTTACACTAAAGTATCCAATGTGTTTCAGTGATCAAAAAAAAACTCCCCCTTCATCAGCGCTTCAGGTTAAATAAGAACTTTGAATGAACTTAAAATAGGGCTTTCTCCTGTGAATCTATGTAGGGAAGCGAATTGCAGGATTTAGAGAGTTACCAGTCAGTAGCATCTACAGTACATGAGCAATCAATCCCTGTTTCGAGTCCATTCAGGGTTCTTATTTTAACTGAAGCCCTGATGAAGGTAGAGTTTTTCTGATCATTGAAAGGAGTTGGATTTTTTCTTAGTAAACTAATACATTTATTTGATCCGGTGCTCTTTCCATTGGTGCATGTTTTTTCTACTATTTCTGCTAACTTGTTGGGTACAAAAACTTTCATATTAAGCAACTCAGCCTTGCCTGCTCACAGTTTTATGTCCTCTGTCTACCCAGATTTGTGTGGCTCTGTATGAAATATCAGACATACTTATGCAGCCCTTTGTTGTAGTTAGACCTGAATAGCAAGAGACAACAGTACACTGGCTAGTCACATCATAGCAGTAAGTTATTCAAGCACACCACCTGCTGGCTGCAAATGGTAAATAACAAACATTTATAGGCAATATTTCATATAGAGCTGAGAAAGAAGAAATAAAGAACACAATTTTTTGCTTCTGAACCTAATAAATGCCATATTAGACCATTGTTACAGACAATGAAAAATGGAACAGGTGATTGAACAAGATTTGTTAAAATAGCTGTAATTTACTTACAGTGTGAAGTTAGATATGAATGCTGAACTGGGCAGCTCCAATTCAAAGATGGCTTCCTTCGACTCAGCATGAGGATTGACCATAACAGTTCGCACCTTGGTATGGGCATATCGGGATACTATGGTTGACTGAATGTAGAGGCTGCTGATTTTCAGCTATAAAAACAAAAGATTACTGAGATATGTAAAATATTATATCTAGTTTTAGACCTTAAAGTGGACCTTTACTCAAAGAAGATTAGAAAGGCTGCAATATTTACAGTTCCTTGAAAAAGTATTCATACCCTTTGAAATTTTAGACATTTTGTCATGTTACAACCAAAAATGTAAATGTATTTTATTGGGATTTATGTGATTGACCAAAATATAAATATCTGAAAAGTGTGGCGAGCATTTGTATTCAGCCCCCTTTACTCTGATACCCCTAACAAAAATCTAGTGGAACAAATTGCTTTCAGAAGTAACCTAATTAGTAAATAGAGGCCACCTGTGTGTAATTTAATCTCAGTATAAATACAGCTGTTCTATGCAGCCCTCAGAGGTTTGTTAGAGAACCTTAATGAAGTAACAGCATCATGAAGGTCATGGAACAAACCAGACAGGTCAGGGATAAAGTTGTGGAGAAGTTTAAAGCAGGGTAAGGTTATAAAAAAAATATACCAAGCTTTGAACATCTCACAGAGCACCATTCAATCCATCATCTGAAAATGTAAAGAGAACGGCACAACTGCAAACCTACCAAGACATGGCCGCCCACCTAAACGGACAGGCCGGGCAAGGTGAGCTTTAATCAGAGAAGCAGCCAAGAGGCCCATAGTAACTCTGGAGGAGCTGCAGAGATCCACACCTCAGGTGGGAGAATCTGTCCACAGGACAACTATTATCATACACTCCACAAATTTGGCCTTAAGGCCTGGTTCACACTTATGCATTTTTAGTGCGTTTTCTGTTTTACAGAAACACACTACAGTCCATTTAACATGGTTTCCTATGGATGTAGTTCACATCTGTACATTTTATGGAAAGGGCCAGGGATTTGTTTCTGGTTTTTGGTTCCATAGACTTCAATGGGTCAAAAATGTGTATTGAAAAACCCAGAATACACCAGCAAAGGTGTGAACCAGGCCTTATGGAAGAGTGCCAAGAAGAAAGCCATTGTTAAAAGTCACAAGAAGTCCCATTTGCATTTTGCGAGAAGCCATGTGGGGGACACAGCAAACATGTGGAAGAAGGTGCCCTGGTCAGATGAGACCAAAATGTAACTTTTTGGCCTAAAAGGAGAAGCTAAACACACCCCAAGCCTCCCCCCCACCATGAAACATGGTGGTGGCAGCATCATGTTGTGGGGATGCCTTTCATCATCAGGTACAGGGAAGCTGGTCAGAGTTGATAGGAAGATGGATGGAGCCAAATACAGGGCAGTCTTAGAAGAAAACCTGTTAGAGTCTGCAAAAGACTTGAGACTGGAGCTGAGGTTTGTCTTCCAGCAGGATAACAGCCCTAAACATACAGCCAGAGCTATAATGGAATGGTTTAGATCAAAGCATATTCATATGTTATAATGGCTCAGTCAAAGTCCAAACCTACATCCAATTGAGAATCTGTGGCAAGACTTGAAAATTGCTGTTCACCGACGCTCTCCATCCAATCTGACAGAGCTTGAGCTATTTTGCAAAGAAGAATAGGCAAAAATGTCACTCTCTAGGTGTGCAAAGCTGGTAGAGACATCCCCAAAAAAACTTGCAGCTGTAATTGCAGAAAAAGGTGGTTCTACAAAGTATTGACTCGGGGTGCTGAATACAAATGCACGCCACACTTTTTACATATTTATTTGTAAAAAATGTTGAAAACCATTTTTCATTTCCCTTCCACAAATATGTGCCACTTTGTGTTGGTCTATCCAATAAAATCCCAATAAAATACATTTACGTTTTTGGTTGTAATATGACAAAATTGGGAAAATTTAAAGGGGGTATGAATATTTTTTCAAGGCACTGTACCTATGTTCTAGTCCTTCCAAGCTGCTCAAATAACATAAACCCTGGCATTTACTTGGTAACGTTAATAGGATTAGAGGGAAAGATCAGCAATCAGATTGGTCGATTCTCCACTGAGACCCAGGCCTAGGTTTTCAGCCATGTGATTAATACTGAAGGAAGAGTTAACAAATATTCAAATATTTTACCATTTAATCTGTTTGTGTAATTGTTTATGTATAGCCAAGTTCCAATCTGAAGCGGACCTAATATGCAATCTTGCAAAAATTATGCCTTTGAAGGGTTTTGATGCTCTCCCCAAACTCAACTGTGTTGGATCTCTTTTAATATAGATGTTTCTGGTTCACTGCTATAAAATCAAAGCAATGGAGCAAGAGACCACTGTAACTTTATGAGCCATACCAGCTTCTATATTACTTATGATGACAGTAGACTCAGGTCCCACCGCTGCCACCGCTAGGTGACTGTAGCAGTCTCAGCCTCATTGTTACCCTCAGAATGTGGCTATTGTACTATCAGCCTGCACATTGCAGAGATTTTCAAACTCTTGGGACAACGATTTAAGCTTCAGTAGACTGCGAGTCCTAGTCACTGGGGTGGGTTAACTCTGTGATTAACCCAATACACACATCAAGAGTAGCAATATGTAATATACACTGGCTGTCCACAGCATCTTCTACAACAATAGAGAATTTTATTAATGTCTGTGACACCTGCTGCCACGCCTAGACAGGAAAGTACAGAGTTTAAAATGTCATAGCAAGAACATGCAGCAAGGTTAATTTGGGGGACACCCCCTTGGACTTTAACCACTTCCCGACCAGCGCACGACGATGTACGTCGACAGAATGGCACGGGCAGGCATATTGGCGTACATGTACGTCCAATATTCGATGCCGCCCTGCCATCGGGAGTGCGCCGCCGGCGGCGCGCTCCCGCGCTGGTCGGGACCCCCGTGAGTCCGGTCGAGGGACCCGCGGACTCGATCGCCGCGGGCATCCCCGCGATCGTGTCACGGAGCGGCCGAATGGAGGAAATGCTGTATAAACAACATTTTTCCATTCTGCCTAGCAACTAGTGACGCTGATCTCTGCTCCATGTGATTGGAGCAGAGATCAGTGTACACTAAATGAAAGCCCAACCCCCCCACAGTTAGTAACACACCCCTAGGAACACTTAACCCCTACACTGCCACCCACCGGTTAACCCTTTCACTGCCAGTGTCATTTACACAGGAATCACTGCATTTATATAGCAGTGATTACTGTATAAATGACAATGGTCCCAAAAATGTGTCAAAAATGTCCAATGGGTCCCCGACAATGTCGCAGTCACAATAAAAATCGCAGATCGCCGCCATTACTAGTAAAAAAAAAAATAATAAAAAATTATTAATAAAAATGCTATAAAACTATCCCTATTTTGTAAACGCTATAACTTTTGCGCAAACCAATCAATAATCGCTTATTGCGATTTTTTTTACCAAAAATATGTAGAAGAATACGTATCAGCCTAAACTGAGGGAAAAAAACGTTTTTTTATATATTTTTGGGGGATATTTATTATAACAAAAAGTAAAAAATAATGCGTTTTTTTCAAAATTGTCGCTCTATTTTTGTTTATAGCGCAAAAAATAAAAACCGCAGGGGTGATCAAATACCACCAAAAGAAAGCTCTATTTGTGGGAAAAAAAGGACGTCAATTTTGTTTGGGAGCCACGTCGCACGACCGCGCAATTGTCAGTTAAAGCGACGCAGTGCCGAATCGCAAAAAGTGGTCTGGTCTTTGACCAGCAAATTGGTCCGGTCTGAAAGTGGTTAAAGGGCAGAGAAGAGTAATAAAAAGTAGTGTATGTAAGAAAAATGCACAAGGGTGCCAACTTTATTGATATACAAAAGTAGACAATATAGTGTCTATTACACTATATTGTCTACTTTTGTATATCAATAACGTTGGCACCCTTGTGCCTTTTTCTTACATATGCTACATTTTATTACTCTTCTCTGCCCTTTAAAGTCCAAGGGGGCATCCCCCAAATGCACCTTGCTGCATGTTCTTGCTATGATGCAACGTAGGATGTTGGCAGGCCAGCACACCACTCAATTCCCATATTTTCTCCTCTTCACAGTTTAAAAAGTAGTAGCATTCTCCAAAGAGGCAAGGATTCTTTAAAGCAGAACTCCGACCATAAAGGGAAGTTCCACTTAAAAGCCTCCTCCCCCTCTTCTCTTTAACATTTGGCACATTTTTTTTTGAATTGGGGGAGGGTGGTTACATAATTTTGTCAGGTATGCACTCCCGTTTGATCTGAGCGGAAGTTCTCTCCCCCGATGTCTCAGGTCTCAGAAGACTGCAAAACCATTCACAAAGTGCAGCGTTGCTTGCACATGCACAGTGGGCAGCCGACCGTGAAGCCGAAAGCAGCATAGTCGGCTGTGTACAGTTAGGATGCCAGCGCTGGGAACTTGAAGGCTAGTGAAAATTTAAGAACTGGCTTGGGTGAGGACAGTGCTGGGTCCCTGGAAAGGTAAGTGTTCTTTTATTAAAAGTCAGCAGCTACAGTATTTGTAGTTGCTGAATTAAAAAAAAAATTCTCAGACTGAACAACTAATTTAACTTCTTATTTAGAGTACTCAGAGATTCAGCTTAATGTTTTTGAAATATTGTTTTAATTAAAGAAAATAAAAAATGGTGCAAGAAATAATTACAGAAAAAGGATCTTACAAAAAAGACAATGACAATAAGGGGAACTTAGCAAAGTTTGCCTGGTCTTTAGTTCCTGTGCAGACTCCAATGCGCTTCTAAGTAAGCCCGATTTGATAAAGCCACTGGCTTTTTTTTAAATGACCACATCAGTATTCTTAGCAGTTCCAATGTTAAATGGGAGCTGCAGACTGCCAAAAGCTTTATGTGGACTCCATAGAGCAGGGTTTCTCAACCAGGGTTTCGCCTAAGGTTCTTCCAGAGGTTGCTAGGGGTTCCTTCAGCAATGAGAAATTTCTGCCTCTCAGATACAGTCCCACTGACAGCATTGATCTTTTTAGCTATCTGTAATGGAGGAATTCTTCCCAATGGCCACAAGTGTAAGGTGCGTTCTTTCCACTGACCATCACACTAATGTATCATAAGTTGTAGTAAATTTTAGCAGGGGTTCCCTGAGATTGGAAAGTTATTTTAAGGATTCCACTGTGTTGAAAAGGTTGAAAAAGGCTGCCCTAGAGGGTGTCCTGAGCAAACTCACATCCAATCAAAACAGCTTAGGGGTGTGATATAGAAGTGCTGAAGTGTTTTATTAGACTTCAGCAGAAACTTCCTTAATGCTAGTTATTCAAATTGTATCGATATTTTCAGATGGCAAGGTTTTACAAACCTACAACCAGCATATCACTGAACGGAATGAAATTATGGGTTAATAAAGACCAAACATGATATAAATTGTATGCACATATAGCTTAGGGGATTTAATGTGACCATTTGGGCTGCTGTATTTATAGCAGTGCTTCTCATCCAGCAGGCTGCAGCACCCAGGCTTGCTTAAGTCGGCAAGCAAACTGAGTGAGCCACTTGTTGGTAGTACAGGTTAACCTCAAATACATTTATAAAAGAAAATACGGAATCATGTTAGGTTAAATTTAACACTGCTTTACGTTTTGCTTTTAGTGGACCTGTTTTTTCTATCCTTGTAGGATCAGTTTGTATATCTAGGAACTAATTTCTCATTCTCTAGTAGTAAGAAAATATTTGAATGTTGCTCATTTCCTTTCTTCTGGACAAAGTTCCATTCAAAGTGAAAATAACTGGAAATCATGAACCAAAGAGATTATACTTCCATTTCATCATTTTTTTTGTACACAAAAAAAGCAGTTAAATAAGCAGCCTTTTCTTTCAACGTCCATATGTTTAAGCTCTCAGACAACTCTGAAAGAAGAAAATGTATGAAGGAGCCATGATACTCTACTTGTTGGAATCACAGGAAGTATTAAAACACCTGCTACATTTAGGAGCGACTTAAAGACGCACCACTGGAAAAAGTATTCAGAATTGCATCTCTAATTTCTAAAAGAAGCTTTGCTGTCATGGTCAATGAGTTACTACTGGCTATTGACGGACTAAGGAGAAACTATATAGTTAAAGTGGACCTTCCCTCAAAATCTTCACTTAACATCAATTTAATGCTTCCTCCTCCATGTTACACATTTACAGGTATATATTTTGAGGGGGGAGCAAGTACCTGTTTCAGGTGCCTGCTAGACATGTGCGATTAGTTTAGTACGAAACGAAATTACATACGAATCCGAAATACAAATTTTTATGCATACGAATTCCGTATGAAATTATGTTTATGAATTTCGGATCCAAATTCATAACAAAAATGTGGAATTTATGAAAAGTTAACAAACCTAAAAGTTAAAAACCCAGGAAGTCAGCACAGCACAGGGATGGTGGGAACCCCTCATAATGATAAATTCATCATAAGAAAATTTGTAATTGTTACGAAAGTTAATGAACCTAAAAGTTAAAACCCCAGGAAGGCAGCACAGGGATGGTGGGAACCCTATGGGAATTTCTATGCTTACGAATTTCATACGAAATACGAAATTTCGTTAACAAATTTTGGATCCAAATTAACAGAGACATGACTGGTGTTTTGTTCACCAATCTGAGAGAGTCAGCACAGCACAGGGATGGTGGGAACCCCTCATAATGGGCACAGCGGGTGTACACTCAGACCCAGGAACTCAGCACAGGGATGGTGGGAACCCCTCATAATGGACACACAGCAGGTGTACAGACCTGGGAACTCAGCTCAGGGATGGTGGGAACCCTATGGGAATTTTTATTCTTACAAATTTCATACAAAATATGAAATTTTGTTAACGACTTTCGGATCTAAATTAACAGAAACATGACTGGTGCTTTGTTCACCAATCAGAGGAAGTCAGCACAGCACAGGGATGGTGGGAACCCCTCATAATGATAAATCTATCATAACGAACATTTGTAATTGTTACGAAAAGTTAACAAACCTAAACGTTAAAAACCCAGGAAGTCAGCACAGCACAGGGATGGTGGGAACCTCTCATAATGATAAATCCATCATAATGAACTTTTGTTTTGTTTTTGATAACAAATCTAACGAAAATTCATATTTCATACAAATCCCAATTGAATTTCATACACGAATTACGAAATACTAATTTTTTTTGTACGAAACTAAACAAATTTTTTGACGGTGCCCATGTCTAGTACCTGCTCCCACTTTGCTATTCTTTGCCTAGGCAAAGATTACATAGCTCTGCCCATAGCCTCCTGGAATTTATGTCACACATCTCAGGAGTCTTCAGCACAGTCACTCTGCAGTAGTCCATGCATGATTTCATGCATATGCAGGGGAAGTGGGGAAGCAGCTGAGAGTGAAAGAGAAGGAGGCTGCATAGTGCAAATTGACCTACTGTCATAGGCGTGCGCAGGGGGTGTGCCAAGTGTGCCTGGTCACACCCTAATCACCCAAAGCGTATTAGCATTATCACTCTGTGTGTCAGCGGGGAGATGTGAAATATCTCCCAATGACCAGTTCTGCCATTAATAAAGTGCTACTATACCTCTCTTTCACTGCATCGGCTCTGCCATAAGAGTGTGTGTGTGTGTAATATACATACATATACATATAAATACACATACATACATACATACATACACGCACCTGTGTGTTTGAGCTTTGGGGTGCACACCCTAATTCAATAGGTTGTGCACACCTATGCCTACTGTTATAGTAATTTCAGAAATCCTGCCAGGACTTTCAATGGTACTTGTAGAGTCCTTGTAAGGACTTCTGATGGTACTCAGAATCCCTGCCAGGACTCCCAATGGTACTTGCAGAATCCCTACCAGGACTTCCAATGTTACTCAGAATCCCTGCCAGGAATTCCAATGGTACTCTCCACCTTTAGGAGCTCTGGTAAAAACCACCAAATGTCATTTAGATGTCGCACCTCAGGTGAGCCTGCGTCACCTGCCAGGGTGCACCATAACACCTTCAATATGTCATGTATCTGGTGGAGATCAAGCTGGAGAGGGCGTTTCTCTTGCACTTCTTGTCCAACACCCCTGATAGTGGTGACAGGAGATATGAGGACACAGATTGTAAAGACAGCCAAAGTATTATGCAGAGCCAACTGTTGGATGCGAGACATAGATCACTGTGGACCAGCACATAAAGACCAGAGAAACTCCCTGGAGGATGACCCTCACCAAGTGTTGATGGTGCTATCAGAAGAGGACCAGCCTACCCTGAAACAAATTGTAGAATGCCTGTAAGGCCTGTTTGGAGAGAAGGTGACAGTTCAAGGGTTGAGGTGAAGGTTCTTTGTCCGGAGGCCACAGAATGACGATAGCCTCACCCACTTTGTGGTAGCACTCCAGAATCTGTGGAAATGTCTAGAGAAGAGGGATGTCCACAGATGTGACGATATATCCACCTCAGACCGTCTACTGAGGGAGCAGTGGCTTGCCCATCCATACGGGGCACAGGGGGGTCGCCCCCCCAATCCATGTGTCCGGCCCCTAATCTACATGCAGGGAGCTGGACACATGGATTTAAATATTGTTTTTTTTAAGCACATGATTAAAGCCTGAGGCTCTAATTGGCTTCAAGAAAGAGTGGGCTCAGGCCGCAGAGCCGCAGAGCACTGTGCCCTGAGCTCACCCAATTTATCTTATTTTATCTTAGCACTTGGAGCATTATAAAGTGTTTTTACCCATCCTATAAAGGTGGGTCCAACCCAAATGCCTCCAAGGCACACCACAGATAGGCCCACTCCAGGCTATCAAAAGCCTTGGCCGCGTCCAAGGATAAGACGGCCCTTGATCCCGTATTCTCAGTCGGAACCTACATATTCAAATATACTCTCCTGATGTGAATACTTGTGGATCTATTGGGGATAAACCCCGATTGGTCCGAATGTATGAGACTGTGAATGCATTTGTTCATCCTGGCTGCCAACACCCTTGCCAATATTTTGCCATCTGAACATAGCAATGATATAGACTTATAGGAGGATGTATCTAAGGGATCTTTACCTTCCTTGTGCAGCACTATTGTCATCGAGGAAGGCAGCCCCCCCCCCCCCCACCCCCCACTGCAACCTCTCCCAGTGTCTTTAACAGTTCTGGAAGTAACACCTCTCCATACTGCTTGTAAATCTCTATTGGAAGGCCCAGGATATTTCTGGTTGGACATCCCAGTTACTGCCTGCTACAGCTCCTCCAGATTAATAGGGGCTTCCAAAGTGCCTCTATCCTTCTCTGTGAGAGCCGGTACATCTATACTCCCGAAAAAAGTTTCCATTGCTCCAGTCTCCTCCCTAGATTTATATAAATTTGCATAATATTGTCTAAATGTATCAACAATCTCAATTGAGTATGAGGAGATCTCACGGAAAAAATTAATGGCAAAATCGCGTGACTTTCAGGTCGCAATAGTAGAAACCTAGCCTTAGTGTGCATGCTAATACGTTTAAGTATACATGCTAATACATGACCTACGATGAACCTTCACTTGGAAACGTGCATACGATGGTCCTCCCGTTCCATCACATACTGAAATTTTCTCACACAGTGAGTGAGAGTGTTAATTAGACATGTGCAATTAGTTTCGTTCCAAATTTGGTATAGTAATGAATGGTAACGAATTTCATTGAAATCCATTAAAATTAGTTCAGTTTATTCGTTTTCTAATGGATTCAAACTGTTCAGTTGGATTAGAATTCGGATAGGTAGAAAAATTATCAACTGATTAGAATTCTGTGTGAAGAAAAAGCTGGTTGTTAAGCAGCGGGCCGGGAAGCCAGCTGCCCCTGTCCTTAACAACCATGAATCATCTCTCAGCAGGCTTCCCCACTGACATGAATGTAAAAGGTAAAGAATGCTGGCAATAGAAAAAAATGTTTAAAAAAAACGGGGTAGGGTCCCTCCACAGCCCATACCAGGCCCCTCAGGTCTGGTATGGATTTTAAGGGAAACCCCATGCCAAAATGTAAAAAAGAAAAACGGCGTAGGGTACCCCCCTGAAATCCATACCAGACCCTTATCTGAGCATGCAGCCCGGCAGGTCAGAAAAACGAGTGAGCTCCACCCCCCTCCTGAACCATACCAGGCCACATGCTATCAACATAGGGGGTGGGGCTTTTGGGCAGGGAGGGCTCTGCGCTCCCCCCCAATCCAAAGCACCTTGTCTCCATGTTGATGCCAGATCCCGCCCCCCCATGTGAATGGGTAGGGGTACATAGTACCCCTACCCATTCACCAAAAAAGTGTCAAAAAGTAAAAACCACAGAAGTTCTCGATTTTTTGAAAAATGAATAAATAAAAATTGTGTCCCTTGATGTTTAGCCATCAATCACGATGTCCTTGACACAAAAAATTGAAAAAAATGCAAAAATGCTCCACCTCCTGGGAGGCCTCCCACCACCTGCCATCCACGTGACGTCACGTGACATCACGTGATGTCAGAAGGGGGTGGTGCCACCGGGTGACATAGCCTGGTGGCTCCATCTCTTGCCTATATAAGAACTGTCAAAGCGAAGAGCGAGCAGACGGCAGGAGACCTCCCAGGAGGTGGAGCGTTTTTTGCATGGATTTACTGTACATCGAGGGACACTTTTTTTTTTACCCTGGATGTGTAGTGAGGAGGAGAGCTGTTTCAATGCTAACTGATTGTTTTTAAATGTGTTTCTTGACTGCGCAAATGTGAGTGTACATTTTTTATCTAGTAAAAGCAAGTATTTCTTAGCAATCTTGCGCAATGATGTTGTTTTCATTTATTTCGAGAAATTGAACCTGAAGGAATCAGCTGGTTGTGGAGAAGTTTTCCAAAGCTGGAGCCATTAGCTGGAACCTGATTATTCGCGAGTTGATCACAAACTGAGCCTTATTATTGAAAAGTGTCATTAGACCCAAGGGGGTCTTAAAGTGAGGTGAGCAGGCATTGCACACTGAGGTGGCGGTGATCATCTATCTGTACATATTTTCCGTAAAGACTGTCACGGAGCATATATTATTTTGGATTGACGTTTTCCAGCAATCAAGAGTTTGTTTTTTTATTTTGCATGTTTTATTACAGTTTGTCACATTATTTATTGTAAGCTAATTTGAATTAATAATTTTGAAATTTAGCGCACTATTATCTGTTATTACATTTCTGTCTCTGCTTTAGAAATTAATAGCAAAATCTTGAGGTTATTCATAAAGGGATGCTGGGACATTGAGGCACATTGATGATTGGGACTTTTCTACCATTTTCCCAGCAGGCGGGAGCACAGACTTGTTGAGTAAACATCCTGTCTACCTCACATTCTTGGGATGCTTCCTCTAAAATTAGAAAATTCAGGATCTTAGCAAGAGGTACTTTGTAATCAGTGAAAGTGTATTCGCGAAGATGCCAAGAATAAAAGCAGTGTTTTGCAAAATGTTTTGTCATGCACTGGGATTAAAAATATGTCTGTACTGTATATTATAATAAATTCAATCTTACAACACATGGTATTCATATTTATTATGTTAGTATTATGTAATGTAATGTAATTATGTAGTTATGTTATGTAGTTATGTAAACCTTAACAATTATCTTCTCTTGTTTTCTCCCTTTTGGTCTGTTAAAGCTAAGCTCTGTATTCAGGATTACATCATTAGGGACCCATTCACCCTTTTTTTTTCTGAGGAGCTCTGAAGGTCTCTGAAGAGCTAGATACATTCAAATGCAGAGAGCATTTTAAAAAAAAGGTGGTGGAAAGGCTTTGTATTGTTTCACTGCCTGCTTTAACTCGTTTAACTGCACTACCACTCCACAAATACGTGCATTGTATGTGGTTGCGGGGCGCATGCAGAGCGGCCCCATTCATCTGAATGGGTCATGCTACGTGGGCGCATTTGAAAGGCTGTGGGAAGGCTTGGTATTGCCTCACTGCCTGCTTTAACCCCTTGAACCCTGCACTAGCACTCCACAACTAAGTGCATTGTATGTGGTTGCGGGGCACATGCAGAGCGGCCCATATTCATCTCAATGGGTCGTGCTAGGTGGGCGGTATGCCCGCCGAAAAAGCGACAGGAGGTATCTTTTATCTTTTTTCGTTTTTGGGTTTAGATACACTTTAAGCTGCTCGCAGATGGTGGCTGGCACTGGGAACACTTGCATGTTTGTGGGAGGAGATGAGGCAATTCTGTGGGTGTTTGCCTGACTCCAGGGAACAATAGTTATTGGCCTGAAAAATGTATCCTATGTAATCAACTTCTCCTGAGCAGTCTCAGCCAGGGAATAGCATGTGCAAAGATATGAATGTCCACTGATCCACCTATGATTAAGCGACACTTTCCTCCAGTGATACCAGACTGTATCTTCAGCAGACAGCCCCTCATTCAGCTCTCTGCAGCTTCAGCATCCATGCCCCCAGGTTGCCCACCTGAGGCCTCACGAACAGCAAGCACAGGGAGCACTACCCTGGAAGGCAAAAAGACTTCCAGGCTGGACTGATACTCTCTCTCTGGGAAAAGACCCAGAGTTCAATGTGCTCAAATAATATGTACAGTCTCCAAGCAGCCCTCAGGGCCCTGCTCCCTGGGATTGGCCAGAGCAGCATAAATATTCATTCTGCCATCTGCATGGCTCCACACATACAGTATGTTGCATTTCTTATCCCTGCTAGATCACTCCTACATATCAATTCCCAGCCCCTAATTAAAATGATACTCTGCCTGCAGGAAAAAGTGTCCTTTAAACATTTTTCAGAAGGTTGGCAATTATGGAATTCTCCCAGCTCGCTGGAAGAGAACCTAAATTTATCTAAAACAAAAATTACAGCCACACTGATTACAATATGATAAGCTAAATTTACCTATCAAAAACACAGCTCCACAAAACACAGTGGGCCAGCACTAAATATATCTATCTATCTATCTATCTATCTATCTATCTATCTATCTATCTATCTATCTATCTATCTAATCCTAGCACCTATCTAGGAGGGTGATACACAATGTCACTATTCTGCTGTAAGCTACAGTGGTATTCTCAGTTTCATTATGCTTGTGGGACAACAATCTGAGGCCAGCAAATTAAGAATAATCATTATTGGGGCTGATTCTCAGTTTAGTCAACCCTTTACCCACACACAACAGCTACCATCACATGTTTTATTGGAAACATGCACAGTATATGCTTTTGTAATACATCTATTGTATAAAAAGCACCGTGCACCAATCCAATAATATTCAAACATAAAGTGAATTCACAATACATCCTGCCACATCAGACAGGAATATGACAGAGGTTAAAATATTGCAGTGCTCCTTTATGAGCCAGGAATCCTTTACATTTCTGGTTTAGAGCGTTAGAGCTAAAGTTTAAAGGAGATGTTTGAGGTATGTAAAGAAACAAATACACATACTCATCTCGATGCTGCAGTTGTCCAACGTCAGCTCTAAGACCAAGAATTGAGCGATCATGTGACCACTGGTTGCTCAGTTATTGGTCAGCTCTGAGCAGAGAGTGGTGACTGTCGCTCTGTGCTCTGCTCCTCCAGTGCTCACAGGAGCACCAGGCCAGAGAGGGTGTGAGTGCAGCTGCCTTTAACTCTCAGCCATATGCTTAAAGGCAGAGCCAGCTGTCTATCAGGCAGCTGGGTAGATCCCGACTATATGGTCGGGATCCTTCCAGAGCTTGGAGCAGCTCTGCCCCATCAGCAAAGAGGAGCGCATCAGGAATAGAAGAGCAAATGTAAGTGAACTCTTGTGACCCACAAAAGAAGTATGGATACAAAAGATTTGGACATACTTCTCGTTAAGGGTAGATTTAGACATACTATATTTAGATGTACGTCTAAATCTCCCTTTCCTCTGAAGCCCTATCCATGTTTGGATCATGCTCCAGTGACTACTGAGAGGCAATCAGGATTTGACGCCTCTGACAGTCTTTGTTTGCCATCTGTGTCCCAGTAGGGAGCTCTACAGTACATTAATTTCCTGTCCCACAGCCATAAGAGAAATAAGAGGAAATCCCTCCTAAGTGAGGGAATGCCTGGTTGGCATCAGATCTAATGTTCCATTGGAAGGTTTGCCTTTTATTCCTGTTCTGGGGACAACCCAAGATTCAAAGATTTTTTTAACTTTCACTTTGATTATGGTAAACAGGAAAAATAGAGAGGGTGAGACAGCAATAAAAACCGACAGGAGTTCTAATTCCTCTCCACGCTACCAAAAATGAAAATCTACCCTTTGCCTTGAATTCTTCATGAAAAATGGCATGGCACTTCATCTTTGGAATTTGGAGTGAGATTTGGTGATGCTACCACTGTGCTCTTTAATGTTCTCCTTAATGGAGATGAAGCTGTACCCGAGGACCTTCAGGGCAAGCATCTCCCTGCTTCGTTCATTCTGTTAATCTACACCTCCTTTACCTTTCCTGCTGCTTCTTAAATCAGAACTTCACACAAACGGGGAAGTTCCACTATATGTCCTCCTACTGTCCTCTTTATCTTTTTTTTTGGGAGGGGGTTGCGACAGGTACCTGCTCCTCACTTTCACTGGAATCACCTAGGAAATTCTTCAGCCAGGTCATTCCGCCACAAGCTTTCTCTCTCTCCCTTCCAAAACCTTCTTATGGGACATGTTGCAGGTCCCAGAAGGCTGTGGGACCATTCACACAGCACAGCTTGCATATGTGCAGTGGAAAGCCAACTGTGGAGCTGCAAGGAGCCACAGCTGACTTCTCACTCTAAACATGCCAACACCGGGGACCCAAAGACCAGCAAAGAACCGACCCAGGTGAGGAGGGCACTAGATCTCTGGACAGGTAAGTGTTTTTTTATTAAAAGTCATCAGCTACAGAATTTGTAGCTGCTGACTTAATTTTCGGAAACCTGGCTGAAGAATTGCTTTAAATATTATCCCATCAGTTAACCAGTTATTGGGTGGGAGGCAGCTCTGATAAGAGGGAGCATTGACCTGCCTCTACCAAGCTGGCCAACTCCACACAGCAACACATGGTATGGTAAACATGGCATTGTAAGCCAGTTATAGGAAATATATCATCTGTAGGGAGCCTACAGGCAATATTGATGTGGTGACTAGTACTTGGTCCTCTGCTTTCCTAGGTAGTCTTCCTAATCTGCCTCTTCCTATTCCGTGGCGCTTCCTCCTCTTTGGTGAGCGGCCTCATTGCCTTCTGGGACATATGTGTGTCCCAGAAAACAATGGGGCCATTCACACAGTCTCCTGCATGCGCAGTAGGGAACGGGCAGTGAAGCCACAAGGCTCCACTGCCTGTTTCCCTTCGTTAGGATGGAAGCGCCGGCAGCCAATCGGATGGACGGATCGGCCTCGGGGTGGCCGACATTGCGGGATCATTGAACAGATAAGTGTCCTTATTAAAAGTCAGCAGCTACAGTGTTTGTACCTGCTGACTTAAAAAAAAAAATGATTGGCCAGAACACCTCTTTAAGCTTGAACAAAAAACCCTGGAAGCTGATTGGCTTCTATGCAGAGCTGCACCATATTTTGCACTCCAGTTTTAGTAAATCAACCCCATTATATAGTAGTTATATGGAGTTAAATATTACAGAAACTTCCATTTTATGGAAGCAAATATTCTGAGCAAAATTGGCAGACTGAATGCCAAAACTGCTTCAAGATGTTTTAGTGGTTATTCATATGTGTTAGCTATTTATATCTTTACTCTGAGTATATATACTCTGTGTTGGTCTATAAAGAATGTAAATACTATTTGGCTTTCTGCTTCTCGTGTATGTGGAATAACATTATTTTGGAACTAAAAAAAATGTTGTAAGGAGATTTACAGACTGTTGAGTTATGATCTACTATTTTTTAAAGCCGAACTCCAAGAGCAAGAATTTTTGTCGACCGCCTAACTAGGAACATACATTGTGATTCTGATGGTAAACACCATTGTTAGGTAGCCAGCTTTCCGATAAAAGAGATCCCAGTGGTGGATTATAGGTGGCGGGAGAGACGCCGCTTCCGGTCATTTCTGAGCTTACCGGAGACGTCAGTAAACCAATCTGATGCACCCGATGGCTAGACAGGAAGTCAAGTGAGGGCAAGATAGCCCCCACATGGCTCTATGTCTTTGGGGGAACAGAGACAACCTCCGAAGTTACTTCCGGTGCCACTGATGATTTTTTACATTTATTTAGTCTAAGTGTCAAAACATAACTTTTTTTTTTTTTTGTTTTTTGCTTTTTTTGCCTATTAACCCCAGATCTCTTCATAAAGAAGCCCTGCCAATGTGCTCCCTACATTGCTGGTCAGTGGGAAGAATGAGCCTTACATTTGTGGTAAGTGAGAAGGAAGCTCCTTACACTAGTGGGCAGTTAGTAGAATTCTTCCCTTAGGCTCCATGCACACAGGACATTCTGAAATGTCTTTTTGGATGTTGGACTGCTGGCAGGCATACGTTGCTGTAAAAACGTGTGTTTATGAGTGGTTTTTAATAGCGTTTTTTAGCGTCAGCATTTTTGAGCGTTTTTGTCAATTTACACCAAGAACGCTTTCAGCTCTGCAATGTCAAAAACTCTGAAGCTGCTAAACACGTTTTTGAGCATTTGTGGCCGTTTTTTTAGTGTTAGACTTTTTTTTGGTCAGAAGAACTACTCTTGAACGCGATTTTTGGTGCATTCTGGCAACAACCCATAAACGCCTCTGCTGATGGAGTTTATCCTCTACTGTTAAACGTCAAAAAAGTTCCATATGTGCATGGACACATAAGATAACATAGAGAGGAGTTTAAGGACTGTTAGAAAAAATGCCCAAACTCCCAAAAACTTGAGTTTATCAGCTTCAGTGTGCATGAGGCCTTAGAAATGACTAAAAACATCACTAGTGTCAGTGGTTTCTGATTATAAAGAAGAAAATGCTTTTTTTTCAAGCTTGAGGTGTAATTTCTCAAGTCAACTCCTAGCAACTTCTTGAAGAACCCTACATTTCCACAGAATCCTGGTTGAGAAAAGCTGTGGTGTGGGGAGACAAAAGACAACCTACACAATAAGAGCTTGAATTATTATCAGTTCTGAATCTGTCAAAGTTCTCCTTTTACTTGAAGCATTTTGAAGCTACAAAAGTCAATCACAAAGCAGCCGTATTCACTTTGTTCTGGTTGCATGAAAAAGAGCAACATCATCAATAAGGAATTTACTGCTGCTAAACTTTGAGAGATTGAAAAAAAAGCCAGGCTGCTTTGTATGAGCTGGCTGCCAACATGCGAATAATGTAAATGACAATTTCTAGTAGCAACAGTTCAAGTTTCAATAACTATGCAGATAAAAAAAAAAATACTATCATTTTCCTTACCTCTGTCTTTGTTGCTCGAAGTTGACGTTTAAATCTCTGCAATAATAAACATAGTAATCAGTATTCTTAAAGTCTAAAAAAATCATAGATTTGCCATGATTTGATTAATTAAGAATTCTAATATTCAGTGAAATGGATATTTTGATGATAGGCAACTCCTATCCTCATATTGATTAGTGGTTCCAAATTAATAACTACTGCAGTAGGGAACAGACACAAAAGATACACTCAGCATCTTTCCAAATAACCGTTCTCCTTTATTATGACGCATTTGAAGGTTTTCATACACATGATTACGTAGGTATCACATTAATATTACAATTGTAAGTTTATGGTAACAAGGGGCGTTACATAGGCAGGCTAATTCTAATCAGGACTCGAAAGAATGCAAAACATGTACTGAAAACATTGTTAGTGCCGTGTGAACAGTGAGGGCATCGTGCAATACATATAAAATAGAATACAATTATATACAGAACCTACAAATTTCCATTACATCAGTTTTATATTATTTCCACCTGAATCGTTTAAAATTGTCAATTATAGTCAACTTAATGGAATCACTCCCAAAAAGAAGGATCATTGATCACCTACAAATACACAAATTGCTGGATCCAAAACAGCATGACTTTACTGAGGGCAGATCATGTCAGACCAACCTGATTGACTTTTATGACTATATTACCAATGGGTGGTGCTGTGGACATGGCCTATCTTGACTTCAGCAAGATATTTGATACAGTTCCACATAATGATCTAATACAAAAGTTGTACAAGCTAGGACTTAACCCTTGGATTATGCAGTGGATATGGATTTGGCTAAAAAATAGATACCAGAGTGGGGTGGTTGTAAATGGGGTTCACTCAGAACAGAGACCAGTCACTAGTGGTGTACCCAAAGGCTCTGTACTGAGTCCTGTTCTATTTAATCTATATGTAAGTGATATAACTAAAGGTTTGTTGGGCAGGGTATGTCTTTTTGCTGATGATACAAAGGTGTGTAATAGGGTTGATATCCCGATGTGTCTGTAACATGGAATATCATTTGGCATTGCTGGAAGATTGGTCAATGTTTCTAAATGTAAAATAATGCACCTAGGGAAAAAGAACCCCCTGGAAGAGTACATTGGGGGTACAGTGTTAGCCAGCACTACATAAGAAAATGATTTGGCAGTACTTATTTCAGATGAGCAAATAGTGTGATCAGACAGTAAGAAAAGCAAATAAAGTTCTAGGATGCATCACTAGAGGGATCACCAACAGGAGGTAGGAGGTCCTGATTCCTCTATATAGATCTTTATGTCACTAGTGGGATCACCAGCAAGAGGAAGGAGGTCCTGATTTCTCTATATAGATCTTTATATCACTAAAGGGGTCAACAGAAGGGAGGAATGAGGTCCTGATTCTCTATATAGATCTTTAGTTTTCACTAGAGGGGTCACCAGCAGGAGGAAGGAGGTCCTGATTCCTCTATATAGATTTTTATATCACTAGAGGGGTCACCAAAAGGGAGGAAGGAGGTCCTGATTCACTATATAAATCTCTATATCACTAGAGGGGTCACCAGCAGGATAAAACATATCGAGAATGACGTCAGGAACTTAATCTGGAATCTGGAGCTTTCTGGAGGAAAAGAGAGGAAAGGGGAGACATGATTGAAACCTTTAAAGTGGTTGTAAACCCTTACAACACACTTTGACCTACAGGTAAGCCTAGATTAAGGCTCACCTGTAGGACCAAGAAATATCTCCTAAACCTACATGGTTTAGGAGATATTTGCCGAAAGACAGGCACCGCTGTCTACGGCGCATGTGCCATAGACAGCGGCGCGCAGGTGCACTGAGCGCGCCGCTGTCAGCGGCGATATGCCGCGAGTGGCGGCTCCCGTGCGCATGACGTCATCGCGGCTTCACCGAATGACAGCGGCGGAGCAGGAGACCCACCGAGAAGATGGATGCGCCGCACTACAGGGGACAGCGGTGACTTCGCTGGCTCCTGTGTCAGGTAAGTGACACATAATGGACTACTATGCGATGCATAGTAGTCCTTTATGCTTTACCTTTGCAGGGAATGAAAGAGGAAGTAAACTCATCAGGATTTACTTCCTCTTTAAATACATTAAGGGTTTACTTCCTCTTTAAATACATTAAGGGGGTGAATAAGGTTTAGGAAGGAAAATATTTTTTCAATATGAAACCAAAGTCAAGAACACGGGGGGACATGACCTCAAACCAGGGCCCGACTGGGGGTAAAAACCAGCCCTGGAAAAAATTTCATACTAGCCCCATAGCATTATTATACCAGCCCAACAGCATAACGTCATTATTTTCTTGTTCATAAAAGGGAAAATCATGCATTTTAAAGCAAATTTGAAGAGCGTATTATACAAAGATAAGACAGATATGAAGGCACATAGGGCTAGGGATATATATATATATATATATATATATATATATATATATATATATACACATACAGCAAATTCCAGTTAAAAGTGGTAAAAGTGGAGCAATCATTAAGGGGGACTCTGATGACCAGAGACGACCTTCCGCACAAAGAATACACTAGGGTAAAGGGGGGGGTGGGTACTGTTATAAGGAGGAAATCTTTATATCAGTCCCCCTTACATTATTGTATTCACTCCCCCCCTTGCATCAGTGACCCCCCCCCCAGACTGGCCTGGCGGCGCTGTCACTGACCTCCTCTCAGGTGCACCATGCAGGGCTCAATCAGTCAGCTCCAGCTTGGTGGCTCTGGTTTTCTATAGTCTCCTCTCCGCAGTCTACACAAGTCTGACTTCTCCTATGACCCCCATCCCTGCGGTGTTCCCACTGTTGACTCCTCTCCAGACTGCAGACATGATATGAAACAGGAAATGGTCAGAGGTTGCAGACATGATACAGGAGATGTCAGAGGCTGTGGGCATGGTACAGTAGATGTCAGAGACTGTGGGCATGGTACAGAAGATGTCAGAGGCTGCGGGCATGGTACAGGAGATTTCAGAGGCTGCGGGCATGGTACAGGAGATGTCAGAGGTTGCTGGCATGGTACAGGAGATGTCAAGATGGCAAGGCTGCGGGCATGGTACAGGAGATGTCAGAGGCTTCGGGCATGGTACAGGAGATGGTTAGAGATTGCAGACATGATACTAAAGATGGTAAGATATGTAGACATGATACAGGAGATAGTCAGAGACTGCAGACATGGTACAAGAGATGCAGCCTCAATGCAGCCTCACCAGTGCCCATCAAATGCAACCTCACTGTGCCCATCAATGCAGCCTCAATGTGCCCGTCAATGCAGCCTGACTGTGCCCGTCATTGCAGCCTTATCGTGCCCATCATTGCAGCCTAACCAAGCCCATAATCGCAGGCTTATCCTGCCCATAATCACAGCCTTACCGTGCCCATAATCTCAGCCTCACCATGCCCATAATGCAGTCTCACCGTGGCCATAATCGCTGCCTCACCGTGCCCATAATCGCAGCCTTATCGTGCCCATAATGCAGTCTCACCATGCCCATAATCGCAGCCTTGCCATGCCCATAATTGCAGCCTCACTGTACCCATAATGCAGTCTCACTGTGCCCATAATCTCAGCCTCGCCGTGCCCATAATGTAGTCTCACCGTGTCCATAATCGCAATCGTGCCCATAATGCAGTCTCACCATGCCCATAATCGCAGCCTCACCGTGCCCATAATCTCAGCCTCACCGTGCCCATAATGCAGTCTCACCGTGTCTATAATCACAGCCTCACCATGCCCATAATCGTAGCCTCACCGTGCCCATAATCACAGCATCACCGTGCCCATAATTTCAGCCTTACCGTGCCCATAATGCAGTCTCACGTGCCCATAATCACAGCCTCACCGTGCCCATAATCGCAACCTCACCGTGCCCATAATCTCAGCCTCACCATGCCCATAATGCAGTCTCACTGTGCTCATAATCTCAGCCTCGCCATGCCCATAATCTCAGCCTCACCATGCCCATAATTGCAGCCTCACCATACCCATAATGCAGTCTCACCGTGCCCACAATCTCAGCCTCACCGTGCCCATAATCGCAGCCTTACTGTGCCCATAATGCAGTCTCACCATGCCCATAATCTGAGACTTACCTGCCCATAATCGCAACATCACCGTTCCCATAATGCAGTCTCACCTTGCCCATAATGCAGTCTTACATGCCCATAATTGTAGCCTCCCCGTGCCTATAATTGCAGCCTCGCCGTGCCCATAATCGCAGCCTCACCATGCCCATAATCTCAGCCTCACCTTGCCCATAATGCAGTCTCACTGTGCCCATAATCTCAGCCTCAACGTGCCCATAATCTCAGCCTCACCATGCCCATAATCGCAGCCCCATCGTGCCCATAATGCAGTCTCACCATGCCCACAATCTCAGCCTCACCATGCTCATAGGCGCAGCCTCACCATGCCCATAATCGCAGCCTTACCGTGCCCATAATGCAGTCTCACCGTGTCCATAATCGCAGCCTTACCATGCCCATAATCGCAGCCTCACCGCGCCCATAATCTCAGACTTACCGTGCCCATAAGAGCAGCCTCACCGTTCCCATAAAGCAGTCTCACTGTGCTCATAATCGCAGCCTCACTGTGCCCATAATGCAGTCTCACCGTGCCCATAAGAGCAGCCTCACCATGCCCATAATCTCAGCCTCACCATGCCCATAATGCAGTTTCACTGTGCCCATAATCTCAGCCTCACCGTGCCCATAATTGCAGCCTAACTGTGCTAATAATGCAGTCTTACCGTGCCCATAATCGCAGCCTCACCGTGCCCATAATCGCAGCCTTACCATGCCCATAATGCAGTCTAACCACGCCCACAATCGCAGCCTCACCGTGCCCATAATCTCAGACTTACCGCGCCTATAATCACAGCCTCGCCATTCCCATAATGCAGTCTCACCATGCCCATAATCACAGCCTCACTATACCCATAAAGCAGTCTCACAGTGCCCATAATCAAAGCCTCGCTGTGCCTATAATCGCAGCTTCACCATGCCCATAATGCAGTCTCACAGTGCCCATAATCACAGCCTCACCGTGCCCATAATGCAGTCTCACCGAGCCCTTAATCTCAGCCTCACCATGCCCATAATCACAGCCTCACCGTGCCCATAATCGCAGCCTCACCGTGCCCGTAATGCAGTCTCACTTGCCCATAATCTCAGCCTCAATGTGCCCATAATTGCCGCCTCACCATGCCCATAATGCAGTCTTACCGTGCTCGTAATGCAGTTTCACCATGCCCATAATGCAGTCTCACTGTGCCCATAATCTCAGCCTCACTGCAGTCAGTGCATGTGCCTGGATTACACAGTCTGCAGACAAGTCCCGCCCTCCTCCTAGATCAGCTTGTGTGATAAACAGAACACTGCGTCTATCACATGAGCTGGTCTAGGAGGAGGGCGGAACTTTTCTCACAGCGCGGCCAAAGTTTTCACACACAGCTCCGAGACACAGCAGGAGATGTCCGCAGGCTGTGTATGACATGTAGTGGAGGAGGAGGAGGAGGGAGTGGAGCGGAGCACTGCGCTGCAGCCATAGCTTAGCCCAAAGCAGCCCCAGGGCTGCCAGCCTACCGGGAAATGTCCCGGTATCCCGGTAGGCCAGTCCGGCCCTGCCTCAATCTAACTGGAGGGAAGTTCAAAACTAATCTTAGAAAGCATTATTTTACTAAAAGGGTAGTTGAAGTCTGGAATAAAACTACCAGCTGAGGTAGTGAGACAGTCAACAGTAAATAGATAAAAAAAATGCTTGGGATGAATATAGATCTACCGTACAGTCAGACAACAAAGTTAACAAAAAAAAAACTCAAAAACAAAAAAAGTTAAAA
Source organism: Lithobates pipiens (assembly GCF_037356315.1). NCBI lineage: Eukaryota > Metazoa > Chordata > Amphibia > Anura > Ranidae > Lithobates > Lithobates pipiens. The sequence goes on from NW_027507685.1 coordinate 194,396,147, forward strand.
AAATTAGCAGACTCAATGTATTTTTCTGCCGCCACTTTTCCATGTTTCTATGTCGTTAGCTTTGCTTACATTCTCTAAACCTGACCCTTGAGTGTGAGAGACAGTTTTGAGATCCCCTGATGTATGACAGATAATGCCCTTTCAACTAAGTGGCCTTATGATAACACATGCTTTCCTTTAGCACTAGAGTATGCATAACTAGATCAAATAACATATAATTGTTTTACTTTTTCCTTACTATGGGGCTTTGTCGATACTGTTATGCACACTGAGGGGTAAGGATGAACTTGCCTTTGGTCTGAACTTGAGGCCATATTAGGTCAATGATGTGTATGTGCAGGTGCGGAGGCCTGGTCGCAGTTGATTGGGCAGCAGTGAGCAGGAGTGACAAATTCTTTACAGGTTTGGTTCAAACCCCAGTTCAGGCTAAACCTGAGCTCATCCCTATTGAGGAGCTCATAATAGCATGTGTTATCAACATAAGGTCGGATAGTTAACAGGGTAGCTACAAAGTCACCTCTCTCTGACTCCCAAGTACAGGACTCCAATTAAGAAAAGCATCCTAGAGGCGCTGGGATTTTGATTTGATGAGTTCATACAAGGTAGTGAGAGAAGAAAAGCCTTCAGAGAGCTCACTGGCTCGGGTTAGGATGCTCACAACAGGCACCAGAGAGTACCCAGCAGGTTACGAGAAAAAAAACATGCACTTATAGAAGGAGCGCCAGACCAAAGGTTAATGCTCCGTACACACAAGCAGATTTTCCATCGGAAAAAACTTGAATGTTTTTTCCGACGGAATTCCGCTCAAGCTTGGCTTGCATACACACGGTCGCACAGAAGTACTCTGAACTTTCGACCATTAAGAACACGGTGATGTACAACACTATGATGAGCCAAGAAAAGAAGCTCAATGCTTCCGATTATGCGTCAAATTGTTTCCGAGCATTTTGCGTGTTGGAATTTCTGATCGGAACTTTTTCTGACCGAAAAATAGAGAACCTGCTCGCAATCTTTTGCTGGCTGGAATTCTGCCAATGGAGCATACACACGGTCAGAATTTCTGACCAAAAGCTCGCATCTGACTTTTGCTGGCAGAATTTCTGATTGTGTGTATGGGGCTTAAGAGTCTAAGTTCATTTATTAGCTAATATAAAAAAAAAAGCCAACATGTTTCAGGGGTCAGAATGAACTCGAAATAAAGCTTTGCTGTGTAGGGAAGCAAATTGCTGGATCAGGAGAGTTACTGGCTAGCAGTATCCACTTCCTGCCTGTCCAAAGTAGCTGTACTGCGAGCAGGCAACAGCTCAAGGCCAGGTGATGTACCTGTAGATTGCAGCTTTCTTCTGGGTTTAGGGTGTGCATAGGTGCACCCCCCACCAGACCTGTGCTGTGACTGGACACAGCACGAGTTTGGCAGCTGACTTCAGCCAATGATTTTGGCTAAAGTCAGGTGATCAGCTGTGGCCACTAACAGAGTTCTGTGTTTACAAAAACACAGAACCCTGCGTACTATGAACAGTGATCTGGCTGTTTAATCTCCCTGCTTTGCAAATAGTTAAGTAAAAGCAGCACACAGTTAACCCTTTGATTGCCCCTAGATGTTAACCTCTTCTTAGCCAGTGTCATTAGTACAATGACAGTCACTGATCAGCTTCTTTATTAATATAATGTAATAGCTGCGTAAATTATTATTATTATTCACGATTTATATAGCGCCAACAGTTTATGCAGCACTTTACAAAGTGGAGGGGGGGCAGCACAATTACAGTACAATACAGAAGGGACAGGAGGGCCCTGCTCATACATTCTAAAGGGAGGGGGTGGAGCTACAAAAGGTAATAGATGTGAGGAATGATTTGATGGGGTTGTTAGGTGGGTGTGGGGTAGGCTTCCCCGAATAAGTGAGTTTTTAGGGATCTCCTAAAGGTGGACAGGTTAGGGGCTGATCAGATATATACGGGGCAGGGAATTCCAGAGGCTGAGAGAGGCTCTGGAGAAGCCCTGAAGATGAGCATGAGAAGTGGTAACAAGGGAGCTAGGGAGCAGGAGCTCTTGGGAGGAGCGGAGGAGACTGTTTGGGCAATATCTGCAGATGAGGTTAGTGATGTAGCTGGGATGGCCTTGTATGTTGTGGTTAGCATTTTGAATTCCAGTACTTTCACACAAACCAATCAATATACACTTACAAAAGACATGTAGCAGAATACATTTTGGCCTAAATTTATGAAGAAATTAGATTTTTTAGATTCTTTTATTGGTTATTTTTTATAAAGAAAATAAATATATATATATATTTATATATATAATTTTTTTTGGTCTTATTTAGTTAATATCCCAAAAAAGAAAAAAAATCAGTTGTGATCAAATACCACCAAAAGAAAGCTTTATTTGTGTGAAATAATTGCTATAAATTTTCTTTGTGTACAGTGTTGCATGACTGCGTAATTACCAGTTAAAGTAGCGCAGTGCTGAATAGCAAAGAATAGCTAATGTGGGTATCTGAGTGAGTAAATGTCAGGGCTGACTTAGCCCTTCCTTCTCTGGGCTGGCTGCTCAGCTGTCAGCTAATTGCCAGCTCTCATATCTCTTCATAGTTACCCAGCTGTTCCTAATCATGCTCGTCTGACCTGCCTACTTAAAGCTGTCCAGCTCACTTCATCTCTGCCTTCGCCTTGATCACATCACAAGAAACCATCTCCTGCGTTCCTGTTTAAAGACTGGCTTGCTGACATCCCTTCTGGCTCCTTATCCTGCTTGCTGTTCCTCCACTTGGATCCCTGACTTCTGGCCTGGCTGATTACCTGATTTGGTTACTGAACTCTGGCCTGGCTGACCACTCGATTCGGTTACTGGACTCTGGCTATGCTTTGACTATGCTTACTATCTACCTTTTTATTTTTTATTAATAAACAAGTGTGATTTAATTGTACTTCTGTCTCGGTCTGGTTCATGGTTTCTGACAGTAAAAGAGTAAGATAAATTAGCTTCCCTACACAGATTCACACAGTTTGAGTCCATTCCATATCTGTTATTTTTAGTGAAGTCCTGATGAAGAGGGAGTTTTTTTTATGACCCCTTAAACACATTTTGTATAAATGAATAAATTAAATTTGGACTCCTTTATCCTTTAGTCTGGTGAGCCTTCTATTTAGTTCAAGAGTCAGACAAATTAAAATCTTTCATAAGTAACCTATTATTTATTATGTATCATTACGTTATATTAAATAAAATAATTCTGCAGAAATCTTAATTTCTAACATAAAATGTCCTCAATGGCTTTGTGTAATGATCACACATGAAGCTACACACACATTCATCATTTGAGGTCAATCGTAATTATAAAGTACTTTTGCCAGATCAGGCAGTCTTCAGTGGAAAATGCAGATCTTTAGTATTACAGTGGCAAAATCAAAGCACAAATCCCCAATTTTGTTAAAAAAAACAGTTTTATGTGTTAATGCTGCACTTTTCTTTTCTTCTATGCATTGCTCCTTGTTGAACACTGCATGTCCATAGGAAGTACCGTATATACTCGAGTATAGGCCGACCCGAATATAAGCCGAGGCCCCCAATTTACCCCCAAAAAAACTGGCAAACTTATTGACTCGTGTATAAGCCGAGGGTGAGACATGCCTGTCCATCCCTGTGTGTGTGTCCGTCCATCCCTGTGTGTCCGTCCATCCCTGTGTGTCCGTCCATCCCTGTGTGTCCGTCCATCCATCCCTGTGTGTGTCTCCGTCCATCCATCCATCCATCCCTGTGTGTGTGTGTCTCCATCCATCCATCCATCCATCCCTGTGTGTGTGTGTCTCCATCCATCCATCCATCCATCCCTGTGTGTGTGTGTCTCCATCCATCCATCCATCCGTGTGTGTGTGTGTATCCATCCATGTGTGTGTGTGTGTGTGTGTGTGTGTGTGTGTGTGTGTGTGTGTGTGTGTGTGTGTGTGTCCAGCCTACCTGTGTCCCGAGCCTTTGTCCCGAGCCTCCGTCCCGTGCCTTGCCTCCTTGCCTCCGTGCCTTGCCGCCGTGCCTTGCCTCCGTCCCGTCCCGTCCCGTCCCGTCCCGTGCCGTGCCTTGCCTTGCCTCCGTCCCGTGCCCTCTTCGTCGGGCGCCTCGGCGGCCATTGTAAAATTCAAAAGCTGCGCCGCCGCCTTCGCCTGTGATAGGCGGAACACTGAATTTCCCAGCAGCCTGTGTTCCGCCTATCACGTACATCGTATCATCCTCGTCCGTAGTACGAGGATGATACGATGTCCGTGATAGGCGGAACACAGGCTGCTGGGAAATTCAGTGTTCCGCCTATCACAGGCGAAGGCGGAGCCGGAGGCGCGGCTTTTGAATTATAGAATGGCCGCTGTCTGTCTGCTCGACACGCTGATCGAGCGGGCAGACAGCGATGACTCGAGTATAAGCCGAGGGGGGCACTTTCAGCCTCAAAAAAGAGGCTGAAAATCTCGGCTTATACTCGAGTATATACGGTAATAGTACCCCTATGCCAAATTACATACATACACAAAGTAACCAATATATTCAGAAAAAAACACAAATGAGTGGTAGAAGTGATGGCCATGGGAGGGTGATGCTCTCTTGTGGTGAGGGAAGAAATATTTTAACAGCACATGTTGTGATGACGCGTTTTGTGATAACTAGTCATTTCCTCCTTCCTTCCTGCGATCAATAAAATCATTATCCATAATGATACGTGTGGTCAAGATATTCCATTCCTCTTGTTCGACCTCAGTAGAACATCACTCCCCCAGGGGCACCTCTGCTAACACTCTTTTGGGTATTTTCTTAATACATCAGCTTCATCCCACCATCTTGTCATCCCACCAGTGGACCTAGAACTGGGCTCCAGGGCATTGACCATCCTCACCCCTAAGCTCGTAGGGGCATGTTGGGGGACATCTATTCCAAGAGCAGCCCAGGAATACCAAATGCCAGGGCATGCTGATATACAAAAAAGTTAACAGTTCCTGTGGTCTCCAACCAAAGCATGTCCCTTTCTAGTTTCTTCACCTTGCTATTGACTAGTGAGTTTGCCTATCACAATAATGGGTCAATATCAGGGCATAAAAAGCAAGAGGGTGCATGCCCAGATTTGCAACCAATCAGCTGGTCTTTCTATGTAAAATGGCTTGCATCCAGGTTTTAGAGCTTCTGTGATCTTCAACTATAACATGCTCCTTACTGGTTCCTTCACCTTACTATTAACTAATAAGGATGACTATTACAATGATGAACCAATATCAAGGCATATAAAGCAAAGGGGGCATACCAAGCTTAGCAATGATTAAGCTAGTCCCTTTTTCTATAATAGAATTTCCCCAGGTTTTAGAGCTCCTGTGGTCTCCAACTATAGCATGCCCCGGTCTGGTTCCTTCACCTTACTACTAACTAATGAAATTGTCTATCACAATCACACAGTCAACCTAACTAACTATGTCTATGTAACTATGACATATAAAACAAGAGGGGCCATGCTGCCAAGGTTTGCATTCATTAAGCTGATTTCTCTTTGTATAATAGCATCCCTTCAGGTTTTAGAGCTCCTGTAGTCTCTATAGCATGCCCATTTCTGGTTACTTCACCCTACTATTAACTAGTTAACTAGTAAGGTTGCCTATCATATTGATGGACCAATACCAAGGCAATAGGGGGTGTGGCAAATGGTAATTTGTATAATAGTATGCCCCCAGGTTTTCAGAGCCCTGTGTGATTTACAGGAGATAGGCATGCCATACAAGTGCCTAGGAGGGTGCTTACTAAGGAGGATATGAGTTGTCTTAGAAAGTACACTGCTCAAAAAAATTAAAGGAACGCTTTTTAATCAAAGTATATCATCAAGTCAATTAAAGTGGTTGTAAACCGTTACAGACCACGTTTACCTACAGGTAAGCCTAGATTAAGGCTCATTATGCCTTTGCCTTGTAGGTGCATTTTTTTAAATTTTTTGTTTAGGCTTACTTCCTCTTTAAGCTCCTGGTATATTGATTTGGTCAGTTAAGTAGTAGAGAGGGTTGTTAATCAGTTTCAGCAGCTTTGGTGTTAATGAAATTAACAACAGGTGCACTAGATAAGCAACAATGAGACATCCAAAATAGGAATGGTTTTACAGGTGGAGGCCACTGACATTATTTTTCCCTACTCATCTTTTCTGACTGTTTTTCACTAGTTTTGCATCTGGCTAGGGTCAGTGTCACTACTGGTAGCATGAGGCAATACCTAGACCCTATAGAGGTTGCACAGGCAGTGCAACTCCTCCAGCATGGCAAATCAATAAGTGTCATTGCCAGAAGGTTTGCTGGATCTCCCAGCACAGTCTCAGGAGCTTGGTGGAGATTCCAAGAGACAGGCAGTTAGTGTAGAAGAGTTGGACAGGGCCATAGAAAGTCCTTAACTCATCAGCAAGACCTGTATCTGCTCCTTTGTGCAAGGAGGAACAGGATGAGCACTGCCAGAGCCCTACAAAATGGCCTCCAGCAGGCCACTGGTATGAATGTCCTTGATCAAACAATCAGAAACAGACTTCATGAGGGTGGCCCGAGAGCCTGACATCGTCTAGTGGGCCCTGTGCTCACTGCCTGGCACTGTGGGGCTAGATTGTCATTTGCCATTCAACACCAGAATTGGCAGGTCCGCCACTGGCGCCCTGTGCTTTAAACAGATGACAGCAAGTTCACCCTGAGCAGATGTGACAGACGTGAAAGGGTCTGGAGAAGCCATTGAGTTATGCTGTCTGTAACATCATTCAGCATGACCGATTTGGTGGTGGGTCAGTGATGGTCTGGGGAGGCTTATCCATGGAGGGTGCACATACCTCTACAGGCTAGACAATGGCACCCTGACTGCCATTAGGTATAGGAATCCTTGGACCCATTGTTAGACCCTACGTTGGGTCAGTGGGACCTGGGTTCCACCTGGTGCACAACAATGCCCAGACTCATGTGGCAAGAGTATGCAGCCAGTTCCTGGAGGATGAAGGAATTAATACCATTGAATGGCCCCCACGCTTGTGTGACCTAAATCCAATAGAATACCCTTGGGACATTATGTTTCGGTCCACCAGCAGGTTGCACTTCAGTCTGTTCAGGAGCTCAGTGATGCCCTCGTCCAGGTCTGGGAGATAATACTCCAGGACACCATCCCTCCTCATTAGAAGCATGCCCTGACGTTGTCAGGCATGCATACAAGCACACGGGAGCCACACAAATTACTGAGAACCATGTTGAGTTGCTGCAATGAAATTTCAGCAAAATGGACTAGTCTGTGGCAGAATTTTTTCGCTTTGATTTTAAGGGTGTCTTTGAATTCAGCCCTCTGTAGGTTGATAGGTTTCATTTCCATCAAACTATATGGCCTCCTTTCCTTCCTAACACATTACCCAGTCCATATGAGTATAGATATCCAGCATGAGATTTTTCCCCATTGAGATCTTCTGATGTGTTTTTAAAGTGTTCCTTTCATTTCTTTTTTTTAGCAGTGTATTTGATGGCCGCAAGTTTACTTAAAAGCCAAATACAAGAAAAAAACAGCTGACAAAAGATTTTTGTTTAAGTTCATCCAGTTCTGAGATTTACACAGCTTTGCTATACAACACAACCCTTGGCTGCCAGGGCAGGGAACCTGATTTTGGTTTGCTGCAGCCATGGAGCACATACAGGTCTTGCCCCTCCTCAGGCTGTGACTGTATAGTCAAAGAAGAAAACAGCAGCCTGATGAGCTTATATCTCCGTCACTCTGCTCTCTTCTCCTATCAACCATCCGCATCCACACTGAGTGTGCTGGGTGGGCCTGGGCACACCCTAATCACTTAGTGCACATTAGCATTATCCCTGTTTAGCAGCGGGAGTTGGGAAAGATCTCCCTCTTACTGGCTCTGCCATCTGCCATAAGAGTAGTGCTTACGCACTTCCTTCATTGTGCCATTGTGCAGGGAGATCAATGTGCCAGGGCCATATATATATATATATATATATATATATATATATATATATATATATGTTAGCACACAAGCACTGCAACACAACTGATTGGTTTCTTTTGCTGCTTTTCCCTCTCTTAGCCTGAGCCCTGCTGTATAGGGGGTTGCAAAAAGCTGACACTAGGTCAAATTCACACCCTTACACTGCTTGTATTATAATAACTCATTTGATGATGTATTCAGGAATATCAAGCTGTCTCTCTGGATTTTGGTTTCCTAGAATGGTTACAGTTACTATGTAAATTGTTGGCAGTCACTATATAAATTCATGTAATAAATAAATCAATGAAATATTCTGAAGTTATGTCAGTGATGATACAATTGCTTAGTGTGAGTTACATTACTTTATACATTTCCCTTGACTTTATTAAATAATTCCAATAGTGGTAATATGAAAAGTAATAAAAATACATTATCTATTCAGAAATAATGTTGAAAATGTTCTACCCTCAAAAATAACAGGAAGGGGACAAAATCCAGACAAAAATGTGCAAATGATGTGGAAAGATTTTCCATCATGCTAGTAAACAGAGAATTATCCATGACTTCTATGGAATATTCACTCCATAGATACGCACATGTCCCTTTTTCAATGTTGGGTTATGCTTGATGTAAGAATGTTCACTTTTACCAGTGCAAAAAATAGATGTATATTGTAGGAGAGGTGGACCCCTTAATTGGGGAAGGTGAGATAAACCAATTTCTGAATTTCTTAGAGGCAGCTCTCTGTCAGCAGGGGTACCCCAAAAAGCCTTCAGAAATGTTTTTGGGGTAATGGAAAAAATGAGAGCACCATAATCATTGGATCATTCAAGTGCAGTTTTTTTTTTTTCAGTTTCAATAATTTTACTTACATTTTTGTACAAATAACAAGATTGCCCATGCAGAGGCTGAGGTATCTGGTGAAAGTAAAGCCGCGTACACACGGGCGGACTGTCTGGCCAACTTAGTCCGTCGAAACACATTTCAGCGGACAGTCCGCTCGTGTGTGGGCTTCAGCTGACTTTTTCAGCGTGCAGTCTGGCGGACTAAGTATTTCGGAATTTCCGTAATATTGTCCGTCCAACTTTGGTTTCAGCGGACAGTCCGCTCGTGAGTAGGCTAGTTCGACGGACTAAGTATGGCGCATGCTCAGAAAGGATTTACACGGCGAAAGGTTGCATTGCTGTGTATTGGACGTCCTATTTCTAGTCCCGTCGTACGTGCTGTACACGTCATCGCGCAAGCTTTCGACGGACTGTTTGTTCATCGTGTGTGGTCAAGTCCGTTCATTCAAAAGTAGGACGGACTGTCCGTCGGATTGTCTGACGGACTAAGTTGGCCATACAGTCCGCCCGTGTGTACGCGGCTTCACAGGTAATAGGAATACAGAGTCGGGTGCGTTTAGAAGCTAATTTACAGAGCCCCATAAGTGTGTGCAGCCTACGGTATTGTATTAGGACGTGCACTCCTAATACATAGGATGTGCACTCCAGAGCTCAAAAACACTTGTGTGTATATACACTATGTTACCAAAAGTATTTGGGGCGCCTGCTCATTCCTTGTTAGCACATGAGCACTACAGAAAAACTGATTTGCTCCTTGAGCTGCTTCTTTCTCTTCAAGTCTTATGCCCTGTACACACTGTCGGAAATTCCAACGGAAATAGTCCGATCGGATTATATTGTCGGACTTTTTCCGTCAGAAATTCCAACGGAAAAAATTTGAGAGCAGGATGTAAAATTTTCTGCCCAAAAAATCCGACTGACAGACTTTTTCCGATAGTTTGTAGAGAATTCCGACGAACAAAGTGCCGCGCGTGCTCAGATCAAATTACGAGACCAAAGCTGTTGGCTACTAGCCTCTACGTAGTGCTGTTGTATGCAACAAACGTCACCATGTTCCGAACGATCGCATTTTCCAACAACTTTGTCCGACCGTCTGCATGCAACACCAGTTTTGGACAAAATCTGTCGGAAAAAATCCAACGGATTTTGTGGTCGGAATGTCCGGCCGTGTGTACAAGGCATAAGCTCTGCTGTGCAGGAAATTGCAAAAGGCTACTACCAAGTAACAAATCAGGTACCTGCAATGCTTGCCTAAAAGGGAAACTAAACTCTCCCAATCACCACTAAATATTTTTAAACATTATGCTGCTAGTATTTGTAAATACAGTATCTCACAAAAGTGATTACATCCCTCTTTATGGGCCTTGCTTTTTGCACTGGTCCAAATCATTTTATGGAGGTTGTTCAGGGGTCGCACAAAGTTGTCGGAAAATCCGATCGTTCGGAACGAGGTGACGTACAAAATGTACGATGGGACTATGTAGAGGCCAGTAGCCAATAACTTTCATCTCCAAATTTTTTCTGAGCATGCGTGGCACTTTGTGCGTCGGAATTCTCTACACATGATCAGAAAAAGTCTAATCGGATTTTGTGGTCGGAAAATTTTAGATTTTAGATCCAGCTCTCAAACTTTTTCCGTCAGTCCAATAGAGCCCACACACTATCGGATTTTCCGACAACATAATCCGATCTGACTTTTTCCATCGGAATTTCCGACCGTGTGTATGGGGCATTGAGGTATCAGCATACCAAGACATTTTGGACAATTTCATGCTCCCAACTTTGTGGGAACAGTATGGGGGTGGCCCCTTCCTCTTCCAGCATGACTGCGTACCAGTGCGCAAAGCAAGGTCCATAAAGACATGGATGAGCGAGGGGGTGAAGGAACTTGACTGGCCTGCCCCTTAACCTGATAGAACACCTTTGAGGAGAATTAGAGCAGAGACTGCGAGCCAGGCCTTCTCATCCACATCAGTGCCTGACCTCACAAATGCGCTTCTGGAAGAATAATGAAACATTCCCATAGACACACTCCTAAACCTTGTGGACAGCCTTCCTAGATGAGTTGAAGCTGTTATAGCTGCAAAGGGTGGGCCAACTCAATATTGGATGGACCAAGACTGGGATGCCATTAAAGTTCATGTGCGTGTAAAGGCAGGTGTCCCAATACTTTTGATAATATAGTGTATATATGTAGAGCAGTGGACAGCATCAGTAAAGCAGAGATTGGTGTCAGTAGGGCAGTGGACGGCGTCAGTAGAGCAGAGATTGGTGTCTGTAAGTCAGAGGACGGTGTTAGCAGAGGAAAGTTTGTTGTCAGTAGGGCAGTGGACGGCGTTTTTTCTTAATTATTATTTCTTTTTAATTATTTTTTACAATTTTATTTTTTTACATTTTTTTTTTACAATAATATTTTTATTATTTTTTAGGAGCCCCATTGGAGGTTTTGGTGAAATATCAAGAGTCTAAATAGACCCCTATTGTCTCACTTTTGAGATAGGGAAAGAAACTGAGGACAGAGATTCCCCAGTTCCTTTCTCTGTAGCCTCAGCTGCACTGGACAGTGAATGAATAGGAAGTGCTTTTTGCTAAACGGCTGCCTGTTCATTGATAAAGTGAAGCATAGTAAACACAGTTTACTATGATTCAGTTATAAATGGACAGAGGAGCAGTACCGATTACCCATTGTATTCATTTAGGGAAAAAAGGGGGCGATAAATGAAATATTTACCGACCCCTTCCTCTGCTCTCTATCCTGAAACATTCCTCCAGCAGCCAGCAGGAGAGGAGAGTAGAGAAGCCAGAAGTGCTGTGCGAAAGGGTGGGAGGCCCAGGCAACAGGGAAAATCTGTGTCACATGGAGTGATTAGGGTGTGCCAGGCACACCCAGCACACCCTGTGCACACATGTGTGAAGGGCCCCATCTATCTCATGTTTCATCTGAGGGCAGATAACGTTAGCGAGCAAAGTGAGCCTGCATGGAAATTCATGGGTCCAAATAAAGTACTGAAAGGAGGAAGAGGCTGAGGAGGGAGGGTTCTGAGGGCCCTTAGGAAGAGGAGGGGAGTTAGATGGTGTGAATAAGGGTTTTTTAGCTGGAATTCTGCTTTAAAGAATGGCATGACTGTCTACAGTGACTTCACATTACTTGTATTTGCATGCAGAAACTTGCAATTCCCCAAAGGTTTTAAGGAAGAGGCTGGATCATCTCTTGTCTTCATTTTATTAAACTGGAACTCCAATGACACCTGTTTCCCTTTACTGACCAATTCTTGCCATGGTACATAACCCTATAAAACCCTTAGCAGGCTACAAAATAGCTCTGACAATGGCACTTGGGGCCAGCCAAGGAGAGTTTACTGGTAAATATGCTTCGTATGAAATAGTTGCATGCTTGGGAATGTAGCAGGAAATAATTTGCAATACTCAAGAGATAAAAAGTCAAATGGGCTATAATTACATACTCCACCACCATCATAACTTTGCTGGGAACAATGTTTATGTGTCCCTGTCTGGATTCATTTAAACTGTACAAACTTACATACACCCTGCTTCAATATGAGATGACTTTCTCTATGTATACTGTGGTTTTCACAATAGAACTATATAAAGCAATGCATCAAAACCAATCCATACTATATAATCCACTGGCCTGGGATGTTACCATGTAGGAACAGTACAATAAAATGCTTGTCCTAGTGTATAATCGTTACAGCGAGGATTTATAGACCATGAAGCCTTGTTCTGCTGATACGTGGAAGAGAATTCTATATCCTTCTTGGTCTTCAGGGGTTCCTTGAATATCTGACTCACAAAAGTCTACTTATTGGTATGCAAAGTACAGAAGGTATATGACTGTTAGAAATTGCGGGAAACAGCTTGTAGAACCCATATAAAATCTATTTATCTTTCTATCTAGTTACCTGCAACACTGCTATATAGCCAATGAGCTACAAACATTTGAACTCTTGCAACCCAACCTGAGCCTTGATGAAGGGGGATTTCTTGGACCCCAAAACACATTGGCTATCTTCCCACTAGTTGGGACTTCACTGTAAACAATAAAGGATATATGGACTTTTCAACTTATCATTTGGCACTTGGTTTCTTCTGTTCACATGAGCTTCTGAAGTTGAGTGTGTCTCATTTCTGTGGGACTATCCCCCATTTTATAAGAACTACTACCAACCTGTGTCTGAAGAAAGTCAAGCTTTAAGTCCATTTCCGCTTTTTTCTCCATTAGGTAATCTATCTACTATACAGTATATCCATTAAGTTCTACACATCTATCCATGTTCCTGGTTGAGATATCCATCTAGATTTAATTATAGTCCATATTTAATTATAGTCCATATTTGAACTCTAGCAACCAAACCTGAATCCTGATGAACAGGGCTTCTTTGGCCCCAAAATTTGTTGGCTACTGTCAACTGGTAGTTACTTCACAGTCAAGAATAAATGATATATGGACTGTTGAACTGATCATTTTCAACTTTGTTTCTTCTGTTCACATGAAATTCTGAAGCTGGGTGTGTCCCACTTCTGTGGGACTATCCCCCATTTGATAAGAACTACTACCAACCTGTATCTAAAGAAAGCCAAACCTCAAGTCCCTCATGGCTATTTTATTTCATTAAATTATTTATCTATCTACCTGATTAGTTACCAGCAACGCTGCTATATAGCCTTTAGGTTTAATGCCGCGTACACACGACCAGACTTAGGTCCGACAGACTTTCGACGGAGTTCTGACAGAGTTCTGACTGACTTTCCGAATGAACGGACTTGGCCACACACAATCACACCAAAGTCCGACGGATTCGAACGTGATGACGTATGACTGGACTAGAATAAGGAAATTCATAGCCAGTAGCCAATAGCTGCCCTAACGTCAGTTTTTGTCCCTCGGACTAGCATACACACGAGCGGATTTCTCGGTAGGAACTGGGTCCGGCGGAGTTCTGGCGGAAAAATTTGAAACATGTTCCATTTCTAAAGTCTGTCAGACTTTTGCGAATCAAAAGTCTGCTGCAGCCCACACACGATCGAATAGTCTGCCGGAATCATTCCATCAGACTTTTGATGCTGAAAAGTCCGGTCATGTGTACGCGGCATTACACATCTATCCATGATCCTGATTGAGATATCTATCCAGGTTTAATGACAGTCCACATTTGAACTGTAGCAACCAAACCTGAGCCCTGATTAACAGGGATTCTTTGGTCCCCAAAAAATGTTGGCTACTGTCCTTCATCTGGTTGTTACCTCACTGTCAAGAATAGAGGATATATGAACTTTTGAAATGATCATTTGGCACTTGGTTTCTTCTGTTCACATGAACTTCTCAAGATGGGTGCGTCCTTTCTGTGGGACTAGCCCCCTTTTGAAAAAAATCTACTACCAACCTGAATCTGAAGAAAAGCCAAGCTTCAAATCTATTGCTTCTATTTTATTTTTTGCATTACATTATCTACCTATCTATCCATCTAGTTACCAGCTATGCTGCTATATAGCCACTAAGGTCTACACATCTATCCATGTTCCTGGTTAAGCTATCCATGCAGGAGGTTTCATCACTGACCACATTTAAACGCAAGCAAACCTTGATGAAGGGGCCCTTGAAATGCACTGGACTCGGTCTTTTCACTGATTGCGACTTTACTTTCAAGAAAGGATACACAGTATGTATCTGGAGAAAGTAAAGCTTCAAGTCCATCTCTTTTACTTTATTCCATTCATTATCTATCTTTCTTTCTGTCTATCTCTCAATCTCTGTCTGTCTGTCTATCTATAACTCTTCTATATAGTTCTACATATATGGCCATGTTCCTGGTTGAGATATACATTCAGGAGGTTTCTACATTTGAACTCCTGGTACCAATCCTGTCAGTATGCTGTCCATGAAGATTAGGAATAGCGGGCTGGCTATAACCTGACTGGGTTCTGTAAGGACTCTTGGGTGTAAGCCATCTGGTCCTGGTGATTTATTTGTGTTAAGCTTATCCAGTCTTTCCTTAACTCTGGCCTCTGTTAGCCACAAGGGTATACCCCGTGATGTGTCACTAACAATACTTTTCCTGCATAAAAACTGAAGAGAAAAAAAGCATTTAGTATAGTTGCCCTCTCTGTGTCATCTGTAAACATCCTCCCATCATTGTATTTTATGTGGGCAATGTGTTCTGATCTTGCCTTTTTACGGTTAATATATCTAAAAATATAGACTGAACCAAGGTGTATTTCAAAAGGCCTATAATGCACCTCTCAGTGCCAAATTCAGCAAACCAAAAATCCCCCCCAAAAAAATGTATAACATATATACGTGACCCGTCCAGTTACTAAAAAGTACCAAAGAGGTCAACAAGATAGCAGCCGTTTAACCACTTTCAGACCGGACCAATTTGCTGGTCAAAGACCAGACCACTTTTTGCGATTCGGCACTGCGTCACTTTAACTGACAATTGCGCGGTCGTGCGACGTGGCTCCCAAACAAAATTGACGTCCTTTTTTTCCCACAAATAGAGCTTTCTTTTGGTGGTATTTGATCACCCCTGCGGTTTTTATTTTTTGAGCTATAAACAAAAATAGAGCGACAATTTTGAAAAAAACGCATTATTTTTTACTTTTTGTTATAATACATATCCCCAAAAATATATAAAAAAACATTTTTTTCCCTCAATTTAGGCCGATACGTATTCTTCTACATATTTTTGGTAAAAAAAATCACAATAAGCGATTATTGATTGGTTTGCGCAAAAGTTATAGCGTTTACAAAATAGGGATAGTTTTATAGCATTTTTATTAATTATTTTTTATTATTTTTATTTTTACTAGTAATGGCGGCGATCTGCAATTTTTATTGTGACTGCGACATTGTCGGGGACCCATCGGACATTTTTGACACATTTTTGGGACCATTGTCATTTATACAGTAATCACTGCTATATAAATGCAGTGATTCCTGTGTAAATGACACTGGCAGTGAAAGGGTTAACCTGTGGGTGGCAGTGTAGGGGTTAAGTGTTCCTAGGGGTGTGTTACTAACTGTGGGGGGGTTGGGCTTTCATTTAGTGTACACTGATCTCTGCTCCAATCACATGGAGCAGAGATCAGCGTCACTAGTTGCTAGGCAGAATGGGAAAATGTTGTTTATACAGCATTTCCTCCATTCGGCCGCTCCGTGAGACGATCGCGGGGATGCCCGCGGCGATCGAGTCCACGGGTCCCGCGACCGGACTCACGGGGGTCCCGACCAGCGCGGGAGCGCGCCGCCGGCGGCGCGCTCCTGATGGCACGGCGGCAACAAATATTGGATGTACATGTACGCCAATATGCCTGCCCGTGCCATTCTGTCGACGTACATCGTCGTGCACTGGTCGGGAAGTGGTTAAGATTAAAAAATAAAACAATTATGTAAAAGTAGTACAAAAATCAATCAGTCCAATTACTAAAAGCTTCAGTACTAAAACAGCGCTGTAGGAAAAGTCTGAGATAGAACCGTGTAAAATTAATAAAAGTCCTTAATGTGCAGAAAAGGTGACAATAGTGGTTTAATCAGCGTTGCAAGGTGATATCGGTGTTTTATTCCAAGTGTTATTAGTATGCCATTCACCAGATTTTCAGAGGCTTTCACCACGTGTAGCACGTCCCCCTAGGGGGTTAAACTCACCAGACAAAGCTGAAAAAAGTGCCTTTAAGGAGGTATTCCCTCTCTAGGTTTACCAATTTTCCATTGCCATCCACTAGGGTCCAGCTGCCAAAAGTGCTCCAAACACGTCATAGAATATAAACAAGAATTTGCACATAGCGTAATTCTGTTTTATTTAAACGTTAGTCACACAGGCTACAAAGACCCCCTATAATAATCTGCGTACATTTATTCAAAGTAATACAGCATTTTAAAAATGTGTGTTCTGTCACCGTATTTTCCAACGTCACTTCCGACTTCAGACGCCCTCTGTTGAAGTCGGAAGTGACGAAATGCGTCAGAGCGTGGCCTACACGACGTTCCCGGAAGTGACGATTGCATTCTACCGCTAACCAGATCCAGGAAGTAACACACATTGTCAGCAAGGAGACACATGCGGACGCTCCTGGCGTTGGAAAATACGGTGACAGAACACACATTTTTTAAATTCTGTATTACTTTGAATAAATGTTCCCACAAATTTTAAGTCCTCCTCATATAATAGCAGCTCCAGTTCCAGTTCTCTTTGAAATTCTACCTGCACAAATTCCACCTCCCCCTTGTCCCATTCACAATGTCACTCCTCTCAACCACCCTTACATAATTCTTGAGATATAGGCACACCCCTCCCCCTATTCTACCTTCCCTGTCCTTCCAATACAAGGAATAGCCCTTGATATTTGCCAGCCAATTGTGTGAGCTGTCAAATCAAGTTTCTGTTGTTCCCACAAATTTTAAGTCCTCCTCGTATAATAGCAGCTCCAGTTCCTCCATTTTATTAGCTAGGCTCTTGGCATTTGTGTATATGCCTCTCAGTTTTGTATAAGTGCATATTATTCTCTCCTCATGTGTTCTCTAGCTTTGTTTTTGATTTGTGCGCGTATTCACCATGGGATTAGATGTTACAGCTGTATTATCACTACTGACTCCACTATTACCTTCTGTCTTTTGCTCACCGATGGCTATTACTTCCTTTAACCCCTACCCCCCCCCCCCCTACCTAGTTTAAAAGCCCCTACAACTTTGTGGCCATCTTTCTTCCCAATAGAGCTGTACCCTCCCTCACATGTTTGCTGTGTCCCCAATATGGCTTCTCGCAAACTGCAGACGAGACTTCTTATGGCTTTCTTTCAACAATGGTTTTCTTCTTGCCACTCTTCCATGAAGGTCAGATTTGTGGAATGCAGGACTAACAGTTGTCCTGTGGTCAGATTCTCCCACCTGAGCTGTGGATCTCTGCGGCTTCTCCAGAGTTACCATGGGCCTCTTGACTGCTTGAAGCTTGGGATATTTTTTTATAACCTAACCCTGCTTCAAATTTCTCCACAACTTTATCCCCGACCTATCTGGTGTGTTCCTTGGCCTTCGCGATGCTGCTTGTTCATTAAGGTTCTCTAACAAACCTCTGAGGACTTCGCAGAACATCTGTATTTATACTGAAAAAAATGACACACAGCCGGACTCTATTTACTAATTAGATGACTTCTGAAGGCAATTGGTTCCACTAGATTTTAGTTAGAGGTATCAGAGTAAAGGGGCTGAATACAAATGTATGCCACACTTTTCAGATATTTATTTGTAATACCTTTTAAAAACCATTTATCATTTTTCTTCCACTTTACATTTATGTGCCACTTTGTGTGGGTCTATCACATAATATCTCAAAAAAATACATTTAAATTTTTGGTTGTAACATGAGAAAATGTGAATACTTTTTCAAGGCATTGTATATGTCTATCAGTCTAATTTCTGACTGTGTGCCTGTCTATCTATCTTTTTATCTACCCAAGCCAAGCTTCCTGTCTACAGCCTCTACACTATTATCTATCTATCTATCTATCTATCTATCTATCTATCTATCTATCTATCTATCTATCTATCTATCTATCTATCCTTTTTAATGTTTCCTCTAGTTAGGCATCCTTGCACAACAGACAAATAATGCTAGTCCTCATTGCACAATAAATAAGGCATTCCAAGCACTACTGATATTACGCAAAGTACAGTAATTCAATACACCAATCAAATGTAACTTTTCAATGGTGTAGAACAGACATAATATATACTTATATTTATAATATACCTTGATCAGTCATTGGTTGTTATGGGTTACCTCAGTGTAAAAATATTCTATTATATATATTTGTGTATATATATATATATATATATATATTTTTTTTTTTTTTTTTTTCTTTAACATGTTAAATGGCTACTCTTTTTAAACCTCATGTAATGTAATAAAATTGAAAGTTTTGGTTACATATTTTTGAAAACATATTTTCCCTTTGCTCCATATAGGCTGAAAACATAATTGTATATATACATATATATATATATATATATATATATAAAAACACACACACACAGTATATATGTGTAAGTATGTATATATACACAGTATATATTCAATATATAAAGTGTATATATAGAACAGTATACAGTATATGATAATATATGTGTGTGTGTGTATGTATATATATATATATATATATATATATATATATATATATATATATATATATATATATACACACACACACACAATATACATGTTTATAAATTTAGATATATATTATGGAGATTAGATATATTTTATGGCGTTTATATAGTCTAGAAATATTCTACAAAAATGTTATTTCTGCAAAAGTATTTCATTTCTCATCTTCAAAACAAAATGTAACTTTTTTTTAGCCTCTTCAAGAACTAAAATCATATGAAAAGGAGACAGTCTGTACATAAGTGTTAAACACAACTAATAGGACGTGCTTGCTTACCTTCAGATAGGGGCTTTCCAGTCTGTTCTGAACTTGGAGAGACAAGTCAGTAATGGATAGGATCCCCATCAGTAGTATCATGAACTTTCTTAATAAGTTCTCCATACCTGACAGTCGAAAACTGTTACTGAGCGATCTGTGAAGCGTCACGAGGAAGACTCAGCTTTTCAAATTCACTTTGGACGAACGGACTTTCTTTTGCACTTTTAAACCTAGAGAATTTTTTCTTTTGGGTGTTAAGGTCCATAAAAGATGCATTCATTCCTTTACAAGCCATGATTGTCCAGATGAGTTAGGCTCAGGACGCTTAATTGGAGCCAGGCCAGCTCCTTCCAAACCTCCCCCTTTGCTCTAAATGAAACCAAAATATTTTGAAGTTCAGCCCAGTTTTCTGAAGTGTGTCAATAGCTCTTTAAATGAAAGCAAACCCGGAGCAGGACATCAAAGAGGCCAAGAAGGTGGATGGTTGGAAGTTAGGTTTACTTATTTACTGTTGGGTCAACTTTGACAACTGCTCCTGCTACCATACAGGAGATGGGGGCTGTAGAACGTACCAACGTAAACCACCATATTCTATATATAATCTTTATCTTATTTTTAGAGTTTATTTAATTTAAAATAGTAAGTATAATATATACAGTGGGAAAAATAATTATTTGATCCCCTGCAGATTTTGTAAGTTTGCCCACTTACAAAGAAATTAAGGATCTTTAATTTTTATCATAGGTCTATTTTAAATCATAAAGATAGAATATTAACCAAAAATCCAGATAAAACACATACAAATTTTATAAACTGAATTGCAGTTCAGTGAGTAAAATAAGTATTTGATCTCCTACCAACCAGCAATACTTCGACATGAAGACAACTCGTCATGTGTATAAAAGATATCTGTTTATGGAATCTTTCTTCCATTCAAACCACACCATCATGGGCAAGACCAAAGAGCTGTCAAAAGACGTCAAGGACAAAATTATAGACCTGCACAAGGCTGCAATGGGCTATAAGACCATTAACAAAAAGCTTAGTGAGAAGAAGACAACTGTTGGAGCGATTATTCTCAAATCAAAGAAATACAAAATAGCTATCAATGAGCCCTTGGTCTGGAGCTCCATCCAAGATTTTGCCTCATGGGCTAATGAGAAAAGTGAGGGAATAGCACCGAACTACATAGGAGGAGCTTGTGAATGATCTCAAGGCAGTTGGGACCACAGTCACCAAACAAGCCATAGGTAACAACCAAAAATCCAGAAAAAAAACACATGTACAAATGTTATAAATTGAGTTGTAGTTCAGTGAGTAAAATAAGTATTTGATCCCTAAGCAAAACATGACTTAGTACTTGGTGGAGAAACCCTTGTGTGAAAGCACAGAGGTAAGACATTTCTTGTAGTAGGTTACCAGGTTTGGGCATAGGAGGGTTAAGGTTTCTTGGCTCGAAGTTTCAGCTCCCTCCATAAAATTTTTAATGTGCTTCTTCTTGAGCCACTACTTTGTTGCCTTGGCTGTATGTTTTGGGTCATTGTCATGCTGGGAAGACCCATCCAGGACCTATCTTTAGTGTTCTGGCTGGGGGGGTGAGCCAGGGGGAGAGAAGCAGCAGTACTTTGATCTTCCCAATGGCTGTGGGGGGGGGGGGGGGAGTGTGCCAGTGCAACTCTTATCATTGAAGGCTGTTCTCCCAGCACAGCCAGAAAACAGATCATGCTGGGATAGATGTGGCTCTGATGCCTAGCATAGTCAGTTTGATATAAGAAAGCAGAGGGACTGGCAGGATCACCAGGTAATTCACACAAAGGAAGCAACCCAAAGATACTTTTTAGCACAAGTACATGGAACAACAGGTACATATCAGGAATATGAAATGTTGCCGTAACATATTCTTTTAGACTCCAAACAAAAAATGTACTGTTTGGCAGCTTACCAATCATTAGATGTGGTGGCTGCAATAGTTTTCTTTTTTAAGGGCCAGTTCACACTAGAACATGCACGTTCCTATGCAATCCCGCACATTCTGGTTTTAACAGCCCACTCATTACATTGAGTTGCCAAACGTACTGGAACCTGGAGAAAATGGTATAAGTACTGTACTACGTTTTCAGATCATGACCTCGGGACCATGTGGTTTGGTGGCAGCAAATGTGCTGGGTTTGTGAAATGCGTATGGGGTGCCATCACCAATTGATGGCACCTTTGCACGTCTAGCAAGGGCAGTGCAATCAGATGTGGTGTGGAAAAGCCGCACGGGTCGTGTCTTTTTTTCACCTCGTTCTAGTGTGAATCAGTCCTTAGGCTTTCTTTCCCTCTGTTTTCACCTGGTGATGTGACCAGCAACACACTCCCTGCGTTAGGGCTGATTCACACTAGAGAACAGTGCGTTTAGTGCTCTGTTCTTGCACTGCAGGTGAATGTGATACCCTTGTGAGATGTAGGCAGGTGCCAATAATACTTATTGGAACCCCAAACGTATCTCTCAAGCACAGCTACCATGTAGAGAGCATGATTCAGCCAAACTGACAGAGCCTGTTGAGAAAGGCAGAATGCGGCCTCACTGTCTTGTACCCAGCAGGTAGATGTCCAGAGAAGTTGTAAACCCTTCGCTTTCTCTCCTGGTCAGGAACCTTTCCCTGACACTACCCAGATAGCAAGAATAACTTGCCACAAATTTGTGGCAATGTTGAACTGTAAGTCTTAACTCTACGTGGTATAGATTCAAGAAGGTGTTGGAAACATTCCTCAGAGATTTTGGTCCATATTGACATGATAGCATTACACAGTTGCTGCAGATTTGTCAGCTGCACATCCATGATGAAAATCTCCCATTCCACTACATCCCAAAGGTGTTCTATTGGATTGAGATCTGGTGAGTGTGGTGGCCATTGGAGTACAGCGAACTCATTGTCATGTTCAAGAAACCAGTGATGAGATGATTTGAGCTTGGTGACGTGGTGCAGTATCCTGCTGAAAGGAGAAATCAGAAGATGGGTACACTGTAGTCATAAAGGGATGGACATGGTCAGCAACAATACTCAGGTAGGCTGTGGTGTTTAAATGATGCTCAACTGGTACTAAGGGGCCCAAAGTGTGCCAAGAAAATATCCCCCACACCATTACACCACCACCAGCCTCAACCATTGATACAAGGCAGTATAGATCCATGCTTTCATGTTGTATGCCAAATTCTGACCCTAGCACCTGAATGTTGCAGTTAAAATCGAGACTCATCAGACCAGGTGTCATTTTTCCAATTTTTTTATTGTCCAATTTTAATGAGCCTGTGTGCAATGTAGCCTCGGTTTAGTGTTCTTAGCTGACAGGAGTGGCACCCGATGCGGTCTTCTGTACTGTAGCCCATCTGCTTCAAGGTTCGATCTGTTGTGCGTTCAGAGATCGTATTCTGCATACCTTGGTTGTGGCGAGTGGTCATTTGAGTTACTGTTGCCTTTCTATCATTTCCAACCAGTCTGCCCATTCTCCTCTGACCTCTAATATCAACAAGGCATTTTCCTCCATACAGCTGCTGCTCACTGGATATGTTCTCTTTTCAGGCCATTCTTTGTAAACCCTAAAGATGGTTGTGTGTGAAAATCCCAGTAGATCAGCAGCTTTTGAAATACTCAGGTCAGCCCTTTTGGCATCAACAACCATGCCATGTTAAAACTCACTTAAATTCCATCTATTTTGATGCTCAGTTTGAATTTCAGCAAGTCGTCTTTGCCACGTCTAGATGCCTAAATGAATTGAGTTGCTGCCATGTGATTGGCTGATTAGCAATTTGTGTTACCAAGCAAATGAACAACAGGTGTATCTAATAAAGTGGCCAGAGAGTGTATATATATATATATATATATATATATATATATATATATATATATATATATATATATATATATATATATATATATATATATATACACCTACATACACATATACACACACAGTATCTCACAAAAGTGAGTACACCCCTCGCGTTTTTTTGTAAATATTTTATTATATCTTTTCATGTGACAACACTGAAGAAATTACACTTTGCTACAATGTAAAGTAGTGAGTGTATAGCTTGTATAACAGTGTAAATTTGCTGTCCCCTCAAAATAACTCAACACACAGCCATTAATGTCTAAATATGAGTGGTGCCAACATTGCTGCAGAGGTTGAAGGGGTGGGGGGGTCAGCCTGTCAGTGCTCAGACCAAACGCTGCAAATGCATCAAATCGGTCTACATGGCTGACATCCTCTTCTAAAGATGATGCACACGGAAGCCTGCAAACAGTTTGCTGAAGACAAGCAGACTAAGGACATGAATTACTGGAACCATGTCCTGTGGTCTGATGAGACCAAGATGAACTTATGCCACGTACACACGAGCGGATTGTATGGCGTACTTAGTCCGTCGAAACACATTTCAGCGGACAATCCGCTCGTGTGTGGGCTTCAGCTGACTTTTTCAGCGTGCAGTCCGGAGTACTAAGAATTTCGTTTTTTTCGAAATTCTGTCCGTCGTACTTTGGTTTCAGCGGACAATACGGTCGTCAGTATGCTAGTTCGACGGACTAAGTATGGCGCATGCCCAGAAAGGATTTACACGGCGGAAGGGTGCTTTGCTGTGTCTTTGACTTCCTATTTCTAGTCCCGTCGTACGTGCTGTACACGTCATTGCGCAAGCTTTCGACTGACTGTTTGTGTATCCGTGTGTGGTCAAGTCCGTTCAGTGGAAACTACGACGGATTGTCCGTCGGATTGTATGACGGACTAAGTACGCCATACAATCCGCTCGTGTGTACGCGGCATTATTTGGTTCAGATGGTGTCAAGTGTGTGTGGCGGAAACCAGGTGAGGAGTACAAAGACAAGTGTGTCTTGCCTACAGTCAAGCATGGTGGTGGGAGTGTCATGGTCTGGGGCTGCATTAGTGCTGCCAGCACTGGGGAGCTACAGTTCATTGAAGGAACCATGAATGCCAACATGTACTGTGACATACTGAAGCAGAGACTGGGCTGCAGGGAAGTGTTCCAACATGATAATGACCCCAAACACACCTCCAAGACGACCACTGCCTTGCTAAAGAAGGTGAGGGTAAAGGTGGTGGACTGGCCAAGCATGTTTCCAGACCTAAGCCCTATTGAGCATCTCAGAAGGTGGAGGAGCACAATGTCTCTAACATCCACCAGCTCTGTGATGTCATCATGGAGAAGTGGAAGAGGACTCCAGTGGCAACCTATGAATTGACACTTTGGGCCCAATTTGGACATTTTCACTTAGGGGTGTGCTCACTTTTGTTGCCAGGCGTTTACACATTAGTGGCTGAGTGTTGAGTTATTTCGAGGGGACAGACAATTTACACTGTTACACAAGCTGTACACTAATAATATTATATATATATATATACACACACACACACACAGTATACAGATGTAGCACCCTGTTGTTTAAGCAGGGTTTCTAACCAATTTAGTCTGCCAGGTAGTAATTGTCCTGGCTAATGTTTAGGAGATTCACTGATTTCCGCCTAATTCTGGAATTGCTGCAATTTTTCTCTTCTGTCACTAGATGGCATTATAGCTGGTGACATTAGATAGACAAAGGCATTGCAAGGACAGATTATGAATGAATGGGTTGTCCCAGCCAATGGGAAAGGGATTCTTTAAGTCCCTTGGCCCGCAGGGAGAGCCTATTTATTTGAATGGAGTCAGGTGATTGGGGTTCTGTGCCACCTGGACGGCTGTCTGGGTGGACGTGTGTTATGTTGCCCAAGGGCTGCTAGGCCAAAAGCCTGAGGCTGATTCTGGGGACACCTGGCTGCTAGGCTGCCCGAGGCCTATCCAGGAGCAGGAGAAGCAGCGTAGGGTTGGGACTGCAGGATTGGAGTCTAACCGAGTTGAGAAGTTTCAGCCGGACGGAGAACCAGTTGTGGTTGGAGGTAGAGGGGAAGCTGTCGCCACTAAGGGACTGTCCACCTTGTTAGCGGAGATTACTGTGAGTAAGCTGAAGCAAGTATCAGAGCAGTCTTTTCACCAGCCGGGGACGGTGATGTGTAAAGCATCAGCAGGTGCCAAGCCAGGGACCCAGCAGGATAGCTGGGGTAATGCTTAAGGAGTATACAGCGGGATAGCTGTGGAAGAGCTCAGGGCATCCAGTGACTACTGAGATCTGGAAGTCTAGTGAGAGACTGGGAGCTCAGTGGGATAAGTAAAAGGACTGTTCCGTGTTACCAAAAGTTATGGATAACTACTGTTGGTGACTGTTACAAGATTTGTTGCCATAGGAAATAGTGGTCCTACCTATACAGAAGCGGTGTCCTGCTGGATGCCTTCCACTGTATAGCTGTCTACCTATAGAAGTCTCAGAGTCTGCCAATTGTCATTGCATCTACTTAAGGGTCTCCTGGCCCTAACCCTCTCTCTCGCAGTTCTTGTTCAATAGACAACAAATCTCTTTGCATTCAAAAAGTGTCTGATGCCCATCACTTCAGCTTGTATTACACCCACCATGCCTAGTAACCCACTCTACAAGGAAGGATGTCAGCTTTCCCTAACCCTTGAAGTCACCATTAGGCCTCTTGGGCTCCGGACCTTGCTACACCAGAATCTTCCAGAGGGCAGGGGGAAGCAGTCAAACCCACAGTCAGTTAAGCCCAAAGCAATCACAAAATACTTCCCGGATTACAGGGGAGCCAAACACTACATTTACCTAGCCTTTCTAGCAACTTATGTAGGAGGGTGCTACAAGAAGAAAAAAAGTTACTATGGAGGAAAAGTGACTCTGCCAACATGCAAAATTTGAAGGATCTATGCAAGGTAATAAGAAAGTTATGCCCACTTTTGCATTACTTTTGGTACAGCCCTCGTATGTTTAGTGCCTTCATTGCAGATTTTTGCAATCACCAATGCTAATCATAATTTAGCCTGATGTTTGGTCTAACAACCACTATTATAAAATGTAGCCTGTGCAAGTGATTTATCCAGTCTTGCTGGCCAAAGGGGCATAGGTAATTTTACACAATTTACTGGGCTCTAAGGGTCCTTTCACACGGGGCGGATCAGTTCTGATCCGCCCCGTGGATGTCCGTTTGCTCAGCGGGGATCACTCCGCCGATCCCCGCTGAGCAGGGAGATGACAGGTCTGTCTCCGCACACTGTGCAGGGACGGACCTGTCACAGCGCCGCTCTCCCCTATGGGAGATCGGATGACGACGGACCGCAGTGCCCGTCGTCACCCGATCCGATCCGCAGACGGATGGAAAAATAGCTTTTTCCTCCGTCACACTTTTTCGGATCGGAGCGGGTCGGATGTCAGCGGACATGTCACCGCTGACATCCGACGCTCCATAGAGCTCTATGGAGCACCCGTTCAGGTCCGCCTGAAAAACTGACAGGCGGGCCTGAATGGGACGTTAGTGTGAAAGGGGCCTTATGGTCCTGGCATGGCTGCTGTGAGAGCAAGTTCCTGGTCTTCTCTGCATTTCAATATTTTGAAAGGCCTTTTATTGACAGTTCTCTAAAAAAATCCGACATCATTGTTTATTTTTCTAATATGGTCTCTATGTAACGGAGCTGTGGAAAAGGATGAGCCACTGGGGAGATGTCCCAAACTATCTGTCAGTTAACGTCAACTGACAGGCAAAGTGTGTAGAAAGGGAGTCCACAAACTAACACTATGATGACTTGAATTCTTTACTCTTCTATACTCTAAATTACTTTAAAATTAAACAAGACTTCCAACCAGGATTCCATCATACTTACACAATCTCATGTTATGTCTGAATGCTGCTGGTGAGCTAAAACTAGACCTGCACTTAATTGCTAGTACCTGATTGGACCCCCTTTTGCCTTCAGAACGACCTTAATTGTTTATGGCACAGATTCTGCAAGGTTTTGGAAACATTCCTCAGAGATTTTGGTCCATATTGACATGATGGCATCACGCAGTTGCTGCAGATTTGTCGGCTGCGCATTCGTGATGGCGATCTCCTGTTCCACCACATCCCAAAGGTGCTCTACTGGATTGAGATCTGGTGACTGTGGAAGCCATTGGAGTACAATAAACTCATAATCGAGAAACCAGTGGTGAGATGATTTGAGCTTTGTGCATTATCCTGCTAGAAAGAGCCATCAGAAGATGGGTACACTGTTGTCATAAAGGGATGGACATGGTCAGCAACAATACTCAGGTAGGCCGTGGCATTTAAACAATGCTCATTTGATACTAAGGGGCCCAAAGTGTGCCAAGAAAATATCCCCCACACCATTACACCACCAGCCTGAGCCGTTGATACAAGACTGGGATGGATCCCATGCTTCCATTTAGTTCACATCAGATTCTGACCCTACCATCTGAATGTAGCCACTGAATTTCAGACCAGGCAGCATTTTTCCAATCTTCTATTGTCCAATTTTGGTGAGCTTGTGCGAATTGTAGCCTCAGTTTCCTGTTCTTAGCTGACAGAAATGGAACCGGGTGTGGTCTTCTGCTGCTGTAGCCTATTTGCTTCAAGGTTCGATGTGTTATGCATTCAAAGATGGTATTCTGCATACCTTAGTTGTCACGAGTGGTTATTTGTGTTACTTTTGCCTTTCTATCATCTGAAACCAGTCTGCCCATTCTCCTCTGGCCTCTGATATTTTCTCTTTTTCTGACCATTTTCTGTAAACCCTGAAGATGGTTGTGTGTGAAAATGCCAGAATGTCAGAAGTTTGTGAAAGCATCGACCACCATGCAGCAGAGTCAGAGTCTTAAGCAACGATAGATTCTCGAAAATTGCGATATAAATCATCAAAGATCAAAGTATCTAATGTAGCACTGACTCCTGAAGGAGCGGCTGGTTTGATTTGGGCCTGCACTCTGGTAATAACACCCCACTAACCTGGCTCTCTATCCCCTTGACACAGCTGTGGTGCAATACAATACCGTATAATATAATACAATGCAAGGTACCTGTATTATAACCTCAGAATCCACTGGCTCCACCTGCTGGGAGAAAACAGTACGCCACACAACTGGATGCTTAAACAACAGTGTATTTTACTGCAAAAATATTCAAAGAGGTGATTACAGTAATTGTGCTGTCATCCCAACATAGGATGACAGTACAATGGAATTCAATATAAACAATATCAAAAAAATATACATATAGATAAATACCCGGGAGCTCCCCCTTACTTTTTAAGCTATGCGTGAGAGTAAAGTACATGGTCTTTGGTCTTCTTGTCTTCGCTAGCTAAAATAATTCCTTATGATTTGTAATCCACAGGTTAAAGTAGGTTAAGTTGAGGTAAAGATGCTCCTGATATAACTTCAGTACTTATACTACAAGGCTTTGGATATCAGAGTAGGTAGGCCTCAAGTCTGCTCAGTATAAGTTGCTCTGCTCCTCCTCCGTGGAACTATAAATCCCAGTGAGGCCTGTGTATGAGTCTAACTGCGTGTGAAAGTTAATAAACTGTGGTCCGTGACCCGCTCACCAACTGGATCGGAGCTCCGTGTAATAGCTTTTGGTCCGGTGACTGCAGCTTGTTTCTCCGTCAGCTGGGCCCGTGCTCCGTTCTGCTCTGCTGGGTGAGCTCGGTCCTCCGATGCTCAAACGAGTGTCTCTGGATCTCTCCAATCCGGTCACTGTATCTCTGGCACCGTCAGATCACTCGCACAAACAAGCGAGATTTGCGCTCCGCAAAGGCTGTGGGCCCTGTCTCCGGGAGGACCTTCACACAGATCCTCACAGGCTGGCCATGCGATCCCAAGAGACCTAAAATGGCCGCTCAGGGTCCTTTTATGTCCTACCCAGCATGCACTGCCAGAGAAAGTGTTCATGGGTAGGTCATCAAACCTCCTGTGTAAAAGGGTCAACCTTCT
Source organism: Lithobates pipiens (assembly GCF_037356315.1). NCBI lineage: Eukaryota > Metazoa > Chordata > Amphibia > Anura > Ranidae > Lithobates > Lithobates pipiens. The sequence continues at coordinate 194,425,267 of NW_027507685.1, forward strand.
TATCAAAACAACAGTCACTTCCTGTATATGTCTTTTGTGCTTTCTTCAAAGCAATAAACATTTAAGTTCAGTACCAGTATTTGGCCGCTAGATGGCGCCAAATACTAAGCCATAGAAATGTCCATAGACTTTTGATTATTACATGGAAACACACATTAATAAACAAGCATGTCAGCGCTACACTAATAATGCAGACGGTGTCAACAATTAGCCAGACACACAGGTAGAGGGTGAGACACTATTGGTGAAAAGCATATGTAGCAACCATAACCCTCAATGGGGGGGCCCTGACTTTTGGGCTTACTGGTAACCTCCGCTTGGCTTGTTCTTCCAGGTCTAGGGGTTCCCAGGTTTAGTACCCAACAACTTTGGACGCTGACACCATAAAAGTCCTTTAGAATGGTTTTTATTTGCAGAGGTAACATCCAACAAACACAGTCTTATATGGGAACAGAGGGCAAGGGTGAAGAAACTCAGGCACCTTGAACTGCTAATCATGAGAAAGTCTCTAATGCAACCCAGAGAGTAGCCACTCACAGCTGGGCACTTCAAAGCTGAACAAATCTCTAGCCAGAGATTATGGCAGTCAGCACTTTAATCCAGAACTTGCAAAGTCTCTGACCTTGAATAAATTTGCAACCGAAAGTGAACAGGAACCTTTCCTCAGTACCTGGAACGTTCTCTGTCTCCTTGGCAGTACTGGAAAAATGTGGATTTGTTAGTGTCCTTGGCAACCCAGAAACCAGGCACTTCTTGGGATGCCAGCTTGTTGGCCCTCCTCCGAAGAGTCCTTCCCCATTTGCTTGCACGAGCTGCGGTGCCCCTCCAAGTTGAGAGCACACCCGGACGCCTTGAACCCTCCCTCAGTTACTGCGCCTCTGACCAGTCAGTTCTGAGACTCGGGAACAGATGGATTCTTACCCCAGACCATGCGGGTCTAATGGGGCTAGTCAAACTGACCATGTTGCGGGGCGGCATACGCTCCCGTGACAGGGACCCCTCGCGGGGCTACCCTGGTCCTGATTCAGGAACAGGCAGCTCTGACCTAACGAAGCCTAAACACGTGACTTCAACATCTTAAGTACCCCTCCCCAGACTCCTCAGCGGGGCCAGACACACCCACTGATTGGCTCCAGAGAACACTGATACTCATAGCGCCCAACCAGGCTTGGTTCTGGGCCTGTCATGTACACCTAACTGTACACATGACCAGGCAGAACCCTAACACAGCCCAGCCAAACTTATGCCAAAGTTAAACCTGCACAATCAACCCTCAGAACCCCTTTACTGTTCTGAGGAAAAAAACTAAATTTGTACATAGCGGACACCTTGTCAAAAGTGTCGCCGCTACACATATAACAAGAGCGTAAGTTTATTGAACCTGAGATACTTTAACCACTTGAGATCCGCGCTATAGCCAAATGACGGCTACAGCGCGGATCTCCTTTGCCGGGACAACGTCTATTGACGTCGTCCCGTGCACGAGCGGCCTGCGCGCCCCCTGAGGGGCGCGCGCGGTGCGCTCTGTGACCGGCGAGTCCGTGAGACTCGCCTGATCACCGATCCGTGCAAGGGATCGATCCCGACCCCTTATCACGTGATCAGCTGTCAGCCAATGACAGCTGATCATGTGATATAACGGAGCCGGTAATCGGCTATTATTTATAGAAAAAAAAAAAGCCGATCACCGGCGGCCGTGATCGGGACATCAGTCCCGATCACGGCCAGGCCTGCTTGTGCCCACCTGCCCCCTGCCAGTGCCCACCTGCCCCCTCCAAGTGCCACAATAATAAAATGTAAGTGCACCCCGTCAGTGCCACCCAGCAGTGCCCATAGTGCCACCCAGCAGTGCCCACAGTGCCACCCAGCAGTGCCCACAGTGCCACCCAGCAGTGCCACCCACAGTGCCCACAATCTGCCTCAAAGGTGCTGCACCCCAGTGCCACTTATCCGTGCCCATCAGTGTCATCTACCAGTGCCCAGCAGTGCCGCCCATCAGTGCCCAGCAGTGCCACCTATCAGAGCCACCTATCAGTGCCACCTATCAGTGCCCATCAGTCCCATCTATCAGTGGTACCTATCAGTGCCCATCCGTGCCACCCATCTGTGCCACCCATCCGTGCCATCTTATCTGTGCCCATCTTTGCCTATCAGTGCCGCCTTATCTGTACCTATCGGTGCCGCCTTATCTGTGCCTACTAGTGCCGCCTTAACTATGCCTATCAGTGCCCACCAGTGCAGCCTATCAGTGCCCACCAATGCAGCCTATCAGTGCCCACCAATGCAGCCTATCAGTGCCCACCAATGCAGCCCATCAGTGCCCACCAGTGCAGCCTATCAGTGCCGCCTAATCAGCGCACTTCAATGAAGGAGAAAAATGACCCGTTTGCAAAATTTTATAACAAACTATTAAACATGATTTTTTTTTTTTTTGCATCTTTTTTTGTTTGTTTAGCAAAAAATAAAACTCCGAGCTGTAACTAAATACCACCAAAAGAAAGCTCTATTTGTGGGAAAAAAATGATAAAAATTTCATTTGGGTACAGTGTTGTATGCCCGCGCAATTGTCATTCAAAGTGCATCAGCGCTGAAAGCTGAAAATTGGTCTGGGACTGAGGGGGGTTTAAGTGCCCAGTAAGCAAGTGGTTAACTTAAGTTAGGGATGGGTCAAACGGACCCCTGTTCGGTTCGCACTAGAACTTTTGAACACTGCGAAAGTTCGGACCCGAGTAACAAACCCCCATTAAAGTCAATGGGACCCGAACTTCAAAAATCAAAAGTACCCATTTTGAAGGCTTATATGCAAGTAATTGGGCATACAACGGTTATAGGGGTCTCGGTCCTGCCCTGGGGGACATGTATCAATAAAAAAAAAGTTTGTGAAAAACTGAATTTTTAAATAAGCAGTGGTTTTTTGATTCTTAAAGTGAAAGCATAAAAATGATCTGTACCATGCCTAGAATCCGCTGCAGCAATAATTGCATCTATAAAGCCAAAATGGCACTTTCCCTGCAAGCTGCCTTTATTTATTTTGCTCATTTTATTTTTGGGGAGCCAGTGTGTATGATGAGGCCACAATGTAGTGCACTGGGAACAAGATTAGAGATTTTTTGGATAAATTCTGGTGTCACTTTGACTTTGTATAGACTTAACAGGTGTGTAAAAATTGGTCTTTGGGTGTTTTCCCATCCTAACCCTATAGAGGTAATCTTGATGAATGCAAGAATTGGCCTTGCTGTAAAAAATTGCAATGATATGCACCTGTCAAACAGGTGCAGAAAAATTGCTCTTTGGGTGTCGGCGTTGCCTTCCCACTGTAACCCTATAAAGGTGCTCATGATGAAGTAAAAAAGAAAAATTACAAAGATATGCATATGGTTGGTGTTTTTGCCACGTTTGATGTGCCTGAGACACAGTTTGCAGATAGCAACAGTGAGATCTGATGCAGAAGTGCTGAAAAGGCCCAGACAGCTGAGCTATGGGGAGTGGGAGATAACAGCTGCAAAATGTGGAATAGGGTGGCTGCTCTCTACTCTTTCTTGATGTCGGCCTCCTTGGGGTTGTGCTGTCTCATCTTCAGTTTCCTCCTCTGCTCTGCATCTGGCACCCACGTTGCATCAGTGACCGCATCATCATCTCCATCTCCTCCATCTTCATCATTACCACTGGAGACAAATTGGCAATACGCTGCGGCTTGGAGAACATGACTGCCAATTTGTCTATCAGTGTTGCTCCCTCTCTCTAGGCTCATGTTCCTGTCATCCTCAACCTCAGAACCAACATCTGAATCCAGTAATGGCTGGGCATCATCAAGGTGCAAATGGCTGACGCTGTGGTCAAATAACTCAGCTGACTCCTCCATGGCTGATGTTGGGGCTATGGCAGGAATAGATGTGTACAAGGAGGAAGGTTTATCCACTCTGGCAACTGCAGGGGACTGCAAACTTGTCTCTGCTTGCATGACAGAGGATGAGGAGGATGAGGAGGATGAGGAAGGTTTAGTAAGCCAGTCCACCATCTCCTCTGCATGCTGTGGCTGATTAGCACAGGCAAACGCACCATCTCCTCTGCATGCTGTGGCTGATTAGCACAGACAAAGGCACTAAACAGGGGAAATTATGCCCTGCCTGAGGACAGACCTCCATGTCCACCTTTGCCTGTGGACAAATTTGTTGCTGGCCCTCTTACAGTGCCAAGGGAATGTCTGCTTCTCAGACACAGAACTATATTGCGTTAAACTGGCAGTAATGCACACATAACAATATGGCATTAAACTGTCAGTAACGCACACAGAACTATAGGGCGTTAAACTAGCAGTAACGCACAGAAAACTTTATGGCGCTAAACTGTCAGTAACGCACAAAACTGTGTGGCATTAAACTGGCATTAACACACAAAACTATATGGCTTTCAACTGGCAGTAATGCACACAGAACTATGTGGCGTTAAACTGGCAGTAACGCACACAGAAGTATATGGCATTAAACTGGCAGTAACACAATCAAATAGATGGTGTTCAACTGTCACTACACTGATGCTATCTGAACTGTCCCTACTCTAGCGATACACTAAGGTACAGATTGCTGACACGGTCTCACTATACTACACTGAAACTATCTGAGCTGCCCCTACTGCCCTAGTGTCCAATCATGACTCTGACAGTGCTCTGCGCCCTGATTGGCTGAAGCTTTCACTGCTTCAGCCAATTAGGGCTTGCAATGCACTGTTCTGCGCCGCAATACATTGTGGTTGATTCGGGGGGGGGGGGGGGGGTGGGGGGTGAACAAACGGTTGAATGACTCATTTGTTCCACTGTTCGTCATGCGTTCGAACAGCAAAAGTTTGGTCCAAACTCATGCTCGGGTGGAACCGTTCACCCATCCCTCTACACTAATGTAAAGATTACTGACACGGTCTCACTACACTACATTGAATGTTTCTGAGCTGTCCATACTCTACAGTAATGTATGTATGAATGACATGGTCTCACTACACTACAGTGAAACTATCTGAGCTATCCCTACTCTAGCTGCACACTATGCAAAGCTGAATGATGGTCCTCCTCACTACACTCACACTATCCCTAGACTGACACTAAACTACACTGACAATTGAAGCAAAATAGCACAGTATAGCACACTACCTAACTAAAAGCGCTGAACAGAGCTCTGTTCTATCTCTCTTCATGCCAAAATCACACTGAAAATGGCTGCCATTGACAGAATACGTTTATACTGTGGGGCGGGAATGAGCGATGATTGGATAAAGTCGTGATGACAGTGTCCAATCATAACTCTGACAGTGCTCTGTGCCCTGATTGGCTGAAGCTTTCACTGCTTCAGCCAATCAGGGCTTGCCATGCACTGTTCACCGCCGCAATGCATTGTGGTCAGTTGGGGGGGGCCGAACAAATGGTCAAACGACCCGTTTGTTTGGCTATTTGCCAAACGTCTGAACAGCGAAAGTTCGGCCCGAACTTATGCTCGGGCCAAACCGTTCGCCCATCCCTAACTAAAGAGTCAGATAAATAAAAGGAGATCTCCAAACCCAAGAGGACAGATCAGTATCTGGGGAAAGATAGTATAGAGAACTAATCAACACAGATGCAAGCCATAAAAAGCACATAAGATCTATTTAATAAGCAGGTTAACTGCTTCAGATCCGGTGCTATAGCCAAATGACGGCTACAGCGCGGACCTACTTTGCCGGGAGTACGTCAATAGATGTCCTCCCGTGCCCGAGCAGCCTACACGGCGCGTTCTGTGATCAGCGAGTCTATGAAATTCGGCTAATTACAGATCGGAGTAAGAAGTCGATCCCGACCCTTTACCACGTAATAAGCTCTCAGCTCTCCTCAATGACAGCTGATCATATGATATAAACAGGACGATAATTGGCTATTTTTTCTCCTCATGCTGATAGCCAGTGCCCCTACCACTGCCCACCAGTGCCACCTACCAGTGCCCACAGTGCCACCCATCAGTGTCAGAAATCAGTTCCTCATAAATAGTGCTCCCCATCAGTGCCACCTATCAGTGACCATCAGTAACATCTATCAGTGCCCATCAGTGCCATCTTATAAGTGGCCATCAGTGCTGCTTTATCTGTGCCCATCAGTACTGCCTTATCTGTGCCCATCAGTACCGCCTTATATGTCCCCATCAGTACTGCCTTATCTGTCCCCATCGGTGCCATCTCATCTGTGCCTATCAGTACTCATCAGTGCAGCCTATCAGTACCCACCAGTGGAGCCTATTAGTGCCCACCAGTGCCACCTCATCAGCGCATATCAATGAAGGAAAAAAATTACCTGTTTGCTAAATTTTCAAACAATCTATGAAACATGATTTTTCTTTTTCTAAATTTTTCATCTTGTTTTTTTTTGTTTGTTTAGCAAAAAATAAAAACCCCAGCTGTGATTAAATACCACCAAAAGAAAGCTATATTTGTGTGAAAAAAATGATAAAAATGTAATTTGGGTACAGTGTTGCAGGACCGTGCAATTGTCATTCAAAATGCGTCAGCGCTGAAATTGGTCTGGACAGGAGGGGGGGTTTAGGTGTCCGGTAAGCAAGTGATTAAATAGAGAGGACCCACCTATATCATATAAGTATGGCATATATCCCCATTTGGGGTGCCTGTCATTAGGGCCCTGGCAGTTAGCACAGAGTAACCAATGGTAGATCTGCAACAATATATAAGGGGATAGGGAAATATCAGAGCAAGTCCAATTATGATAAGTGCAGCACCTAATGCCCAAGGCCTAGGGAGTAGGCTAGAGGTAGACAAATCATTTCACATAGTTTAACATAGGTAATATACACAACAGCACCTGAGGCCCACCTGTATACATGTACATTAAAAAAACTGAAAAAAGGGTGCGGGAAGGGGCCTAAGGGGCTGTCTTGTATATATCTCCAAAGCTGCAATAAGACAATGTCTCCATTCTGAAATCGGAAAACAATGCTGGAAAAAGATTGATGCCATAAAAAGACACAAACCGCAATAAACAGACCCAGCATGCAGGCTACTGGCGATAACTAACAGATAAAAACAGAAAAAGATAAATAGCAAAGTAAGAATGAGGAGAAAGAAAAAAAAGAGGGGGGAATGGCCACCTAATAGAAAGTAGGCCCCACCCCAGGGGGATCCAAGGCTACCACGGGTAGACTATACAGCTATTTCATAAGTCCAGAAAGTGAGTAGGCAGGCTCATTATTGGATACTGGTCCAACCAGGGTTGCCAAATGCAAAAAAATATTATCCTGGGGGTCCATGAGTATCACTGTAAGCTTTTTGTTCACCATGACTGAGTCATTCTTAAGGAGATTGTAGCCGTATTAGTGCACTTGCAGCAACACTGTTGAGTACTAGAGATGAGTTCAGGTGTTCTCTGTAACTCTTTTCTATTTGAACTTCAAAGTTGCACTCTCTTTTATTCCATTGACTCAGTATGGGCATGTGTCCACATAAGGGCACTGATGTCACTAGCCAGTCAATGACCCATTTAACAGATGACTGGACCAAAACAGAGAACAACTTTGAACTTTGGATAGAGGGGAGTTTGGAGGATGAACAGGTTCATCTCTATCGAGTACACACGATAGATGAGCTCAAGCTCATCTCCATTGAGGATCACAATACTCAACTGGACTGAATTGGTAAAATTGAGGACACCTTTTTAGAATGAAAAATGTTTCTATACACCTTTTTTGCATGAGGTATTGTTTATTGCCTAAAAGCTGATAGCTAAGTTGTGGATTCAAGTTAGGGTGCCTACCTTGAAATTATGAAAAGTGGAGATTAATAAAATGCTCCTGTAGTTGAAACTGATGACCACAGAGGTTGCCTGAAAAAAAATTCAGAAAATTTGGGTTATGTGGCAGGCACATGAATTGATTGATGATTTATCAATGTAGCACTGACCCCCAAAAGAGCTGCTGGTTTTATTGGACTTACCGTTACCTTCTTGTCTACTTCTCTGTCTAGGGGTTCCTGTGGTAGATGGCCCAAAGAAATGTGAAAACTGCCACTGAATCTTCTTTTGGGTTATTTATTTGAAACAGAAACAAAGTCTTTTGATAAGGATAGAGGGTTAGGAGCGAGTTCAGGTACTTTAGACTGCAAAAATCAAAGGAAGTCCTCATAGAAAATCCAGAGAATAACAACGAGCGTTTCACAACTGGATTTTTCAACCACCGGATAGACCTCCTCTCACTAGACCTAACAGCCGGTAAGGTATTTGACAAAGTCTCTGCCACAGACTTGTGAAGTACACTTGAGCATAGGATATTTGACTAAGTCTCTGAGGGACGTAGACAAATTTAGAGAGCTATCATACGGTACCAGTATCTCTCAGCCAATCCAGCGATACCATATGAGTGTTGATGCAGGTAGCGTCCTTCAACCTAGCCTCCAGGCTCCATCAGAAAAGCCAGCCTTGCGCACGGCCTTCTCCCGAAGAGTCCTCCCCTGGGGTTTTCCAGTTGCTGGGCCTCTCCCTTCAGATAAGACGGCACCAGACCACCTTTGGATCAATAGGCCCGAATTCCATTCAGGCCTGTCCCTGCAGTTGTGTCCCCCTAGGCCAGCCAGCCCCAAGACATGAAATGCATGGATCCCCACCCCAGGCCAGGAGGGCCATGGGGCTGGTCAGGAGGACCAGAACCAAATAGACAGAAACAAATCCCCGGACCGGAACTTACACGTGATGTCTGTACCTTAAATACCACCCCCCCGCCAGCATGCACAGCTGAAGAACACTCCCACTGGGCTGGTTTCCGAGGGAAATGTGGCATTCAATACACCCAGCTAGACTGCGCTTCTAACCTTGCCGGCGGTGAGAGCGACACCTGCGGCCAAGGAGAACCCAGTGCAACACAGCTAGACTGGTACTGGAACCAGAAATTTAGCAAATTAACCCCAAAACCCAACTGTGGTTTCAGGAAAAATTTACTTTGAAAAAAACATAGTGCCTGCTCGTCAGGAGCCAGCGCTACATCAACATGACTGTTGATTTATCTCAAATTCTACAGTCAATAGAAGAACAGAATTACTATACTAAGACAAATCCCTCCAAATCACTATTAAAGAAAAAATATGATTTTTGCCCATCCCCCCAACACCAATCCAAACGTTGTAGGATTTCTGAAGTTAGTGAATAACGATCTAGAGAAACTGAAGATACAGGCTAAGGGCTTCACGAACATTTTACATACTTCCCAAAATCTAGAAAAATCCCACAAACCCTCCAGGCAGGCCTATTATCTCGGGAATTGGCTTGATTAGTGATAATGCAAGCAAATTAGTGGATGAATTCCTAAGACCGTATGTAACATCATTACCATCTTATGTGAGAGATACCGTTCAGCTCCTACAGATCATTGACGAAATAAACATTCCTGACTATGCTCTCTGTTAGTCACAATAGACATGGAAACACTGTAAAGCTCAATGCCACATGATAAAGGCTTAGCAGCTATTAACCATGTCCTGTAACAGGCTACTGTTGGAGATCCCATCTACAATTAATTCATTCTTTCACTGCTGGAGTATGTCCTTGAACATAATGTCTTTACTTTTAATGGCTCCCACTACCTCCAGGTGCAGGGGGTTGTGATGGGGACTTGTTGTGCCCCATCATATGCCAACCTGTACCTGGGGAGTGGGAGAAATGATTCTGGCAGATGAGAGTCTGGCCATTTACACTGATCACATCCTTGGATGGTATCGCTATATCGACGATATCCTGATCACCTGGGATGGATCACAGGACATGCTCCAGCAGTGTCTTTTAAGAATGAACAGAAACAATTTCAATGTGAGTTTCACCGTGTCCTACAACAAAAATTGTATCACTTTTTTAGATGTGGAAATATATAAGGGAGAAGATGGAATATTGTGTAGCAAATTGTACAGAAAGCCTACAGCGGGAAATACAATACTCCATGCTTCAAGCTTTTACCAGCAACCTTAAATTGACTCCATTCCTTACAGTCAATATTTAAGAATAAAACGTAACTGCACAGATGATGAAACCTTTGTAAAAGAAGCGGCAAAATTACACAATAGACTTTTGGCAAGAGGCTATTCACATGCCTCTGTAAAGAGATCCTATAAGCAAGCATCTATGAAATCTAGAAGTGACTTACTATATACCAAAAAAAAACAAAATGATAACAACATTCTAAGAATCTTTACTAGATATAATAAACAACAACATCAAGTGCAAAGAATTATTAAAAAATATTGGCACATGCTGACATTAGATCCATCATTGGGGCAATTCGTCCCAGCAAAACCTCTCTTAACTTTTAGAAGAGCGATTTCCATTAGTGATAAGATTTTCAGTAGTGAATTCAAAAATGAGTCAACAAAAATGCATTGCAAATATAAAGGCACGTTCGTGCGCGGCACATGTAACTACTGTAGATACATGCTTACACAAATAAATTCATGCCACCCATCAGTGCTATCTTATCTGTGCCCATCTTTGCCCATCAGTGTTGCCTTATCTGTGCCCATCAGTACTGCCTTATCTGTGCCTATCGGTGCCACCTTATCTGTGCCTATTAGTGTCGCCTTAACTGTGCCTATCAGTGCCCACCAGTGCAGCCTATCAGTGCCCGCCAGTGCCGCCTCATCAGCGCATTTCAATGAAGGAGAAAAATTACCTGTTTGCAAAATTTTATAACAAACTATTAAACATGATTTTTTTTTATTTTTTATTTTGCATCTTTTTTTGTTTGTTTAGCAAAAAATAAAACTCCCAGCTGTAATTAAATACCACCAAAAGAAAGCTCTATTTGTGGGAAAAAATTATAAAAATTTCATTTGGGTACAGTGTTGTATGGCCGCGCAATTGTCATTCAAAGTGATAATTAGTAAAAAAGAATGGTGTTGCGCTCCAAACAAAATTAATTAAATCTAGTAACAATAAATAAATAATCGCATATAAAATCTAAAAGACGCACCTATGCGATTAAAATTACTTTAAATTATATCTACAACCTATGTCCATAAAATCATTCAAAGTGATTAATGGGGTGTTCAGAATATACACATATTCCTAGTGTTATTCATACTAAGATCAAATAAAGAAATATAAATAATCTATACAATCGTAATACAGTGCAAGTGAAGTAATACAAACGAAAACGCAGATCCTGATAATATCAATCCAGAAAGTTGTGAAATCAAAAAGGTGTGTCTCAGTCCATAAAAGTGCATCCAAGTGCCAGCGTGTATACAGAAAATTGTGTAAGGGTAAAATCCAACAAATAAATAAATAAAAAAAATGTGTATAAAAATATATCAAAAAATAAATAAATAAACCTAAAAAAACAACAATTCAAAAAGGGTTTCTTAAAGTGTCTCTAATTGACATAAAGGACTAGCAATCCATATCAGTTCATGCAAAATAAAGTGAATCCACGCTGTGCTGTGTGAAGGGTTACTCCTGTGAATAAACAGGGGGTAGTTCCACCGGTGATCTTACAGTTCCTCAAAGTGGGTGCTCACACACTGAGTGCAGTGGGTACCTTACCTCACTGCTGTCAGTTAGACAGCAATATGCTCCAATATTTAAGGTGTATGTCCTCGATTAGGGTGTATCTCCTCAGTTGGTATAGGTACAGCAGTATACTCCAATGGTTTGCGGTGTATATCCTAAGTGTAGTGCAAGCGCCCCAGATATTTTCCTCCAGGTACTCCGCAAAGGATCACAGGTCAAACCCGAAAAAGAGAAAAAGGGGCTCCAATAGTGAAGTAAGTCACACAAATTCTTTATTATAAAAAGGACCAAGTCCTGGGTACTCACATTTAAATAATAAAATTCAAACGTTACAGCTAAAACAACAAACGGCCTCCTCGTTCGTACCCCGGACGTCGCTTCCGGTATCCTCCTAGGCAAATCCTACGCGTATCGTCATTGATCACGTGACTTCATCAGGGACTAAAGCATAGGAGGTGGACGAACGTTTAAATAATATCTCTAATTCACGGCCATTTTCCTGTAGCCTGTACTATCTATTCCTATTCGCGGTCACGAATCTGGCTGCACGGCCATTTTCTAATAGATTTTGGTACCGAACGCTTCCCGGACATTTTTCTTATAGGTTCTAAGAAGGTGATAGCAACTATTCGATTAGCGGCGGCCATTTTATCGTAGTTTCATCATCTACACTCATCTAGTGAGCGGATGCTATGTTCGCCGCCATTATCTCATCGTTTAGATAGAGGAAACGAAGGTAAACCCATGTCCACTTTTGCGGACTAGGTTCAGTTCAGACACCCGGTGGTTACACTTATTCAGGGAGGCAACAACAAGGGATCCTTTCCTCCGCCTCTATGGCTCTAAATAACATTAATAGTGTTAGTAAAGGATTAAAAAAGTTGATTTATAATTATGGAATTAAAACGAAGGGATCAAAAAAAAAAAAAAAAATTCATAAAATAATGGCTTAAGACAGGAGGTATTATTAAAATATTAAAATATTAGTAAGTTCTTTAATTTATGGGTAAAACCGGATTGTATCTAAAACAATATATCATAGCATCTTCTAGTGTAGAGATAAGGTAACCCCGACGGTTTATTTAACGGTGATCTAGGTATCAAATGCCTCACATATATATGCGATTTGGAGGATGGATACCGGAAAGGAAGTCCAGAGTTCCCATATCTCCATTCCAGTATATCATCCTAAGCATAGTAAATCAAAGACAAAATTTATATGTGATAGTACTTCAAATATATAAAATTCCAATCCGTAATTAAAAATATCTAAAAGTCGCTGATAAAACAGTTAAGATCAAACTCTATGTTGAGCCCTTGGGGTGTGAAAGTATCTAAAGTGAAAATCCATTTTGATTCTAATTGGCTAAGTGTTCTCACTTTGTGGCCTCCCCTCCAGTGCTTCCTGTAGGGCTCAATACCCCAAAATGTAAGATGAGTGGGATCTTTGTTGTGGTGTGTCAGGAAGTGCTTTGACACACTATGTTTGTCAAATCCATTAATTATGTTTTTGACATGTTCCTTTATGCGTACTCTCAGGGGTCTTTTGGTGCGGCCTACATACTGTAGGCTACAACTGCATTGTAGAACATACACGGCCCCTTCCGTGTTACAGCATATAAACTCTTTGATGTCATAGGAGTTCCCAGTACTTGTGGAGCTAAATTTGAATCTTTTTTCAGGTGGGTGTTTTGTTTTTGTACACGCAAAACATCGCTTGCACGGAAAAAAGCCTTTTCCCGTGAAAAAAGTCACCCCATTATATGGTGGGTCGGGGACGTTCCTGACGATCTTATCCCTCAATGTAGGTGCCCTTTTATACACGAATTTTGGGCATTGTGGTAAGAGGTCCTTCAAATGCACGTCTGAGCGTAAGATATACCAGTATTTTTTAATGATCGCCTCAATTTTTTTATATTGGGCATTATAATTCAGTATGATTGGTACTTTGCCAGCTTCCAGCTTAGGAGTTTGTTTATCTTTAATCATCTCCATACGATCCATGTTTTTGACTTCTAAAATCTTCATTCTGATTTCTTCATCCTTATACCCTTTGTTTGTAAACCTTTGGCCAATCTTCTCTGCTTGTGTGAGATATTCTTCAATTTTTGTGCAATTTCTGCGTAGTCGCATCAGCTGCCCTTTTGGGATATTGCACAACCAGTTTCTGTGATGGCAGCTCATGACTGGCAGGTAGCTGTTCTTGTCAACATTTTTAAAGTGCGTTCTTGTGCGTAGGGTTTTATTTTCTTGTAAGATTTCTAAATCAAGAAAAGATATGGATTCACTATTAACTACCCACGACAGTTTAATATTCCTGTCGTTGCGATTCAGTGTCTCCAGGAATGCGATTAGGCTATCAGTATCTCCTTTCCAAAATATGAGGATGTCATCTATATACCTCTTATACAGCATTAGCTCTTCAGGTTTACCAGGCAGTACCACATCCTCTTCCCATTGAGACATAAAAAGGCAAGCTACACTGGGTGCAAACTTAGCTCCCATCGCCACTCCAGTTTTTTGGTAATAATATTCACGATCGTACCAAAAATAACTATTCTTTAGGCAAAAGTCCAAGCATTTGACTAGGTATTTCCGCTGAACGCATGGCAATGTACTATATTTCCTTAGGCCCCACTTTACAGCCTCACAAGCTTGGTGGTGCAGGATCACTGTGTATAATGAAGAAACGTCTGCTGATGCCATAATCCATGGGCCTTCCTCTTTTGGCAGTCCTTCCAGGATTTGTAATACCTGTTTAGTATCTCTAAGGTACGCTTTTGTTTGCTTGACCACTGGTTGCAGATATTTATCGATATATAAACATAATTAATGGATTTGACAAACATAGTGTGTCAAAGCACTTCCTGACACACCACAACAAAGATCCCACTCATCTTACATTTTGGGGTATTGAGCCCTACAGGAAGCACTGGAGGGGAGGCCACAAAGTGAGAACACTTAGCCAATTAGAATCAAAATGGATTTTCACTTTAGATACTTTCACACCCCAAGGGCTCAACATAGAGTTTGATCTTAACTGTTTTATCAGCGACTTTTAGATATTTTTAATTACGGATTGGAATTTTATATATTTGAAGTACTATCACATATAAATTTTGTCTTTGATTTACTATGCTTAGGATGATATACTGGAATGGAGATATGGGAACTCTGGACTTCCTTTCTGGTATCCATCCTCCAAATCGCATATATATGTGAGGCATTTGATACCTAGATCACCGTTAAATAAACCGTCTGGGTTACCTTATCTCTACACTAGAAGATGCTATGATATATTGTTTTAGATACAATCCGGTTTTACCCATAAATTAAAGAACTTACTAATATTTTAATATTTTAATAATACCTCCTGTCTTAAGCCATTATTTTATGAATTTTTTTTTTTTTTTTTGATCCCTTCGTTTTAATTCCATAATTATAAATCAACTTTTTTAATCCTTTACTAACACTATTAATGTTATTTAGAGCCATAGAAGCGGAGGAAAGGATCCCGTGTTGTTGCCTCCCTGAATAAGTGTAACCACCGGGTGTCTGAACTGAACCTAGTCCGCAAAAGTGGACATGGGTTTACCTTCGTTTCCTCTATCTAAACGATGAGATAATGGCGGCGAACATAGCATCCGCTCACTAGATCAGTGTAGATGATGAAACTACGATAAAATGGCCACCGCTAATCCAATAGTTGCTATCACCTTCTTAGAACCTATAAGAAAAATGGCCGGGAAGCGTTCGGTACCAAAATCTATTAGAAAATGGCCGTGCAGCCAGATTCGTGACCGTGAATAGGAATAGATAGTACAGGCTACAGGAAAATGGCCGTGAATTAGAGATATTATTTAAACGTTCGTCCACCTCCTATGCTTTAGTCCCTGATGAAGTCACGTGATCAATGACGATACGCGTAGGATTTGCCTAGGAGGATACCGGAAGCGACGTCCGGGGTACGAACGAGGAGGCCGTTTGTTGTTTTAGCTGTAACGTTTGAATTTTATTATTTAAATGTGAGTACCCAGGACTTGGTCTTTTTTATAATAAAGAATTTGTGTGACTTACTTCACTATTGGAGCCCCTTTTTCTCTTTTTCGGGTTTGACCTGTGATCCTTTGCGGAGTACCTGGAGGAAAATATCTGGGGCGCTTGCACTACACTTAGGATATACACCGCAAACCATTGGAGTATACTGCTGTACCTATACCAACTGAGGAGATACACCCTAATCGAGGACATACACCTTAAATATTGGAGCATATTGCTGTCTAACTGACAGCAGTGAGGTAAGGTACCCACTGCACTCAGTGTGTGAGCACCCACTTTGAGGAACTGTAAGATCACCGGTGGAACTACCCCCTGTTTATTCACAGGAGTAACCCTTCACACAGCACAGCGTGGATTCACTTTATTTTGCATGAATTGATATGGATTGCTAGTCCTTTATGTCAATTAGAGACACTTTAAGAAACCCTTTTTGAATTGTTGTTTTTTTAGGATTATTTATTTATTTTTTGATATATTTTTATACACATTTTTTTATTTATTTATTTGTTGGATTTTACCCTTACACAATTTTCTGTAAACACGCTGGCACTTGGATGCACTTTTATGGACTGAGACACACCTTTTTGATTTCACAACTTTCTGGATTGATATTATCAGGATCTGCGTTTTCGTTTGTATTACTTCACTTGCACTGTATTACGATTGTATAGATTATTTATATTTCTTTATTTGATCTTAGTATGAATAACACTAGGAATATATGTATATTCTGAACACCCCATTAATCACTTTGAATGATTTTATGCACATAGGTTGTAGATATAATGTAAAGTAATTTTAATCGCATAGGTGCGTCTTTTAGATTTTATATGCGATTATTTATTTATTGTTACTAGATTTAATTAATTTTGTGTGGAGCGCAACACCATTCTTTTTTACTAATTATCACTTGAGGGGAGGGTTTGCACCTCTGTCGGTGGTTTGCTGCAACCATACCAGTTCTGTTTAATTCACCATTGTAGCGCGAGGATAACCTACTATTACCATTTTGTCATTCAAAGTGCATCAGCGCTGAAAGCTGAAAATTGGTCTGGGCAGGAGGGGGGATTTAAGTGCCCAATAAGCAAGTGGTTAAACAGGAAAGCAGGAGATGGTTTCTTGTGATGTGACCAAGGCGAAGGTAGAGATGAAGTGAGCAGGAGAGCTTTAAGTAGGCAGGTCAGACGAGCAGGATCAGGAACAGCTGGGTAACTGTGGAGAGAGATGAGAGCTGGCAATTAGCCGACAGCTGAGCAGCTAGCCCAGAGAAGGAAGGGCTAAGCCAGCCCTGACAAAAATCCTAACCTCCCCAATGGGAAAACTTTTTATCCAAAACACTTTGCGAATTGCAGGAGCTTCCGAGTTATCTACATCGGTAGCCACTTCTACAAATACATTGTTAAAACCAAACTGGAATTCGGGAGGAGGGCATACAGACATATTCGCAGTATGCAGGTATGCAATCCTGACCTCCCCCTGAGGCGTCATGTTTCCATGGTCCATGGTGTATTCCCCAATCCCTGGATACATCCCAATCCCTGGGGGGTCAACTGGAACAAAACCCTCCTCTAGATGGAATTAAGATGGATCCACCAGCTTAAAGCTACATTGCCTCCGGGCCTTAATAAGACCATATGTCCTCAAGGGCTTTTCCTCAGGTGGAATGGAAAAATATACCTTCAACATTCATTATTATTTCTGTACACCTGCTCCCATTTAGCAGGGATACACATACATATCATCTTCCTCTACCTATGTTTTTCTGTTTCTTCTGCACGTTTATGCGTATATGTAAATATGTGTGCATGTACATATATTTATGTATGTATTTATAAAAACAATTACATAAACGATCAATGCCATGTTTTGATGTAAACCTGTAATTGATACTAATACTGTATGTTCTTTCCCTTCTAATTTTAACATCATATATCTGTTTCTCTGTATTTCAGATATTTGTATCCAAAGTGATATATACAAACATTTCTCTACCTATGAAATACCCACCTCCTGTAAACCATCAGTACACAACTGTTGCCTATGGGGATCTCTTCTCACTACTATGTGGACATAGTTATCTACACTTGCACAGATTGTTTTTTGAAGGTTTCATCTATTATATAATGTAATTTGTTTTAATTTTCCCCTGCATGTATTTCCTCTGTGCTGCAGCTGACCACCAGGATTGCCCGGCACACAAAGCCGCCTGGTTTCACAACCTTAGGCGTCGCTTTGGAGTCTGTTTGGACAGTACAATATCACCAACTATAGTCTCCATCTTGCCACTCCAGCAGACATGTTCAGTCTGCTGGTGAGTCTTACTGTATTGGTGGACCCGGTGTGCGTGACGCCGCTCCGATGCACTGATGTTCACGGTGGCGCCACGCACACTCGATCCAGGGGGCTTTTAGAGGACTTCTCGTCAGTCTCTTTCTCCACATCAGCTGTTCGCAATTAGTTGCGACAGCTGATTGGGGAGGACGGGCTACAAATAAACAGCCGGTGTCTTGTCGAATACTGCCCCCTGTCGGATAGTGTCCGCCCTGTACTGCGCTTGCGCAGTACGGAGGACAATGGAGTAGTCGAAAGTCTCCGAAGATGAACGGTGCCTGCGCACCTAATAGTACCTTCTGCCCTGAATCCAGGTTCAAGCCCCACCATCCAAGTGGACAGTTAGAATAAAAATTTGCAGAGTGTAGCGAGGCAGTGCCCGAAGAGTGGCAAGCGAAGCGTGGCGAGTGAAGCAAGCCCTTGAGGGGCCCTGTTACTAAGTGCTGTTTTACATCTTCTAAGTCCACTTGGATGGTGGGGCTTGAACCTGGCCTCAGGACATTGGGTACTATTAAGTGCACAGGCATCGTTTATCTTCAGAGACTTTCGGCATCTCCTTGTCCTCCGTACTGCGCAAGCGCTGCGCCTGAGCAGTACGGAGCGGACACTATCCGATGGGGGGATAGTTCTCGTCAGAACACCAGCGCACTCCCACAACCAACACTTACTTGCTGGATGTCGGGGTGGGTGGCTGGCTCTCTTAAATATTCTTCAATCTAGGTAAAAACGAGACTACTCCTATTTTGGATTAATGCATGTATCTTTTGCACACTTTTGGGTAGACTGCCATTAACATATTGGGCTCTTGGAAAAGAAGTTCTGTTTTCACAGAAAATCTTGTACCAACCCATTATGCCTCACTGCCTAACTATTAAACGAATATTTCAACTATACGCACACAATTCAGATTGAATATATGTAATATACTTACCTTTGCATTGCCCTGATATTGTACATATGTATTATTTTCATTTACTTGGAATATAATTTCTATCTTTATTATTATTATTTAACATAGATTTGGTATGTAGAAGTGTATATATACATATCTACTGCAATTACTACTACCTGCAACATGATTTTTATTAATATACTCTTTACTTAATATAGTGTCAAATATGGTTATAAGTATATACCATCCTTGACCTACCGTATTTATCGGCGTATAACACGCACAGGTGTATAACACGCACATTCATTTTAAGAGGGAAGTTTCAGGAAAAAACGTAAATTTTTGTATTGGCGTAAAACACGCACACGCTATTTGCACCCAATTTTCATGGTGAAAAAGTGAGTGTTATACGCCAGTAAATACAGTATATATCTATTACTGTTAATGTAAATACATTTTCAACTGATGGATTGCCTTTTACTATACTTGCGGTTGCTGAAAATTGTCTTCCAACTCCTTCGTTTTTTTTTGTTTTATTTGTGCGCATCAACTATATCCAGGTACCCTATTCTCTACCCTATTGTGCAGCTACATATATTTACATATATATAATATATATAAAAAAATATATTGTGTGCTCCTACCTTGAAGTTATAATTCAGCATATGTGAGAGTAGGTGCTCCTGCGCTAAAATGGGAGGGGAAACAAACTAAATGCGTTTCTATGGGTGCTGCATACACCGTCAGGGCCAAACTGATGCCCAAATGTGTAAAATGAATAGATAAAGTGGGTGGTGTTGCGCTCCTAAAAGCAAATTTCGCTATCAGATACTATAAGATATAAAATACGTAAGGTGTCCAGAAGTCTGGATCAGATACTGTCTAAAATAGAAAGTTTATGCAGAATATATAAAAACATATATAAAAAGTATAAAAAAAAAAAAAAACATGTATGTCAATTATATATCATAGACAATAATTATAAATAGATAAACACAGTGTATAAAAAATAGTTAGTGCCATAAAATAACTGTGCAAAACCGCAAACAAGTGCAAACAAGTGGATAACTTGCAAAACTGTGCAACATATGCAATGTACAAATATATATATATATATATTTATATATATATATATATATATATATATATATCACAAAATGGGACATGGAGATTTAAAATAGTTCACGATTATAGGTGGTGCAAATGTGCCATTGTTTCCAAGGACACTGAGTGTAGATCTAAAGCTCTCCAGGTGATACTGTGACTTTTATGTGAAAATAAACTCTTCAGTGTCAAATGACACCCGTGGCTGTGCTAGATTATTACCTTACTGCTGTAAGGTAAACAGCATGTAGAAAAAGGAGGACTCTCTTTCTCACTGTGGTGTTGCTGCGCGTCCCTTATGGGTATGCAGAAAAAGCCTGGGGGGTCCTTGAGTGGTCCTTCCGTTCACTCTGACGCTGTGTTGGTCTCATATATTCAGTGTGGTAAGGTATAGAAAAGGAAATACAGAGCCTCCCATGGTGTAGTATTTTCAATGTAATAGCGGTTTATTAAATAAAATCAATTGGTTACTCACATTTAATGTAAAAGATAAATGCAATGTAAAAACGAGCTCTGAGCTCGTACCTGACCGTCTCTTCTGGTTTCTCTTTGCCTCTGTATCCTACGCGTTAACCCTCAACCCACTGTGAAACATACAACCCACTGTGAAAAACACCAAGGCTTATTTACGAGACACCAAACAAATACTGCAGATCATAGAGGAATTACCTAGCTATGAAGGTCCACTTGTTCTAGCTACTGCAGATGTGTCTTCATTATATACTATCATTTTACACCATCAAGCCTGTGAAGCTACAAAATGGGGCCTAAGGAAACATTCAGACTTACCCTGTACTCAAAGAAAGTTCCTTATCAAATGCCTGGATTTCTGCTTAAAAAACAGTTACTTCTGGTTTAACCGAAACGACTTCCACCAGAAGACAGGTGTAGCAATGGGCGCAAAATTCGTGCCTAGTGTAGCAGGGCTTTTTATGGCCAAATGGGAAGAAGAATCGGTCTTCACGGATACACCCACAGAGTTACTAGTGTTCAAACGCTACATTGACGATATCTTCATCCTTTGGAAAGGAGAAGAAAGTAGCCTAGTAAACTTCTTGGAAAATTTTAATAAAAACGACCACAATATTACCCTGACGTGGGACATAAGCCAGAAACAGGTAACCTTTCTAGACCTGGATATCATCCAAGATGGAAACACCCTCAGCACAAGAACACACTTTATGAATGTGGATAAAAACAGCTATCTACCGATAACAAGCTGCCATCATCTCAATTGGTTATTTAACATACCAAAGGGCCAATTGATGAGACTACGCAGAAATTGCAGTAAAAAAGATGATTTCCTTGATCAAGCTAACAAAATAGGTCAGAGATTTATAGAAAAGGGATATAAAAACAACTACATTAAAGATAAAATCCGTGAAGTCAGTGAGATGAACCGGCAAGCACTGATCAAAGATAAAGATAAAACAGATACAAGACCAAATAACATACCAATCATATTAGAATACAATGCTCAGCATAAGAAAGTTGAGAATATTATAAAAAAACATTGGCATATCTTATTAAATGATACACAACTCAAAACCATTCTTCCGCCCATTCCAAAGTTCATCTATAGACGTGCCCCGATGCTCAGAGACAAAATCGTAAAGAACATACCAGATCCACCCACCAACAATTTTACGTTTTTCACAGGAAAGGGCTTCTACCCTTGCAAACAATGTTTTGCCTGCACCAAAACAAAAAAGCCAGCACAAAAGGTATTCAAATTTACTTCCACTAGCACGGGCAATACATATGAAGTAAGCGACTTTGTGTGCTGCAACACAGAAGGCGCAGTATACGCACTAGAATGCAGCTGTGGCCTACAATACATTGGACGTACCAAAAGGCCCCTCAAAGTAAGGATCAAAGAACACGTACAAAACATTTTTAAGGCTTTGATAAGCATAGCGTGTCCAAGCATTTTGCAACACATCATAAAAAAGATCCCTCACACTTGAAATTTTGGGGGATTGAGCCATACAAAAAACATTGGCGAGGGGGGCATAAGGTTAGAACTTTAAGCCAAATGGAATCAAAATGTATTTTTATCCTTGATACATTTACCCCCCATGGCCTCAACATAGAATTTGACTTGAATTGCTTCATTAGTGACTTTTAAATAAAATGTATTCAACATCAATTACACTTTCTCCTCTCCGATATAGCGTTTACCATTCTCTTTAAGGACCTCTGTTCTCCTTTTGTAATTCTGGCATTTTTTAGAAATTTTTTATCAATTTTATGTATATTATTCTTTTACCTCTTTTACATACTGGCTTGAAATTATCTTTGTGTCACTATGTATTATAAGTATCTGAACATCACTTCCGGAGTCTGTTCACTATGTATATACAACTATACATATCACTGTGTCCATATATACACATACTGTTTGGGAAAATTTTAATTCTTTTTTTAAATATTTTTTTTATATAAACCCATCTCCTCATTCTTCTAACCTCTACACTATTGAGAAAGGGCTACAATTCTAAATTTTAATTTGCCTTTTCTTTTATCATCCATCTACCAATCCGTGACAACATGTAACAATAAATCTATTCAAATTGTAGTCACTGATACTGGTAATCATATAAAGCTTATTAATTCCATCACTTATCTGATGCCAGTACATACTTTATGTGCCGGTATCACCTCTACTGATACTCAGATAAAATGTAAATATGTCTATTTTACATTGGCCAGCAGAGCAGCACGTTACGTTCACGTTCGGACTGTATCCACATACACTTGCTGTCCACATTCTGTCCAATACATCTACAAAAAAAATGCGCCGTAGACATCGGCGCGCAGGTGCACTGAGCGCGGCATTCTCAGCGACTGAGCTGCCGCGCGTGTCGGCTCCCGTGCGCATGCGCGGGAGTGACGTCATCGCGGCTTCGCCAAATGACAGCGGCGGAGCTGCGAGACCCCACCAACAAGATGGATGCGGCGGACTACAGGGGACAGCGGCGACTTCGCTGGCTCCTGTGTCAGGTAAGTGACACATAATGGGCTACTATGCGATGCATAGTAGTCCATTATGTTTTGCCTTTGCAGGGAATGAAAGAGGAAGTAAACTCATCAGGGTTTACTTCCTCTTTAAATCTCCACGTCCCATTTTGGGATATATATATATATATATATATTTGCACATTGCATATGTTGCACAGTTTTGCAAGTTATCCACTTGTTTGCACTTGTTTGCGGTTTTGCACAGTTATTTTATGGCACTAACTATTTTTTATACACTGTGTTTATCTATTTATAATTATTGTCTATGATATATAATTGACATACATGTTTTTTTTTTTTTTTTATACTTTTTATATATGTTTTTATATATTCTGCATAAACTTTCTATTTTAGACAGTATCTGATCCAGACTTCTGGACACCTTACGTATTTTATATCTTATAGTATCTGATAGCGAATTTTGCTTTTAGGAGCGCAACACCACCCACTTTATCTATAATTCAGCATAATGTTCTTATTTTTAGCGATCTTCTTTTCTGGCCCCAGTATATGCTTTTGGCCACCCTACTGCCTAAATGTGAGGAGATACTTCTCCTCGGGGACGACAGCCCAATACCAAGTCTGCCTTTAGATTTCTTATCTGCTTTACTTGAAGCCCATATGCCTTGAGATAGCAACCCCATCGGCACACTGACTACTGATCCAGGACTAAGGAGACCCCCCTCTTGGGGTTACAAGGAACCTTTTCCCTAAGAAGGCTGTCACAGAAAAACACTGAGCACTGGGTTTCTGTTTTTGGCTTGTGGGCTGGGCCTACTCAGCCTTTACGTGCACAGGGGTACCTCTCCCTCTAGCGTGGGCACTCTCATCAATGACCAGAACTAGGGCCGTGTTCATGTGAAAGTCAACATTATGGCAGTACCCCTCCTTAGAGATGAGCTGAACACTGTGTGTAGTAACATAATGAGCAGAGTTCCAGCATTCCGTCCTGTGTTACTACACACCGTCCTCAATGTATGTTGCATTTAGAAAGGACACTGCTGAGCCCATGCCCTCTTCACCAGTCCAATGCCACTTCACTCCCAGTGACAGAATGGGGTCCTACCACAGATCTCATTCTTACACTCGTGGGCGGGGTCTAGCTACGCCCATGCACGTGAGGTAACACATCACCTGAAGGCATGGTCACCAATGCCCGGGAGAAGGTGGAGGCTGCGGTCATGTGAAGAATCAAACATTAAGGCAGTCCCTTAGAGAATTGCTGCTTGTGTGCAGCAATAATTTACAGAGTTTATCCATAAGATGTTTCATCCCCAGTGATTACCCACTTGTACTGATGTATGTGTTGTATTCAGAGGGACATGCAGAGCCATTGCCCACTCTACCAGTCCAGTGTACCTCTGTTATCTCACTCTCAATAACGGAACCCCACCAGACTCATAGCGCTGGTCTCATATGTGTCCTGAGTTAACTCTTCCCTTTCTGTATCTAGTAAACAGGCCTTAGATCTCCGTAACGCTAGTCTTCTCCTGATGATCGGAGGAGATGGACAGCTAGGGAGGTTGTCAGAGCATCAACCCCTTTGCTACATCTAATCAGGTACCATGTCAAACGACTGGTTGCTGTAGCTGATGTACTGTTCAGTTACTCGTGACCTCCTCTCCTTTGCCTTGCGAGTTAACCATCTTTAGTAGCGTTACCCATATCCCATAGTGCAAATGACTCAGGTTCTTTAGGTATACACCTAAACCCAACATGCACCCCTTTGAATAACATCAGACCAGGCTCATGGCAGCTGAAATAACTTTACTAAACGTTCGGCATCACATGTATAACATGAATAAACTTTTTCCTCCTAACTACACCTAACTGTGGCAGCCCCAATGTACCTGCACAGAAGAAGTCCTTAGGGTGAAAGTCCATAAATGGCAAAACTTGAATGGAGATGTCCATGGCTACGGTGTTCCAGCGATTAAGCACTCTAGTGGACCACAGGTCCACTCCCAGCACAGTTCAGCAAGGCTCCTGTTTTGAGGCAATTTCTGGTACGATTGACGTCACTTCCGGTCTCGTGGAACCAATGCCAGGAACGGCGTTTTTTGTATCTTCAGCTTCATTTTATGCCTATTTTTTTTACCTTTTGTAAGTATGCATTCCCATGCGCAATAAAATCTCTTCTTAGCTGTACTTCACTATCAGTCCATCTTTTTTTATTTTGGGTACCTGCTTATACGGTTGAGAATCATCACAAAGAAGTTTTCTGATCTGATGACCTGACATTGAATCCGCCATCTCTGGATACCATTATTAAGTCTGAAGTGATACCCAGACTGAAAAGCTAGGAGTTGTCTTGATCCGATGAGTGGGGATACATGAGGGGGTGTTGTTGTACACCTGAAAATCCCTGAAGCATTTTGCACTTTCTTCACAGCGGATTTGAGCACTTTAGTCACATTATATAGACTTTATGTTTGATATTTTCTCTTTTATATATCATGTTTGTGAGCACTGTATTTATTCATTTATTTATATCCTGTTCTCTACCAAGACCTCAATCCCCCCTGGGACCCGAACCTCTTCCCCTTTTTAATACACGGCAGGGGTCTCGAGCCCAGGAAAAACCCTGTGAACATACTATGGGAAGGTGACAAAATGTTAACCCCTTCCCCCTGACCTAGGCAACCAAGTAACACAGTTGGCCACTTGCCTACATAATTAACTCCTTCCAATCTCCCGTATCATGTGGGCAGTTTATGAGGTCTTCGTACTGCGAGTTTAATCCTGTATTTTTTTGTGATGCTGACCACTAGGGAGGAAGCCAGAGCACCAACCCCCTTGCTACTGGAGGACATTTTATCTACACCAGCTACCACACTTTATTGACCTCATGGTTACCCTTGGCAACTACTGTCCTACTCTGACTCTTCTGCCGAGTTAACCCTTTGTAGTGGCCTTGCTCTCATTCCCCGAGTGTGCTTTACAGGACACCCCTTTGAATAACTTCAGACCAGGCATGCGATGGTTGACAATGTTTTACTGAAACACTTGAGAACATTACAACATGAAGTGCCACACAGTCCAATTCTTAACTATCTATTCTGTGGCTGCCTAGGCATGCCTGTAAAAGTGCATTATTTGCAGCGTACATGGCTGGTGAGTTCCATTGGGCTGGCAGACAAGAGCTACATCCTTCCAGGTCACATGGACCCCCTGGTTCCCATTCAGTCTAGTTCAGAAGCCCTCTCGAGCCCAGCCTTCCCCCTATTTAAAGTGGGCTAGGAAGGAAGGCAGGACCCAAAAAGCCCTGGGAACCGACAATCCAGAACTTAACCCTTTCCAAACCTGGGCAGTCTAAGCTTACTTGCTATCATAAAACATTCCCTGCCTAAGGACTAAGATTTTGTGGCACATTATAATTTTCTCTAAAAGGTGTACAGGTAAATTTGTACTTTATGTATACAACACTAAATCTAGCATTTTGCATGGGGTTTTCAGCTAAAGCCTAGGGCAAACCCAAAGGTCAGAATGTCTCGTCAGCTCAACTCTTTTTCCACGATTAGTGTTAACTGTACTTTGAAACACATTTTCTATAAGAAATCTTTCTTTTGCCTTTCTAAGTGTGAGACAGATGTCACCGGAGGTACACCCACATACACTCACAGGGGAGAACCTGGCAGAGCCTGGCATCTAAAAATAGGACCAGATGCTTTAGTTCATGGTTTAAAGAAAACCAACATGGCAAAAATATGGTAGATGCCTTTGCTATTAAAAAAAAAAAACACATTTGCAGATATTTATCTTCTGACTTTAGAACTTAATAAGTTACTGACCACAGATGAACTACAACCATTAGGCTTTGTTTACGTCACCTCTCGGGCTGCCTAAGCACAGTACTGCATCTGTTTTGGTAAGCTACATAGTAAAGATGTGCTGTAGCTTTGCCTGCCAGAAGGGCCTAGGACCCAGCCAAGAAAGAAAATTTGAGCTGGGGCATTGTACCTGATCTGAGCTTATATAGGGAAGTTTGAGGTCTGTGTGCCTCCTTGGCATTTTCCAGCCTTTTCCATCAGGTTGATGTCACTTCCTGTGCGCCTCCTGGGTATTTTCCCACCTTTTTCCATCAGGTTGAGGTCACTTCCTGTGCGCGTCCTTGGCATTTTCCTGCCCTTTTCCATCAGGTCTTCTGTGCAGGTGCCTGAGGCATCTTTGGCACATGCTCAGTTGGCACGGATTTCCTCTAGCGGCAACGCTACATTGGTGCATGCGTAGTAAGCCATGAACTCTTACAGGCATATTATTATTATTGATGTAGTAATACGGACTACAAGCATAAGGCACCATACCAGCCAGTGTCTCAAAAACATCGCTTGTCCCTCTAGTGATCAGCGTACCAGGTGACAGTATAACTGTGTGTAAAAAAAAAAAGATTGTGGGGTGAATAGTCCTGCCGTCAGATAATTGCTGATAATACGATTATGTGCCAGGATTACATATCCCAGGGATCTTTGCTGCCAACAGGAGGACACTGGGAGTAGCTATAAAAGAAGCAAAAGCCTGCACGGAGCTCTCTTCCTCCTAAGCCTGATGCAAGATGGAACTCTCTGTGCAACAGGGAGAAAGAGGTCACTTCCTACCACGTGGAATACCACCTTCCAACCCGTAACCTGAGAGGCCTAACTCCGCTGTCCGTTGTCAGACATCTCTTCAACATAACTCCGGTCACCTGTCTATTGGTGGGTGTCAAGCTTCACGTCGGGAGAACGGACGCAAATCTACTGCATGAGTTCCTGCCCGGAAGACATATTGCTCGACCTTTACCTACTCTTGTTACTGTTACTTTGAGACACTTTGTACAGACATCTTTATCCTAGGAATACTTTACTGCATTCACTTGAACATTGTACTTAGACATCTTTGGCCTCGCTCACTACAAGACATTTACTGTCCCCACTATGCCTAATCGAATTACAGTTAACAAGCTCTAAGAAGCCGGTGAAGAACATCAGATCTGCAACGTGGACTTTATTGCCATTACTGATACAAGGGGCCCAATACTATCACTTTTAGACCTGCTCTCCCTTCTTAGGATAACATCATAGGCTTGCTAGGATCCATCTTTTACATGGTGGCGGTATAGGCAGTTGCTGAAATATCCGTCTAAGGAGTAACGTTATCTTTTAGGGAAGTGTACACATATATATTATTGTCATTGTTAATACTTGTCTTGTCTTTTAGGAGGGGTTCTTCTGCTGAGTTGGCGCTGTTGCTTAAAACTCAGCAGATCTACTACCTCCTCTTTGTAGCAATGTTTCCCATTTATGGTTTAAGCAAAATATTCATAGAACCTAAATACGCTGAGTTGCCTGATTATTACTCCACAGTGAAACAAGGATGTCTGAACCCAGAGTGCCAGGTGGGTTGGACTGGTCACCAGGTCATGGGCGGGCAGATGAGCAGGTAATTCTAAGCATTCCTCTAGGGCACTGTGCTACATTTGGGGGCTAGTCTAGGATGCTATCTGGAGTAGGCCTAGCCAACCTAGACCAGAGCCACAATCTGCGTAGGAGGCCGCCTCCATGGCCACATTTGCTTGGGGTAGAAGTCATGGGGCCACAAAAGACAAAAGCACTGTCCTGGAAATCTCAGGAAATGAGCATACAGAGAGAGAGAGAGATCAGAAAGTGGCTGAGAACTCTGGCACCAGGACTTCGGGTCTACCTGGGGGAAACTAAAGTCTCAGAGGAGTTGGATCAAGTCAGAGCACTGATAGAATTGCAGGAAGAGGTGCATCTGACTGAAGAAGGGACAGCAAGGGGATTCCCACTCAAAATGGAGAGAGACCAGATCTAGAAGTCGCCCTTGACAAAAACTCACGAGAAGGGTCCTGTACCTGTGGGAACCGACTCACAAGGGTCAGTGCTCCTCCGCCCTCGTTCTACATGGATATGAGTCGATTAGTCTATAGCCTGTTGAAGAATGGATCTGGGAATGCTAATCAGAGTTACCAAAGACTTCGATTTTTCTCAGGGCAATTTCCAACCCCTGTGGGAGAAGATGAGTTTGAAGCATGGATGAGCCAGGGTTTACAGGCCATGGATGAGTGGAGTGTTCCAGAGACTGTAAAATGACAGCGGCTTAGTGAGAGCCTGATGTGATCCATAATCTGAGGATGGGGAAGAAGGCTTGTATACCAGATGGAAGCTTAATTAAAGTGTTGTAAGTAAATCCTCAGTCTCCTCAGTATACTCCTCCTTATAATGGATCAGCTAACCGTTCCCCATTGACAACGTCATTTATGACGAAACGCGCCTGGGAAGGCACGCAGTGACGCCATCACGTTGTAGAAGGGGAGGACGGGCTCCCGAATGCCGGCCGGCTTTTTATGTTCTACTCTGCATGTTGTATCTGAATCGATGCCCATGTAAGTGCACTATTTTTGCTTTAATAAAATTTCCAAACGGTGTTACACTATGCTGGTTTCCTTTTCTTCCCTGGAGCCATTGGTAGCAATTTTTGGGATCAAGGAATGAGATGTTTATATGTGAATGCTGCTTTTCACTACGGTTAGCTGATCCATTATAAGGAGGAGTATACTGAGGAGACTGAGTATTTACTTACAACGCTTTAATTAAGCTTCCATCTGGTAAGCGCACTCACTTTATGGTGACGGGCACTTGTGCGCATTTCGTGTGTGTGTAACCACCGTGGTGTTCTCATAAAGGATCGCAACTGTGGATTGTCTGTGGACTTTTTATGAACTCTTTAATTAAGAAATCATATTAACTGTCATTTTTTATTTTTTATTTTGAATGTATCAACCATTTATAACCTTTAAAATTTATTTTTATTCTGGGTAGTTAGGTATAGATCATTTCCCTGTTGGCGCAGCTTTTTGTATTTCCTTATTGCTGTTAGGTGTGTGTATCTCACTTACTGCTGCTGCCTTCTCTGTAGATTATTGCACCCTTTTTTTCCCTTGTTTTTTTGTTTGTTTAGCTGTTTCACTCAAGCGCAGTTTATTTTTCCTTTATACATCTTCCAAGTGGACAGGATGCTGCATCAAATCAACCTCAAGAAGGACATTGACCCTAAAAATGTTGACCAGGCCCATCCCAATCAGGTTCTGCACGGGGCCCAGCCCAATCATCCCATTGTGCTAAAGGTATTGCTGAAAAGAACTCAGGTGGTACCCACCTACCCTGAACTGATAAGGGAGGTACGCGAGGAAGAGGCTTTGTTTGAACAGAAAAATCAAAGATCAAGAGAACTGAACTCTGCTGCAGGGAACAAAGAAAGTAGTGGCCCGAGCTGTCCATGCCGAGATGGAATGATGAGGATAGTGGAATTGAGTCTGAATGGAAGGGATTGGCCCTCCCTGAAGTCCATAAGCCAGTAGCAGAACTCGGGCCATCCAAACTGATGGTTCAGGTAGCTCATGGCTCAAACTCAAATGTATCATGCTCTGATGAGGGTGATGGAAACCCAAGCAAAGGTTCAGGAGCAAGGGACTTGGTCAAGTGAACAAAAACTGTACCCAGAGCGAGAAAAGAGATGTTATGGATGTGGAGAGGCTGGACCTTTCTGAGCTAAATGCCACAAGTCTGGCATTAGTCCTCAACTACTCACCAAAGTCCTATGAGCCTTACAGAAATTGCTTTTCCCAAACCTGGCTGAAAGCTTCCAAAGAAAAGAAGAGAGACAAGAAAAAAGACAAGAGAAGAGACAAAGAGAAAAGTGGATGCAAGCCTCCAGTCCTCTCTAATATTTCGGTACCTAAATGGGCCACAGAAAAACGGTCCCCAGAGAATGGAAGACGGGGACAGGAGATCAATGCGCATCTTGCTAATCGAGTAGTTAAAACGGACTCCACTGCCCTCAAAATGGATTGGCTAGGGCGCAAACCATAGAGTCGCCTGTAAGAAACCTACCCAAGAATTTAGTCGGGCCCTCCCCCATAGTGTCGATACAAGTAAAGGGCATATATACACAAGCATTGCTGGATACTGGAGCCCAGGTGACAATGCTATATCAAGACTTTTACCACAAATACCTGAAGCATATTCCTTTGTGCAAACTTAACGAGCTAGAAATCTTGGGTATGGGGACCCAGAAGTGCCCATGTGATGGTTATATACCCCTCAAAATAATCTTTGACTCTGTTTTAGCAGGTGTGAGGGGGTTAGCTCGGCAGCGGGTGTGTGTGACCCCCTGGATGGGTTCACAACACAAAATTAGGCACAGCAGACAGCGTTGTAGGTGCAAAAAAACAAAAGATGCGGTTTATTTGTGCTACATGCAGTGAAACAGCCAAACAAAAATAAAACATGAAAATAAATCCTGGTCAGCTTGACCTCTAATTACACACTTAGATTCCCTGTCTACCAACTGAGTGCAGCCTTGTGCTGCACCAGTCCCTGTCTCTGTTGTAGAGGTTTGCCACACAGGTGTTAACTCACCGCACAGAACAGGTGTCACACTCCCCAGTCTATACAAACACAAAACTGGTTCCAGGATGGAGCATCTCCCTAAGCATGCTGGGGTTTTTTGTAGAGGTCTTAATGAGCCCACTTACTTCAGCTGGGCTCATTAACTCTTCCCCTCTAATTATACAAGTCTGCATAAAGCCTGAATCTAGGGCACACATATTTCCCATCCTGGATACAACCAGGTGACTTTACCTGCGTGCTGCCACACAGGAAAACCAGAAACATTTGATACATTAGCTGTCATATGCCCCTAACTGCCAGGAGCCAGACAAATTTTTCTACTGATGGGCACCAACACCCACTTGGTAAGATTTGCCTCTCGAGGGAGTATAGGCTGTGTGTCAGGGAGTGGAATATAAACACAAACACAGAGGAACCATAGGGGCTGAAGAAGTGGGAGTAGCCTCTGCGGGAGTACCAAAGTACTACTGTAATTTGACTCAAGTACATAGCCAGGAATTGCCTCAGTTGACTAAGGAGGACATGAGGCGGGATCAACGGGAAGATCTATTAGGGAGTCTAAGGAAGTTGCTGTCCATCAAAAACCCTCAGATACTGATGAGTAGCCCAATTGAAGGATCCAAGGTGGTTCACTGGCAATGGGAGAGGGGATCATATATCGAAGAGGCCCTTCTGAAAAGGCTGAAGGTGTGAGTCAGCTGTTCCTCCCTGAGAAACATCCTCTAAAAGTGCTAACGGCTCTCCGTGATGATCATGGTCACCTAGGTCCAGATAGAACCTTCAAGCTGGTCAGGGGTTGATTTTACTGGCCATACATGAGAACGGAGGTAGAAAGCTATTGCCACTCTTGTGTTAGGTGTATCCAGAGAAAAACTCTGCCAGGAAGAGCAGCCCCCATGGGTTATCAAGGACCAATGGAATTGGTGTGCATTGATTTCATGTGCCTGGAACCTGATCTGAGTGGAAAGAGTAATGTCCTGACTGTGACAGATCAATTTACCGGATATGCTCAGGCCTTCCCCACTAAGGATCAACAAGCTAGCACAGTGGCCAAGACTCTAGTGGAGAAGTTATTCATCCATTACAGGTTGTCTCAGTAACACAAATAGTTCTCCTCGCACTCTACAGTTTCTCACAGTAGGTCTTCACTCGCCGAGCTTGCAGTCTTTTACTAGACTGTCAGACCCAATCACCACTGGATCCCCTGAGCTCTTCCACTTCCATAACTCGGTATCTTCCTCAAGTGTCACCCCCGCTTCCCTGCTGGGTCTCTGGCTTGGTACTCACAGAAACTCCTCAAGCGTCACCACTGCTGACTCGCAAGGTCCCTGGCCTGGCACTCACTGATGCTCCTCAAGGGTTACCTCTGCTGTCCCGCAGGGTCCCTGGCTTGGCACTTGCTGAAGTTTTCCCACTTCTTTACCATCCCGGGCTGGTGAGAAAACTGCTCTGGTACTGGCTCCAGCTTACTCACATTGGTCTCCAGTAATAAGGTAGATGAATGAATGAAATACTTGTATAGCGCACAATGCGAACTGAATCGCCTCTAGGCCCTTTAGTGGTGACAGCTTCCCCTCTACCCCCGACCCCAACTGGTTCCTTGTCTCGCTGAACCGTTACGCTTGGGTGGCCTTCAATCCTGAAGTCCCAACCCTGCGCTGCGCCTCCTGCTTCTGGATAGGCCCTCAAACAGCCTAGCAGCCAGATGTCCCTGGGATAGGCCTCAGGCTTCTGGCCTAGCAGCCCGGGGCAGCATAAAACATGTCCACTCGGACAGCCGTCCAGGTGGCACAGAACCTCGATCACCTGACTCCACTCAAATAAACAAGCTCTCTCAGCAGGCCAATGGGACTAAAGAACCCCCTGCCAATTGGCTGAGACACCCCATCCATTCATAAACTGACCTTGCTGAGAGAAGTCAGTGGATCTACTAACAATTAACCAGGGCAATTAACACCTGGCAAACTAAATTTACTAGCAACCCTGCCTAAACAACAGGGTGCTACACTGGAAATGGCAGATATGCAGCCTGAATATTTATGTGGTCTCAACCAACCCCTGGGGGTGCCCAGTAGGTGGCTAGGGATGGCATAAATAGTATGGGGTCTGAGGCAGCCCTGTTCATGTCCAGGAGTAGAAGTTCCCAGCCTGAAGGGCAGCTGCCCTTCTGGGCAGCCCTATGGTAGCTCCTTCATGTGCTTATCAAGGTCCCAGCTATGCTAGAGCTGAGTGGCCTGCTCTGCTGAAACATGCTGTAATTTATTGAGGGACATTACTGGGGATCTGGCCTGGAGAGTTAATGGGAGAAAAGTCTGGCTTCTATTGGAAGGAGGCATCCAAGTATCCAGGGACATTGTGAGTACAGAACTGAGTGTAGGATCCTAGTGACTGCTGCTACAATCCCCTGTGCATCAGTGCCAGAGCGTGCTTACACTGTGCTTACATCAGTGCCAGACCGCTCTTATGGTGTCTCAGTACTGCTGATTCCTTTAGTTGCTACTAGAGGGACTGTACCAAGAAGCTTTGACAAAGTGAAGAGTGTCATCTTATTACTGGATTATCCCATAGCTCCCTGAACCCTATCCAAGTTTAACTTACAATAAAGCATCAAAAAGATACCCCTGGACGGAAGAGTGACTGTTACTAGTTACTAGTTGCACTAGCTTGGGAAAGGAACCTGGGGCAAGAAAGTCATTTCGGAGGTGAGCACTACATTTTTCTTCTTTTTTTGTTGCAGATAAATAATGGATTACAAGCAGAAGCAACATGTGGTCTTTAAATTCTTGATGAAGGGGGTATGCAGGCTCTCCGACATCCAAAGAAGACTACAGCAGGAGCAGCCCATGCATTAAGGGCACACGGGCGCTGACCACTCTATCCTCGCCACTCCCCTTGTATACATAATGGATAGATTCATGCATTGCAAGAATTTACCTGTAGCAAAGTACCGGGGCCCCTGAAACCCAATGGTGACCTCCAGAGTTAAGAACAGCTGACATCCTTCAGTGTAGAGTGGGTTACAAGGCATGGTGGTTGTAATGCAAGATGAACAGGCCAGGCAATTTTTGAATGCAAAGAGATTTATTGTCTCTTAAACAGAACTCTGGAAGAGAGGATTAGGGCCAGGACACCCTTAGGTAGATGCAATGTTAACTCGAGTTAACATTGACTCCAAGACTTCTATAGGTAAACAGCTTTACAGGTAAAGGCCTCCAGCCGGATACCACTTCTGTATAGGCAGGATCACTGTCTCCTATGGCAATGATCTTGCAACTGTTACTAACAGCAAAGGTATTCAGCTATCTAAAACACGAACAGTTCTCTGTACCCCACACTCACTCACTGTGGGTCTTCACTCAGTGTGCTCCAAGTCTCTCTCACTAGACTTCAGATCCACTAGCCACTGGATCCCCTGAGCTCTTTCACTGTAGCACTCGGCATCTTCCTCAAGTCTCACCCCTGCTTCCCTGCTGGGTCTCTGGCTTGGCATTCACAGATACTCCTCAAGCTTCACCCCTGCTGACACATTAGGTCCCTGGCTTGGAACTCCACAAGCATCACCTCTGCTGTCCCGCTGGGTCCCTGACTTGGCACTTGCTGATGCTTTCCCACTTCTTCACCATCCCTGGTTGGCAAGAAGGCTGCTCTGGTACTGGCCTCAGCTTACTCACAATGGTCTCCGATAGCAAGGTGGATGGTCCCTTTATGGCGCCAGCTTCCCCTCCGACCACAACCTGTTCCCTGGCCGGCGGAACAATTACTTCTGGTTGGACTACAAGCCTGCAGTCCCAACACTGCACTACTTCTGGATATGCTCTCAGATATCTTAGCAGCCAGATGTCCCCAGGATAGGCCCTAGGTTTCTGGCCTAGCAGCCCAGGGCAATACAACACACGTCCACCCACCCAGCCATCCAGGTGGCGTAGAACCCTGATCACCTGACTCTACCCAAACAAATAGGTTCTCCCAGCAGCTGGAAAGACCCAAGAAAATCCCTGTCCATTGGCTGAGACACCCCATTCATTCCTAATTTGTCCTTGCAGTGCCCTTGTCTTATCTAATGTCACCAGATACCCAGCCATCTAGTGACAGAGAGAAGTGCAGCAATTCCAGAATTAGGGTGAAATCATTTGACCTCCTAACAATTGGTCAAGGCAACTATCACTTAGCAAATACATTTAATAGCAACTCTGCCTAAACATCAGGGTGCTGCATCCTCCCCCTGCCTACAAAAACTATGTCGGAAATTTTTCAGAAAAAATTATTTGAGCTTTCAAGCCTGAGAGGAAATGTCCTGGCAAAAACTGGGATGGGTGGGGAAACAGAAAAAGAATAATAATAACAAACAATACATGTGGTGTAACACATAAAGTAAACATGTATAACATACATGAGCGAGTGGCAATTCACACAGGACAGATAAATATTAGACATTATATACAATTTTACATGTGGCCTACCACCCAAACAGTTAAGGCAAAAATATAAACAGTAGCCTTATATCCTAACTATCTAATATATACAGTAGTAAAGGGCATTATTATCCATGTTGGGTCACTGTCTCTCCTTTACCGTGGTGATGTAGTGTTGAATGTCTGCCTTGTTAGGCCTACGGATGATCACACTATCTAAATTAATTTTGCGACCATGGCCCCAGGTGTGCAGCACTGAAAGATACTTCTCGGCTATCTTGGGGGACAACTTTGGAACGTCCACCCACAGCTTCATCTATCCATTGAGTTTCTTTATCCTGGATCTCCTCCTCCAGATGGGCCGGTATATAGGGATACAGATATCCGTATTCCTCAGCCACTTTCTTAATGATGATGCGTTGCACTTTGGACAGCCTGGGCAGTGTCTTAGGGTCTCCATACTCGAGTAGGACCCATGGGTCCAGAGCACGCTGAAACGGGTATCTTGCAACAACATCAAGTTTGCAATAGGACTTAGTTGCCTCTATCGGTTTAGTGGAAACAACTTTAGAGACCCAATGATCCCAACGATCCTCCTCAAATGACTTAATGATATGCACAGTTGGGGCAACACTAACAGACAGTTCAATGTCTCCTTTATTGGCCACTGGTATCACCTCCCCAACTGGCACACTACTTTCACCCTTTGCAGGCTCACCTTACTCCAGTACCCTTTTCCTCTGTGATTCCGGCATCTAGGAAAGCAGGTGGGCCCGAACACGGCTTCAAGGGGCGACCAGAGTGCTGGGTCCTGGAGCAGCCACAGAAGCAAGAAGAGCAGCTTCTCTCACTAGCCGGGTGATGGCAGGTGGACTCTCAATGCCGCTCCCAGTCGGGACTGTGACATTCTTGTCCCACTCTACTTGCAGTATCCGCAGAGGTAGGACTGGTGCGACTACCTCAAGCAAGGGTTCCCCACAACGTCTGCAGATGATCCAAGGCCTCAGATGCATGGTAAAACCAGAACACTTCCGCAAGATCAGTCCTAAGGGCTCATAGCCTCTAGCCTTGTACAGGGACTACCCTTAGGTGTATACTGCACTCTGGTGTCAGTCAGAACGCCTTTTTGGCTCGCTCAGTCCAAAGCCAACATCCGGAGCATGCATCTTCCAATCTGCCATATTACTTCCAAACTGCACCATCTTCTCAAACCCACAACCAAGTACACATGGCAACACTTCCTTATCCTCCTCTGCAGAGAGGGGGCTCCTCCCTCTGCCAATGGATTGGTGCAGAAACTTCAGCACCCGCCTCTTCTCCTTCGTGGCGCGCCAAAACTTTAATGGAGTCCATTTTAACCCTTGCAGCACTGACGTAAAGTGTCCAAAAGCCAGGCTGACACTCTCCCATGAGCAATGAGACATGGCAGTTCTTCCCCACATTGTTAGAATGCACAATAACACAGTATGAAGCAGGGAATAAAAAACAGCACATCCCTTAGTAAGAACACCAAACAGTAAACACATTTGTAAGGATTAAGGGGTGTCTAAACAAAAAATGGTTGACCTTATGTCTTACTAAATACATGTATTTTTCTATCCTTCTTTGTAAAATAAGGATTCGTCATCTATTGTCACGTACTCATCAAGAAGAGGCCGCATCAGCCCTAAAAAGCAGTCTACGCCCAGAAGATTGTCTTATCAGCTGATAACACCCGGAGAATTGTCTTTCCTTTGCAAAAATGTTGTTTTTTTACATTTGCTGATGTTTGCCCTTTTCTGTCTATAAAAGATGTAATAAAGAAGCCTCAGAGCCAGAGTCAGTCAGAGACAGTCAGAGTTAACGACGGACTTCTGAGCAGAAATACTGAATAATATCTCCGTGTCTCTTTGCTTGGATAAGAACTCTAACTAACAATTGGGAAACGGTAACATAACCTGACAAATAGGTGACTTGTTGAGGTCACACCTAACATTTCTGGCGCCCGAACAGGGACCTGCAGAAAGAAACTACAAGAGGCGAACGAACATAAGGACGGAACAAAAAGGCCGGGCACATCAAGAACCACAGACAAATCCTGCGCAGGTAAGAAAAGCTTTATTTTCTTATAAACTCTGTGCTTCTTAGATCTGTGCCCACCTGATCTGTCTGAATTGTTCTTCAGGTAAAAACCAACCTCTGTAGTAAGCGGGTCTTGAACTTAATATTTTGGCTTATGTTACCGTTGTTTCTTGTCTGTCTACTTGTCATCTGTCTGTTGTGAATGAGATAAGCCCTGTTTGTATGGTGTGAATTGAAACATATATCATCCCAATGGGTAACGGAATGCGCCCTTAACTCGTAAGAGTACTTTGGGGGTCCGACACTTAAGTTTGATATACGCTTTTTGATTCATGAGCCTAAAAACGGGTTGAAAGTATAAGTCCTGACTGCCTCAATAAAGCAGGAATAAGAAACGAATGCTGAGAGATTCCATGGTAATGGGAAGGGAAATAAGGTCTCCACAAAGTCCCGGAGATCTAGTCATATGTGTTTGGCCACCAAAAGGGAATGCTTGTATATGTTGTAGCCGTCAGTCTGGTCATAATATTTGTCAGTTGGCTAGCATATAAGGTAATTCGATTTCAGAAATCTCATCTAGGAGAGGTTTTTAGTATTTTGGCACCCTAGGAGGAGAAGGCAACGAGACACTTAGTAAGTGATCCAAACGCCACCTAGGCAGGACTGTCAAAATGGGCCAGACACATGGTAAACCCCAGGAGGAATCTCAGAAATGTTATGCTGTTAAAGACATAATTACAATGTTGTATGGGAAGGATAAGGCACAGGGCACAAATAGGATTCTCAAGAAATTGGGGATGGATGGAGAAAATGGATTAAGTGTAGAAGGTTGGGAAGAAATAAAGAAAGACAGACAGGGAGAGATATTGAAAAACGGATGGGTATCACAAATACAATGTTTAATTAAGGTTTCCAACAGGGCTGAAGAGGAGGGATGGGAGTATTGTCAGGAAAAGGGTGGATGGGATATGAAGGTCCGACACAAAAGTCTTCCTTCTGCTCCCGGCGATAGGGTAAATACGGGAGATACTCCACCTCCTTATAACACTACCACACCAGGTAATGAAAGACCAAAACTTTATCCTTCCTTAAGAGGAAGAGGATGGGTATGCCGAGTATGCGGTATCCAGAACCCAGATTGGGCACAGGAATGTGTGCATTGCGGCGCTCAAAGACCAGAGCCCGTAGCTCCAGTCCATAGTCGGACTAGGGTAATACAAGTAAATAATCCAAATGCGGGTCAAGCAGGACAGCCACCTACAGTGACCCGACAAGTCGTTCTGAGGACATGGACACCTTGGTCGGCTGACACTCTTATGGCATTAATACAGAATGCTCCTGATCCCGTAGCAAAACCTGCCGCATTCTGTAGATTCGTGACACAATTACTAGACACATATGAAGCAACTTGGCAAGATGGGGAAGATATATGTAGACATAAAATGACACTAACGATGTTTAATCAATTTATGAATGAAATTGCTCCACATAGACCACAAGGGGATCCAGCGGCAGATCCGCCAGGAATACACCCCCGTCATATAGACTCTAGACCCCTGTTTATAGCTCAGTTACGAGAATTTTGCCAAGGGAAACAGCAGGAAAGGGGTTCGACAGCGCCCATAAAACAGGCCCCAGGTCAGACTGTTACAGAATTTTACCTCAACATGGAAAGCATGATGGCTGACGAAGGTCTAGATTTAGCCTTACCCGTCACCATTAGGGCTTTCAATCGACAGTTTATGGAAGGACTAGTACCCCAAATAGGTGACAAACTGAAGGCATGTACTCCCGAATGGAGAGCCATACGGGACAGAGGAACATTGTTGCAGAAAGCACAAGGCATAGAGGCTGATTTAGCAGAAACTAAACCCAGAAGGACACCGGGAGTTAACACTGTTGCCCGGGTCAATGAAGGAGGGAATTCCTCCCGTAAACCTCTTACCTGTTATTACTGCAACAAGGTGGGACATATAAAAAGAGACTGTAGGAAAAGGATAAAAGACGAACAGGAAGGAAACACGGACAGAGACACGAGGGACTACAGACAGAGGCGTACCAATGATAGGGACGATCCGACCGCATGACTTGCCCCAGTCCTAGCTGAATCAGAGAACAAAATGCTCCACATGTTGATGAAGGTGGAAGGTAAACATATTCCTTGTTTGGTTGACACAGGACACAGTCTGTTGTCTGATTCAGTAGTCCCTCCACACATGACGTCCCGTGACACCATACCCATAAGTGGTTATGACGGTCTTTTGTCCGATGCCCCACTGACTAAACCTTTAAAAGTAAAGATAGGAAATCACATGTTTTTGTCACGCTTTTTGATTTCCAGAGGAGCTCCCACTAATTTATTAGGAGCAGACATTCTTCAGAAAATAGGAGCGAACATTACTTATCACCCAGATGGCATGGTCACCCTAGCAATAGGAGATGACCCAGAGGGTATAGAAATCTGTAGTAAAATACAATGCTTGGAAGAAGAACCAGAACTGTCCAATACGCCCTCACCGGAAATAGACCAAATTCTGTCTAGCCTTCCGGAAGGGTTATGGGAAACACATCCAGCAGACGTTGGGCTTCTGCCCATACCCCCGGTTACTCTACAGCTGATTCCAGGAGCAGTTCTCCCTCAGCAGAAACAGTACCCACTCAGTGCGCCCCAGGAAGCAGCTATAGAACTACAAGTGGAGGCTCTACTTAAAAGTGGAGCATTAAAAGAAATACAATCACCAGCCAATACCCCATTGTATCCAGTTAAGAAAAAGACATTGGGGGATGGCCCAATAAGGTATAGGATGGTACAGGACTTAAGGGCAATAAACAAAATATTGGCCCCAATAACGCCATTAGTACCGAACCCGCATACCTTACTGTCAGAAATACCATCAGATAGCTCCTCATTTACAGTTGTAGACTTGGCAAATGCTTTCTTTTCTGTACCCCTGGCGGAGGAATGTCAACCATGGTTCGCGTTCCGCCTTCGAAACCGTCAGCTAACCTGGACACGCCTACCTCAAGGAATGGCGCATTCGCCAACTCTATACTCACAAGCCCTGCAGACAGTGTTAGGAGAATGGCTACCGCCTGACACTTGTGTATTGTTGCAATATGTAGATGACCTATTGTTATGTTGTCCGGATAACGATACTTGTTTAAAAGCCACTCTATCATTGTTACAATTCCTGGCTGAAAAAGGGTGCAAGGTGAATAGAACTAAGTTACAGGTATGCCAGAAAAAGGTTGTCTTTTTGGGCCACTGTATATCCCAGGGTACTCGACATCTCACTGAAGACCGAGTCCAGGCCATAAGAAAAATGAATATCCCACGCAATTTTAAGCAACTTCGTATGTTTCTGGGAATGGTGTCATATTGTAGACAATGGATACCACATGCCAGTTCTCTGATGCAGCCATTATATGATTGCTTGAAAATAGTACCCTATGTACTCACAGAAGCAGGTCATGAATCTTTTAGCACCTTAAAAAGGTTACTAATTTCGGCACCTGCGATCGGGATCCCTGACTATACCAAAACATTTCATTTGTACATTGCTGAAATCACGGGACACGCAACAGGGGTGTTGACACAACAACACATCAAACATAGGCCGGTAGCATACTTCTCGGCGGCTCTCGATCCTGTCTCTAGAGGATCACCGTCCTGTGTACGAGCAGTTGCAGCAGTGTCAATTATCATTGACAAATCCTCAGAAATTGTCTTAGACAATCCTGTAGTGGTACATACCACACATGACATACACGCCATCTTGTCACAGGTCCAACCAAAACACATATCAATGGCAAGGCAGCTGCGTCTACAATGCACTTTGCTCCTACCCCCCAATGTTACCTTTCAGCGATGCACTTCTTTTAACTTAGCACAGCTTTTACCATTACAGACAGATTTGACAGGGGGGAGTAATGATGATAATGGTGTAGATACAGCACAAGATACTCAGGATTCTGACACACTTTCGTTTCAGGACATAACATCTGATGAACACGATTGTTTTCAACTTATGGAACAAGAAACCACGGGGTTCCCACATGTCACAGACATACCCATTGCAAATGCAGAACACACACTGTACATAGATGGTAGTAGATTTGCCGATGACAAAGGTAAATATCACACAGGTTATGCTGTGGTAACGGACACACAGGTAATTGAGGCAAAGTCACTACCAGCACACATGTCGGCACAAGAAGCGGAACTAACCGCTCTAGAGAAAGCCCTAGAACACTTGGAGGGACAAGAAGGGAACATTTACACTGATTCCGCATACGCCTACGGTGTGGCACATGATTATGGCCACATATGGAAAGCTAGAGGTTACCTTACAGCAGCAGGCACACCTGTTAAACATGGTGAAGGAATCAAAAGAGTCCTGAACAATCTTCAAAAGGTTATAAGAGTAGCCATCATGAAGATAGCGGCACACACGAGCGCAAAAATAACTGAGGCAAAAGGAAACGCATTTGCAGATTTAACTGCAAAGAAGGCAGCTCTAGGGGAAGTAAGCCCTGAGACCTTAGCCACGGTACAGGTGAGTATGCCCGAAACCACATGGCAGCAGCTAATGGAACTACAGGAACAAGCAGGGGCTATTGAGAAGGACCGTTGGGTTAAGGAGGGAGCTGCACCAGGCCTTGACAATGTATGGAGAGAAGGAGACAAAATATGTCTACCCGCTTCTCTATACCCCGCAATGGCAGCGGCTGTCCACTTACCCACTCATGTCAGCTCCAATTCTATGTATAGGATTGTAAGCCAAGGATGGCTAGCCCCTGGATTCAGTAGTACTGCAAGGAACTACTGTGCTGCATGCCAAATCTGTCTGATTAATAACCCAGGACAGAGAGTGAAAACCCCACGTAAACATCAGGTCCGGGCCCAATATCCCTTTCAGAGACTGCAGATTGACTACATACAAATGCCTAAGAGCGGCCCCTTTGAATTTGTTCTCGTGTGCATCTGCCTATTTTTAGGCTGGTCCGAAAGTTATCCTGTGAAATCAGCTACGGCAAAAGCCACCGCCAAGAAACTGATTACTGAGCTGATACCTAGGTTTGGTCT
The DNA here is from genome assembly GCF_037356315.1 of Lithobates pipiens. NCBI lineage: Eukaryota > Metazoa > Chordata > Amphibia > Anura > Ranidae > Lithobates > Lithobates pipiens. The sequence continues at coordinate 194,468,153 of NW_027507685.1, forward strand.
CCCAGAAACAATAGAATCAGATAGGGGGACACATTTCACGGGAGAAATAATGCAAAATGTGATGGCAATGTTAGGGGTTCAACAAAGTTTTCATACTCCTTACCACCCACAGAGTTCAGGATCAGTAGAAAGAGTAAATGGTACAATCAAGCTGAAAATACAAAAAGCTATGCAAGAGTTAAATAAACCATGGCCTGAGTGCCTAGCTTTAGCTTTGTTCTCTATTAGGTACACCCCAACAGGAAAAACAGGGTTATCCCCATATGAAATACTGTTTGGAAGTGCACCTAGATTAGGTTTATATTTTCCTCAAAGTATGCAATTACAATGTGATAGTTTAACTACGTATGTAATACAGTTGCAACAGCGTCTGACTAAAATCCACAAGAGTGTGTATTCTTCTCTTCCAGACCCTAATTCTGTCACAGGTACACACGATCTACAACCAGGAGACTATGTGTATGTAAAGAAACATACCAGAAAGGCACTGGAACCAAGGTTTGAAGGTCCTTTCCAGGTGCTATTGATTACAGCAACCTCAGTGAAATTGGAAGGGAAACCTACCTGGATCCACGCTTCTCATTGTCAAAAGGAGCCAGTTGGCAAAAGACAACATGTATCTTTTTATTGTTTCAGTAATTCTGGCTAATAGTTTGGTTACCTCACAGAATAAAATACACAAGGATGAAGGATTTTCTAAAAAAATGTTATTACTGAAGTTTAAATATGCTTATGCCCAGAAGTCAGGATATGAGAAATGTTGGATTTGTAGCAAATTACACCCCAGCACAGCAAGTATACCACTGATGGCAGTTCCTATAAACTATACTGATCTTGCTAACAGTAGCATTAACATAATTAGAACAAATACCAATGAGACAGTAATGTTTAAGTCAAATGGCCTCGCCTTTTTCCCTGCCTGGTGTTTCAGCTTAGGGAACACAACGGGAGGAAATGGAGAATGCCAAGACAGCAAGTTTAATTTGTCCATTGTCGTATTAAATGGAAGCTTCTATCCCAGTAATTCCAGCACACACCAGACATTAGTGATGGACGAACTTCCGACGGGACGTTTCGCGAACGCGAAACGCGAACGGACACAAACGTTCGCGAAAACGACCGTTCGCCGCGGGCTCCATTGACTTCAATGGGAGGCGAATTTCGCAAACCTTTAGGTCGAATTTGCGGCCACGGGGTAATTATTAGGGGGTAGCACGTAGTCCCACCACCTGGACAATAGCATAATACATGTATGAGGTGAATTTGGGATCGATAACTACAAGCATTTTTTTTTTATTTGGGAAATTGTTCTGACAATTCAGGACTATGGAGCTAATGAAGGCAATGGAGGAGAGGGAAGGTCAGGGACCAGGGTAGGCAAACAAGAGGGTGCAGGAGATACAGAGCACTGACAGCAGCACCGTAATACAGAGCACTGACATCAGCACCGTGACATACAGCGCTGACAGCAGCTCCGTGACATACAGCGCTGACAGCAGCTCCGTGACATACAGCGCTGACAGCAGCTCCGTGACATACAGCGCTGACAGCAGCTCCGTGACATACAGCGCTGACAGCAGCTCCGTGACATACAGCGCTGACAGCAGCACCGTGACATACAGCGCTGACAGCAGCTCCGTGACATACAGCGCTGACAGCAGCTCCGTGACATACAGCGCTGACAGCAGCTCCGTGACATACAGCACTGACAGCAGCTCCGTGACATACAGCGCTGACAGCAGCTCCGTGACATACAGCGCTGACAGCAGCACCGTGACATACAGCGCTGACAGCAGCTCCGTGACATACAGCGCTGACAGCAGCTCCGTGACATACAGCGCTGACAGCAGCTCCGTGACATACAGCGCTGACAGCAGCTCCGTGACATACAGCGCTGACAGCAGCTCCGTGACATACAGCGCTGACAGCAGCTCCGTGACATACAGCGCTGACAGCAGCTCCGTGACATACAGCGCTGACAGCAGCTCCGTGACATACAGCGCTGACAGCAGCTCCGTGACATACAGCGCTGACAGCAGCTCCGTGACATACAGCGCTGACAGCAGCACCGTAAGCAGCCCCAGGAGGAAGTCAGCACAGCACAGGGATGGTGTGATCCCCTCATAATAAGAACCCCCAGGAGGAAGTCAGCACAGCACAGGGATGGTGGGAGCCCCTCATAATAAGAACACCCAGGAGGAAGTCAGCACAGCACAGGGATGGTGGGAACCCCTCATAATAAGCAGCCCCAGTAGAAATATGACACCGCTCAACCTCTTCAAAGAGGAGGGTAGGGGCATATAGTACGGTGTGCTTTTTTGGGTCAGGGAAGTGAGCCAAATGAATTAAGAAGGTCTGTGTGCTTGATTCCAAAAATTGTTTATAGACATATACATGGTCTACTGATCACATGTGTTGAATTCCTCCGAGATCCATGCCTCATTCATTTTTAGAAATGTGAGGTAGTTAACACTGTGGTGAGCTAGGCGAGTACGCTTATCGGTCACAATCCCCCCTGCTGCGCTGAACGTCCTTTCGGACAGGACACTGGATGAGGGGCAAGCCAACAGTTCGATTGCAAATTGGGCAAGCTCTGGCCAGAGGTCAAGCCTGCCCACCCAGTAGTCTAGGGGTTCATCACTCCTCAGAGCGTCCACATCGGCCGTTAACCCAATGTAGTCGGACACCTGACGGTCTAGGCGTTCCCTGATGCTGGATCCGGATGACACCTGTCGATGGGTCGGCTGAAAGAATGACCTCATATCCGAAGTCACCAACACATCTTCAAACCGGCCTCTTCTTGCAGGCGCTGTTGGATTGGTACCCGCAAATCCTTCTCTGGGAGTGGGAATTGCTCCTCTGCCAGCGCACGCAAAAGCAGAATGCAGCATTTCTCGAAGCAAGGCCTGGAAGTGCTGCATTCTGACAGCCCTCTGCGACGGCGGTAACATTTCCGCCATTTTGTGTTTGTACCGGGGGTCTAAGTACGTTGCCACCCAGTACTGGTCCTTGACCCTCATGCTTTTTATACGGGGGTCCCTATTAAAACACTGGAGCATGAAGGCCCCCATTTGCACTAAAGTGGAAGCGGTGTGGTGGCCTGGCTCCTGCTCATCATCCAGGATAATGTCGTCCTCTTCATTCTCCTCTCCCCATCCTCGCACAACAGGGATCCCAGAAAGGTTTAAAGCATGCTCTTCTTGCTCCTGCTCATCCGCCCCGGCACCATCCTCCTCTGACTCCTCATCAGACTCCTGTTGTTGACTTGTCTCAGATAGAGTAGCCCCCCCTGGGAATTCATCCAGCATTGCGACTTCCTCATCTTCCCGCTCCTGCTCCTCCACAGCCTGATCAATGACACGACGCAATGCACGCTCCAGAAAGAAGGCATAAGGTACCATGTCACTGATGGCGCCATGGCTGCGACTGACCAGTTTGGTGATCTCCTCAAATGGCCGCAGAAGTCTGCATGTGTCGCGCATGAGCAGCCACTGGCGCGGTGAAAAAAAACCCAGCTCCCCAGAACCGTTTCTTTCGCAGAGTTCATACAGGTAGACGTTAACTGCACGTTTCTGCTGGAGCAGCCTATCAAGCATATAGAAGGTTGAGTTCCATCGCGTCGGGCAATCGCAAATAAGACGTCTGACCGGCAGATGGTGTCGCCGCTGAATGTCAGCAAGGCGAGCCATGGCCGTGTAAGATCTTCTGAAATGGGCCGAGATTTTCCTTGCCTGCCGCAAGATGTCCTGGACCCCAGGGTATTTGACAAGGAATCGCTGCACGACCAAGTTTAAGACGTGTGCCATGCACGGCACGTGCGTGATTTTGCCCTGTTTCAATGCGCTAAGCAGATTGGCACCGTTGTCACACACCACTTTACCAACTGTCAAATTGAGCGGTGTTAGCCACTCATCTGCCTGTGAACGCAAAGCTGAAAGGAGTGCCGGGCCAGTGTGGCTCTTTGCTTCCAGGCACAACAGACGCAGCACGGCATGGCAACGTCTCACCTGGCATGTGGAATAGGTTCTGGGGAGCTTGGGCGGTGCAGTGGAAGAGACGCTAGCAGCGGAAAAGGAGGAGGCAGCTGAGGAGGAGAGGGAGGAGGATGGAGTAGGAGGAGGAGAAGAAGAGTCAGGCCTGCATGCAATCCGTGGCGGTAAAACCAAATCTACACGGGTGCCACGGGTTACATGCTTGACGGCCGTCAGAAGGTTCACCCAGTGGGCAGTAAAACTGATATACCTTCCCTGCCCGTGTTTGCTAGACCACGTGTCTGTGGTCAGATGTATCTTGGCACCGACACTGTGTGCCAGAGATACATTCACTTGCCGCTGAACATGGCCATATAGCTCTGGGATGCCCTTCTCTGAGAAATACTTCCTTCCTGGGACCTTCCATTGTGGTGTTCCAATGGCCACAAATTTGCGAAAGGCCTCCGAGTCCACCAGTTTATATGGCAGTAGTTGGCGGGCTATGAGTTCTGACAAGCCAGCCGCCAACCGTTGGGCAAGAGGGTTATCCGGCGTCATCATTTTTTTACGCTCAAACATTAGGCCCACGGAAGCCTGCCTTTTTGCAGAAAAATGTGAGCTTGGCGTGATGGAAGGTGGAGTGGAGGACAATTGTGAGGAGAGAGGAGAAGGAGAAGTAGAAGACGAGGCTGGACGGTGAGAGCCTGCAGTGTGGCTTTGTGTGTTCCGTTGCTCCCACTGGGCTCGGTGATGGCTGCTCATGTGCCTTCTTAAGGCGGTCGTCCCTAGGTGAGTATTGGGCTTACCGCGACTAACGCGTTGACTGCAAAGATTGCAGATGGCAACGCTATTGTCAGCAGCGGACACGTTAAAAAAAGCCCACACTGCGGAGCCATGTGCCGGTGTCCTGGGAGCGCCAGATGTGACCGTACATGGTCGATGACTCGCTCCTGATACATTTGCAGTCTGCTTTGTCCCTGCTGTGCAATGTAAGTCATTGCTGCTTCTCCTCCCTATCTGCTGGTCCATATCTCCCTCTGAACTCCCCTCCTCTTCCTCTCTTGTGGGCACCCACGTGACATCACTAGACACGTCATCATCAACGTCACCTTCCCCACCGCTATAAGTAGAGTAGGCAGCAACACCGGGGACCAACCTCCTCCTTGGGCTGATCTGGGTACTGGCGTCAGACTGCTGAGTAGCGCTTGTTGCTACCTCCTCTTCCTGATCCAATACCAAGAGTGGCTGCGCATCAGAAATGTCCTCTTGATATGGATCGGAAAATAATTCCAGTGACTCAAGCGGAAGGTATGTGGTGGTGGTGGTGGTGGTCGTGTTGTTGGTGGTAGTGTCTTTGGGGGTGCACATAGCAGAGAGTGAAGAAGAGGGTGCAGATCGAGAGGATGAGGAGGGTGCAGAAGAGTAAGGCTGAGCGAGCCACTCAACCAAGTCTGGTGCATCCTTTAAAGTAATTGAACGCACCTTCTGCAACTTCCCACTTTGGCTCAAGCCTGTTGCTCCTGCCCTACCCCTACCACCCCTGCGGAAGGGCCTGCCTCTTCCTCTGCATGTCATTTTTTAAATGACCCTGTGACAAAACTCTTAGTCCCTATACCGCTGAAGGACTGCTGCAGTATAGGTGAGCGGTCAGCAGTGGTGCACGTCAACCCTATCTATTGTGGACCTATAGCGGTCCTTACAGAACAGCAGACTGTACCGCACTCAAGCCTATGTACCGTAGCACCCTATACCAAGTTACCAGTCCTTATAAGAACTTTTGTGGACCAAGCAGGTTGTGTATTAGTGTTTAGCAGACTGTACGTCAGTCCCTATACCGCTGAAGGACTGCTGCAGTATAGGGCAGCGGTCAGCAGTGGTGCACGTCAACCCTATCTATTGTGGACCGATAGCGGTCCTTACAGAACAGCAGACTGTACCGCACTCAAGCCTATGTACCGTAGCACCCTATACCAAGTTACCAGTCCTTATAAGAACTTTTGTGGACCAAGCAGGTTGTGTATTAGTGTTTAGCAGACTGTACGTCAGTCCCTATACCGCTGAAGGACTGCTGCAGTATAGGGCAGCGGTCAGCAGTAGTGCACGGCAACCCTATGTATTGTGGACCGATAGCGGTCCTTACAGAACAGCAGACTGTAACGCACTCAGGCCTATGTACCGTAGCACCCTATACCAAGTTACCAGTCCTTATAAGAACTTTTGTGGACCAAGCAGGTTGTGTGTTAGTGATTAGCAGACTGTACGTCAGTCCCTATACCAATGAAGGACTGCTGCAGTATAGGGCAGCGGTCAGCAGTAGTGCACGGCAACCCTATGTATTGTGGACCGATAGCGGTCCTTACAGAACAGCAGACTGTAACGCACTCAGGCCTATGTACCGTAGCACCCTATACCAAGTTACCAGTCCTTATAAGAACTTTTGTGGAACAAGCAGGTTGTGTGTTAGTGATTAGCAGACTGTACGTCAGTCCCTATACCGCTGAAGGACTGCTGCAGTATAGGTGAGCGGTCAGCAGTGGTGCACGTCAACCCTATCTATTGTGGACCGATAGCGGTCCTTACAGAACAGCAGACTGTACCGCACTCAAGCCTATGTACCGTAGCACCCTATACCAAGTTACCAGTCCTTATAAGAACTTTTGTGGACCAAGCAGGTTGTGTATTAGTGTTTAGCAGACTGTACGTCAGTCCCTATACCGCTGAAGGACTGCTGCAGTATAGGGCAGCGGTCAGCAGTAGTGCACGGCAACCCTATGTATTGTGGACCGATAGCGGTCCTTACAGAACAGCAGACTGTAACGCACTCAGGCCTATGTACCGTAGCACCCTATACCAAGTTACCAGTCCTTATAAGAACTTTTGTGGACCAAGCAGGTTGTGTGTTAGTGATTAGCAGACTGTACGTCAGTCCCTATACCAATGAAGGACTGCTGCAGTATAGGGCAGCGGTCAGCAGTAGTGCACGGCAACCCTATGTATTGTGGACCGATAGCGGTCCTTACAGAACAGCAGACTGTAACGCACTCAGGCCTATGTACCGTAGCACCCTATACCAAGTTACCAGTCCTTATAAGAACTTTTGTGGAACAAGCAGGTTGTGTGTTAGTGATTAGCAGACTGTACGTCAGTCCCTATACCGCTGAAGGACTGCTGCAGTATAGGTGAGCGGTCAGCAGTGGTGCACGTCAACCCTATCTATTGTGGACCGATAGCGGTCCTTACAGAACAGCAGACTGTACTGCACTCAGGCCTATGTACCGTAGCACCCTATACCAAGTTACCAGTCCTTATAAGAACTTTTGTGGACCAAGCAGGTTGTGTGTTAGTGATTAGCAGACTGTACGTCAGTCCCTATACCAATGAAGGACTGCTGCAGTATAGGGCAGCGGTCAGCAGTAGTGCACGGCAACCCTATGTATTGTGGACCGATAGCGGTCCTTACAGAACAGCAGACTGTACTGCACTCAGGCCTATGTACCGTAGCACCCTATACCAAGTTACCAGTCCTTATAAGAACTTTTGTGGACCAAGCAGGTTGTGTATTAGTGTTTAGCAGACTGTGCGTCAGTCCCTATACCGCTGAAGGACTGCTGCAGTATAGGGCAGCGGTCAGCAGTAGTGCACGGCAACCCTATGTATTGTGGACCGATAGCGGTCCTTACAGAACAGCAGACTGTACCGCACCCAAGCCTATGTACCGTAGCACCCTAGACAGACCAAGTTACCAGTCCTGATAAAGAGCTTTGTGGAACAAGTGAGTTGTGAATGATTAGCAGACTGCAGCAGAAGGGCAGCAGTCAAGTATAATATTCTTTCTATATTTGGAAGAAAGAATATTATACGTGTACAAGCCTATTACCGTACCACTGATACCAGTCCTGAAAAGAACCTTTGTGGAACTAATAGTAACAGCAAGTCTTTAAAATTATCCTCACTGCCTGACACACTGCTTCCTGCCTGTCCCTATACAAATTGGCAAAAAAGAGTAGGCTGGAACGATTAGCTGGAACAGCTCTTTTGTGGACCTGATAGTAACAGCTAATGATGATGATGATGATGATGATGAAGAAAGACTAATCTGGCTGAGCTGTCCCTAAAATAGCAGCATACAGCGCTCTGTCCCTTTATCTAAACTGACAAAAGAAACTCAGGCTGCTGACCTAACACCTATACCAGTCCTGAAAAGAACTTTTGTGTACCAAATAGCTAGCGTTTTCTCTGTCCCTACTCCACACAGGATCCTTTCCCTACAGTGACAGAAGAAAGAATGTAAAATGGCCACCGGATCGGGTGTATTTATAGGTTAGGGGGAATGTCCAAGTGTCCATGAGCTGTCATGTCTCAATTGGTTGTCCTGTAACACATGATAAACGTGTCACGAAAGGTTAAAGTTCTTGTATACATTAAACACGTAAGTCCGCCGGGGCGAACGACGGAAAAAGGCGTTCGAACCCGCGGACGGCGAAAGTCGGAAATTCGCCGCGAAACGACCGCCGGGCGAACCGTTCGGCCATCACTACCAGACATTATCTGACTTCCTCACTAACATTGTGGATAATAATGTTAGGTGGTTAGTATCCAACTTATCCCTCTATGGATACACCTCTCGTTATAGAAATGATATCAGTTCAAGATCAGTAGCTCTAGGAAATAATATATACATCTGTTGTGAGGATAAATGTTATACTTGGATACCTAGAAAAGCTCAGGGATGGTGCTACCTCGCAAGTTTAGTACCAGTAATGGGAGTAGTAGGTGATGAACGAGGTGATCACCTATTAGAAGCTAGCATGCACCCTAGATATCCCCTCAGGTATCGTAGTAAAAGAGAAATATTCCTGAAGAAGGACATGGCATGGGCTTGGTTCCCGTCCTGGACAGGATGGGGTATAGACTTAATGAAAAGACTAAATAACTATACAGGAATTATTAATGATGTTTTGGAGAAAAACTCTGATGATATTACTAAGTTAAATCTGGAGACCAGAGCCATCAGACAACAATTAGAATTACATGAATTAGCAATTGAAAGTATGAGTGCAGCACTGACAGGACTCTGTGAAACTACTGAGGACTATGAGTGCTGTACTTGGATACATAACACCAGCATTGAGGTACCTGACTATTATGACATCATTGCACAACACCGTATGGAAGTAAAGAATTTACAAGAGAAGGCCCGAAATATTGGTCGCGACTGGGATCCGTTTGGTGGAACTTTTAGTTTCTCAGGGTTATTCTCTTGGGTTAAGAAGGCAGCAATGACGATTATAGTGGTGCTCTTATTCGTATTTTTCTTTTATGCATGCTTTAAGTTGCTCATGTGCTTTTGCAAGAAAGCCAAGGTAAATGATGCGGAAAAGATGGAACTTTTGTGAAGATAGGTAGATTTAGTTTCTTGACATCACCCATCTGTCAGAAAAGCCACTCTTCCTGAATTTTAGATGTTGGTACTGTCCAGGGGGATGGGTGTATACCCCTCTGACAACTCGCGGTCAGGGAGAGTACTCTGGATATAGGCTGACTAGAACTTGTTCAGGTGGACCCAGGGCAAGAGGGAGGGGTGATGTCAAAGGGGGAAATGTAAGGATTAAGGGGTGTCTAAACAAAAAATGGTTGACCTTATGTCTTACTAAATACATGTATTTTTCTATCCTTCTTTGTAAAATAAGGATTCGTCATCTATTGTCACGTACTCATCAAGAAGAGGCCGCATCAGCCCTAAAAAGCAGTCTACGCCCAGAAGATTGTCTTATCAGCTGATAACACCCGGAGAATTGTCTTTCCTTTGCAAAAATGTTGTTTTTTTACATTTGCTGATGTTTGCCCTTTTCTGTCTATAAAAGATGTAATAAAGAAGCCTCAGAGCCAGAGTCAGTCAGAGACAGTCAGAGTTAACGACGGACTTCTGAGCAGAAATACTGAATAATATCTCCGTGTCTCTTTGCTTGGATAAGAACTCTAACTAACAATTGGGAAACGGTAACATAACCTGACAAATAGGTGACTTGTTGAGGTCACACCTAACACATTGCACATAATTAGACACAAATTTAACCCTTTGATTGACATTATGAACCAATTGGCTAATTGGCAATCACCGCATTCTAGCTCACTATGAAATACCTTAGAACGAGGCGCTGGTATCTCACCCGATCCAGGCCGAGAGAGCTGACATTTTACCTTGGCATGTCTTCCGGGTATCGCGGCTCCCGCGCTGTGAGTGGCCGGAGCCGCGATGTCGTCACTCCCGCACATGCGCTTGGGAGACTTCTTTCTAGCAAGGTCCGGCATCTGCCGGACTTTCAGCCGAGAATCCCCGGAGTGCATGAGCCACTGAAGTACAGGTTTAGGAGATTTTTTTTTACCTACAGGTAAGCCTTATTATAGGCTTACCTGTAGGTAAAAGTTAAAAAATGTACTATACTGCCGCTTTAAGAGGCAAATTAGCACCATATTACAGCTACCAACCCCTCCCACCCCGCCCCCAAAAAAATAAAAAAATTAAGGACATTATGAACACTTGATTGCCCCAGATGTTAACCCCTTCCCAGCCAATGGCATTAATACAGTGTCAGTGGATATTATTAGCACTGATCACTTTATTAGTGTCACTGGTAATGTCAGTGGTAGTTAGCCAGTTCCCTCAAAGTGTCAGTTAGTGTCAGGATACCCACCGTACTATCACAGTGCTGCTATAAGTCGCTGATCACCGCCATTACTATTAAAAAAAAGAATTCCAGTATTTATAAATTACAGATGCTATGACTTTCACACAAACCAATTACTATACACTTATTGGGATTTTTTTTTTTTACTAAAGACATGAAGCTGAATACATTTTGGCCTAAATGTATGAAGAAATTCAATTTTTTTATTTTTTTTTATTGGATATGTTTTAAGTCAGAAAGTAAAAAAAAGTGTTTTGTTTTTTTCAAAATGTATGCTCTTTTTTTAATTCATAGCGCAAAAAAAAATAAAAACAGTGGTATCTAAATACCACCAAAAGAAATCTCTATTTGTGAGGAAAAAAATATATATAATTTAATTTGGGTACAGTGTTGCATGACTGCGCAATTACCAGTTGAATTAGCCCAGTGCCAAATAGCAAAAAATGGCCTGGTCATGAAGGGGGTTAAATCTTCTGGAGCTGAAGTAGTCAATATTTGCAAACATTCTGTAACCTTCTGTGGATATCAGACAGATTTTTATTCAGCAAGTGCGGGAGGGCATTATTCAGAAAGTTGATAGCATAAAACAAACAAAATATCTGCTCACCTGAACTACTAACTAAACTCAGGTCAGTTGCCAACAGAAATCTGCTCACCTGAGCTACTAACTAAACCCCGGTCAGTTCCCAACAGACATCTGCTCACCTGAGCTACTAAGTAAACTCAGGTTAGTTCCTGGCAGAGTGTCTCCAAAAAGCCCGTTCACACTGAGGCAGCACGACTTGCAGCACGACTGCCTCAGGCGACCGGGATCCGACTTTAGCGGCGGCTTGTGAAATGACTTCTGTATAGAAGTCAATGCAAGTCGTCCCAAAAGTCGTACAGGAACCTTTTTCTAAGTCGGAGCGAATTGAGTCACTCCGATTAGAACGGTTCCATTGCATAGAGCAGGACGCGACTTGTCAGGCGGCTAAGTCGCCTGACGGGTCGCCCCTGTGTGAACCGAGCCTTATAGTTCCCCAAAACAAAGCAGGACATGTGCCTTTTTTAGTGGCATGTCAGCACTCAGCCTTTTCACCCAGCAACAGGCTCCCACAACAGACAGCAAGAGGGCCCTGAGCTTCACCCAGATTTCATATGAATGGCACATGGACAGCTGAGCCTAATAATAAGGTCTGGCTACCAGATAAGATGGTAAAATAATGTAAGTTCAAAGAAAAAAGTGATAATATCCCTTTAAACAGTTATTCTAAGTTTGGGCAGAGAGGGAATAAATTACCTGCTGGCTTTTTATATTTCTCAGTGACTCAATAAAAAAGATTCCCCACAGTGGTCTGTATCTCCAATCTGTTCTTACAATGTAGCTGGATTCTTTCATTGTTTATATATCATTACTTATAGTAGATCCATCAGTAGTGCGTGACATCAACATTTGGCAAATGGTCAATGCAGTTAATTAGAACCAGAAGTTCTGATGGGAATAGCAGGGCTATAGCTATGTGTGATGGGGCCTCATAGCAAAACCAATAAGTAGATTAGGTGTTTCATAGCTGATGTATAAAGGTTCTCAAACGATATGTGCAGTCAGTTTATTCTAATATATGTGGCAAATGCTGTTGCTACATGTATACATACATCAGTGTGTAACTAGACGACTCTTACATATTTAGATAGTTAGGCTGGTTGTAAAAAAGACACAAGTCCACCTAGTTCAACCAATAAAAGGGAGAAATAAACTCTAAGCTGCCTGTGCTTCCATGTCATTCAAAAGTTATCTTCTTAGGAGAAATATGTTACTACTGGAGTCCCTAAGAGAGCCATCTTAAAATTCAAATTGGCAAATGTAACGACTGGTTTGATTTGAAACCCCACTAATTTGCCTCAGTCCCCTTGACACAGCTGTGGTGCAATACAATACAGTACAATATAATATATCACAATATACCTCTATTGTCCTCTCAGGATCCACTGGCTCCACCTGCTGGGAGAAAACAACACTGCACACAAAGAGGTACATAACCAAAGTATATTTCCTGACAGACTCCATGGCAGCAACGTGTGGGTTAAGTCCCACCTCCACTACCCTATAGGACACTACTCCCATAAATCTTTGCTCCCTGCCCCTGGCCGTGTTCTTTTTTTTGTCCTCCTCCGAAGGACCCAGAGGTGGTCTTTCTACCTGAAGATTTATCATCCCCACGATCGAGGTCGGCTGGTCTGCGACTCTGGGTCTGGAAAGTCGCATTACTCCGCTAAGCCCTAGCTATTAGCAGGGTATGGAGTGGGCAGTGGAAGAGGCGCTGTGAAGAAGCCCATGTCCTGGCCACTGGCAGGCAGGCTGCGCATTGGTCGGATAGCCAGCTATTAGCAGGTGACCTGTTTTGCCCCCTGGAAAGTCCGGTGTCATCTTACCTTACCTTACCTTTGGCCGAGTGATTGATCGTGGTGGGAGTGAGAGGTTCTATAAGTTCATTATGGCAGCAGTTTTTGTATCTTTTATCTGTCTTCGTTTTTTCTGTTTGTTTGTATGTGCAGGCATGGCGGCTGGTTCTTCCGCGTTCCAGCCGCCGTTCTACTTCCGGGTTTGTGTTCTCGGCCGTACTGCGCATGCGCGAATGCGGTTGAGATCGAGGCTTGGTTTTGCGCATGCGCGATAGCGGCAAATTTAAACGGGGAATTAGTCTGCAAGCTTTGGGAATGCTTGCGGGCTGTTGCGGTGACTTCCCCCTGCCTCTGTGTTGCATCTACTGGTAAGTGGCATTCTGGGACAGGGTAGTTATCCCTTCCCTGTCCCTTGCATTGATCCCTTGTCATCTTTTCAGCGCGTATGGATATCGCTGAGGACATGGATTCTTTACCGCCTGTTTGTGGCCAGCCCTCTCATAAAAGGTATTTTTAATGATCACCTGAAGGTCTGGTGGGGGAGGGGTATTTATCTGTTAGCTCTGTCCTGATGTCTTGTCTCTTGTGGTTTCTTGTCTTGTTCCTGTTTCAGCCCTTCCAGGTCAGAACAGCATCGCAGCTCTCATATAGGGAGCGACTCCTCCAAGTCGCATAACCGGCACTCCTCTTCCAAATCAAAACATTATGGTTCCTCCTCAAGATCAGGACACCGTAGTGAGGAACAGTCGCACTCCTCGAGGACTCAATCTAGTCACTCAGCTAGTGCCTGTTTGGGGTGCAGAGCTCTTGTACCGGCAGGAAAATCTTTATGCGATCCTTGCTACGCCAAGGCTTCCAATGAAAGGGGTGACGCGGATCAACAACTTAAAACCCTGGTGGAAAAAGTTGTTAAGGAGTCCCTCAGAAATATTGAGGGCCAGTCCTATGTTCCCCCGGCAGAGCCGCCACTTTCTCCAGGAAGGGAGACTCAGCTGCAGGATACTTGGGAATCCTCTGCGCATAGCCACCCCTCAGCTGCCATATCTGACAGTGACTCTGATGAAAGTGATCCCTGTGTGGGTTTTGATTTCGCTCTACTTCCTCCTCTGGTCAGAGCTGTTAGAGAGACACTGAACTGGGAAGATTCTGTGGCTGCTCCTTCCAAACAGAGAAAATTCTTTAAGCAATTAAAGAAGGAACGGATTAATTTTCCTTTTATCTCTGAGCTAGGTGAGATTATCACAGATGAATGGGGCAAGGTGGAGAAGAAAAATTCCATGCTATCAAAGGTTTCGAAACTCTATCCTTTTCAATGAAGAAGAGGTGAAGCATTTGGAGTCAGCGCCGTTGGTAGACGCAGCAGTCATGAGGCTGGTGAAACATGTCACACTTCCCTTAGAGGATACTGTGTCTTTTAAGGATGTTCTGGACAGACGGATTGATGCTGATTTGAAGAGAGTGTATCTCACAGCAGGAATGGCCTATAAGCCAGCGTTAGCTCTGGCCGCTATGTCCAAAGCAATGGAGATGTGGACGGATAGTGTAGATGAGATGCTTAGAAATATCTCTGAAGATACGGCTAAGAGCTCGCCTATCCAAGAACTTAGGCTGGCCTCCGCCTTTCTTGGGGAGGCCTCTATCGACATCATACACCTGGTGGCTCGGTTGAGGCTCTCTTCTGTTACGGCCAAATGGGCTCTGTGGCTCCGCCCTTGGCTGGCGGACCCAGCCTCAAAACAAGTATGGTGCCGTATCCCCTTTGAAGGGTCCTCCATTTTCGGCAATAAGTTGGATGAGGCTATTACCCGAGCCACTGGTGGGAGGTCGGGGTTCCTTCCCCAGGACCGGCGTTTGCAAGCCCAGAGAAGGTCTTTTCCAAAGAGACAGTACCAGGAACGAGCCAGGGAAGCTCGCAGTTACAGACCGGGTCGTGAATTTTCCAGGTCCTGGAAATCAAGACAATCCTCTTTTAAAAAATCTACAAAAAGTGATTTAAAGGGAGAGAGGGAACCGACTAAATCCTTTTGAGGTTGGGCCCGCTCAGACAGAGCAGGTGGGGACTCGTCTTTTCCACTTTCGCCATGTCTGGGCCGCCTCGATCCAAGACTTCTGGACTGTCAAGACTGTCTCCTCAGGTCATGTTTGGACCTTCAAGGAATCTCCCAGGCTCAGATGGGTCCCCACCTCTCTTCCGGCTTCAGACGAAAAAAGGCTAATTCTTCTAGCCTACGTGGAATCTTTGTTGGCTCAAGGCGCCATTATCCATGTTCCAGTCATTCAGCGAGGCATGGGAATCTACTCTCCTTTGTTTATGGTCCAGAAAAAGAGTGGGCCTGGAGGCCGGTCATAGATCTAACTCACTTGAACAGTTTTATCAAAAAAGAAAAATTCAAGATGGAGTCATTATCCACAATTCAACAATCTGTTCAAGCAGGGGACTGGATGGTCTCCATAGACCTCAAGGACGCCTATTTTCATGTCCCAGTTGCAGAAAATTACCAGCAGTATTCTGCTTCTCCGTGGGCGAAAGCCATTTTCAATTTACATGCCTTCCCTTCGGGCTATCAACTTCTCCTCGTGTATTTTCAAAAGTACTGTTGGCAGTGGTAGCTCTTCTGAGAACCAAAGGGATTTGTCTACATCACTACCTAGATGACCTGCTTTCTGTGTACCAGAAGTTGATCCTTGTCTTGAGCCAACAACAGAAGGTCATCTTCACCCTACAGGAGTTCGGGTGGATCTTGAACTTGGAGAAGAGCCAGCTGTTCCCATCTCAGCGGCTGGTGTTCTTAGGGGCCCTATTCAACACTGTCAGAGGCACCATCTCATTACCAGAAGAGAAGTTGTCAGTGGTCAGGGACAGAATCCGTCCAGCCCTCTCTGCCTCTCATCTCTAGGCTCTCCAGTGCCTGAAAATTATCGGCACTATGGTAGCGACAATTCCGATGGTGAGGTGGGCACAGTGGAGGATGAGGCCCTTTCAGAAGGGTTTCCTTCATCAATGGTCAGGCAGCAAAACCCAGCTGATTCGGATCACCCTATCCATGAGGAATTCCCTTCCATGGTGGCTCCAACGGGAAAATCTCTGCAACTGCCATTCCATTCTTCCCATCTCATGGGTCACCATAACAACAGATGCCAGCAACAGAGGCTGGGGCACCCACTGTCTGGCGGAAGTGGCTCAGGGCACCTGGATTCTCCCCTCCAGAGGGACGGAGTCAAACATCCTGGAGTTAAGGGCAGCCTTTCAAGCTCTGCTAGCCTTTCGGCATCTGATTTCAGGAGCCTCGGTCTTACTCAGGCTAGACAATACCACGGCAGTAGCGTACATAAGAAGGCAAGGGGGTACCCGAAGTCTATCCCTTCTCCAGGAGGTGGAACCGATCATGACCTGGGCTCAGAGGAACCTGAAGGATCTGACAGCAACCTATGTCCCGGGGATTCAGAACGTTCAGGCAGACTTTCTTTCCCGGATACTTCTGGACAACAACGAGTGGTCTCTTCACGAGGAAGTGTTCAACTGGATCCTGACAATGGGGCTCTCCCCAGAAGTCGACCTGTTTGCTTCTCCCTGCAACAAAAAACTGGAGAAGTATTATTCAAGGTACAGGGATCCTCAAGCCTACGGGGTGGATGACTTGACGGAGAAATGGTGGTTCCACAGGACCTATGCCTTTCCTTCAACTCCTATCATTCATCAGTTCCTGAGGAGACTCAGGTCAGAGACAGCAGAAGTGATAGCCATAATCCCTTATTGGCCTAACAGACCCTGTTTTCCGCTTCTGATGCTCCTCAGTGTCAGGGATCCAATTCCTTTACCATCCAGACCAGACCTTCTGTCTCAAGGGTCGAGATTACATCCTTGCCCGGATCACCTGCGCCTAAAGGCTTGGTTTTTGAAAGGGGACGGTTGAAGGCTTTAGGCCAGGCATGTCCAAAGTCCGGCCCGCGGGCCAATCGCGGCCCGCGGTCCGGTTTTGAACGGCCCGCCTGGTTATTTAAACATATACATCTTTTGTGGCCCCCGGCGATCTCCCAGCGCCGGGGTCACAAAAGATATATAGTCCAGCTGCCTTGGAGGGAGGAGGCAGGACGAGTGCCGTGCACACAGGCTGAGAATTTCCTGTGTACATGGCAGCTGTAATAGGAAGTCCCAGCTCTGCCATTGGACGACTGTTCTGTCCATCAGAGGAGGCGGGACTTTCTCTTAAAGGGGCCGTTGTGTAAACAGGAAATTCTCCTGTAGGATGTCTTTGGCGCTCGTCCTGCCCTCCATGGCTGCATTGATGGTAATGGTGGCTGCATTCCTGGCAATTGCAATTGTGGGGCTGCATTCCTGGCAATGGTGAGTGAATTCCTGGCAATGGTGGCTGCATTCCTGGCAATGGTGGGTGAATTCCTGGCAATGGTGGCTGCATTCCTAGCAATTGGGGGTGAATTCCTGGCAATGGTGGCTGCATTCCTGGCAATGGTGGCTGCATTCCTGGCAATGGTGGCTGCAATGGTGGCTGCATTCCCGGCAATAGTGGGTGCATTCCCGGCAATGGTGGGTGCATTCCCGGCAATGGTGGGGCTGCATTCCTGCCAATGGTGGGTGCATTCCCGGCAATGGTGGGGCTGCATTCCTGGCAATAGTGGGTGCATTCCTGGCAATAGTGGGTGCATTCCCGGCAATGGTGGGGCTGCATTCCGTGCAATGGTGGGGCTGCATTCCGTGCAATGGTGGGGCTGCATTCCGTGCAA
Organism: Lithobates pipiens; assembly: GCF_037356315.1. Lineage (NCBI taxonomy): Eukaryota > Metazoa > Chordata > Amphibia > Anura > Ranidae > Lithobates > Lithobates pipiens. Next base: position 194,485,938 of record NW_027507685.1, read on the forward strand.
TGGTGGGGCTGCATTCCGTGCAATGGTGGGGCTGCATTCCTGGCAATGGTGAGTGAATTTCTAGCAGTGGTGGGTGCATTCCTGGCAATGGTGAGTGAATTTCTAGCAATGGTGGGGCTGCATTCCTGGCAATGGTGGGTACATTCCTGGCAATGGTGGGCACTGCATTCCTAGCAATGGTGGGCACTGCATTCCTAGCAATGGTGGGCGCTGCATTCCTAGCAATGGTGGGCGCTGCATTCCTAGCAATGGTGGGGCTGCATTCCTGGCAATGGTGAGTGAATTTCTAGCAATGGTGGGGCTGCATTCGTGGCAATGGTGGGTACATTCCTGGCAATAGTGGGCGCTGCATTCCTGGCAATGGTGGGCGCTGCGTTCCTGGCAATGGTGGGCGCTGCGTTCCTGGCAATGGTGGGCCTGCGTTCCTGGCAATGGTGGGCCTGCGTTCCTGGCAATGGTGAGTGAATTTCTAGCAATGGTGGGCGCTGCATTCCTAGCAATGGTGGGCGCTGCATTCCTAGCAATGGTGGGGCTGCATTCCTGGCAATGGTGAGTGAATTTCTAGCAATGGTGGGGCTGCATTCGTGGCAATGGTGGGTACATTCCTGGCAATGGTGGGCACTGCAATTCTAGCAATGGTGGGCGCTGCATTCCTGGCAATGGTGGGTGCTGCGTTCCTGGCAATGGTGGGCGCTGCGTTCCTGGCAATGGTGGGCGCTGCGTTCCTGGCAATGGTGGGCCTGCGTTCCTGGCAATGGTGGGCCTGCGTTCCTGGCAATGGTGGGCGCTGCGTTCCTGGCAATGGTGGGCGCTGCGTTCCTGGCAATGGTGGGCGCTGCGTTCCTGGCAATTGTGGGTCTGCAGATGGGCACTGACCCTTATTTTGCTTCAGTTCTTTATTTAAAATTAATTTTTTTTTCCTGAAGCTTCCCTCTTAAAGTGAAGGTGCGTGTTATACCCCAAAAAATACGGTGTATCCAAATAATACACTTGAGTTCATCTCTTCACCACACACAGCCACAAAGGCATGAGAATTCTTGTTGGGTAGTGTATTAGTGCTCGGCCGAACACACTTAGACCGAATTTTAATGGTTCAAAGAATGTCAGGCAAAATGGTCGGCCCTCGAGCATGTTCAGTTCATCAAATCTGGCCCTCTTTGAAAAAAGTTTGGACACCCCTGCTTTAGGCTGTCCTGAAGAAGTCATTCCCACTCTTCTTAGTGCACGAAGAAGTAGTACTAACCGGGTATATGAGAGAATTTGGGCGAAGTTTGCAGATCACTTGTCTTCAAGGTCCAGTTCCTGTAATACCCTTACAGTCTGGGACGTTTTAAGCTTTTTACAATCAGGATTGGATATCTCCCTTTCGGTTATTTCTCTCCGGGTCCAGGTTTCAGCAATTTCAGCTTTTTCTGGAGTCACATGGGCCAATCATCCCTTGGTCCAACAATTCTTCAAAGGAGCAGTCAGGCTTAGGCCACAAAGGAAGCCTAGATTCCCCAAATGGGACCTTCCATTGGTTTTAGATTTCTTCTCTCAACTTGACAAAACGCTCTCAATCAAGAGAATTAACCCTTAAAACCTCTTTTTCTGGTAGCCATAACTTCGGCGAAGAGAATCTCCGAAATTCAGTCTCTAGTCGCAAAGGAACCTTTTCTCACCTTCTTTCCAGATAGGGTAGTCCTAATTCCGATGTTGGGGACAAATCCCAAGGTTACCTCTGTTTTCCATGAAAACCAGGAAATCACGCTTCCTACCTTCAATTCTGCTGGAAGTCAGGATCCACATCCACTCGATTTGGGAGTTACTCTAAAACAATATCTGGATGTTACAGCTTCTTTTCGTCAATCTGACTTCCTCTTCGTGTTATTTAACGGGAAAAATAGAGGCGCTAAGGCCTCCGTTAGATCCATCACTGCTTGGGTGGTCCAGGCAATCCAATGGGCTTATAGAGAGAAGGGCTTGGCTCCTCCTGAGGCGGTTACAGCTCACTCTACCAGAAGTCTCTCAACCTCATGGGCGGCTTCGCGTCATGTTGTGCCTGATGTAATCTGCAGAGCGGCCTCCTGGTCTTCAATTCATACCTTCATGTCTCACTATTGTGTTGAGCCAGCATCTTTATCCTCTGTTGATTTTGGTTTGAAAGTCCTGTCGGCCGACAGTGTTAAATAAATCTTTTGTTCAGCATTTTGCCCACCCGGGTGTGTTTGGCGAGTTATTTCCCACACGTTGCTGCCATGGAGTCTGTCAGGAAAATTGAAAATTCCTATCAAAATACTTACCGTAATTTTCCTTTCCTGATGGACTCCATGGCAGCAGGAGTTCCCTCCCAAATGGCTGGAGTAGGCTAGTTACCGAACACGGCCAGGGGCAGGGAGCAAAGATTTATGGGAGTAGTGTCCTATAGGGTAGTGGAGGCGGGACTTAATCCACACGTTGCTGCCATGGAGTCCATCAGGAAAGGAAAATTACGGTAAGTATTTTGATAGGAATTTTCCATTTTTACTATATATATTTGTGAATAGGTGATTACAGTAATTGTACTGTCATTCCAACATAGAATGATAGGACAATGAATTTTAATAAAACAGTTACAAACATATATATATATATATATATATATATATATATATATATATATATGAGCTCCCCCTACTTTTATAGCTAGATGTGAGATCTCACTTAAAGTACTCATTCTTTATCTTCTGATCTTCGCTAGCAATGATAACTCCTGGTAAATTTGTAATCCAAGGTTAAAGCAGTTAAAGTTGAATTAAAGGAAGTAAACTCCCCTATCGTTTTCAGCCAAGGAAGCTGCCATCTTTGCCTCTGTTTAATCTTCAACTGCTATGGTGCTGCACATGTGATTCGTTATGACAACAGCCATTGGATGGTTTGATAGTTTGGCTGAGAGCACAGCCAATTTTCAGTTAGCATTCCCGGCATGCCTTTTTTTTTAACTGTTTAAATCGATGGGTTTACTTCCACTTTAAGGATGATCCTACTGTTGCTTCCCTAAATATAGTACAATGCTCGAGGTGTGATAGTAAGTAGGCCTTATGCCTGCCTAGTGTCAGTTGCTATCCTCCTCCTCCGTGGGACTAAGTATCCCAGTGAGGCCTGTGTATAAGTCTGACTAAGTGCAAAGGTTAGAAAAACGGTGGGTAGCAACCCGCTCACCAACTGGATCGGAAACCCGTTATGGTAAACACTGGTCCGGTGGTTGCAGCTTGCTTCTACGTCAGCCAGGTCCGTCACTCTGTCCCGTTCTGACAAGTGCACCTGGTCTTCCGATGTTCAAACAAGTGTCCCTGGATTCTCTCAATCCAATCTCTGTGCTCCATCATTGGCGTCAGTAGGAGGAATGGTGCCCCATCATTGGTATCAGTAGAAGGAATAATGCCCCATCATTGGTGTCATTGGAAGGAATAATGCCCCATCATTGGTGTCAGTGGAAGGAATAATGCCCCGCCATTGGTTTCAGTGGGAAGAATAGTGCCCTATCATTGGTATAAGTGAGAGGAATACTGTCCCATCATTGGTGTCAGTAGGAGTAATAGTGTCCCATCATTGGTATCAATGAGAGGAATAGTGCGACATCATTGGTCAGTGGAAGGAATAGGGCCTCATCATTGGTATCAGTGGGAGGAATAGTGCCTCATCAATGGTGTCAGTGGAAGGAATAATGCCCCGCCATTGGTTTCAGTGGGAAGAATAGTGCCCCATCATTGGTATAAGTGAGATGAATACTGTCCCATCACCTGATAGAACACCTTTGGGGTGAATTAAAGTGGAGACTGCGAGCCAGGCCTTCTCTTCCAACATCAGTGCCTGAGCTCACAAATGATCATCTGGAAGAATGGTCAAACGTTCCCATAGACACACTCCTAAACCTTGTGGACAGCCTTCCCAGAAGAGTTGAAAATGTTATAGCTGCAAAGGATGGGCCAACTCAATATTGAACCCTACGGACTAAGACTGGGATGCCATTAAAATTCATGTGTGTGTGTGAGAAAGCAGGTGTCGCAATACTTTTGGTAATAAAGTGTATATATCATATGACAAATTGTCACTATTGATTTTCAAATAGTTTTAAAAAACCCAATTTTATTATTTTAAGAATATTGTCAATAAAGATTGATATTTTTAACATTTTGCATTCTGTCTCATGTGGGTGCCAGTAAAGTTCATTATCAGCAGGATTGGTTCCTGCAAATGTCGAAGTGACTAGGAGCATATTTGAATGTGGCATGGGTAGAGGTCCCAAATATTGATGTCAGTGGGAGGAACTGTGTCCCATCATTGGTGTCATTGGGTCCCGTTGTTGGTGTCATTAGGAGGAACTGTGCCCCTTCATTGGTGTCAGGGGGCGGGGGATTACACCCAATTGTTAATATCCATGAATTAAATGGTGGCCCAAGGGCTAGAAAAGCAAGCAATTCCACATCTGGCCCCTGGGCCACAGTTTGGAGACCACTGGTTTAAATTATGACAATGATTACATCACATCAACTTTATGTGTCATTTGATTAAGCTGAGGTCCCTTACACACTGGGGCGCTTTGCAGGTGCTGCAGCTCTAAAAATAGCACCTGCAAAGCGCCCTGAAACAGCCGCTGCTGTCTCTCTAGTGTGGAGGCTTCGAGGGCTTTCACACTGGAGTGGTGTGCTGGCAGGACAGTCAAAAAAAGTCCTGCAAGCCGCATCTTTGGAGTGGTGTATTTATCTCTCCTAAAGCGCCCCTTCCCATAGAAATCAATGGGGCAGCGCTGCAAACCCGTCTGCAAAGTGCCGCTGCAGCGGCGCTTTGCGGGCGGCCTTAACCCTTTTCTGGCCGCTAGCGGGGGTTAAAACTGCCCCGCTAGTGCCCAAATAGGGCCCCTAAAACCACTGTAAAGTGCCGCTAAATATATCACCGCTTTCCTGCCAGCCCTCACAACGCCCCAGTGTGAAAGTAGCCTTATTGATTTTATTTGTAGACACTGTTTGAATGAAAAAAAATTTGCGAAATTTAGCAATTTCCATTGGGTGTTTTTACTTCGTATGATTGTGTGTGTGTGTGTGTCAAAATAAGAGACTCCCCATCTCAGCTGTATTAATCTCTGTAAAAAGACAAAATGTAACAGAAAAACGATTAGTCGTGGCTAGTAGATCGATCACACTAGACCTGCTTTAGCCCAGCGGCCCTGTTTCATCACAGCATGATTTCATCCCTTCCCAACAACCACTACTCAGTAATCCATGGAAAGGGCAATTTATAACCCAGGTGGGGAACAAGGTGTGGCCAGTGCTTAACCCCCCTGCATGCCGCTAGAGACTTTTCACTGCCACCTATATGAACCGCAAAATCCTATGCAGCAGATACACCCCCTCCATCCACAACTGACAGGGACTATTTATATATATCTATAGTTCAAACCTTGAATATATATATATATATATATATATATATTATATATATTTATTTATATATATATATATATTTATTTATTTATATGTTTTTTATATATATATATATTTAGATTTTTATACACACACACACACACATCTAAATGTGTATGTGTATTTTATATGTGTGTGTGTGTGTGTGTGTATATGTATATATATATATATATATATTAAACCTTGAGTGCTACACAAACTGCTGTGTTGCCATGCATTTTTTTATTTTGGAAAAATATATATACTAAAAGAAGGATTACATTTAATTTTATTTAATTGGCTAAGGTCACCCTCCCAGGAGTGGGAAATTCTTTTGAATGAAGTCATTCAAAGCGATAATGTGAATTTGGGATTTCACAGCTCCACACCCATTTCTCCGTTTCCGTAGTATTTTTTGTTATAATTGCTGACAACTTGTATGCCAAAACTGCTCATTTTGCTCAGCAAAGCAGAACTTTTTTTAAATATGGCATATTGGGGACATAGAATGTAACCAATTTATATACACATGTCTGCTAAGGGCTTCAATTAAGGTTGCTTTCACACTGCTCCATTGCAAAAATGTGGTAAAACCGCATATGTGTTTTTCCTGCGTTTCCGGTGCCTTTTGTGGTTGCTTAGCCTGTGCAAAGAAGACTTATGTGACTGAAAAAAGGACCCAAAACGTAAACACAGGTGCATTTTTTTTCAGCATTTTTTAATTCCATTCATTTCAGTGGAGAGGTGCGTTTTTGGTATCGTACCAAGCATGCACCAGAAATGCAGCATGCAGGACATTTAAAAATGCAACTGAAGTGCAACTGACTGGTGTAAAGAGTTCCCTAGGATTTTATTGCCATGCATTTTTGTTTTGCTTTTTGTGAGGCATTACAAATAGGTTTGAAAAGGCCATTAGAATGGCAGTTTTATGATTGCCATGCATTCTGCAATGTACAGTATGGGAGGATACTGCAGGTGGGTGGAATATTATACGAGACTCTTCCAATATGTCATTAGTACATGGGTGCTATAAAACTGGCTTTCCTTCTCTTCCCCCCATTTGACTCTTTATAACCTGAGATTACAACTCATCTGATCAGTTACCAGTTAACCCAGTGTTTCTCAGACAGGGTGGCATTTGGGTTCCCCCCATGGTGCTGCAAACGCGGGACTCAGTTTGCCCTAGATCTGCTCTGATGTTATGGGGGGACACTGTCAAGTGATACTCTGGTGTGATGGGGGCTCTCATGTATTAGGGGGACTGTGGTATGATTGCTGGCCTCTAACTCTGTGATGGGGGAGACTGAGTGGTGATGGAGGGCCTCTGATGTATAGGGGGTAATCCAACATGAAGGAGGGACCTCTGTCGTGATGGAGACCTCTGATTTGAAGGAGATCTTTGATGCGATTGGGTAACCTCCTAATGTAATGGGGGAATCTCTAATGTGAAGTGGGGAATCTCTGATGTGACGGGGGAACATCTGATGTGATGGGAGGCCTCTGATGTGATGGTAGGAACCTCTCATGTGATAGGGAGCTTCTGATGTGATGGGTGAATCTTTGATTTATGATGGGAGTCCTCTGATGTGATGGTAGAGGGGCTCTGATGCAAAGTGGGGGACCTCTGATGTGATGGGTGAACCTTTGATGTGATGGGGGAACCTCTGATTTGATAGGGTGACTTTTATGTGAAGTGGGGAACCTCTGATGTGATGGGAGTCTTCTGGTGTGAGAGGGAGAGGCTCTGATGTGATGGGGGGGGGCTCTGATGTGGTAGGAGAACTCAAATATGATGGGAGACCTCTAATGTAATGAGGGGACCTCCGATTGATGTGAAGTGGGGAACCTCTGATGTGATGGGAGTCTTCTGGTGTGATGGGGACCTCTATTGTGATGGGGAACCTCTGATGTGATAGGTTGCCTCTGATTTGATGGGTGAACCTTTGATGTGAAGTGGGGAACCTCTTATGTGATGGGAGTCCTCTGGTGTGATGGGAGAACTCAAATGCGATTGGAGACCTCTAATGTAATGGGGGATCCTCTGACATGATGGGGGCCCTTTGATGTGATGGAGGACCCTCTGATGTGATGGGGGGGCCTTCTTATGTGAAGTTAATTTCATCACGATGGGTGTATTGTCCCAGGCTCAGGTTTCCCATGGATAAGTAACATTTACATTTTTTAGACAGGGGTGCCTCGGGATTTTGCATACTTCTAAAGGGCGATTCTAAAAAGGTTGAGAAACACTGAGTTAACCTATGAGCGTCATTGTTGCTGTTTTAACTGAAATTCTTTTACAAAGGCTGTGGGTCTCACTGTCGTTTTACAAGAAAACTCCACAAAGCAAGAATCACTATGGGATCTATTTTCAAAAACCTGGAAGAAAGAACTTTTGAAAAAGCCTAAGATGTCACCACAGTGACCATTCAAATATTTGGAGCTTCTCTGTAAAGCAGTTAAACAATCCACTTGTTTTGTACAAATGATTTGAATTCAGTTACATGGAGAACACAACATTTTGGAATATAAAAAAAATGTTTTACAAATCAGTAATATGGAATGTTGGTTGTGCTCTGTAAAATAACGGATGACCTTCTAAAATGCTAGGGAGTATTGACCTTTGCTTTAAAGTGGAATTTCACTCAAAAAGTGAACCCCCCCCTCCCCCCCCAGCCTGTAACCGAGTTCCTGTGCTCTCTCATCCCACCGGGAACACGGGATTACAGCTAGCATTTCTGCTGGCTTACCATAGAGCTGTTTGGAGACTGGAACGGCCCCAATAATCTCTTTTGGTCTAAAAATCTAGAAGCGATTAATACTTTGCCACTTTTGGTTTCGCTGGTTGTAATCAAGCCATTAGTGGTTTGTAAAAAGCATAGGATCATACTGATCTTGATATGATCTGCAGCTTATAAGCGCAGAGGAGACATCTGGGGTCTAAAACACCTCAGATGTCTCAATAAAGAGGACCTGTTACTGCCTATTGTTATCACAAGGGATGTGTACATTCCTTGTGATAACAAAAAAAGTGATTAAAAAAAAAATGAAGGGTACGGTGTAAAAAAAAAAAAAAAATCTAATAAATAATAAAATGTAAAAAAAAAATGTGATCTTCCCCAGCTCCACCATATTCGCACGCAAAGGCGAACACATGCGTTGGCCGTGTGTCGTATGTAATCAGTGATCGCACCACACATGTGAGCTATCACTGTGCATGTCAAATCGAGAGCAAATAATTCTAGCACCAGATCTCCTGTGCAATTCTAAACTTGTAACCTATAAGGGCTGACAAAACATTGTATGGAGATTTTTAAGTACCGTAGTTTGGTACCGTTCCACGAGTGTAAGCAAATCGTGATATTTTAGGTATCCATTTACTCAGTGTAACATCATCAAATACTGCATGACATAAAAAATTGCAAAACTCACCATTTTATTCTCTAGGGCCATTATAATCTTTGTGGGTTCTAAGTAATTTTCTAGCAAAAAAATGCTGTTTTTTTACATGTAGGAGAGGAATGTCAGAAATGGCGCAGACTGGAATTTGTTGCACTGGTATCAAGTTCTGCTGTAATTGAGTTAATTTACACTTTAGTGCTGTTTTTTTGTTTTTAAAGTATGCAGAACTTTCTTACACTGGTTAGTTAAAATAAGGGTTTGATCGGGGGAGAGGTTTTGTATGAAATTCTACTTTAAGGATAATTGGGAGGTATATGAAGCCACTTGATGATGCAACCAACCAGCATCTGTCATTAAACTGGTTAGGTAAAGTGACATTGGAAAGCTAAGGCCTGGTTCACAACTACGCATTTTTTTTTGTGAGTTTTCAGTTTTGTAGAAACACGCTACAGTTCATTTAACATGGTTTCCTACATTCACATCTATGCATTTTATGGAAAGGCCCAGGGACTTCTTTCTGCTTTTTTGGTTCCATAGACTTCAATGGATCAAAAACTGGAGTTAGTACTTACCGGTAACTCCTTTTCCGGTGGTCTTCCAGGACAGCCCTTGAGAGATGGAGCTCCTCCCATCGACCCAGGAAACACATTGCCACAGTTCAAAAGGCGGTCCCTCAGGTCCCTGGTCAGTCATTCACCAAGAACCGAAGGATGGAACTGAAAAACATATAAACCATAACAGGTAATAACATTAGTACATCATTATAATCAAATAAAGGGTGGGATCGTGCTGTCCTGGAAGACCACCGGAAAAGGAGTTACCGGTAAGTACTAACTCCAGTTTTCCCAAGTGTTCTTCCAGGACAGCCCTTGAGAGGATCCCCAAGTACTTACCAGATTAGGGGGGGACCACGGCCTGGAGGACTTTCCTCCCAAAGGCCTGATCCTGACTAGACATTAAGTCCAGTCGGTAATGCCTTGTAAAGGTGGAAAAGCTTGACCATGTGGCTGCTTTACATACCTGCTCCGGGGTGGCACCAGCTCTTTCTGCCCAGGATGCAGACAACGCTCTTGTGGAGTGAGCTTTAACACCCTCAGGAGGATCTCTATTCAAGGCCTTATACCCCTCTGCTATAGCTAGCCTAATCCATCTAGCTATGGTTACTTTTGAAGCTTTCTGTCCCCTACGCTGTCCGGAGAAAAGGACAAAAAGGGAGTCTGAAATTCTGAATGGATTTGTTACTTTAAGGTATTCTAGAATACACCTCCTCACATCCAATAAATGAAAACGTTCCTCTTTCTCATTTGCTGCATTTTGACAAAATGAGGGAAGGACAATATCTTGGGACCTATGGAAGCTAGATGCTACCTTTGGTAAGAACCCAGGGTCTGTCTTTAGAATGACTCTGTCCTCTAGGATCTGTAGAAAAGGTTCCCTGATGGAAAGGGCTTGGATTTCACTGACCCTACGGGCTGAAGTGATTGCCACCAGGAGTACTGTCTTAAATGTAACAAGCCTTAAGGAGGCCTCCGAGATAGGTTCAAAGGGTGACCCCAAGAAAGCTTTTAGTACAACTGCTAAATCCCAGGATGGGACTTTGGTGACTCTGACTGGCTTGCGTCTAGCGACTGCCTTACAGAATCTAGCGACAAAAGGATTTTCCTGTAAACGTTCATCTAGGTACACACTTAAGGCAGCTATCTGTACCTTAATGGTACTTAGGGTTAAACCCTTGTTTACACCTTCCTGTAAAAACTGTAGAATATTAGCCGTATTTATGTCACGGCTATTCAACCAGCCATTAAATTTTTGCCAGACCTTTTTGTAAATAGCCCTCGTGACTGGTTTGCGACTCTGTAGTAAGGTCGCAATTACCTCATCTGTCAGGCCCTTACTCTTTAAGATTTCCTCCTCAGTAACCACGCCGAAAGCTTCAGTGTGGCGACCTGTGGATGGTAAAGAGGTCCCTGCGACAGGAGGTCCTGTCTGTAGGGAAGCCTTAGAGGTGGACAATCTGTCAATTGTAGCAACGTTGTGAACCATGGTCTCCTGGGCCAAAACGGTGCTACTAGAATCAAACAGGTTTTTTCCTTGAGGAATCTTGCTAGGACCCTCGGAATGAGATGAAGAGGGGGAAAAGCATACGCCAGACTGAAAGACCATGGAGCTTGCAAGGCATCTACAGCCAGGGGCCGATCTCCTGGGTTTAGCGAGAAAAAATTTGGAACCTTTGCATTGTTTTTGTTCGCAAAAAGGTCTACCTCTGGTTTTCCCCAGTGATTTGTTATGAGATTGAATGCCTCTGGGTGTAAGGACCATTCTTGGTTCGAAATCTTTTGTCGACTCAAGAAGTCCGCCGTGTTGTTCAGCTCCCCTTTCAGGTGGACTGCAGAAATGGATTCCAGATTGGCTTCTGCCCACTGGAAAATGCGTCTGGCTACTACCATCAAACGAGGACTTTTGGTACCTCCCTGTTTGTTTATGTATGCTACAGCCGTCATATTGTCTGAACGGACTTGTAGATGGTGACCCTGTATTGTGGGGTGAAAGGCTAAGACCGCTCTCAGGATTGCTGTTAGCTCTTTCCAGTTGGAAGAGAAACATTTCTCTTCCGGGGTCCACTTGTCCTGGACCCAGCTTGAGCCGAGGTGGGCTCCCCAGCCCCAACTGCTCGCATCTGTTGTCAGTGTTGAAGTGATGGGTAGGACCCAATGAACCCCTTTGTTCAGGTTCTCCCTGTCCTTCCACCACCAGAGGGAGCGTTTTATCCTTGAGGGGATCAAAACTTCCTCCTCCAGATCTCTGCCCTTTAATTGTTCTAGCAGAAACCCCTGAAGGTCTCTTTGGTGGAACCTGGCCCATTGTACGGCTGGAATGGCTGCTGTCATAAGACCTAAGACCGACATTACTTCCCTCACTGTACATTTGGGGCTGCATTGAAGAAAAGATATTCTCTGCCACAGATTCAAAATCTTTTCTTCCGGCAGTATAATTTTTTGATCTACTGACTTGATCCAGTAACCCAGGTACAGAATCTCCTGTGTTGGGGTTGTCTTGGATTTCTCCTGGCTGACAATCCACCCTAACCGACTCAGGCTGAGTTGAGTCAACTCCAGATCCTGAGAAAGACGACTCTCCGAGCGTGCTGTTAGGAGTAGATCGTCTAGGTAGGGAATAATTGAGACTGACTGAAGCCTCAGTGGAACTAAAGCCTCTCCGAGAACTTTGGTAAAGATTCTTGGGGAGGATGACAGACCGAAGGGAAGCGCTCGGCACTGAAAGTGGTAAACCCTTGTGTCTATCTGTACTGCCATTCGAAGGAATTTCTGGCATTCCTCCTTTATTGGAATATGCAGATAAGCATCCCTTAAATCCAGGGTAGCCATAAACATCTCTTTCTGCAGGAGATTCTTTATGGAGTAAATGGACTCCATCCGAAATCTCTTGTAACGGATGGAGCGATTCAATGGTCGGAGATTCATAATTAATCTGAATCTTCCTGACGGCTTTTTTACTACAAAAAATGTGTGAGTAAAAACCGTCTCCTTGTTCCTGTATAGGGACTGGTGTCAATACTTCTTGATCCACCATCTCCCCTATCAGTAAGGGTAAGGCCCTGGCCTTTTCTGAGTGACTTGGAAGTTTTGTCACTACAAACTTTGAAGGAGGGCGGCTGTGAAACTCCAGCGCATGACCCCTTTTTATTATGTTTAAGACAAACTCGTTTGAAGTTGTCTCTTCCCATTGTGGAAGGAATTGGCTTAATCTTCCTCCCACAGGAACCCTGGCATCACTGGGGTTTGGGATCCTGATTGGGGCGGCTAAACAGTATGCCCCCTTTTCCTTTCCCTTTATGCCCCGACCAATGTTTTTTGGGGATTGAACTCTTCTCTGGTTTAGAGGGTTCTTTAAAGGGACGAAAAATTTTTCTTTGAAAATTTTTCTTTTTTGCGGGAAAGGTTTTCTTTTTATCCGCCGTCCTTTCTAAGGCGGAGTCTAATTCAGGCCCGAAGACTAAGTCTCCTGTAAAAGGGACGCTGCACAGGCGGGTCTTAGACGCCGTGTCTCCCCCCCAGGTTTTCATCCATACTGACCTCCTTGCTGCCACTGAAAGTGCTGCTGACTTAGCCGCAAATTTTACGGAGTCCGTGGAGGCGTCAGAGATGAAACTGGTGGCCTTAAAAAGCATAGGGAAGGATTTCAGAAGCTCCCCCCTAGGAGTGCCTGCTTTTAAATGTTCTTGAAGTTGCGACAACCAGAACTCCAGGTTTCTAGCTACACAAGAAGTGGCTAGAGCTGGTTTTAAGCCTGCCATAGAGGCATCCCAGGCCCTCTTTAAGACAATGTCAGTTCTCCTGTCCATTGGATCTTTCAGGTGACCCATATCTTCAAAAGCCAGATCAGCCTGCTTTGAGATTTTGGACAAAGGGGCGTCTAGTTTAGGATTTTTATTCCAGACCGCCTCTGGGCTCTCATCAAAAGGGAACCTTCTCTTAAGGGATTTAGGAAAGAAAACCTTTTTATCTGGTTCAGACCACTCCTTAAGGACAAGGTCAGAAAGCACCTTATGTATAGGGAAAACCCTTGCTTTCTTTTTCCCCAGAGCCTCATACATTTGATCATGTCTAGATAACTGAGTTTCTTCCTCCTCAATTTCCAGCGTATCATAGATAGCCCCCATTAGCTCATCTACTTCCTCAAGAGACAATCTATACTTTGAGGCTTTGGATGTTACTTGATCCTCTTCCTGACCCGAGTCAGTGTCAGAGGAATCGGGGCTAATCAACGTGGGGCTAGGCTCCCTGATCATACGGGGCTCCCCTGAGCTGGGTGTTGTAAGGCATGGTGAGGAAGAGATTATAGTTGCTTTACTCGTGGAGGCAGCTGCAGCTGATCCCACGTCAGTGATTAACTCCCGGAGGGACTTAAAGGTCGACGCCATTTCCTCTTTAAAGGAGCCCAAAAACTTTGCTAAAGGGGAATCTGCCTCAGATTTAAGCAAGCTTGCAATGCATTGCTTGCATAGGGCTTTGTTAGAGCCAGAGGACAACCTATTCCCACAATTAGGACACTTTTTGCGGCCTGTCTTGTCTTCCCTTGGGATATCTTTAGCCTGAAATAAGAAGACAAAGGATTTCTTAGCGTCAGCCCCATGTCCCTCCTTCAATCACCAAGTGCAAACAATCTCACTGTGAGTAAACCGCCACCATGGGGCACTACAGGACCCAGCCTACAAACACCACCACTCCACCAGAGTAATAGCATGCCCGGCAGCCTACCTGGGATTGGCTGGTGCCTGTCTCCGCCGGAGTATCCTGGGGAATAGCCTCCATGGTCCCCCTCTGATGCTCCCGATCCCGCCGCTAGTCCGGTATTGCTGGACGCTGGTCGGGCTTCACAGGCACAGCGCTGGCTCTCCCTCTCCTCCTTGTACCTTTAGAGACCCGGAACCGGAAGTCTCGGCACGCAGTGATGACGCGGTTCCGCCGGAAGTGACGCTCGGCGTCTCCGACCCCACCGCAACAAGGAGCTGAGATGGAGGTTCCACTCACCGCTCCTGGGGGAAACCAGCGCCATTCTGCCCCTGGCCACCTCGGCACTGGAAGGAGGAGGGTAACGGGTCTGCTCCGAATCAGCTGGACGGTACCCGAGCCGTTTTAAAAAAGGTATGGACCCAAAACTGCAGCCAAGGAATAGGACCCGGTCCCTCATGGCTACAGGTTCTCAGGCAGCCCCTGAGAGGGGCCTTCAGGTTCCTGGCAACATGTTCCTCCGACGGAGGAAACACAAATGACTGACCAGGGACCTGAGGGACCGCCTTTTGAACTGTGGCAATGTGTTTCCTGGGTCGATGGGAGGAGCTCCATCTCTCAAGGGCTGTCCTGGAAGAACACTTGGGAAAATGTATTGAAAAACGCAAAATACACTTGGAATATGCAAACTGCAATCTGCTTAGGTGTGAAGCGGGCCTTAATTTTGTTGTCTATTAGCCTTGTCTTGTTTCTCGTTTCATTCACCAATGAAAACTTAAGTATCAGGTGGTAGGTAAGGTAGATCATCCAAACCTTGCACGCACCAATTTAACTGCAACAGATGCTGCCTATTATCCACAAATAAAACATGATGCTCATCAATGTCTAACATACCTGTTCCATAAATGAATACCGGCATATGTTTTGCTGACAACTGATGAACTCAGAGGTCTAACTCACGCAGTGTGTTTCACGTTTAACATTTAGAGACATGAAAAGGCGGAAAGATTATAGAAACAGAAATATGTATTAAAAGACTCCCAAGTGGTCTTCTCTTTTTACACAAACAAGCTCAGTACCACATGTTGTTCTACAACTAAAACAGCAAAACCTTGCAGATGGTCCACATAAAAAAACTGCTGCCCACGCTTTGTTTGTTCCAGTGCTTGCTTCATCTCCTTTAAAAACCTATAATCACGCAACCCCACCAGATGTTTTGGCTGTATCTTGCAACAGGCCGAAGGTGACAAAAATTCCTTTCATAAAGGAAGCAGCTAAGTTGAGGATAGTAAAGTAAACTTCATATAGTACTAATAAAATTTGTATTGCTGGCTGCTGGACCGAATGTTGTTCTTTTATACTCGCTTGTGCCATATTTAAAGGGCAACTCAACTCAACAATACATTAGTGTTATGATATACTCTGGCAGGTGACGTTAGGTCTCCTGAGGCTTGGAATCTGAGTATCAGTTGGTCTTCACCACAGCTCCTGATGGAGATGGGCTGGAAACCCTAGTGGTCCCAGGAACTCTTTAGCACAACTAGCACCATTTAATATATGTGCAGCAGCAGTAAACACAGAGAGGCCCTGAATGCAGTAACCCAGTGTTTCTCAACTCCAGTCCTCAAGGCGCCCCAACAGGTCATGTTTTCAGGATTTCCCTCAGATGAACAGCTGTGGTAATTGCTAAGTAGTGATGGACGAACTTCCGACGGGACGTTTCGCGAACGCGAAATGCGAACGGACCCAAACGTTCGCGAAACCGACCGTTCGCCGCGGGCCCCATTGACTTCAATGGGAGGCGAACTTTGCAAACCTTCATGTCGAATTTGCGGCCACGTGGTAATTATTAGGGGGTAAAACGTAGTCCCACCATCTGGACAATGACATAATACATGTATGAGGTGAATTTGGGATCGATAACTACAAGCATTTTTATTTTATTTGGGAAATTGTTCTAACAATTCAGGACTATGGAGCTAATGAAGGCAATGGAGGAGAGGGAAGGTCAGGGACCAGGGTAGGCAAAGAAGAGGGTGCAGGAGATGATCACCAGCAGCGTGACATACCGGAATGACACATGCACCGTGATAGAGGCATCTGACAGCAGCACCGTAATACAGAGCACTGACAGCAGCACCGTGACATACAGCGCTGACAGCAGCACCGTGACATACAGCGCTGACAGCAGCACCGTGACATACAGCGCTGACAGCAGCACCGTGACATACAGCGCTGACAGCAGCACCGTGACATACAGCGCTGACAGCAGCACCGTGACATACAGCGCTGACAGCAGCACCGTGACATACAGCGCTGACAGCAGCACCGTGACATACAGCGCTGACAGCAGCACCGTGACATACAGCGCTGACAGCAGCACCGTGACATACAGCGCTGACAGCAGCACCGTGACATACAGCGCTGACAGCAGCACCGTGACATACAGCACTGACAGCAGCACCGTAAGCAGCCCCAGGAGGAAGTCAGCACAGCACAGGGATGGTGTGATCCCCTCATAATAAGAACCCCCAGGAGGAAGTCAGCACAGCACAGGGATAGTGTGATCCCTTCATAATAAGAACCCCCAGGAGGAAGTCAGCACAGCACAGGGATATCATAAGCAGCCCCAGTAGAAATATGACACCGCTCAACCTCTTCAAAGAGGAGGGTAGGGGCATATAGTACGGTGTGCTTTTTTGGGTCAAGGAAGTGAGCCAAATGAATTAAGAAGGTCTGTGTGCTTGATTAAAAAAATAGTTTATAGACATATACATGGTCTACTGGTCACATGTGTTGAATTCCTCCGAGATCCATGCCTCATTCATTTTTAGAAATGTGAGGTAGTTAACACTGTGGTGAGCTAGGCGAGTACGCTTATCGGTCACAATCCCCCCTGCTGCGCTGAACGTCCTTTCGGACAGGACACTGGATGAGGGGCAAGCCAACAGTTCGATTGCAAATTGGGCAAGCTCTGGCCAGAGGTCAAGCCTGCCCACCCAGTAGTCTAGGGGTTCATCACTCCTCAGAGCGTCCACATCGGCCGTTAACCCAATGTAGTCGGACACCTGACGGTCTAGGCGTTCCCTGATGCTGGATCCGGATGACACCTGTCGATGGGTCGGCTGAAAGAATGACCTCATATCCGAAGTCACCAACACATCTTCAAACCGGCCTCTTCTTGCAGGCGCTGTTGGATTGGTACCCGCAAATCCTTCTCTGGGAGTGGGAATTGCTCCTCTGCCAGCGCACGCAAAAGCAGAATGCAGCATTTCTCGAAGCAAGGCCTGGAAGTGCTGCATTCTGACAGCCCTCTGCGACGGCGGTAACATTTCCGCCATTTTGTGTTTGTACCGGGGGTCTAAGTACGTTGCCACCCAGTACTGGTCCTTGACCCTCATGCTTTTTATACGGGGGTCCCTATTAAAACACTGGAGCATGAAGGCCCCCATTTGCACTAAAGTGGAAGCGGTGTGGTGGCCTGGCTCCTGCTCATCATCCAGGATAATGTCGTCCTCTTCATTCTCCTCTCCCCATCCTCGCACAACAGGGATCCCAGAAAGGTTTAAAGCATGCTCTTCTTGCTCCTGCTCATCCGCCCCGGCACCATCCTCCTCTGACTCCTCATCAGACTCCTGTTGTTGACTTGTCTCAGATAGAGTAGCCCCCCCTGGGAATTCATCCAGCATTGCGACTTCCTCATCTTCCCGCTCCTGCTCCTCCACAGCCTGATCAATGACACGACGCAATGCACGCTCCAGAAAGAAGGCATAAGGTACCATGTCACTGATGGCGCCATGGCTGCGACTGACCAGTTTGGTGATCTCCTCAAATGGCCGCAGAAGTCTGCATGTGTCGCGCATGAGCAGCCACTGGCGCGGTGAAAAAAAACCCAGCTCCCCAGAACCGTTTCTTTCGCAGAGTTCATACAGGTAGACGTTAACTGCACGTTTCTGCTGGAGCAGCCTATCAAGCATATAGAAGGTTGAGTTCCATCGCGTCGGGCAATCGCAAATAAGACGTCTGACCGGCAGATGGTGTCGCCGCTGAATGTCAGCAAGGCGAGCCATGGCCGTGTAAGATCTTCTGAAATGGGCCGAGATTTTCCTTGCCTGCCGCAAGATGTCCTGGACCCCAGGGTATTTGACAAGGAATCGCTGCACGACCAAGTTTAAGACGTGTGCCATGCACGGCACGTGCGTGATTTTGCCCTGTTTCAATGCGCTAAGCAGATTGGCACCGTTGTCACACACCACTTTACCAACTGTCAAATTGAGCGGTGTTAGCCACTCATCTGCCTGTGAACGCAAAGCTGAAAGGAGTGCCGGGCCAGTGTGGCTCTTTGCTTCCAGGCACAACAGACGCAGCACGGCATGGCAACGTCTCACCTGGCATGTGGAATAGGTTCTGGGGAGCTTGGGCGGTGCAGTGGAAGAGACGCTAGCAGCGGAAAAGGAGGAGGCAGCTGAGGAGGAGAGGGAGGAGGATGGAGTAGGAGGAGGAGAAGAAGAGTCAGGCCTGCATGCAATCCGTGGCGGTAAAACCAAATCTACACGGGTGCCACGGGTTACATGCTTGACGGCCGTCAGAAGGTTCACCCAGTGGGCAGTAAAACTGATATACCTTCCCTGCCCGTGTTTGCTAGACCACGTGTCTGTGGTCAGATGTATCTTGGCACCGACACTGTGTGCCAGAGATACATTCACTTGCCGCTGAACATGGCCATATAGCTCTGGGATGCCCTTCTCTGAGAAATACTTCCTTCCTGGGACCTTCCATTGTGGTGTTCCAATGGCCACAAATTTGCGAAAGGCCTCCGAGTCCACCAGTTTATATGGCAGTAGTTGGCGGGCTATGAGTTCTGACAAGCCAGCCGCCAACCGTTGGGCAAGAGGGTTATCCGGCATCATCATTTTTTTACGCTCAAACATTAGGCCCACGGAAGCCTGCCTTTTTGCAGAAAAATGTGAGCTTGGCGTGATGGAAGGTGGAGTGGAGGACAATTGTGAGGAGAGAGGAGAAGGAGAAGTAGAAGACGAGGCTGGACGGTGAGAGCCTGCAGTGTGGCTTTGTGTGTTCCGTTGCTCCCACTGGGCTCGGTGATGGCTGCTCATGTGCCTTCTTAAGGCGGTCGTCCCTAGGTGAGTATTGGGCTTACCGCGACTAACGCGTTGACTGCAAAGATTGCAGATGGCAACGCTATTGTCAGCAGCGGACACGTTAAAAAAAGCCCACACTGCGGAGCCATGTGCCGGTGTCCTGGGAGCGCCAGATGTGACCGTACATGGTCGATGACTCGCTCCTGATACATTTGCAGTCTGCTTTGTCCCTGCTGTGCAATGTAAGTCATTGCTGCTTCTCCTCCCTATCTGCTGGTCCATATCTCCCTCTGAACTCCCCTCCTCTTCCTCTCTTGTGGGCACCCACGTGACATCACTAGACACGTCATCATCAACGTCACCTTCCCCACCGCTATAAGTAGAGATCTCGGAGTAGGCAGCAACACCGGGGACCAACCTCCTCCTTGGGCTGATCTGGGTACTGGCGTCAGACTGCTGAGTAGCGCTTGTTGCTACCTCCTCTTCCTGATCCAATACCAAGAGTGGCTGCGCATCAGAAATGTCCTCTTGATATGGATCGGAAAATAATTCCAGTGACTCAAGCGGAAGGTATGTGGTGGTGGTGGTGGTGGTCGTGTTGTTGGTGGTAGTGTCTTTGGGGGTGCACATAGCAGAGAGTGAAGAAGAGGGTGCAGATCGAGAGGATGAGGAGGGTGCAGAAGAGTAAGGCTGAGCGAGCCACTCAACCAAGTCTGGTGCATCCTTTAAAGTAATTGAACGCACCTTCTGCAACTTCCCACTTTGGCTCAAGCCTGTTGCTCCTGCCCTACCCCTACCACCCCTGCGGAAGGGCCTGCCTCTTCCTCTGCATGTCATTTTTTAAATGACCCTGTGACAAAACTCTTAGTCCCTATACCGCTGAAGGACTGCTGCAGTATAGGTGAGCGGTCAGCAGTGGTGCACGTCAACCCTATCTATTGTGGACCTATAGCGGTCCTTACAGAACAGCAGACTGTACCGCACTCAAGCCTATGTACCGTAGCACCCTATACCAAGTTACCAGTCCTTATAAGAACTTTTGTGGACCAAGCAGGTTGTGTATTAGTGTTTAGCAGACTGTACGTCAGTCCCTATACCGCTGAAGGACTGCTGCAGTATAGGGCAGCGGTCAGCAGTGGTGCACGTCAACCCTATCTATTGTGGACCGATAGCGGTCCTTACAGAACAGCAGACTGTACCGCACTCAAGCCTATGTACCGTAGCACCCTATACCAAGTTACCAGTCCTTATAAGAACTTTTGTGGACCAAGCAGGTTGTGTATTAGTGTTTAGCAGACTGTACGTCAGTCCCTATACCGCTGAAGGACTGCTGCAGTATAGGGCAGCGGTCAGCAGTGGTGCACGTCAACCCTATCTATTGTGGACCGATAGCGGTCCTTACAGAACAGCAGACTGTACCGCACTCAAGCCTATGTACCGTAGCACCCTATACCAAGTTACCAGTCCTTATAAGAACTTTTGTGGACCAAGCAGGTTGTGTATTAGTGTTTAGCAGACTGTACGTCAGTCCCTATACCGCTGAAGGACTGCTGCAGTATAGGGCAGCGGTCAGCAGTGGTGCACGTCAACCCTATCTATTGTGGACCGATAGCGGTCCTTACAGAACAGCAGACTGTACCGCACTCAAGCCTATGTACCGTAGCACCCTATACCAAGTTACCAGTCCTTATAAGAACTTTTGTGGAACAAGCAGGTTGTGTGTTAGTGATTAGCAGACTGTACGTCAGTCCCTATACCGCTGAAGGACTGCTGCAGTATAGGTGAGCGGTCAGCAGTGGTGCACGTCAACCCTATCTATTGTGGACCGATAGCGGTCCTTACAGAACAGCAGACTGTACCGCACTCAAGCCTATGTACCGTAGCACCCTATACCAAGTTACCAGTCCTTATAAGAACTTTTGTGGAACAAGCAGGTTGTGTGTTAGTGATTAGCAGACTGTACGTCAGTCCCTATACCGCTGAAGGACTGCTGCAGTATAGGTGAGCGGTCAGCAGTGGTGCACGTCAACCCTATCTATTGTGGACCGATAGCGGTCCTTACAGAACAGCAGACTGTACCGCACTCAAGCCTATGTACCGTAGCACCCTATACCAAGTTACCAGTCCTTATAAGAACTTTTGTGGAACAAGCAGGTTGTGTATTAGTGTTTAGCAGACTGTACGTCAGTCCCTATACCGCTGAAGGACTGCTGCAGTATAGGTGAGCGGTCAGCAGTGGTGCACGTCAACCCTATCTATTGTGGACCGATAGCGGTCCTTACAGAACAGCAGACTGTACCGCACTCAAGCCTATGTACCGTAGCACCCTATACCAAGTTACCAGTCCTTATAAGAACTTTTGTGGACCAAGCAGGTTGTGTATTAGTTTTTAGCAGACTGTACGTCAGTCCCTATACCGCTGAAGGACTGCTGCAGTATAGGTGAGCGGTCAGCAGTGGTGCACGTCAACCCTATCTATTGTGGACCGATAGCGGTCCTTACAGAACAGCAGACTGTACCGCACTCAAGCCTATGTACCGTAGCACCCTATACCAAGTTACCAGTCCTTATAAGAACTTTTGTGGAACAAGCAGGTTGTGTATTAGTGTTTAGCAGACTGTACGTCAGTCCCTATACCGCTGAAGGACTGCTGCAGTATAGGTGAGCGGTCAGCAGTGGTGCACGTCAACCCTATCTATTGTGGACCGATAGCGGTCCTTACAGAACAGCAGACTGTACCGCACTCAAGCCTATGTACCGTAGCACCCTATACCAAGTTACCAGTCCTTATAAGAACTTTTGTGGAACAAGCAGGTTGTGTGTTAGTGATTAGCAGACTGTACGTCAGTCCCTATACCGCTGAAGGACTGCTGCAGTATAGGTGAGCGGTCAGCAGTGGTGCACGTCAACCCTATCTATTGTGGACCGATAGCGGTCCTTACAGAACAGCAGACTGTACCGCACTCAAGCCTATGTACCGTAGCACCCTATACCAAGTTACCAGTCCTTATAAGAACTTTTGTGGAACAAGCAGGTTGTGTATTAGTGTTTAGCAGACTGTACGTCAGTCCCTATACCGCTGAAGGACTGCTGCAGTATAGGTGAGCGGTCAGCAGTGGTGCACGTCAACCCTATCTATTGTGGACCGATAGCGGTCCTTACAGAACAGCAGACTGTACCGCACTCAAGCCTATGTACCGTAGCACCCTATACCAAGTTACCAGTCCTTATAAGAACTTTTGTGGACCAAGCAGGTTGTGTATTAGTTTTTAGCAGACTGTACGTCAGTCCCTATACCGCTGAAGGACTGCTGCAGTATAGGGCAGCGGTCAGCAGTGGTGCACGTCAACCCTATCTATTGTGGACCGATAGCGGTCCTTACAGAACAGCAGACTGTACCGCACTCAAGCCTATGTACCGTAGCACCCTATACCAAGTTACCAGTCCTTATAAGAACTTTTGTGGAACAAGCAGGTTGTGTGTTAGTGATTAGCAGACTGTACGTCAGTCCCTATACCGCTGAAGGACTGCTGCAGTATAGGGCAGCGGTCAGCAGTGGTGCACGTCAACCCTATCTATTGTGGACCGATAGCGGTCCTTACAGAACAGCAGACTGTACCGCACTCAAGCCTATGTACCGTAGCACCCTATACCAAGTTACCAGTCCTTATAAGAACTTTTGTGGAACAAGTGAGTTGTGAATGTTTAGCAGACTGCAGCAGAAGGGCAGCAGTCAAGTATAATATCCTTTCTATATTTGGAAGAAAGAATATTATACATGTACAAGCCTATTACTGTACCACTGATACCAGTCCTGAAAAGAACCTTTGTGGAACTAATAATAACAGCAAGTCTTTAAAATTACCCTCACTGCCTGACAACACTGCTTCCTTCCTGTCCCTATACAAATTGGCAAAAAAAGAGAACGATTAGTGGTTACTGGAACAGCTCTTTTGTGGACCTTGATAGTAACAGCTAATGATGATGATGATGATGATGATGATGAAAGACTAATCTGGCTGTCCCTGTAGCATACACCGTCCTTTCCCTTTCTCTAAACTAACAAAAGACACTCAGGCTGCTGCAAGAATCAGCAGCACAGCAAACCTATCAACACCTAACACCTATACCAGTCCTGAAAAGAACTTTTGTGTACCAAATAGCTAGTGGTTTATCTCTCCCTACTCCACACAGGAACCTGTCCCTATCTTAACAGAAGAAAGAATGTAAAATGGCCACCGGATCGGGTGTATTTATAGGTTAGGGGGAATGTACAAGTGTCCATGTGCTGTCATGTCTCAATTGGCTGTCCTGTATCACATGATAAACGTGTCACCAAAGGTTAAAGTTCTTGTATACATTAAACACGTAAGTCCGCCGCGGCGAACGACGGAAAAAGGCGTTCGAACGTGCGGACCGCGAATGTCGGAAATTCGCCGCGAAACGACCGCCGGGCGAACCGTTCGGCCATCACTATTGCTAAGGCAGTGAAACTGATCAAATCACCTGTGCAAAATAATGGAAAACCTGAAAATATAACCTGTTGGTGCGCCTTGAGGACTGGAGTTGAGAAACACTGCAGTAACCAATGTATTGAAGAACTTGCACTTGTATAACAGCTTGACAGGGAAGCCCTTCTGGCTGGGAACTTAGTCAATGGAGCAGAAAGTCAGCGGTGAGTAGGCCCGAACTGAAGGCAGCCCCTAGCAAGAAGGACAAAATGCGGCCTGGCTGGTCCAACCCAAAGGGAAGCTCTCTGATGTTGCAGACATAGGCCCTGAGCTTTCCCTATTCCTCCAGAACCTCCTCATGCCACTAGTGCTTTCCCTGACTGGGTCTATGCTCTCCCTACACTGGCCACTTTGCAAATACATGCCAAAACCTAGGATTAGGGACTTAACCACTTGCTTACTGGGCACTTAACCACTTGCTTACTGGGCACTTAAACCCCCCTCAGTCCCAGACCAATTTTCAATTTTCAAAGTGCTGATGCACTTTGAATGACAATTGCGCGGGCATACAACACTGTACCCAAATGAAATTTTTATCATTTTTTTCCCACAAATAGAGCTTTCTTTTGGTGGTATTTAGTTGCAGCTCGGAGTTTTATTTTTTGCTAAACAAACAAAAAAAGATGCAAAAAAAAAAAAAAAAAAATCATGTTTTAATAGTTTGTTATAAAATTTTGCAAACGGGTCATTTTTCTCCTTCATTGAAGTGCGCTGATTAGGCGGCACTGATAGGCTGCATTGGTGGGCACTGATGGGCTGCATTGGTGGGCACTGATGGGCTGCATTGGTGGGCACTGATAGGCTGCACCGGTGGGCACTGATAGGCATAGTTAAGGCGGCACTAATAGGCACAGATAAGGCGGCACCGATGGGCACAGATAAGGCGGCACTGATGGGCAAAGATGGGCACAGATAAGATGGCACGGATGGGTGGCACGGATAAGTGGCACGGATGGGTGGCACGGATGGGCACTGATAGGTACCACAGATAGATGGGACTGATGGGCACTGATAGGTGGCACTGATAGGTGGCTCTGATAGGTGGCACTGCTGGGCACTGATGGGCGGCACTGCTGGGCACAGATGGGCGGCACTGCTGGGCACTGATGGGCGGCACTGGGGTGCAGCACCTTTGAGGCAGATTGGGTGGCACTGTGGGTGGCACTGTGGGTGGCACTGTGGGGTGGCACTGTGGGGTGGCACTGTGGGTGGCACTGTGGGTGGCACTGTGGGTGGCACTGTGGGCACTATGGGCACTGACGGGGGGCACTGACGGGGGGCACTTACTTTTGCTTTTATTTTATTTCAGGATGGCACTGCGGGAGGCAGGTGGGCACAGGCAGGTGGCAGGTGGTCCCTTGTATTGATGGCCATGATCGGGACTGATGTCCCGATCACGGCCGCCGGCGATCGGCTTTTTTTTTCTCTCCTCGCACTGTCAGCGCGAGGAGGAATAATAGCCGATTACCGGCTCCGTTCTATCACATGATCAGCTGTCATTGGCTGACAGCTGATCACGTGATAAGGGGTCGGGATCGACCCCTTACACGGATCGGTGATCAGGCGAGTCTCACGGACTCGCCGATCACAGAGCGCGCCGCGCGCGCCCCTCAGGGGGCGCGCAGGCCGCTCGTAACCGGGACCACGTCAATAGACGTAGTCCCGGAAATGTAGGTCCGCGCTAATGCCGTCATTTGGCAATAGCGCGGATCTGTAGTGGTTAAACACCCTTTCTGCCCAGACCAATTTTCAGCTTTCGGTGGTCTCACATTTTGAATGACAATTACTCAGTCATGCAACACTGTACCCAAATGAATTTTTTGTCCATTTTTTCCCACAAATAGAGCTTTCTTTTTGTGGTATTTGATCACCTCTGGGGTTTTTATTTTTTGCGCTATAAATGAAAAAAGACCAAAAATTTTGAAAAAAAAACGCATATTTCTTTGTTTCTGTGACAGAATTATGCAAATTATTAATTTTTCTTCATAAATTTTGGCCACAATTTATACTGCTACATATCTTTGGTAAAAAATAACCCAAATTAGTGGATATTATTTGGTCTTTGTGAAAGTTAGAGAGTCTACAAGCTTTGGTGCGAATCACACAAAATTTATCACATCTGATGTACTGGTGGCCTATCTCGCTTCTTGTGACCCGAACAAGTCAGGAAAGTACAAATACCCCCCAAATGACCCCTTTTTGGAAAGTAGACATTCCAAGGTATTTAGTAAGAAGCATGGTGAGCTTTTTGATGTTGTCATTTTTTTCCCCACAATTCTTTGCAAAATTAATTTCCACAAAATTGTCATTGTAATAGGTTATTTCTCTCACATGACATGTGTATACCACAAATGACACCCCCAAAAAAATTCTGCTACTCCTCCTGAGTATTACAATACCACATGTGTGGGAGTTTTTCACAGCCTGGCCACCACATGCAGGGGGCGCCATCATGTGTTCTAGGAGCGTAAATTACACATCTAACTTGTTGACTATCTATTACACTTTTGAAGGCCCTGGAGCACCAGGACAATGACACGTGGCACTGATGACAGATGGCACTGATACGTGGCAATGATGACACTTATACGTGGCACTGATGACACGTGACACTGATGACAGATGGCACTAATATGTGGCACTGATTACAGATGGCACTTATACGTGGCACTGATGACACGTGGCACTAATGACAGATTGCACTAATACGTGGCACTGGTGACAGATGGCACTAATACGTGGCACCGATGATGTGTGACACTGATGACAGATGGCACGTGACACTGACAGGTGGCACTGATGACAAATGGCACTGATACGTGGCACTGATGACAGATGGCACTAATATGTGGCACTGATGACAGATGGCACTATGTGGCACTGATGACAGATGCCACTTATACGTGGCACTGACGACAGATGGCACTGGAGACAAATGGCACTGACAACAGGTGGCACTGGGGGCAGATAGCACTAACAGGTGGCACTGGGGGCAGATAGCACTAACAGGTGGCACTGGGGGCAGGTAGCACTGGGGTGGATGGCACTGGGGCGGATGGCACTGGGATGGATGGCACTGGGGGAGGATGGCACTTTTTTTAACTTTTTTTTTTTTACACTTACGGCCGCTGCACCCGTTCATCTCTCCCCTCTCATACACTGTCTGTGTGAGGAGGGAGAGCGGCGCTGAGAGATGATCTCCTATGTTTACATATGAGATCATCTCATATTGGACACGCGATCGCGCTGTAAACGGCCGCTGTGATTGGCCGTTTACAGTGATCTGTGTTTGCCTGTCTCCGGGGGACACAGCAAACACAGAACCTCCTCGATGCGCGCCCGCGGCAGCGCGCATTGCGGAAGTAAACAACAGGACATCCAGGGACGGCCTCCCGGACGAAAGCACCTGCTCTATAGCCGTCATTCGGCTATAGGACGGGCGGGAAGAGGATAAAGAGGAAGTAAACCCTGATGGGTTTTACTTCCTTCCTTTGCCCCTGCAAAGTAAAAACATAATGTGCTAGTATGCATCGCATACTAGCACAATATGTGACACTTGCCTGCAAATTAAGCCCGCGCCATCCCCACTGCAGGCCCCATTAGGGTGACCACATTTCCAAACTGCCATTCAGGGATGCCCCCGCCCCAAAAAATATGATTTTTCACATATTTTTTTTGCTGATTTTTGGGGCAGGGGCATATGAAATCAGCAGACCCGTGTGCAAGATCAAAAGTGGGACCTAGGCATTAAGAACAACAACAATATGGCGTGCAAAGCGTGTCGTAGTGGACATGTCTTAAATTGCGCTAAATATTGGCTTAAGGGGGTGTTGTTAAAGAGTCTGAGATGACTTATATAGTGCAGAATGTGGTAATGTTAAATAGGGAATGCAGAGTGTAGGGTGGTGAGTAGTATGTACAGGAGAGGAGTGTGGAGTGTATGGTGGTGAGTAGTATGTACAGGAGAGGAGTGTGGAGTGTATGGTGGTGAGTAGTATGTACAGGAGAGGAGTGCGGAGTGTATGGCGGTGGGTAATATGGAGAGGAGTGCGGATTGTATGGCGTGGAGTAATATGTACAGGAGAGGAGTGTGGAGTGTATGGCAAGAAAAAGGGGGAGATTTTTCTCGCCAAACAGGTGGTCCCCCTTTTTGCCCACTGTGAGGGAATCTGACCTTCCCACAATCTGGGCCCGATACGGCATTAAGCTGCTGAGGGACATTATGTCAGCTGGATCCCTCCTGTCTTTTCAAGATCTTGCCGCTAGGTACGGTGTCAGGGCTGGCTTAGCCCTTCCTCCTCTGGGCTAGCCGCTCAGCTGTCAGTTACCAGCTGTTCCCGATGATGCTCGTCTGGCCTGCCTATATATAAGTCTTCCGGCTCATTTCTCCTTCACGTTTGGTCATATCACTAGGAACCATCTCCTGCTGTTGTTTCAAGACTGGCTTGCTAACATCCGTCCTGGCTTCCATCCTGCTTGCAGTTGCTCTCCGTGGATCCCTGACGTCTGGACTGGCGGATTACCCGATCTGGCTTATGAACTTTGGACTGGCTGACTACCCGATCTGGCTACTGGACTCTGGCTTGCTTGACTACGCTTTTTCCTATTTATCTTTTTTTTTTTTTTTTTTTTTAATAAACAAGTGTGATTATATTGTACTTCTGTCTCTGTCTGTTTCATGGTTCCTGACAGTACGTGAAGGCCATGAATTCAGAAGATACAGTCAATCCACTTGTTGGTAATATTTTTTCCAGATTGGATGAGCAATATCACCGCATGGATCAGTTTGCCTTGGCGTTACAAACGCTCCTGTATCGCACGGCTCACCTGGAATCCCCTACGGTGGCTGCTCCGGTACAACCTGAGTCACAGGCCGTCCCTGCTGCTGCGCCAGTCTCTGTGTAGGCACCTGCCTCAAGTATTACCTCTATAAGAGGTATGTCTGGTTCTGCTCCGCTTCCCCAGCGATTTGGGGGCGATCCAGTCCAATGCAGAGGGTTTCTCAATCAGGTTGAGATATACTTCGAAATGCTGCCCCAGGCGTTTCCCACGGACAGAAGCAAACCCTCTATGGGAGACGCAAAAACCTGTTGTCTTGAGTTACCCTAAGTTTGTGGCCTCCTTTAAAAGGGTTTTTGACGTTCCCGCACGCTCCGCTTCTGCTGCCAAGTGCCTCATGTCCATAAAACAGAGTACGAGAACTGTTTCCGACTACGCCATTGAATTCCGTACTCTGGCAGCAGAGGTTGCTTGGAACAATGAGGCCCTCGTGGCTTCTTTTTCTCATGGTCTCTCGGATTCCATCAAGGATGAGATAGCAGCCCGAGATATACCCACTGAGCTAGAGAGCTTGATTTCGATTGCTATCCTCATTGATTCCAGACTCAGAGAAAGACTTTTTCTTTTAAGGAGCGCTTGCGGAAGCCTCCTGTACGTTTGTAGTCCCACCCATGCCTCCGTCACCTCCCATGCCTCCTGGTACCGAGTTGGTCAGTGAAGATGAACCCATGCACAGGGGCTTCACGCGTCTCTCTGCGGATGAGAGAGCCATTAGGAAGAGGGAGAGATTGTGCCTTTATTGTGGCCAGGCAGGTCACTTTTTGAAGCCTTGTCCTACCCGTCCAGGGAACGCCCGAACCTTGGGGTCCTGTCATGGACAGACCTTAGGTGGCATCGTTTCATCCCCAGTTATCCAGAAGGATAAGCCCCTGGTTTTGGTCACTCTTTCATCGGCTGAGTCGTCCATCGAGATACAGGCTCTAATCGACTCTGGGGCTGCAGGCCTGTTCATTGATGCTGCATTTGGTTCGCAGTACTCGATTCCGCTGCAGCTGCATGACACTCCACTTGCCATTGAGGCTCTTGACGGGAGACCTTTACAGCCTGCCCATGTGACTCATGAGACGGTTCCGTTGTCCATGGCCGTAGGGGCTCTTCACCATGAGATAATCCAATTCCAAGTTATTTCCTCATCCAGATTTCCGCTGGTTATTGGTTATCCTTGGTTACAGAGGCACAACCCCTCTTTTGATTGGCTCCGTGCTGAGGTTCTCTCCTGGTTACCACAATGCAGTGAGACATGCTTCCTGAAGGTATTCAAGGTCCTGTGCACCACTTCACTCCCCTTCCTGCCGGAGGAGTACAGTGATTTTGGCAATGTCTTTGATAAAGGTCAAGCCGGTAGTTGGCCTCCACACCGGCCTTATGATTGTGCAATTGACCTTCAACCTGGTGCCATACCTCCTCGTGGCTGGGTTTACCTTTTGTCGGTCTTGGAGGATAAGGCCATGGAGGAGTATGTTGCTGACGCACTTTCTCGAGGTTTCATCCGCAAATCCTTGTCTCCTGCTGGTGCTGGTTTCTTCTTTGTGAAAAAGAAGAGCGGTGAACTGAGACCTTGCATAGATTATAGGTGTCTCAATCGTGTCACGATTAAGAATGCCTGCCCGATCCCATTGATTACTGAGTTATTTGACCGCCTCAAGGGAGCAACGGTTTTCATGAAGCTTGACCTGAGAGGGGCATACAATCTTGTGCGCATTAAGGAGGGCGACGAGTGGAAAACTGCGTTTAATACCAGAACAGGCCATTATGAGTACCTGGTAATGTCTTTTGGCCTTTGTTGCGCCCCGGCAGTTTTCCAGGAATTTATTAACGATGTCCTCCGAGATTTGTTGCAGTTGTATGTAGTGGTCTATCTCGATGATATACTCATATTTTCCAAGTCCCTGGAGAGCCACCACACAGATGTCTGTCGTGTACTTCAGAAACTAAGAGAGAACAATCTCTATTGTAAACTGGAGAAGTGCGAGTTCCATCGTGAACAGGTTACATTCCTGGGCTATGTCATTTCCACTGCTGGTTTTTCAATGGACCCAGAGAAACTTTCAGCAGTCCTACAGTGGCCTCGAACCATGGGTTTACGTCCTCTGCAGCGTTTCCTGGGCTTTGCCAATTACTATCGGAAGTTTATTCGTAACTTCTCGTCTCTGGTTAAGCCCCTGACTGATATGACCAGAAAGGACGGTAACTCACAGAGTTGGTCTCCGGAGTCCATTAAGGCATTTGAGAGTCTCAAGGCTGCCTTTGTTTCTGCTCCTGTGTTGGAACATCCTGATCCTACGTTGCCTTTTATGCTAGAAGTTGATGCTTCTGAGACTGGAGTTGGCGCCCTTCTGTCTCAACGTCCTAACTCTGAGAGCGCTATGCATCCGTGTGGCTACTTTTCCAAGAAATTGTCACCTGCTGAGTGCAATTAAGAGATTGGTGACAGAGAGCTGTTGGCGATCCTTTTGGCCCTGAAAGTATAGAGACATCTCCTTGAAGGTACCACTGTGCCCGTTCTTATTCTTACTGACCATAAGAATCTTACATTCTTGTCTGAGGCCAAGCGACTCTCTCCCAGAAGGGCGATGGGCTCGTTTCTTGTCGAGCTTTAATTACATTGTCTCATTATTACCCGGTACTAATAACACTGTTACCCTTATGGTGGGGGACCGGTTCTCAAAGATGTGTCATTGTATTCCACTTAAGAAGTTGCCCACCTCTAAGGAACTGGCTTCCATTTTTGCTCGGGAGATCTTTCGCTTACATGGGCTACCCAAGGTGATTTTCTCAGATAGGGGCAGTCAGTTTGTCTCCCGGTTCTGGCGAGTCTTTTGTGCACAGTTGGGAATCCAGCTTGCCTTTCTCTTCTGCGTATCACCCGCAGTCTAATGGGGCCGCAGAACGAGCCAATCAGTCCTTGGAGCAATTCCTATGTTGCTATATTTCTGACCATCACAACAACTGGTCTGACCTATTACCTTGGGCAGAGTTTGCTCACAACAGTGCCTTGAATTCTGCCTTCCGATTGTCCCCATTTATGGCGAATTATGGTTTCCAACCTTCCATGTTGCCTGACTCGTTTGTTCCGCAGAGTATTCCTGCGTTAGAGGAGCATCTCCGTGGTCTTCTTTCCACTTGGGTACAAGTTCAGGAGGCTTTGCGTCATGCTAATGATAGGCACAGACTCCATGCTGACCGCAGACACCTGCCAGCGCCTTCCTACCAGGTTGAGGACAGGGTCTGGCTGTCATCTCGCAACCTCCGGCTTCGTGTTCCCTCACTGAAGTTTTCACCTCGGTTTATTGGGCCTTTCCGTATTCTTCGCAGGATTAACCCAGTAGCTTATGCGTTGGAACTTCCTCCTAGTATGCGCATCTCTAATGTGTTTCATGTCTCCTTATTGAAACCGTTGGTCTGTAACCGATTTACCACCTCGGTGCCACGTCCTCACCCTATTCAAGTTGAGAACCATGAGGAGTATTAGGTACAATCCATTGTTGACTCCCGTAGGTTCCGTGGGCGCATACAGTACCTGGTAAATTGGAGGGGGTACGGTCCGGAGGAACGCTCCTGGATTTCATCCTCGGACGTACATGCCCCTGTCCTCCTCCGCGAGTTCCATAGACGGTTTCCCCTTAAGCCCAGTGGCCCTACGAAGGAAAGGGTTCATTGATGGGATGGTATTGTTAGGGCTGGCTTATCCCTTCCTCCTCTGGGCTGGCCGCTCAGCTGTCGGATAATTGCCAGCTCTCTTCTCTCTCTTCAGTTACCAGCTGTTCCCGATGATGCTCGTCTGGTCTGCCTATATACAAGTCTTCCAGCTCATTTCTCCTTTGCCTTTACGTTTGGTCACATCACTAGGAACCATCTCCTGCTGTTGTTTCAAGACTGGCTTGCTAACATCCCTCCTGGCTTCCATCCTGCTTGCAGTTGCTCTCTGTGGATCCCTGACTTCTGGACTGGCTGACTACCCAATCTGGCTACTGGACTCTGGCTTGCTTGACTACTCTTTTTCCTATTTATCTTTTTATTAATAAACAAGTGTCATTAGATTGTACTTCTGTCTCTGTCTGTTTCATGGTTCCTGACAGTGTGGTCTCCCATCGTGAATGCTGTTCCGCTACCATCAGCTGAGCCATGCATTCCGAGCATAGTTTCCAACTCCACCCGACCTTAAAGCGGATGTAGTTGAGAACCTACTGGCACAAGAATTACTAAGCAAGCCCCTCTCAGCGCTGTATTTCACCCTTCGGAAAAATTCACCTAAAATGGATGCATTGTGGCATAAATGGAGGGCGGAGATCCCGAACTTGGATAGGGAAACATGGGAGGAATGCTTTGAGGACAGCTCTAAGCTACTGATCTCCTCTAAGGATAAGTTAATACAAACTAAGTTCTTACTCGGATATACTTCACACCTCAGAAACTGCATAGAA
Organism: Lithobates pipiens; assembly: GCF_037356315.1. Taxonomy (NCBI): domain Eukaryota; kingdom Metazoa; phylum Chordata; class Amphibia; order Anura; family Ranidae; genus Lithobates; species Lithobates pipiens. The sequence goes on from NW_027507685.1 coordinate 194,518,882, forward strand.
TATACCCGCAGAGGTCCCCGAATTGCCCCTGCTGCCAGTCTCCTGACAGCACCTTTATCCACATATTTTGGGACTGCCCCAGGCTCTCCCAATACTGGTCGGCTGTAGTGGAATTCATTAATGTTCGACTCCAGTTGGAGATACCCCTGAAACCTGAGCTGGCTCTGCTGGGCATACAGGATGATGACCAACGGCCTAGATGTAGCAAATTGTTACTTTCTTTATTACTTTTCTATGGCAAAAAATAAATCCTATTAAAATGGACTTCCAGTGCACCTCTCACAGTGAGGTCATGGGAAAACTCTGTAAATGCCATCCTACCCATGTACAAGTTGACTTGCATGAGCAGAGGATGCCCCCAGATATACGTGAAGGTATGGCAACTGTGGACTGACCCCTTTTAGATGTTCTGTCATAGAGACCTAACCCCTGCTTTACATGATAAGTACTGGGCTGGGTGTTGTGGTGGTTGCCCCCCCTCCCCCCCTTCGCCACTCTCCTTAACTCCCATCCTCATTATGCATGCCGAACCTGCGCAAATGGACTACATGCTCTACTGTCACACTGTTTGTTACTTGATGCTTACGGACTGTGTGCTGTTTATGTATATAACCAATTATGGTATTCAAAGTTTACAATGTGTAATGTACCATTTTATCTCAAATAAAGACCAACCTTGTTGTTATGAAAAAAATAAGAAAAAAAAAAAAAAAAAAAAAAGAAGAAGAAGCTGCTTCCCAAGCTCTGGAACAGGAGAACAGTGGATCTGGCTAAGTTACCCCAAGAACTAGGCAGTACCAGTTTTGGAATGAACTAAAATAAAAACTGTTTATTTGAACAAGTATACAGGTCTTTATACACTTGAGAATGACACCTTCACCTCCTGATCACATTACCCTAACAATACAAACTGCATGCAGGATTATAATGACAACAACCAACATATGCTATAAACGTGACGTGAATTAACCACCTGGAGGACTCGGAGGTCTGACCTTCCAGGTGAGACTTGCCATCTCCTAGTTCACAAACTACAATACGCTTTATCATAAATATACAGTGCCTTGCGAAAGTATTCGGCCCCCTTGAACTTTTCAACCTTTTGCCACATTTTAGGCCTCAAACATAAAGATATAACATTTTTATTTTTTGTGAAGAATCACCAACAAGTGGGACACAATTGTGAAGTGGAACGAAATCTATTGGATTTTTGAAACTTTTTTAACTAATAAAAAAATGAAAAGTGGGGCGTGCAAAATTATTCGGCCCCCTTGCGTTAAGGCTCCATGCACACTGAAGCTGATAAACTGCAGTTTATTGGAGTTTGGGCGTTTTTTGTAAAAGCCCATAAACTCCACTCTATGTTAGCCTATGTGTCCATGCACACATGGACGTTTTTCAGCTTTAATGAGCAGTGGAGTTTATGGGCTTTTTTCTGAACGCCAGAAATTTGCGTTCAAAGTGCCGTTTTTCAGCGGCAAAAAAGGACAAACGCTCATTAACGCTCATTAACGCTCATTAACGCTCGTTCATTAGTGTTCGGCATTCTATTTTTCAATGCATTGTGGGATTTTTGGAGTGTCCTCTGTGTATTTTTATAAAAAACGCCCATTAACGCTAACGCTGTAAAACGCTCATTAACGCTCATTAACGCTAGTATAAAACGCTGTTAAAAGCAGGTTTTTCAACCAGCGTTTTCTGCCAGCAATCTGGCGTCCAGAAATAGCTTTTTTGAGCTTCAGTGTGCATGGAGCCTAATACTTTGTAGAGCCACCTTTTGCTGCGATTACAGCTGCAAGTCGCTTGGGGTATGTCTCTATCAGTTTTGCACATCGAGAGACTGAAATTCTTGCCCATTCTTCCTTGCAAAACAGCTCGAGCTCAGTGAGGTTGGATGGAGAGCGTTTGTGAACAGCAGTTTTCAGCTCTTTCCACAGATTCTCGATTGGATTCAGGTCTGGACTTTGACTTGGCCATTCTAACACCTGGATACGTTTATTTGTGAACCATTCCTTTGTAGATTTTGCTGTATGTTTGGGATCATTGTCTTGTTGGAAGATAAATCTCCGTCCCAGTTTCAGGTCTTTTGCAGACTCCAACAGGTTTTCATCCAGAATGGTCCTGTATTTGGCTGCATCCATCTTCTCCTCAATTTTAACCATCTTCCCTGTCCCTGCTGAAGAAAAGCAGGCCCAAACCATGATGCTGCCACCACCATGTTTGACAGTGGGGATGGTGTGTTGAGGGTGATGAGCTGTGTTGCTTTTACGCCAAACATATCGTTTTGCATTGTGGGCAAAAAGTTCGATTTTGGTTTCATCTGACCAGAACACCTTCTTCCACATGTTTGGTGTGTCTCCCAGGTGGCTTGTGGCAAACTTTAGACGAGACTTTTTATGGATATCTTTGAGAAATGGCTTTCTTCTTGCCACTCTTCCATAAAGGCCAGATTTGTGCAGTGTACGACTGTTGTCCTATGGACAGACTCTCCCACCTCAGCTGTAGTTCTCTGCAGTTCATCCAGAGTGATCATGGGCCTCTTGGCTGCATCTCTGATCAGTCTTCTCCTTGTCTGAGCTGAAAGTTTAGAGGGACGGCCAGGTCTTGGTAGATTTGCAGTGGTCTGATACTCCTTCCATTTCGAAATGATCACTTGCACAGTGCTCCTTGGGATGTTTAAAGCTTGGGAAATCTTTTTGTATCCAAATCCGGCTTTAACCACTTGCTTACTGGGCACTTAAACCCCCCTCAGTCCCAGACCAATTTTCAGCTTTCAGCGCTGATGCACTTTGAATGACAATTGCGCGGGCATACAACACTGTACCCAAATTAAATTTTTATCATTTTTTTCCCACAAATAGAGCTTTCTTTTGGTGGTATTTAGTTACAGCTCGGAGTTTTATTTTTTGCTAAACAAACAAAAAAAGATGCAAAAAAAAAAAAAAATATATCATGTTTTAATAGTTTGTTATAAAATTTTGCAAACGGGTAATTTTTCTCCTTCATTGAAGTGCGCTGATTAGGCGGCACTGATAGGCTGCATTGGTGGGCACTGATGGGCTGCATTGGTGGGCACTGATAGGCTGCATTGGTGGGCACTGATAGGCTGCACTGGTGGGCACTGATAGGCTGCACTGGTGGGCACTGATAGGCATAGTTAAGGCGGCACTAATAGGCACAGATAAGGCGGCACCGATGGGCACAGATAAGGCGGCACTGATGGGCACAGATGGGCACAGATAAGATGGCACGGATGGGTGGCACGGATAAGTGGCACGGATGGGTGGCACGGATGGGCACTGATAGGTACCACAGATAGATGGGACTGATGGGCACTGATAGGTGGCACTGATAGGTGGCTCTGATAGGTGGCACTGCTGGGCACTGATGGGCGGCACTGCTGGGCACTGATGGGCGGCACTGGGGTGCAGCACCTTTGAGGCAGATTGTGGGCACTGTGGGTGGCACTGTGGGCACTATGGGCACTGACGGGGGGCACTGACGGGGGGCACTTACTTTTGCTTTTACTTTTACTTCAGGATGGCACTGCGGGAGGCAGGTGGGCACTGGCAGGTGGCAGGTGGTCCCTTGTATTGATGGCCGTGATCGGGACTGATGTCCCGATCACGGCCGCCGGTGATCGGCTTTTTTTTTTCTCCTCGCGCTGTCAGCGCGAGGAGTAATAATAGCCAATTACCGGCTCCGTTCTATCACATGATCAGCTGTCATTGGCTGACAGCTGATCACGTGATAAGGGGTCGGGATCGACCCCTTGCACGGATCGGTGATCAGGCGAGTCTCATGGACTCGCCGATCACAGAGCGCGGCGCGCGCGCCCCTCAGGGGACGCGCAGGCCGCTCGTACACGGGATGACGACAATAGACGTAGTCCCGGAAATGTAGGTCCGCGCTAATGCCGTCATTTGGCAATAGCGCGGATCCCAAGTGGTTAAACAGTATTACGAACCTGCCTGGTGTGTTCCTTGGTCTTCATGATGCTCTCTGCGCTTTCAACAGAACCCTGAGACTATCACAGAGCAGGTGCATTTATACAGAGACTTGATTACACACAGGTGGATTCTATTTATCACCATCAGTCATTTAGGACAACATTGGATCATTCAGAGATCCTCGCTGAACTTCTGGAGTGAGTTTGCTGCACTGAAAGTAAAGGGGCCGAATAATTTTGCACGCACCACTTTTCAGTTTTTTATTTGCTAAAAAAGTTTAAATTATCCAATAGATTTCGTTCCACTTCACAATTGTGTCCCACTTGGTGATTCTTCACAAAAAATTAAAATTTTATATCTTTATGTTTGAAGCCTGAAATGTGGCAAAAGATTGAAAAGTTCAAGGGGGCCGAATACTTTCGCAAGGCACTGTAAACACAGAACACCTTCAGACAATAGCATAGAGTTAATTAGCACACGCAACAATGGGTGAAAGACTCTTAAGCGGCACACTAGACCTACTTACAATAAACACATTATGGCAGGGGCCCCTGACAGGTGGCTTGCTGATAACATCAACATCCGCTATGTATTCCAACATTGTGAACCAGCCTCCAAAAGCCTACCAAGTCTGTGACAAGGGGTAGCATTGCCTGAGAAGTGAAACTGTATATAAGAAGTTTTCTTGTGACAAGTCAAGTGGGCATCATCCCATAACCTCCTATACCTATCAAAGTTGTCAACCCCTAATAAAACATCAAAAACAAGCTAAAGGACTGTTTTCTGAGTCGGGATGTAAGTGGAAGATGTTGTGTGCCTGGCTGTGCAAGAGTGGGTACCTTGGTCATCTGCAGCTCCTACACAACTTCACCTAAAACCAATATTTCACTTTGCATAACTTTAGCATGTCTAATCACATTCTAATTCATGCTTAAAGCCTAAGTGCCTCCAAAATAATAAAACACAAAAATCAGCATAAGGGATATTACTTACTGCCATTAGGATGTGTCCCCTATGCTGATGCCTCTTCTGTTAGACCTTATTCACACTGATGTACTACAGCATACACCCGCATGTGGGTGAGTGTCCCCAAAGCATACTGTCTGCATTAGAGGCCATGCGCCCACACCCTCATGGATGTCAAATTGGGAGCAATGGCTGTGTTTGTGCAACTGCTGCATCCCAATTGACATGAATGGGACTGTCTGCACAAGGATGCATGGAACACTTGTGCACAGCCCTCGCACGGGTGTACGCTGTAGTATGTCCATGTGAACTAGGCCTTAGGTGGAAACTTCCTTTATCTATGCCTCACCCCCAACACCGTAATTATCCAGTGGGGCAGGGGTTAATAGAACTGTGGGAGCTGTCACATGCTCTCATCGTGACTATGCCTATCCTTTCCGCTCGCTCCTCCATTCACAGAAGCCGTACTACAGCTTTGATCAATAAAACAGGATCTATGGATGGAGGGGGGCAACCTATCAATCATTCACCCATTCTGCATTCACATATCGGCTTTCATTCATAGAAGCTGTAGTATGTGTAGGCCTACCCCCATAGGAGCCGCTGGTTACTGGTTCCCCTATTCCTGCACAGCTAGGCAACATGCATTTTCAACTCGCATCCACACTCAAGAAATCAGTTCATGGGCTTGTTTTTGGGGAAAACAACTTGGATAGGGTACAGGGATTATGGGATGCCCAACTTGACTCGAAGAACACCAGATGAGGACAAACTTTCTTCATGAAGATCCTGGACTGTACTCCCTCCAGAAAAAGCACAGTCTCTATGGATCACTGACAAGGTTCATGAACTAGGGGCTCTCAGTCCGCTTTAGTGAAATAGCACAAAGTTCCAAACTGTATGCAGAAGTATCATGTCTCCTTAGTAGAACATTACACAGTTCTGACCCTTGTAGGTACTACCAGCCCTCCTGGCTGCTTTACTACTAGCCCACCTGGCTTCTCTGAAGAATGCCCCAGGATAAGAGATTGGAATTTAGCACAACGCTGTCCCTGTAAAGAATGTTATGTCTGATTAGATCTTCCCATGCCAGCCCAGATTTCTTCTGCACAAGACCTAAAGGTATTGGAATTCTTTCTCTTAGGTTTCCTCTCTTTCCTCAGCTCAAGCCTAGAGGCAGAGCTCCCAGACCTGGGGTTCTCCTACCAGGCCACATGACAGCAACCTCAGCACTGACTACCCTGCTACCTAGGCTCCACCATATTTAAGGGCTGACCCAGACACCCTACCTGTGCCTTCTGCCTGTGGATTGGCCAGATTGCCTCAAGTATGCAGATCAGGACCTCCTGGCCTCTGCTCACTATCTTCCAGAAGCTTCTCCAAGATTTTTGGTCCAGGAGGAGGTACCAGAGACCAGCCCTGTAGAGCCATTCAGCCTGATCTGCAGTAACCCAACCTAATTACAGACTCACACAACTACCATGAACCAACAAAATAAATTTACCTACACTAGTTGCACACTATAGGGTGCTAAATATGGCTTTAATGAATGGAGAAGGATTAGGGAAAGGGTGATTACAGTCGGCCTTGATGAGAGCCCATGACAGCCCCTTAGTTCTATTATCCCTTGCCAAACTGGAAGATTACGGGGGTGGTTTGGGCATGGCCTTATGATGATTTCATCTAACAGAAGAGGTGTCAGCAGAAGGGACACATCCTACTGACTGTAAGTAATGTCCCTTGTGCTGAGTTTTGTATTTTTTATTATTATTATTATTTTGGCTGCACTTAGGCTTTAATTGTAACTCCAGCAGCAAAATATTACTCAAAAATTTCCTGTAATGCTAATCTGCTTAAAAAAATAATTAAACGGAATGAAATATTCTTTTTTTTATTCCTGCCTCCATTACTGAGCTTTGTATGGTGTGATCTTTAGATTTACCATTAGTGCCCCAACTGCATCTATGTCAGGCACTGGTAATGTGATGAGAAAATACAGTCTTTAAAGAACTGTGCTTCAATAAATCTGCAAAGCATAAATATAACTACTTTGGTGTACATAGGAAAAGCTTTCTAATTTGTGAATTGATTGGATGATTAGATTTAGTATCTTAAGAACTGCATACTTTAAACATCTGTTAAATATCTTACTAGGGCTGGGAAAAGCGGCTCTTCCATGTAAGGTTAGAATTTGCTTAATGTGTTATACAAAAATGTACCTTATATTGACTGATTTTATAATCCAAGATGGTAACTGGCATTAAATGCCCAATGGTCACATTAAAGACTACAGACGCCTCCCACCAGTGGCGGCTCGTCAATAGGAGGCGCATGGATGCCACCCCCCAATCCATGTGCCCAGCCCCTAATCTACATGCGGGGCACCGAACGCATGAATTTCAACAGTTTTTTTTGAAGAACGTGATCAGAGCCTGGGGCTGTAATTGGCTTCAAAAAAGGGTGGGCTCGGGGCGCAGAGCACTGTACCTTGAGCCCACCCAGTTGTGTGACAGTAGCGAATTAATATTCACTATTGTCTTCCTGATTCTCCCCCCAGCCAATCAGGAAGCGGTCTTAGAACTTAGGACTCCTGGCCAATCAGGTCTCAGGACCCACTTCCTGTTAGGCCAGGAGGAGAATTAATGGCCCTGGAGTGAGGAGCAAGGTCCTTGTCATCTGCCTCCTATGGTAAGGAGGCCTCTGATCGCAGCTATCCTGTCTGTCTCCCATGGGGGGGGCCAGATTGCTGCTATCCTGTCCACCTCCTGCGGGGGGGGGGGGGGGGGAATGCTGCCTAGCCGTCCGTCTCCCGTGGGGGGGGGTTTGGGGGGCGGTGTTGGTTTTCCACCCCCTCACCCCAAAATATTGAGAGCCAGCCACCACTGCCAACCACTAAGATATATGTATCATGCACCTGGTAGCAGAGTCTGATATGATGAGGAAGGCCTCTCTCACACCTCTGGCTTGGGGCCCCTGATAATGTGAACAGAAGGTGCAGGAGTGCAGAGTGGCACTGTGGGTCATGCTAGCAGAGCAGGTGTCCACGCCAGGGGTAGTTCCCAGAGGTCTTTAGAGAAGCAAGCAGCCTGGGCGGCAGCTGACCAAAGCAGGCTGGTATTGGCAATAGCAGGCATGTGAGGCGTACACTGGTAGCAGGCAGAGGGTAAGCAGGCACAGCTGATTGACAGGTAGGTCCTGGTGACCGCAGGAGAAATAGCAGAGTCAGGCAAGCCAGGTCATGCACTGGCAAGACAGATCAGCTACAGCGGCACAGGCAAGAGCGAGGTCAAGGTTCAAGCTGGGTCAGGAGCCAGTCAGTGGAACAGTAGCAAATGAAGCAGGCAGAAGCAAGAAACGGTGGTCAGAAAGAAAGCTGGGGTCAGTACAGGCAGAGTTCAGGGAGTAGTCAGACGAGTCAGGTCAGTAACTGGAGACAGGATCACAGGTTCTCGGGACACAGAAGGCTGAAGACAAAGTAGTCCCAAACCTGAGCACTGGCCGATTCGGTGCCTCTATCTGTGATGGGTGCACATGAGCATGCAGATGTGTATGCACACTAATTTTCATGCGCATGTGCATAAATATTAGCATGTGCCCAATTCCTGCATCCACCAGAAGGAATGTGGATTAGCCTGTGAAGATGCACACAAGTCCACCCAGAGGAGCAATCTTATCTACTGGCATTCCCATCCTGACATTATGGCAGTAAAACGGACCTTCCGTTCCATTCGCTATAGAAGGACTTAGTGTGCTGTTAGGAAGTAGGTGAGAAGCTGTCTTCATTTTTGTTTTCACCTACAAAGGTTGTAGGGCATTTCAAACGGTGAGGCCAGGGGCAGACTGGTACTAGGTCACCTTGCCCATGCAGTGCAGTGAAAGGGCATTCCCCGACTCCCATATTTTTACCTTACCTGTCCTCCCTGGCAGCTTTTTGCTCCTTCACAGCCAGCAAGAATATCCAAAGGTGTCATGTTACCTGTTCCCTGTGATGTTGCCATTTGGCACCATGGCAATAGGGCTGATCATTTTAATTGCCATTGCATCAGGGCCAATGTCTCTTTCACCAAAGCAAGAGAATAGATCCCTCCATCACCATGATAAAGCCCAAATGCTTTTGTCACAAATGCCACAGGGTTGGTCCACCATCACAACGTGGCCTTTTCAACAATGCCATTATCATGTACTTTCATCACCATATGTAAGAAAAGTATTGATACTGCATTTATAAATAATGTAAATATTGGTCAAGAGTAAAATGTTCTCCTAATGTCACACTATCTCAACCCAGAGTCAGAGCTCTTCATTCACACATTGTTCCTTCTTCACATATTTGCTGACTCTTTGCATTTGTATATTGCAGCTCTCCCTAGACTATCTGTTCTCAACCAGGGATCCATGGGACCCTAGAGTTCCTCCAGAATATACTAGGGGTTCCTTTATCTGTGGTTTGATAACTTCTCATAGTTCCAGGGCCAGCATCTGATGGCAAAGCCATAAGATAGACATCAGTTAACTTTTTTGCATTCTGACCACTACTCTAAGGTTGCTTTCTTTCTACTGACCACCAGTGTAAGGGGCATGTTTGCCATCGACTCCCAACCAATAAACTGATGTTAGTAAGGTTTTCCAGAGACCTGACAATTTCTTAGGGGTTCCCTCTAAGGTAAAAAGCTTGAAAAAGACTCTCCTTTACTATACACATATCCTCTTTACATCTCTGCCCACACTGTCAGCGGGGGTCCTCTTCCCTTATTGTCAACACTGTGCTGTTCGAAAACTCTCCCCACATTGTCCCCAATAGTTTCCCAACTTTTCATAATACATCCTAATCATAATACACATATTTACACTGCCCTCCACCTCAAGCTCAGTCTTCACTATTTATGCACTGACCACGACACATTCTTCTTCACCAATGCATTGTATGGTACCTTAACTGGCCTTGTTGCCCCATTTGTCCTCCAATGTCGTTAGCATTCTCTGCTCCTCTTTCTTCACAATGATGTGGAACATCTTCATTGTTCCCCGGCTACTGCTGTGGACACAAACACCAAAAGGAGGTAATGTTGCCCGACATTTTACAACTTCTTCCCACCAAGTCCCCCCATTATAACTCCGTTACCCATACCCTGCAACTGTCCTACAGTTCCCCCATGGCTGTCCTAGGATTTCAAGAATCCAGTGTCCCGTGGGTCTAGGACAGGATTTTTTTCTATTTAAAGCGGTAGTAAACACCGCTTGCTCACTTGTACCTGTAAGGTATGCTTATAATTAAGCTTATCTGTAGGTAGAAGGAATATCCCCTAAAGTGGATGTAAAGGCAAAACCTAACTCTAAACCTACTCCCACCCTCACTCTATGCCTAACCTATCTAGCCCTGTAAAGGAAAGTTTGCTAGTCTTACCTATTCTGAAGCTGCCCCGATCCGGTCTTCTGTGCAGGCTGCAATTTCTGAAATGGTGCAGGGACCTTTTCCCCCGATTGGAAATGAATGGGCTGCCCTGCCCGCGCAAATGTGTCTCTCACAACATGCAAAAGGTGTCAACTTAGTCTTAACCACTTAAGGTCTGCCCTATAGCAGTTTTACTGCTACAGGGCGGCACCTCTGCACCAGATCATGTATATATACATGATCCGACTCCTCTGAGTAGCGGGTCCAAATGCACACCGCAGGTGGTTCTCTCTCACTGTGATTATACACAGCGGGAGCTGATCGGCAGGTACTGTGGACTCGATGTCCGCCAGCACACGCCGATTGTTTGGTACAGAGGCAGAACTGCAGTCTGCCTATGTAACCAAGGCATATCACCATTCTGTCAGGAGGGAAGGCATGGATCCTGTGCTTCTGCAAAGCAGAAACAAGGATCCATGCCTTCCCCTAGTAAAAGCATCTCCCACGTACCGTACGCAAAAACACACAGTTAACCCTTTGATTGCCCCTGATGTTAACCTCTTCCCTGCCAGGACACATGAGTTATTGGTACTGATTGCTCACTGTATTTATTCAGGAAAGGAAGGGGCCAGTAAATTACATATTTACCGGCCACTTGCGCCAGCCTCCTTCCTGAAACATCCCCTGTGTGCCCACAGCAGCTGCCGGTGGAAGAGGAGAGGAGAAAAGCTGGCAGTGATGCAGGGGAAAGGGTCCCACAGGAGGCCCGGACATCAGATGGAAGGGGCGCATGTGCTAGGACCAACCCTCCTGCAGTGCAGCTGGGGTGGGGAAGGGGAGAGGAGGAGAAGCTGGCAACGCTGCAAGGGGAAAGGGGCACACAGTTGGGGCTTGACAGCAGATGGAAGGGGCGCATGTGCTGGGATGAATCCCCCTGCATTGCAGCTGGGGTGGGGGGGGAGGAGGAGAAGCTGGCAGCACTGCAAGGGGAAGCAGTAGAGGATCGATGTCTGCAATAAGACAGTAAAGCCGGATCTCTTGCTCAGCAGGGGCCCAGGCCCCCCTTTTGAACTGACGGGGCCCGGGCCCAGCACAGGAGAGCTAGCTGTACTGCCTTATCAGCAGCCCTAGGAAAATGCACCTGTGCTGGGAACAGCGTTGTACGCGTGGTTCCCATGCGGGCTGCAATTTCCAAAGTCGTGCAGGGACTTCTTTGATGCTTTTCAAATGAATGGGCTGTTGTTCAAACCACGGTGCGCAAGGCCACAAAGCTAGGGTAAGGGTGCCTCACCCCCTCTATTTTTTCTCTTTACCGTTATAACTGAAAGTGTAAGTAAAAGAAAATCCAAAATGATTGAGATGACACTGGAACAGGAATATGGGGGAAATCTTCCAATGTGGTTCTGGTGACAACCAGGGATTCCCTGTCACTTCCTGTTTTGGCTATGGGACAGGAAGAGAAGGGAAATCTCCCCAACGGGGACACAGATGTAAAAAAAAAGTGACAGGGGTTGTAATCCTCCCTTGCGCTATCCTGAATGGATAGTTGAAGTTGTAATTGGTACTTGTGACAGGAGGATAATAACCTACATAGCTCAACCTTTACATATTTATTGTTTAACCGGTTCCCGACCAGCGCACGCCGATGTACGTCGGTAGAATGGCACGGGCAGGCATATTGGCATACAGGTACGTCCAATCTTCAATGCCGCCCTGCCATCACGAGCGCGCCGCCGGCGGCATGCTCTCGTGCCGGTCGGGACCCCCGTGAGTCCAGACGTGGGTCCCGTGTACTCGATCGCCGCGGGCATACCCGCGATCGTCTCACGGGACGGCTGAATGAAGGAAATGCCATGTAAACAGCATTTCTCCATTCTGCCTAGCAACTAGTGACGCTGATCTCTGCTCCATGTGATTGGAGCAGAGATCAGTGTTCACTAAATGAAAGCCCAAACCCCCCACAGTTAGCAACACACCCCTAGAAACACTTAACCCCTACACTGCCACCCACTGGTTAACCCCTTCACTGCCAGTGTCATTTACACAGGAATTTATATTATTTATATAGCATTTATACATTTATATAGCAGTGATTACTGTAGAAATGACAATGGTCCCAAAAATGTGTCAAAAATGTCCGATGTGTCCGCCACAATGTCGCAGTCACAATAAAAACCGCTGATCACCGCTATTACTAGTAAAAAAATAAATTATAAAAAATTATTAATAAAAATGCCATAAAACTATCCCTATTTTGTAAACGCTATAACTTTTGCGCAAACCAATCAATAATCGCTTATTGCGATTTTTTTTACCAAAAATATGTAGAAGAATACGTATCGGCCTAAACTGAGGGAAAAAATGTTTTTTTATATATTTTTGGGGGATGTTTATTATAACAAAAAGTAAAAAATAATGCGTTTTTTTCAAAATTGTCGCTCTATTTTTGTTTATAGCGCAAAAAATAAAAACCGCAGAGGTGATCAAATACCACCAAAAGAAAGCTCTATTTGTGGGAAAAAAAGGACGTCAATTTTGTTTGGGAGCAACGTCGCACGACCGCGCAATTGTCAGTTAAAGCGACGCAGTGCCGAATCGCAAAAAGGGGTCTGGTCTTTGACCAGCAAAATGGTCCGGTCTGTAAGTGGTTAATCACTTCCCCCAGGTTGACGTCATATGATGTCGGGGGCTTGCAGTGGAGATATTTGAATCATGGGTGCAGTTGCAGGCATCATCCAGATATCTTTTTTTTTTTTTCAGCAGACAATTCCCTGCAATGTAAAAGCAATCATAGCCACGTCATGACCCTCTCCTGCCGCCCTCTGGTGCTTCTTCGCACTCGTGCGATCGGGGATCCAGAGAATGAATTTGCCAGAGGCAGTGGTTTACCATAGAGCTGGCCATGGACCAGATGGTCCCTGGCCAGCTCTATGACCCTCTGAGGCCGAAAACCTCATGATGACATTACTTCCGTCACCGGCATATATAAACACTGCTGTTTTTTTTTTTTGCTGAATAAAAAAACAAAACAATAAAAATGTTTAACGCGCCCCTGTTCCCTCGCGCTCCCACGCAGAAGCGATCGTATACGTAGGTTGTGCCTGCATATGTAAACGGTGTTCGCGCCACACATGTAAGTATCACTGTGATCATTAGAGCAAGAACAATAATTCTAGCACTAGACCTACTCTGTAACTTTAAACTGGTAACCTGTAAAAAAATGTAAAGCATCGCCTATGGAGATTTTTAAATACTGAAGTTCGGCGCCTTTCCACAATGTTAAATTGCGTTTTAAAAATGACTGTGCAAATATAGTGTGACATAAAAAATTGCAACAACCGCCATTTTATTCCCTAGGGTCTCTGCTATAAAAATATATATGTAATGTTTGGAGATTCTGAGTAATTTTCTATAAAAAAAATGTTTTTTACAAAGCCTGTCTGAAGCCATATTTTGAAGCAAGTGTAAACTAGCCGTTAATGTGTGTTGAAGCCGAAGCAAGTGTAAATGAGCCCTTACTCTAAATGCTAGTTTACACTTGCTTCAAAACAAGGCTTCAGACAGGCTTTGTTAAAGCTCTCTGAATGCTAGTCAAAGCTCCTATCACTAAATAAAATGGTTGGCTTACAGTCCTGATTACACTTTGCGTTTGCTTTGGCTTCGCTTAAAAAATGATGCCCCATGGCGCTTTGGTGGTGCTTCAAAGCATCTTCAAAGCCTCCATAGAAGTCTATGACAAAGCTAACTTGAGGCTCGCTTGAAGCATCTGCGCCTTTTGAGAGGCTTTAATTCAGCTTTAGCTTCCATTTGTTTTGGAGAAATTGCAGGTGTGAGATATCAATATACACAGGGCATTTGCAAAGCTTCAAAAGAGTACCACCAAAGCTTAATCGAAGCATCAAAACCACATCATAAAAGCTTGTTGAAGTAGGAGCATTAAGGTGAGTTGAAGCCGAAGCAAGTGTAAATGAGCCGTAAGACCTCCAGAGTTAGGGACAGCTGACATCCTTCTGTGTAGAGTGGGTTGAAAGGCATGGTGGGTGTAATGCAAAATGAAATGGTGGGCGCCAGACACTTTTTGAATACAAAGAGATTTGCTGTGTCTTGAACAGAAGGTTAGGGCCAGGACACCCTTAACCTCCCTGGCGGTATGATTATGTTAGATTTTTGATGCTCAAAGTCATAGATTGTTTCGCATGGAAATGTGGTGTTTTTTATATTGTAGGCCTATTGCCTCTTATATATTGTAGGCCTATAATTCTTAGGAATAACACACTTAAATCTGTCCAAACAAGTAGACATCCCGGGTATGAGAAAGTTTGAAACACAAAATCATAAATTAGAATATAATAAATAACTATAAATAATTATAACAAATAATAATAAAAATTATTCAATAATGTAATCAAATCAAAAACACTGAAATTTGCTCAGTTGCAGAATTGTCGCTGTCATTACTTTCAGTGTTTGATGAGGAATTTCCCCACAAATCACTATCGCTCAATTCTGCAAGTGATTCTAATTTACTATCGCTGTTTTCTAGCTGGTCTAAAACCGCTTTTGACTTAAAGGGACACTTTTTGGTTGCTATGGACAATCTCAAGTTTCCAGGCAGAAAGAACAGTATATATAGTATAGCACTAACCCCCGAAGGAGCTGCTGGCTATTTTTGGGCTTACCGTTACCTTCCGCTTCTCCTTGTGGCACTTCTGGGGGATGTCCCGTGGTAGATGACCCAGTAACTTGAGACTGATAATAGATCCACTTGAATAGATTTTATTTGCAAAACTCAAACCATTGAACAGTCTTTCAACTTGGGATCAGAGGGTTGAAAAAGGAAGCTCAGGTACTCTCAATGTCAAAGTCCAAAACATTAAAGAACTTGCTTACTTTGACTGCATCCAGAGAATAGCCATTCGCAGCTGGATGAAAACTCAGGTTGGACAGTAGAGATGGACGAACTTCCGACGGGGCATTTCGCGAATGCGAACCGTGAATGCGGCCGGAAGTTCAGGCGAACTTTGAAAACCTACAGGTCATATTTCCAGCCACAAAATAATTACTAGCTGTGCACACATAGTCCCACCACATGGCCACTGACATAACACATGTATGAAGTGAATCTTAGATCAACAACTACAAGCATTCTTTTTTTATATGTGAAATTTTGACAATTCAGGAGCGCATGAAGGCAGTGGAGGAGAGGAAAGGTCAGGGTAGGCTATGAAGAGGGTGCAGAAGATGATCACCAGCACTGTGATATAGAACACTGACACCAGCACCGTGATAGAGTGCACTGACACCAGCACCGTGATATAGAGCACTGACACCAGCACCGTGATATAGAGCACTGACACCAGCACTGTGATATAGAACACTGACACCAGCACCGTGATATAGAGCACTGACACCAGCACCGTGATAGAGTGCACTGACACTAGCACCGTAATATAGAGCACTGACACTAGCACAGTGATATAGAGCACTGACACCAGCACTGTGATATAGAACACTGACACCAGCACCGTGATAGAGTGCACTGACACCAGCACCGTGATATAGAGCACTGACACCAGCACCGTGATATAGAGCACTGACACCAGCACCGTGATAGAGTGCACTGACACTAGCACCGTAATATAGAGCACTGACACCAGCACAGTGATATAGAACACTGACACCAGCACCGTGATAGAGTGCACTGACACCAGCACCGTGATAGAGTGCACTGACACCAGCACTGTGATATAGAGCACTGACACCAGCACCGTGATATAGAGCACTGACACCAGCACAGTGATATAGAAACTGACACCAGCACCAAGATATAGAGCACTGACACCAGCACCAAGATATAGAGCACTGACACCAGCACTGTGTTATAGAACACTGACAGCAGCACTGATACCAGCAACTCGCTGCTGGGCACCAAAAATATGACACAGCTTAACCTCTTCAAATAGGGGGGTACGGGCATATAGTACGGTGTGCTTTTTTTGTACAAGGAAGTGAGCCAAATCTAGAAAAAAGGTCTGTGTGCTCGATTAAATAAATTGTTTATAGAGATATACATGGTCTACTGGTCACATGTGTTGAATTCCTCCGAGATCCATGCCTCATTCGTTTTTATAAATGTGAGGTAGTCAACACTGTCGTGAGCTAGGCGAGTCTGCTTATCCGTCACGATCCCCCCTGCTGCGCTGAACGTCCTTTCGGACAGGACACTGGAGGAGGGGCAAGCCAACAGTTCCATTGCAAATTGGGCAAGCTCTGGCCAGAGGTCAAGCCTGCCCACCCAGTAGTCCAGGGGTTCATCACTCCTCAAAGCATCCACATCGGCCGGTAACCCGATGTAGTCGGACACCTGTCGGTCTAGGCATTCCCTGATGCTGGATCCGGATGTCACCTGTCGATGGGTCAGCTGAAAGAATGACCTCATATCAGAAGTCACCAACACATCTTCAAACCACCTTCTTTTTGCAGGCGCTGTTGGATAAGTACCCGCAACTCTTTCTCTGGGAGTGGGAATTGCTCCTCTGCTAGCAAAATCAGAATGTAGCATTTCTCGAAGCAAGGCCTAGAAGTGCTCCATTCTGACAGCCCTCTGTGAGGGTGGTAACATTTCCGGGGGTCTAAGTATGTTGCCACCCAGTACTGGTCCTTGACCCTTATGCTTTTTATACGGGGGTCCTTGTTAAAACACTGGAGCATAAAGGCCCCCATTTGCACTAAACTGGAAGCGGTGTGGTGGTCAGGCTCCTGCTCATCATCCAGGATAATGTCGTCCTCCTCTTCCCATCCACGCACAACAGGGATCCCAGAAAGGTTTAAAGCATGCTCTTCTTGCTCCTTCTCATCCGCCCTGACACCATCCTCCTCTGACTCCTCTTCAGACTCCTGTTGTTGACTTGTCTCAGATAGAGTAGCCCCCCCTGGGAATTCATCCAGCATTGCAACTTCCTCATCTTCCCGCTCCTGCTCCTCCACGGCTTGATCAATGAGACGACGCAATGCACACTCCATAAAGAAGACATAAGGTACCATGTCACTGATGGTGCCATGGCTGCGACTGACCAGTTTGGTGATCTCATCAAATGGCTGCAGAAGTCTGCATGTATCGCGCATGAGCAGCCACTGGCGCGGTGAAAAAACCCCCAGCTCCCCAGAACCTGTTCTGCCGCAGAGTTCATACAGGTAGACGTTAACTGCACGTTTCTGCTGGAGCAGCCTATCAAGCATATAGAAGGTTGAGTTCCATCGCGTCGGGCAATCGAAAACAAGACGCCTGACCGGCAGATTGTGTCGCCGCTGAATGTCAGCAAGGCGAGCCATGGCCGTGTAAGATCTTCTGAAATGGGCCAAGATTTTCCTTGCCTGCCGCAAGATGTCCTAGACCCCAGGGTATTTGACAACGAATCGCTGCACGACCAAGTTTAAAACGTGTGCCATGCATGGCACGTGCGTAATTTTGCCCTATTTCAATGCGCTAAGCAGATTGGCACCGTTGTCACACACCACTTTACCAACTGTCAAATTGAGCGGTGTTAGCCACTGATCTGCCTGTGAACGCAAAGCTGAAAAGAGTGCCGGGCCAGTGGCAAGCACGGCATGGCAACGTCTCACCTGGCATGTCGAATAGGTTCTGGGGATCTTGGGCGGCGCAGAGGAAGAGACGCTAGCAGTGGAAAAGGAGGAGTCAGCCAAGGAGGAAAGGGAGGAGGATGGAGTACGAGAAGGAGGAGAAGAATAGCCAGGCCTGCATGAAATCCGTGGCGGTAAAACCAAATCTACACGGGTTCCACGGGTTACATGCTTGACGGCTGTCAGAAGGTTCACCCAGTGGGCAGTAAAAGTGATATACCTTCCCTGCCTGTGTTTGCTAGACCACGTGTCTGTGGTCAGATGTATCTTGGCACCGACACTGTGTGCCAGAGATACATTCACTTGCCGCTGAACATGGCCATATAGCTCTAGGATGCCCTTCTGTGAGAAATACTTCCTTCCTGGGACCTTCCATTGTGGTGTTCCAATGGCCACAAATTTTCGAAAGGCCTCCGTGTCCACCAGTTTATATGGCAGTAGTTGGCGGGCTATCAGTTCTGACAAGCCAGCCGTCTACCGTTGGGCAAGAGGGTTATCCGGCATAATCATTTTTTTACGCTCGAACATTTGGCCCACGGAAGCCTGCCTTTTTCTAGAAAAACGTGAGGATGGCATGATGAAAGGTGGAGTGGAGGACAATTGTGAGGAGAGAGGAGAAGGAGAAGTAGAAGACGAGGCTGGACGGTGAGAGCCTGGAGTGTGGCTTTGTGTGTTCTGTTGCTCCCACTGGGCTCAGTGATGGCAGCTCATGTGCCTTCTTAAGGCGGTCGTCCCTAGGTGAGTGTTTGGCTTACCGCGACTTATGCATTGACTGCAAAGATTGCAGATGGCAACACTATTGCCATTACCGGACACGTTAAAAAAAAGCCCACACTGCAGAGCCATGTGCCGGCGTCCTGGCAGTGCCAGATGTGACCGTACATGGTTGATGCCTCGCTCCTGATACATTCAGAGTCTGCTTTGTCCCTCCTGTGCAATCTAAGTTCTTCCTGCTTCTCCTCCCTATCTGCTGGTCCATATCTCCCTCTGAACTCCCCTCCTCTTCCTCTCTTGTGGGCACCCACGTGGCATCACTAGACACGTCATCATCTACGTCACCTTCCCCACCGCTATAATTAAATTAGAGATCTCGGAGTAGGCAGCAACAGCGGGGACCAACCTCCTCCTTGGACTGATCTGGGTACTGTCGTCAGACTGCTGAGTGGCGGTTGTTGCTACCTCCTCTTCCTGATCCAATGCCAAGAGTGGCTGCGCATCGGAAAAGTCTTGATATGGATTAGAAAATAATTCCTGTGACTCAAGCGGAAGGTATATGGTGGTGGTGGTGTTGGCGGCAGTGTTTTTGGGGGTGCACATAGCAGAGACTGAAGAAGAGGGTGCAGATCGAGAGGATGAGGAGGGTGCAGAAGAGTAAGGCTGAGTGAACCACTCAACCAAGTCTGGTGCGTCCTTTGATGTAATCGCACGCAGCTTCTGCAATTTGCCACTTTTTTTTTTTTTTAACAAAGTGAACTTTATTTGAACAAAGAAACATACAGGTCAGCTCAAGACATACATTCCATCAATAAATTATCCATGTACATATAGCAAACAGGACATTATTACTAGATAAAGAGCATACCACAAATCTGTGCATATAATTAATCACTGTACACCGAAGTGAGCGGCGTCTGGTAGAGGAAAAAAAAAAGAGGGGGGGAGAAAGAAGGATACGCCATGTTCCGGAGACGTAGGGGGGGACAGTAGTGGGAGAGTGGGAGAAGGGAAAAGCAAGGGGGGGCCAGGAAATCAGGGGGGGGGCCAGGTTAAGCCACAAGCCCACCCAATGTGACAGAGGGAGAGGGGGGGGGGGAGTAGGAAAAAAGGGGGGGGGGGAAAGGGAGGATCAAAACGGGCCATCCGGGGAACAGGTAACAGTCACCAGACGCACATCCCACGCTCCCCGCCGGTGGATCCTCACTCCCCCTCTGGAACAGGAGGAGGAGTCACCACCGACAGAGAGCCCCACGAGTCTATCCAAGAGGACCAGACCTTGTCAAATTTGTGTGGGCACTTTCTATTGATATATGTAATTTTGTACAGCGGCAAAACAGCATTCAAGGTATTTCTCCAGGCAGTGACAGTGGGCGGGAGCTCAGACCTCCATTTCAGCAACACCTCCCGTCTAGCGTAGTAAGCGGCAAAAGCCACAAATAGTCTTCCATATTTCCCCACAGTCTGGTCATCCACCACATTCAGAAGCATGAGTTCTGGCTTCAACTGCAGAGAGCCCTCAACAGCCTGATTAATGTCAGTCAAAATCTGAGCCCAAAATGTTTGTAGCTCTGGGCAGGACCACACCATAT
The DNA here is from genome assembly GCF_037356315.1 of Lithobates pipiens. Taxonomy (NCBI): domain Eukaryota; kingdom Metazoa; phylum Chordata; class Amphibia; order Anura; family Ranidae; genus Lithobates; species Lithobates pipiens. Next base: position 194,539,137 of record NW_027507685.1, read on the forward strand.
GCATAAATGTGGCCTCATCGTTACCGCATCTAGCACATGCCGGGGATCTATCCTTATATATAAACGCCAATCTCCGCGGCGTATAATAAGTCCGATGCAGGCAATTTGCCACTTTGGCTCAAGTCTGTTGCTCCTGCCCTACCCCTATCACCCCTGCGGAAGGGCCTGCCTCTTCCTCTACCTGTCATTTTTTTAATGACCCTGTGACAAAAGTCTCTAGAGAAGTGCAGTATGTATGTGGAAGAAGGTATATAACACCCCGCTTCAATATGTCGTTTTGGGGGCCACTGGTCTATCACACCAGTTATAATACTTTTTTTTGGATTGCGTTTGTCACTCTTTGTAGTATCGCTGCAGAAACGCTCAGCAGTCACAATGCTGCACAGTGGAAACGCACTATACTATGTTTTCTATATGTGCAAGTATTTTATACGTGTATTACACACCTATATATTGCACACCAAATAGTACACCTATACCAGTCCTTACAAGGACCTTTGTGAACCGAGTAGCTAGTGATGTGCAGACTGTACCTCAGTCCCTACACTGATAAAGGACTGCTGCAGAATAGGGCAGCAGTCAAGTATAATTTTCTTTCTATATTTGGAAGAAAGTATATTATACGTGTACAACCCTATATACTGTACTACACCTATACCATACCAGTCCCTAAAAGGACCTTTGTTGACCTAATAGTAACAGCTAGTGATTAAACTGACTGTCCCTGCTGCACTGACAAAAGACAGGCTGCTCCAATCACAAGCACAGCAGTGCACTGAACCCTATATACTGTACACCAATGCCAGTCCTTAAAAGGACCTTTGTGGACCTAATAGTAACAGCTAGTGATTAAACTGACTGTCCCTGCTGCACACAGTGTCCTGTCCCTCTCTGCACTGACAAAAGACAGGCTGCTGCAACAATCACTAGCACAGGAGTGCACTCAACCCTATATCCTGTACTACACCTATACCATACCAGTCCTTAAAAGGACTTTTGTGGACCTAATATCTAGTGATTTGTGTAACTGCAGTCTCTCTCTGCTCCACACAGCAACCTCTCCCTATAATGACACAAGAAAGAATGTAAAATGGCCACCAGATCAGGTCTATTTATAAGTTAGGGGGAATGTACAATTGTCCATGTGCTGAAATGTCTCCATTGGCTGTCCTGTACCCCATGATGGATGTGTCATCATGGGTCAAAGTTCTTTCACACTGTAAACACTTAAGTCCACCGGGCGAACAGAGGCAATAGTCCGAACGGGCGAATCCCGAACACGCAAAATTCGCCGCGAACCGACCGCCGGGCGAACAGTTCAGCCATCCCTATTGGACAGTCCCTCTCTCACAAGGCATAGCAGCCAACAAGGTGCTTACTCAGGAACAAAGTCTTTGTCACAGACGTTGTTGCAGAACATGTAGGGAAACTAAGCTTTAGAACACGTGTAGGATACCTGAATCTTTCAGCCTGCTTGGCAATATCCACAAGACCGTATTCTCTCGTTAACTTCAGCCCTTCCAGGCTCTTGTTAAGAAACCCAACCTGTACGTGGTGTTCTTCTAAAGAGTCCTCCCCTGGAGTGCTCGAAGTACAATGGGTCTCTCCCGAACCGGAGACGGAACCCAATCATCTCAGAATCCTCCTTTAGTTTCCTTGCCCTGGGCTAGCCAGCGCCGAGGCATTACAGGCGGGTGGATCCGCACCCCAGGCAATAGCCTTCCTGGGGGCTGGTCAGGAGGACCAGGACCATGTAATCAGCACATCACACTGGACCGTAACCCCAAACCACGTGACGTCTGCATCGTAAATGCCCTCTAGGATGCCCACAGTGAGAGGGCCGCTCTCACTAACCTGGCCCGAGGGAGAGAGTAATTTAAACACCTGACCAGATCATAATTCCACACCTGCCAGAAGAGACAGTGCCCCCTGTGGCCAGGCTGAACATCTCACAGTCCAGTCAGACTGATACAGAAGTCAAATTTAGACAAATAATACTCAAACCTAACTGCAGTTTAGGTAGAGTTTAATTTTGAAAAACGCATGGCGCGTGCTCTTCAGGAGCCCGCCGCTACAATAGTATAAAACTGCAGGCAGGGCACTGGACAGACCACTAGGGACAAAAGGGAGGTGAGATAATGTGATACAGTGTACTGTATGTGTAATGTGCTTTTAAGTTTTTGAATTTGACGCCAGGCTCCGTCCCCGTGTGCACGCAACGGACGCAGGGAACGGAGCTTGGCACTGTGATAGATCGAGCGTAGACACGGCTCACACACACAGCGGGGAGACATCACAGGATCCTGGGGACAAGGTAAGTAACCGTGCCTGGATCCTGCAATGCGATCCAGAGTGTGGCTTGGGGTTACCGCTTTTGGTACTGAAAATTCACCCCGAGCCACACTCAGGAATACCGCTAAGGAGGTTAAGTAGATGCAATGATAATTAGCAGCTTCCAAGACTTCTATAGGACGACAGCTGTACAGATGAAGGCCTCCAGACAGACACCACTTCTGTATAGGTAGGACGCTGTCTCCTATGGCAACAGTCTTGTAGTAGTTACGAATGGTAGTATATTCAACTATTAGCAATACAAACAGTTCTCTGTTTACTCCACAATCATTCACTGTGGATCTTTACTCAACGAACTCCCAGTCTTTCACTACTTCAGATCCAATAGCCACTGGATCCCCTGACCTCTTCCACTTCCATTACTCAGTATCTTCCTCAAGCGTCACCCCCGATTCCCTGTTGGGTTCATGGCTTGGCACTCACAGATAATCTTCAAGCGTCACCCCCCGCTTCCTTTCTGGGTCCATGGCTTGGCACCCACAGATACTCTTCAAGCGTCACCCCTGCTTCCCTGCTGGGTCCATGGTTTGGCACTCACAGATACTCTTCAAGCATCACCCCTGGTTCCCTGCTGGGTCCATGGCTTTGCACTCACAGATACTCTTCAAGCATCACCCCGCTTCCCTGCTGGGTCCATGGTTTGGCACTCACAGATACTCTTCAAGTGTCACCCCTGCTTTCCTGCTGGGTCCCTGGCTTGGCACTCACAGATCCTTTTCAAGCATTAACCCTGTTGACACGCTAGGTCCCTGGCTCGGCACCTTTGCTGTCCTGCTGGGTCCCTGGACTGGCACTTTCTAAAGCTTTCCCACTTCTTCACCGCCCCCGGCTGGTACTGGCCTCAGCTTACTCACAGTGGTCTCTGGTAACAAGGTGGATAGTCTCTCAGAGGGCTTTCACACTCAGCTGCGGGCGGGGGGGGGGGGTGACGGCGGTAAAGCTTTACTGTTGTTCTAGCGGCGATATTCGACCGCTAGCGGGGCAGTTTTAACCCCCCGCTAGCGGTCAAAAAGGGGTTAAATCCACCCGCAAAGTGCAGCCGGAGTGGCGTTTTGCCGGCGGTATCGCAGGGCTGCCCCATTGATTTCAATGGGGAGCAGTGGTGGAGGAGCGGGGAGTTCACCGATCCAAAGAAGCTGCTGGCAGGACTTTTTGTGACGCCCTACCAAGCGCACCGCTCCAGTGTGAAAGCCAGGGCTTTCACACTGGAGTGAATGGAGCCACTATTTTCAGGCGCTATTTTTAGAGCTGTAGCGCCTGAAAAACACTGGCAGTGTGAAAGGGGTCTGAGTGGCGACAGTTTCCCCCTCTACCTCCGACCACAACTGGTTCCCCATCTGGATGAACCACTACTTTTGGTTGGACTACAAGCCCGCTGTCCCAACTCTACACTGCTCTCTTGCTTCTGGATAGGCCCTCAGACAGCCTAGCAGCCAGACATACCTCCCAACTTTTTGAGGTGGAAATGAGGGACACCTATTAGCAAAAGGTACGTAGGCATAGGACACACCCCCTGCCACGCCGCCTTAAAGGAGAATGCTACAAAAAAAATTATTAGTTAAAGCCACAAGTGCTTTTTTTTTTTTTTTACCACTACTATTCCTTTATATTGGCTTTTGAAATGTACAAATGCAGCAATTTAGAAATCAGATGAAAGGTTTAGCTCTGGGAAACACTTTTTGAAAGATAAAAAGTGCATTTTATATACAACGATATAGATCAGACCAAAATGAGGGACAAATGAGTAGTGATGGACGAACTTCCGACGGGACGTTTCGCGAACGCGAAACGCGAACGGGCACAAACGTTCGCGAAAACGACCGTTCGCCGCGGGCTCCATTGACTTCAATGGGAGGCGAATTTCGCAAACCTTTAGGTCGAATTTGCGGCCACGGGGTAATTATTAGGGGGTAGCACGTAGTCCCACCACCTGGACAATAGCATAATACATGTATGAGGTGAATTTGGGATCGATAACTACAAGCATTTTTTTTTTATTTGGGAAATTGTTCTGACAATTCAGGACTATGGAGCTAATGAAGGCAATGGAGGAGAGGGAAGGTCAGGGACCAGGGTAGGCAAACAAGAGGGTGCAGGAGATACAGAGCACTGACAGCAGCACCGTAATACAGAGCACTGACATCAGCACCGTGACATACAGCGCTGACAGCAGCTCCGTGACATACAGCGCTGACAGCAGCTCCGTGACATACAGCGCTGACAGCAGCTCCGTGACATACAGCGCTGACAGCAGCTCCGTGACATACAGCGCTGACAGCAGCTCCGTGACATACAGCGCTGACAGCAGCACCGTGACATACAGCGCTGACAGCAGCTCCGTGACATACAGCGCTGACAGCAGCTTGACAGCAGCTCCGTGACATACAGCGCTGACAGCAGCTCCGTGACATACAGCACTGACAGCAGCTCCGTGACATACAGCGCTGACAGCAGCTCCGTGACATACAGCGCTGACAGCAGCACCGTGACATACAGCGCTGACAGCAGCTCCGTGACATACAGCGCTGACAGCAGCTCCGTGACATACAGCGCTGACAGCAGCTCCGTGACATACAGCACTGACAGCAGCTCCGTGACATACAGCGCTGACAGCAGCTCCGTGACATACAGCGCTGACAGCAGCACCGTGACATACAGCGCTGACAGCAGCTCCGTGACATACAGCGCTGACAGCAGCTCCGTGACATACAGCGCTGACAGCAGCTCCGTGACATACAGCGCTGACAGCAGCTCCGTGACATACAGCGCTGACAGCAGCTCCGTGACATACAGCGCTGACAGCAGCTCCGTGACATACAGCGCTGACAGCAGCTCCGTGACATACAGCGCTGACAGCAGCTCCGTGACATACAGCGCTGACAGCAGCACCGTAAGCAGCCCCAGGAGGAAGTCAGCACAGCACAGGGATGGTGTGATCCCCTCATAATAAGAACCCCCAGGAGGAAGTCAGCACAGCACAGGGATGGTGGGAGCCCCTCATAATAAGAACCCCCAGGAGGAAGTCAGCACAGCACAGGGATGGTGGGAGCCCCTCATAATAAGAACACCCAGGAGGAAGTCAGCACAGCACAGGGATGGTGGGAACCCCTCATAATAAGCAGCCCCAGTAGAAATATGACACCGCTCAACCTCTTCAAAGAGGAGGGTAGGGGCATATAGTACGGTGTGCTTTTTTGGGTCAGGGAAGTGAGCCAAATGAATTAAGAAGGTCTGTGTGCTTGATTCCAAAAATTGTTTATAGACATATACATGGTCTACTGATCACATGTGTTGAATTCCTCCGAGATCCATGCCTCATTCATTTTTAGAAATGTGAGGTAGTTAACACTGTCGTGAGCTAGGCGAGTACGCTTATCGGTCACAATCCCCCCTGCTGCGCTGAACGTCCTTTCGGACAGGACACTGGATGAGGGGCAAGCCAACAGTTCGATTGCAAATTGGGCAAGCTCTGGCCAGAGGTCAAGCCTGCCCACCCAGTAGTCTAGGGGTTCATCACTCCTCAGAGCGTCCACATCGGCCGTTAACCCAATGTAGTCGGACACCTGACGGTCTAGGCGTTCCCTGATGCTGGATCCGGATGACACCTGTCGATGGGTCGGCTGAAAGAATGACCTCATATCCGAAGTCACCAACACATCTTCAAACCGGCCTCTTCTTGCAGGCGCTGTTGGATTGGTACCCGCAAATCCTTCTCTGGGAGTGGGAATTGCTCCTCTGCCAGCGCACGCAAAAGCAGAATGCAGCATTTCTCGAAGCAAGGCCTGGAAGTGCTGCATTCTGACAGCCCTCTGCGACGGCGGTAACATTTCCGCCATTTTGTGTTTGTACCGGGGATCTAAGTACGTTGCCACCCAGTACTGGTCCTTGACCCTCATGCTTTTTATACGGGGGTCCCTATTAAAACACTGGAGCATGAAGGCCCCCATTTGCACTCAAGCGGAAGGTATGTGGTGGTGGTGGTGTTGTTGGTGGTAGTGTCTTTGGGGGTGCACATAGCAGAGAGTGAAGAAGAGGGTGCAGATCGAGAGGATGAGGAGGGTGCAGAAGAATAAGGCTGAGTGAGCCACTCAACCAAGTCTGGTGCGTCCTTTAAAGTAATTGAACGCACCTTCTGCAACTTCCCACTTTGGCTCAAGGCTGTTGCTCCTGCCCTACCCCTACCACCCCTGCGGAAGGGCCTGCCTCTTCCTCTGCCTGTCATTTTTTAAATCACCCTGTGACAAAACTCTTAGTCCCTATACCGCTGAAGGACTGCTGCAGTATAGGGCAGCGGTCAGCAGTAGTGCACGTCAACCCTATGTATTGTGGACCGATAGCGGTCCTTACAGAACAGCAGACTGTACTGCACTCAGGCCTATGTACCGTAGCACCCTATACCAAGTTACCAGTCCTTATAAAAACTTTTGTGGACCAAGCAGGTTGTGTGTTAGTGATTAGCAGACTGTACGTCAGTCCCTATACCAATGAAGGACTGCTGCAGTATAGGGCAGCGGTCAGCAGTAGTGCACGGCAACCCTATGTATTGTGGACCGATAGCGGTCCTTACAGAACAGCAGACTGTACTGCACTCAGGCCTATGTACCGTAGCACCCTATACCAAGTTACCAGTCCTTATAAGAACTTTTGTGGACCAAGCAGGTTGTGTGTTAGTGATTAGCAGACTGTACGTCAGTCCCTATACCAATGAAGGACTGCTGCAGTATAGGGCAGCGGTCAGCAGTAGTGCACGTCAACCCTATGTATTGTGGACCGATAGCGGTCCTTACAGAACAGCAGACTGTACTGCACTCAGGCCTATGTACCGTAGCACCCTATACCAAGTTACCAGTCCTTATAAAAACTTTTGTGGACCAAGCAGGTTGTGTGTTAGTGATTAGCAGACTGTACGTCAGTCCCTATACCAATGAAGGACTGCTGCAGTATAGGGCAGCGGTCAGCAGTAGTGCACGGCAACCCTATGTATTGTGGACCGATAGCGGTCCTTACAGAACAGCAGACTGTAACGCACTCAGGCCTATGTACCGTAGCACCCTATACCAAGTTACCAGTCCTTATAAGAACTTTTGTGGACCAAGCAGGTTGTGTGTTAGTGATTAGCAGACTGTACGTCAGTCCCTATACCAATGAAGGACTGCTGCAGTATAGGGCAGCGGTCAGCAGTAGTGCACGGCAACCCTATGTATTGTGGACCGATAGCGGTCCTTACAGAACAGCAGACTGTACTGCACTCAGGCCTATGTACCGTAGCACCCTATACCAAGTTACCAGTCCTTATAAGAACTTTTGTGGACCAAGCAGGTTGTGTGTTAGTGTTTAGCAGACTGTGCGTCAGTCCCTATACCGCTGAAGGACTGCTGCAGTATAGGGCAGCGGTCAGCAGTAGTGCACGGCAACCCTATGTATTGTGGACCGATAGCGGTCCTTACAGAACAGCAGACTGTAACGCACTCAGGCCTATGTACCGTAGCACCCTATACCAAGTTACCAGTCCTTATAAGAACTTTTGTGGACCAAGCAGGTTGTGTGTTAGTGATTAGCAGACTGTACGTCAGTCCCTATACCAATGAAGGACTGCTGCAGTATAGGGCAGCGGTCAGCAGTAGTGCACGGCAACCCTATGTATTGTGGACCGATAGCGGTCCTTACAGAACAGCAGACTGTACTGCACTCAGGCCTATGTACCGTAGCACCCTATACCAAGTTACCAGTCCTTATAAGAACTTTTGTGGACCAAGCAGGTTGTGTGTTAGTGTTTAGCAGACTGTGCGTCAGTCCCTATACCGCTGAAGGACTGCTGCAGTATAGGGCAGCGGTCAGCAGTAGTGCACGGCAACCCTATGTATTGTGGACCGATAGCGGTCCTTACAGAACAGCAGACTGTACTGCACTCAGGCCTATGTACCGTAGCACCCTATACCAAGTTACCAGTCCTTATAAGAACTTTTGTGGACCAAGCAGGTTGTGTGTTAGTGTTTAGCAGACTGTGCGTCAGTCCCTATACCGCTGAAGGACTGCTGCAGTATAGGGCAGCGGTCAGCAGTAGTGCACGGCAACCCTATGTATTGTGGACCGATAGCGGTCCTTACAGAACAGCAGACTGTACTGCACTCAGGCCTATGTACCGTAGCACCCTATACCAAGTTACCAGTCCTTATAAGAACTTTTGTGGACCAAGCAGGTTGTGTGTTAGTGTTTAGCAGACTGTGCGTCAGTCCCTATACCGCTGAAGGACTGCTGCAGTATAGGGCAGCGGTCAGCAGTAGTGCACGGCAACCCTATGTATTGTGGACCGATAGCGGTCCTTACAGAACAGCAGACTGTAACGCACTCAGGCCTATGTACCGTAGCACCCTATACCAAGTTACCAGTCCTTATAAGAACTTTTGTGGACCAAGCAGGTTGTGTGTTAGTGTTTAGCAGACTGTGCGTCAGTCCCTATACCGCTGAATGACTGCTGCAGTATAGGGCAGCGGTCAGCAGTAGTGCACGGCAACCCTATGTATTGTGGACCGATAGCGGTCCTTACAGAACAGCAGACTGTAACGCACTCAGGCCTATGTACCGTAGCACCCTATACCAAGTTACCAGTCCTTATAAGAACTTTTGTGGACCAAGCAGGTTGTGTGTTAGTGATTAGCAGACTGTACGTCAGTCCCTATACCAATGAAGGACTGCTGCAGTATAGGGCAGCGGTCAGCAGTAGTGCACGGCAACCCTATGTATTGTGGACCGATAGCGGTCCTTACAGAACAGCAGACTGTAACGCACTCAGGCCTATGTACCGTAGCACCCTATACCAAGTTACCAGTCCTTATAAGAACTTTTGTGGACCAAGCAGGTTGTGTGTTAGTGATTAGCAGACTGTACGTCAGTCCCTATACCAATGAAGGACTGCTGCAGTATAGGGCAGCGGTCAGCAGTAGTGCACGGCAACCCTATGTATTGTGGACCGATAGCGGTCCTTACAGAACAGCAGACTGTAACGCACTCAGGCCTATGTACCGTAGCACCCTATACCAAGTTACCAGTCCTTATAAGAACTTTTGTGGACCAAGCAGGTTGTGTGTTAGTGTTTAGCAGACTGTGCGTCAGTCCCTATACCGCTGAAGGACTGCTGCAGTATAGGGCAGCGGTCAGCAGTAGTGCACGGCAACCCTATGTATTGTGGACCGATAGCGGTCCTTACAGAACAGCAGACTGTAACGCACTCAGGCCTATGTACCGTAGCACCCTATACCAAGTTACCAGTCCTTATAAGAACTTTTGTGGACCAAGCAGGTTGTGTGTTAGTGTTTAGCAGACTGTGCGTCAGTCCCTATACCGCTGAAGGACTGCTGCAGTATAGGGCAGCGGTCAGCAGTAGTGCACGGCAACCCTATGTATTGTGGACCGATAGCGGTCCTTACAGAACAGCAGACTGTAACGCACTCAGGCCTATGTACCGTAGCACCCTATACCAAGTTACCAGTCCTTATAAGAACTTTTGTGGACCAAGCAGGTTGTGTGTTAGTGTTTAGCAGACTGTGCGTCAGTCCCTATACCGCTGAAGGACTGCTGCAGTATAGGGCAGCGGTCAGCAGTAGTGCACGGCAACCCTATGTATTGTGGACCGATAGCGGTCCTTACAGAACAGCAGACTGTAACGCACTCAGGCCTATGTACCGTAGCACCCTATACCAAGTTACCAGTCCTTATAAGAACTTTTGTGGACCAAGCAGGTTGTGTGTTAGTGATTAGCAGACTGTACGTCAGTCCCTATACCAATGAAGGACTGCTGCAGTATAGGGCAGCGGTCAGCAGTAGTGCACGGCAACCCTATGTATTGTGGACCGATAGCGGTCCTTACAGAACAGCAGACTGTAACGCACTCAGGCCTATGTACCGTAGCACCCTATACCAAGTTACCAGTCCTTATAAGAACTTTTGTGGACCAAGCAGGTTGTGTGTTAGTGATTAGCAGACTGTACGTCAGTCCCTATACCAATGAAGGACTGCTGCAGTATAGGGCAGCGGTCAGCAGTAGTGCACGGCAACCCTATGTATTGTGGACCGATAGCGGTCCTTACAGAACAGCAGACTGTAACGCACTCAGGCCTATGTACCGTAGCACCCTATACCAAGTTACCAGTCCTTATAAGAACTTTTGTGGACCAAGCAGGTTGTGTATTAGTGTTTAGCAGACTGTGCGTCAGTCCCTATACCGCTGAAGGACTGCTGCAGTATAGGGCAGCGGTCAGCAGTAGTGCACGGCAACCCTATGTATTGTGGACCGATAGCAGTCCTTACAGAACAGCAGACTGTACTGCACTCAGGCCTATGTACCGTAGCACCCTATACCAAGTTACCAGTCCTTATAAGAACTTTTGTGGACCAAGCAGGTTGTGTGTTAGTGTTTAGCAGACTGTGCGTCAGTCCCTATACCGCTGAAGGACTGCTGCAGTATAGGGCAGCGGTCAGCAGTAGTGCACGTCAACCCTATGTATTGTGGACCGATAGCGGTCCTTACAGAACAGCAGACTGTAACGCACTCAGGCCTATGTACCGTAGCACCCTATACCAAGTTACCAGTCCTTATAAGAACTTTTGTGGACCAAGCAGGTTGTGTATTAGTGTTTAGCAGACTGTGCGTCAGTCCCTATACCGCTGAAGGACTGCTGCAGTATAGGGCAGCGGTCAGCAGTAGTGCACGGCAACCCTATCTATTGTGGACCGATAGCGGTCCTTACAGAACAGCAGACTGTACCGCACCCAAGCCTATGTACCGTAGCACCCTAGACAGACCAAGTTACCAGTCCTGATAAAGAGCTTTGTGGAACAAGTGAGTTGTGAATGATTAGCAGACTGCAGCAGAAGGGCAGCAGTCAAGTATAATATTCTTTCTATATTTGGAAGAAAGAATATTATACGTGTACAAGCCTATTACCGTACCACTGATACCAGTCCTGAAAAGAACCTTTGTGGAACTAATAGTAACAGCAAGTCTTTAAAATTATCCTCACTGCCTGACACACTGCTTCCTGCCTGTCCCTATACAAATTGGCAAAAAAGAGTAGGCTGGAACGATTAGCTGGAACAGCTCTTTTGTGGACCTGATAGTAACAGCTAATGATGATGATGATGATGATGATGAAGAAAGACTAATCTGGCTGAGCTGTCCCTAAAATAGCAGCATACAGCGCTCTGTCCCTTTATCTAAACTGACAAAAGAAACTCAGGCTGCTGACCTAACACCTATACCAGTCCTGAAAAGAACTTTTGTGTACCAAATAGCTAGCGTTTTCTCTGTCCCTACTCCACACAGGATCCTTTCCCTACAGTGACAGAAGAAAGAATGTAAAATGGCCACCGGATCGGGTGTATTTATAGGTTAGGGGGAATGTCCAAGTGTCCATGAGCTGTCATGTCTCAATTGGTTGTCCTGTAACACATGATAAACGTGTCACGAAAGGTTAAAGTTCTTGTATACATTAAACACGTAAGTCCGCCGGGGCGAACGACGGAAAAAGGCGTTCGAACCCGCGGACGGCGAAAGTCGGAAATTCGCCGCGAAACGACCGCCGGGCGAACCGTTCGGCCATCACTACAAATGAGGGGGAATGATGGACAGAGGGACATTCCCTCGCAATTAGGGACAGTTGGGAGCTATGGCCAGATGTCCCCAGGATAGGCAGTGATTTAAGTAGTTGTAAACCCTTTATAACCACTTTTTGCTACATGTAAGCCTATAATAAAGCTTACCTGTAGCTACCCTGGATATCTCCTAAACCTGCATGGCTTAGGAGATATCCCCTATGTAGCGGCCATAACCCGTTGCAGGGCGGCCTTGACTTAACGGGCTTACCAGTTACCTTCTCTTGGCCTACTCCACGTCTAGGGGTTCCCAGGGTTGATACCCAATGACTTGAACACTGACACAGATGAAGTCTTCTTTAAAAGGGTTCATTTTGCAGTAAGAACACTCAAATAACACAGTCTCTTAGGGAACAGAGGGCACGGGTGAAGAACTCAGGCACCTTGAACTGCAGGTCTAGCAAAGTCTCTATTTCCACCCAGAGAGTAGCCACTCGCATCTGGGTACTTCATGGCTGAACAGATCTCCAGCCAGAGATCATGGCAGTCAGCACGTTGACTCAAACTTGAACAATCAACTAAAGGTGAACAGGAACCTTTTTCCACCGTACCTGAAACGTTTCCCCTTTTCTCAGTGGTACCAGAAAAGTTTGAATTTGTCAATGTCCTTCTCAACTCAGTAACCAGGCACTTCTCAGGATGCCACTTGCCGGCCCTCCTCCGAAGAGTCCTCCCCGGTCACTTCCACGAGCTGCGGTGTCCCTCCAAGCCGAGAGCACACCTGGACACATTGAATCCTCCCTCAGTTACTGCGCCTCGGACCAGCAGGTTCCGAGACTCGGGAACAGACGGGTCCCTACCCCAGACTAGGCAGGTCTACCAGGGGCCACTAACAGGAACATGTTGTGTGGTGAACACCCCGTGACCGGGACCCTTCACGGGGCTACCCCGATTCCTGGCACCAGAACAGACCACACGGGTCTCACGAACTCCTCTCCCAGTCACGTGACCCACACCGCTTAAGTACCCCCTTCCCAGACTCCTCAGTGGGCCCCCGGCACTCCCACTGATTGGCTCCGAGAAGGCCGATACCCAAACATCCAACCAGACCTGGTTCTGGCCTGTCATATGCAGCTCACCGTCCACATGACCAGGCAGAACTTCTAAACACAGCCTGGCCAGATTGGTGTTAAGGCCTACCTACACAATTAACCCTCAGAACCTTTACTGTTCTGAGGAAAAAACTAAATTTACATGCGTATGACATTTTGTCCAAAATGTCATCCGCTACACCTATATCTGCATGTGCCGACCTCATCGGCACATGCGCACTGACACAAACTGAAGCAATGACACCTACGTGTCGTTTGCTTCAGTGAGTATGCCGTTACCGGCGGCTCCCACGTGGGAGTGACGTCATCACGGCTCCGGCCAATCACAATCGGAGCCGATACCCGGAAGTGATCCCCAGGAGCGATGTCACCGCTGTGTACAGGCACCGCAGCGAGGGCTTTGGTCTCAGGAGTATTACATAATGAGCTAGTATGCTAATGCATACTAGCTCATTAAACCTTTGTCTTGCAGATGTCAGTTTTTTCTTTCTTTTTTTTTCAAAGTGGGTTTACAATCACTTTAAAGCCAAATGTATGTTGAGCTCCCTGTGACCTATAAGGGTCATATATTTTTATGTCCACACAGGACTTTCTGCAGCCATTGTTATGGTTTTTCCTAGCATTTGTAATGTGAAAGCACAACTACAGGCCCGGCAGCCAATCATGGCCCTCCCTTGTCCTCGCCGCCAATCATGGCCTTCCTTTCTCCCTCAGCTGCCAATCATATCCTACCAGTCTCCTCCAGCCGCCAATCAAAGGCTTAGTTTGTTTCCCGCGTCTATCACTCCTGAGGTAAATGGACGGGGAGCGATGAGGTAGCTATAATCTCTGGAAACCGCAACATTCATGAGGTAAACCGGAGGCGGGGGATTCGTCGGTCGGCGCCTGTAGTCCCGGTGCTCGAGGTGGGAGGTGAGTGTATTCCGGTGTAAAGGAGCGGGCTCCGGGGTTATTCGCCATTTCTGGGTGTGGAGAGGCCGGGCGGAGCGATATAAAGTACTCTCCTGTTTATTGTAGCATTAGTTCATGACGAGTGACCCTCCTCTACTCTGATCTTCGACCCAGCTGACCTTTCCTACCATTCCTCCATAAATCCCTTTCTTAAACCTCAGCGCTGCTCATCTCCTGCAGCTGCTTCCGGTGTACAACTTCTCTCAGGAATTGGAGCACTTCCTGCTGATGGTGACAACAGAGGGCCCTGCCTGTGTAATGGGTAGGGTTGCTACCTCATCCCTCTTGAACACATATTAATTACTCCAGGTTCTGAGGCTAATTTATTGCAGATAAGACACCAAGAGAGCTTAATTACCAATTAAATCGGGCACAGAGCCCGTATAATACATATGTGTTGGGGTTCAAAGGGGTGGAGGTGGTGTCACTTCACTTTCTGCTCTGCTGGAGTGTGCATGTGTGACGCTGCCATATGTGTTCCAACACAGGGCCGCTCACAATGCTTTGGGTACGACCTCGCTCGGAATAATTATATTCTAACTTTTTTTTTTTTTTTTTTTTTTTGAAAAGCCAGTGATGTGTGAAACACCCAAAAAGCTCCAATTAGGAAGGACCTTACCCTGCCGTTCCCATTCACTTTAAGGGGGGGGGGGGACTCTGCAGATTCTGATGTAAGGGAGAACTCTGGGCACACTAACATAAGGGATGCTCCGGGAACCTTTATTAAAGGGGGAACACGGAGGACTCTGATGTAAAGGGGGGGGGGGGACATGGAGGGCTCTGGGAACCCTTATTTACCTTAGTGTACTTGCTCATAGGCAGGAGAGAGAGAAGGGGGAGACTTCAGTCGCAGACAGGGATGGATGGTGAGCTCACTCACTCCTTGGCATTGAGCACCTCTTATCCAGATGTATCTGAGGCTGCTGGACTTCAAATTTATAGCCCACACTTTCCTTTTTCTGTGGCACAGCCCTGGGGATTGGAGTTGGCATGCACAGAAGGGTACTACTTGTAGCTGCACTCTACCGCCAATTTTTCGGTGCTATTCGCCCGCTAGAGCGTCACTTTTTGCCTAACCCCCCCCCCCCCGCTAGCGGCCGAGAGGCTTAAAACCCCCACAGCGCTATGCTGGCGGTATAGCTGCACTGCCCCCTATTGATTGCAATGGGCAGCAGTGGTGTATACACACCGCTCCAAAGATGCTGCTAGCAGGATTGTGTTTTTTTTTTTCTCCCCCCCCCCCCCCCCCCCCCCGTCGGCTCTTTCAGGGTGCTTTTGCAGGTGCTATTTTTAGCGCTGTGGCGCCTGCGAAGCGTCCCAGTGTGAAAGTAGTCTTTAAGGCTGGGAGGCGGAAGTCAGAAGTCGCTCTGGTCCTCCAAGGGTATAGAGCCGAACGGTGGCGATCTTGCCCTCACTCGGCTTCCTGCCTGACGAATGGCCATACCTGATGGGTTCTGGTAAGCTCGGGCGGAAGGGGATCTCTCCCGATACCTATAAAAGCTGTCCGCCTGCTGTAAACAATGATGCTAGAGTTATGGCAGCTAGTTGCTGCCATAACCATGGTTTTTAATGTCCAAGTACATTTACAGTTAGGTGGTCGGAAAGTGGTTAATGACTTAAACAACAAAGCACAAATGACACCCAAATGTTTATTTTGTAAATGATAAAAGATGTTGCCCCAAGTAAATAGAGACCTGACAACCGGCTTTTATTTACATTTGTGATCAGCTGTGATTGGACACAGCTGCTCATGTGGTAAAGAGCCGCTGATTGGCTCTGTACCTCGATCTGTGTCTTCGTATGACGGCCTCCCAGAACTAGCTGTCCGTGCTGTAGCTGTTATGCCATAACGCGGTTGGCAAGTGATTAAGTGCCTGGGTGTGTAACTTTTTATTTATTTTATTTTTTTGCACTATAAGTCTAGGTTCACACTGAAGCGATGCGGGAACACCGCGAATCCGCGGCGGGTTCCCACATCGCATGCCTCCCGGCGGCAGTTCACACTGCCCTATGCGAACTGCTGGGAGTGTCAGTGAAACATTAATGACACCCCCCAGATCAGTTTGCATATCGCAGTGCGATCTGCAAACTCGGACAGGAATCGGATCGCATGGTGTGAACACCCATGCGATCCAATTCTGTTGCGGACCAAAAAAAGGGTCCTGTGCGAGTTTGTGGCAGGTGCGATGCGAATTCAGCCATACTATCTGTATGGCTGAACTCGCATCGCACAGAGATCGGATGTGATTTGCACTGCAGTGCGGTGCGAATCACATCCGGTTCTCCTAGCCGCAGCAGTGTGAACCCAGCCTAAACAAAAAGACTGACAATTTAGAAAAAAAAAATTATTTTTTTTTTCCTTTCTCCTATAAAACCTATCAAATAAAAAAGAAAAAAAAAATTGAAGAAAAATCTAATATCTATTTAATTTAGGCCAATATGTATTCTGCTACATGGTTTTGGTAACAAAAATCCCAATAAACGTGTATTGTTTGGTTTGCGCAAAAGTTATAGCACCTACAAACTATGGGGGATATGTATATCTCTCTATATCCTATTAATGGCTGCTTTCAGTGACTTGTAGCGATACTGTGATTTTTGTGGCTGACATTCTGACACGTGACACTAATGCAGTGATCAGTGCGAAAAATATGCGCTGCTACTGTACTAATGACACTGGCTGGGAAAGGGTTACTATCAGGGTGATCAAAGGGCCTGTGTTTCTGTGTACTGTGGGAGGTGCCCTTACTAGGGGAAAGCATGGATGCTAGTGCCCGCTTTGCAGAGACACAGGATCCATGCCTTCTCTCTTCACAGAACGGCGATCTGCCTTGTTTACAATGGTAGGGAGGTGGAAAGGCAGTCTTCCTAAAACCCCTTTCACACTGGGGCAGCAAAACACTGCTTATTTTAGCGGCACTTTACCGCCAGTTTTGCAGCGCTATTCAGCTGCTAGCACTGAAACCACAAAGTGCTGCTGCAGCGGTATAGCCACGCTGCCCCATGGATTTCAATGGGCAGGAGCTGCTGTGTACACCGCTCTTTCACTGCTCCAAAGATGCTGCTAGCAGGATTCCCTTTATTTATTTTATTTATTTTTGTGCTCTAGTGGGAAAGCCCTCAGGGCTTCCACACTGGAGATAGGTGAGGCTCTTTCAGGGCGCTTTGCAGGTGCTATTTTTTTTTTAACGCTGTAGCGCCTCAGTGTGTAAGGCAGGGATGCCCAACCTTTTTGAAGAGCGAGGGCCACTTATACGACTTGGTAAGTGGTCGCGGGCCACAATGAGCAGAGCAGGCGGATGACAGGTCCGTGCAGAACCGACACGGACACAGCCCACTCTACTCTATGGGTCCATCGATCCGATCCACCCTGACAGAAGGGGATTGATCTCCTTCTCTTTTATTTTTTAAGGGGGTTCCACCATCACTGTATAACCAAACGATATACTCACTGTCAGCTTCGTGCTGTTTTGGTCACAGGCTACACCTGTTTGCTTCAGATGTACACACAGACTGCCACCTGCAGTCTTGCACTCAGACCTCCTGTCTCTTTCTCCTGGAGCCATCTCCTACTGAAACCCTCACGACCTCCTAGGCCAGACTCCCTGTCTGCCGGGCGGAGCTGTCTCTAAGGGCTCTTTCACACCGATCCGTTCAGGTCAGCCTGTCAGTTTTTTTTTTTTTTTTTTAGGCGGACCTGAACGGATGCTCCATAGGCCTCTATGAAGTGTCGGATGTCAGTGGTGACATGTCCGCTGACATTCGACCCTCTCCAATTCAAAAAAAGTGTGATGGAGGAAAATTCTACTTTTCCATCCGTCATCCTCTGCGGGCCGCCGTCATCCGATCTCCCATAGGGAAGAGCGATGCTCTGACAGGTCCGTCCCTGCAGTGTGCCGAGGATGGACCTGTCCTCTTCTTGCTCAGCAGGGATCGACAGATAATTGGGTATCTGTCCCGTGTGAAAAAGCCCTAAGGCTGGGTTCACACTATAGCGATGCGGGAACGCCGCAAATCCGCGGCGTTTTCCCGCATTGCATACCTCCCGCCGGCAGTTCACACTGCCCTATGCGGACGGCTGGGAGTGTCAATGATATGTTAATGACACCCCCAGATCCGTCCGCATATCGCAGTGCGATCTGCACACTCGCACAGGAATCGGATCGCATGGTGTGAACCCCCATGCGATCCGATTCTGCTGCGGACCAAAAAAAGGGTCCCGTGCGAGTTTGCTGCGGGAGCGATGCGAATTCAGCCATACTATCTGTATGGCTGAACTCGCATCGCTACGGAGATTGGATGTGATTTGCACTGCGGTGCGAATCACATCCGGATCTCCCCCCGCAGCAGTGTGAACCCAGCCTAAGTCTGATCACTGACTTCAATTCCTGTGAAGTTTATGAACCCAGGCCACAGCTGTGTAATTGGTAGTCCTGCCATAATTGGGCATACACTGCTAATATGCACCTGTGACATGGGGTGTGTGTGTGTGTGTGTGTGTGTGTGTGTGTGTGTGTATATATGTATGTTTTGCATTGTTATATAACTGTATGATCTCCCTTTTATTTTTAATGTTGTAAAGCGCTGTGTAAACTGTTGGCGTAATATGAATCCTGTATAATATTAAACGAACACCGCTGTTATTTCAGGTTTTCCAGACATGGCACAGCCGAGGAGGAGAGGTCGTCCCAGTGCTGTCCAGGACACATCAGCTCAGGTACCCTGGATTTTCTAGCCCTCTTATATACCTTTTTTTTGGTGTGTTCAGAGCAGCCCCTGGTGAGATCTTTCCTTGGCTGTTTATACCGCACCGCAAAGTAATACAATGCTGCTGTACTGAGTTACAAGAATCTTCAAGTGTGGATTTCTTGAGACAGCTTGCAGTACACTTTGGGGTTGATTCACTAGAGCTGGAGTGCAAAATCTCTAATGCAGCTGTGCATAAAAACCAATTGGCTTCCATTTTTTTTTTTTTTTTTTTGTGTTTAAAGATTAAGGGTCCTTGCACATGGGCGGTCCTCCCCGGCGGACTCGGCTTTGCCCAGCTAGAGATCGCTCCTTTGATCCCCACTGAGCCAGCGGATGACAGGTCCATCTCCGCTCACTGTGCAGACATGGACCTGTCAGTGTCCTGCTCTCTTCTGGGGAAATCGGATGAAAATGGACCGCCTGTTCGTTTTTCATCCAATCTGCCAGACGGATGGAAAATGGATTCACCGTCCGTCAGAATTTCATGGACAGGATCAAGGCATGTGTCAGCTGACATTTGCCGCTCCATAGGAGTGAATGGAGGCTCCGATCAGGTCCGCCTGAAAAACTGACAGGCGGACCTGATTGGAAAGCCCTTGTAAAAGGGGCCTAATTGGCTACCATGCACAACTGCACCAGATTCTGCACTCTCCAGTTTTAAAAAATCAACTCTAATCTTTGTCTTACAAACCAGCTCGACCTTAAACTTTGTATTCTTAATTTTTGGGTGTGTTGTATCAAAGCAACCACAAGTTTATTAAAGTGAAATTCTGGGAATATACCTAACTAATTGTAAAACTCAAAAATAGACTAACCTTTTTGGAGAAAAGATCTGTATACTTACCCATTTTCAGGTCTGTGGTCCAGTTAGGTGATCCTCTCCCCTGGGTCAGCTACTAGTGGCTGCAGGGGGAGTAGGGAGTGCTGACAATAGATGGGCCATAGTAGGCCTATGGGAATGATGTCACAGCTCAGGCATTTTCAGCCATTGTTGAGAGCTCATTCCTTGCCCCTGCTGGCTGATCATGTGACCGGATTGAAAATGGGCAAAGTATGTAAATCTTTCTTACACAGGTTAGTCAGCAGAGGTGTTGGGAGGAGGGAGGGAGGGAGCAGTTTTAAGATTTGTTTATAACCCGGAATTTTCTTCTTTCTTTTTTTCCTACTCTAGCTACAAGGTTTACTTGTGAGAACTCCAACAGTGGTTCCTGCTGTGGGAGGCAACCCTATTGAAAGCAATGGGAGGCAGCCAGCTCTCGCAGCTAATTACGTCCACTCGCATGTGCTCGCTCAAGCAGCTATTGCATGCTAGTGATTGTCCCTGGACGCTCTCATGTGATAACAGTATGAGAGGGGGTGCAATCTGCTGCAAGAGCTGGAAACTTCCCATTGCTTTCAGTAGGGCTGCCTCCTGCAGCTATTTGCAGGACCCTCATGGTGGGGTTCTTACAGGTTATTGAGGGCAGGGTGCAAGTGTGGTTGTACCCTTAAAGGTAGAAGTCATTCGGAGCATGTGCTTATTATCAGCTTTAAAGTCCAACTCTGGGAAAGCGTATTTTGCCCATACAGTGAGACTGTGCCTGCACTGGAAGGTGTTAATTGCTCATTTTTTGTCTAGGGAATTGGAGAACGGAGATATTCTTTCTTAATCCTTTGATCCTCCCTGCTCAAGACCAGTTCCTGCTATTCCTGGCCCCCCACGGTACAGCGGTCTTGTGCAGTGGATTGTTCTTGATGTCATCGTGCCCATAGACCTTCTCCGGACATGAGGACATTGGGAACAGTCCACTGCTGGATCATGGGGGAGCACCGTTCTCCACTGGAGAGGAGGATCGAGTGAGTATACTGCATTCTGGCCGTCTCTGGACAAAACGACCAGTTAAACCATGCATGGTAAAACTTACATTTTTGTCAACATTTTTATTTTTAGAGAGCGAGAGAGATTAAGTGTTGAATGAATGTGTGTCTGAGGTAGGTCTTGTGTCGATGGTCCTGACAAGGATGGGCTAATCTTTTTTTTACTCTTTAATCTTTTTATAATCTGTGAGTACCAAAAGAATTTACTACCGTCAAAAAGCCATTCTAAAACTTTGCGAACAAAATTGTACAAAATTTTGGAGTGTTGAGTTGTGCCACCGTTCTTTCCTTTGAGAACTGATCGTCTAGGCTGACTTAATATCTTCTTGTTTTTTATATAGGATATGGATGTGGAGGATGAGCTGAGTCAGACCCAAACGCTATCGCAGGCAAAGAGGAGCCTGGAGAAGCATTCTCCTGACCAAGTAAATCTCAAGGTACAGAAGGTCCACCCATGTCCTTTTATGCTGCTTTTCAGAAATGTGCACTGAAAGTCAGTGCTTCATAACATTTTTTTTTTTTAAATCTCTCCTATGCAAAATTTTCTTGACACATTGGACTTGTGTCCTAATTTTTATGTTTTGCATGTGAGACTGCTGTGGTGTATTGATTGTGTATCTTAAATGGAAACCTAGTAATATCTTAATTACTAAAATATGGAGCTGGGTTCACACAGTTGCATTGCAGTAACGTGAAGGAACGCACATTATGTGCATTAGGTGTGCTGGTGTGTTCTGAATGCACCTATGTTGCAGTCCACTGCAATGTATAGGAACGCACCCCTGCTTATTGGGGTGCACTACTTTGCTAAAAATAGTGTGTTAAGAAGCCCATTCAAATGAATAGACTGTTTGCTTGTTTGGCTGGACTTCTGTCTATTACAGGAGTGCAGTAAGTTATTTTATTTATTTATTTTTTTGCACTCCTGTGACCCGTTTTTCAGCAGAGAGAGGGCTGAAGTCTGCGACAATGAAGTCTGGACCCATCAGATCACTGGACCGACACCTGGGTCAGTTTCTGAGAGCCTGAGCTGGCTGCCCCCTCCACAGCCCAGCGTTTCAACTAGCGAGGAGGGGGCAGAGCAGAGAGCTGCTCACTGAGAACGGAGTGATCAGCGATGTTCGCTTGCTTGGCTCTCAGTGTAGAGGCGCCAGGGGACAGATGCAGCATTGGTACGATGCTGCATCCACCTAGCTAAGTATGATGTGCAAGCAAAGCGACAGGGTTTGGAGGATGCACATGCATGCCTCTGCCCCTGCCAACACCCACTGTGATTTGTACACAGCGAGAGTGTCCTCAAGTCTGGACTTGCTAATCTGCTGTGTCCAATCACAGCGCAGAGAGAGCCCTGTGTTTACAATCGACACAGGACTCTGTACAAAGGTAACAATATTTTTCTTATTTCTGCAATGCAGGGATAAGCAACAAAGCTCTTTAGTAAAAAGCAGCACATAATACACACGTTACATATAACCCCTTGATCGCCGTATATGTTTACCTCTTCCCAGACAGTGTCATTGGTACAGTGACAGTGTATAATATTGGCACTAATTACTGTTTTGTTGCCAGTGGCAGTTCCCATCCAGTGTCAGATTGCCTGCTGCACTATCACAGTCCTATTATGTCGCCAAACACCATTACTAGTATACAAATAAAAATTCCACTATATATACCATCGCTTTGTAGACTCTTTAAATTTCAGGCAAACCAATCAATGTATGTACACTTATTGGGATTATTTTTTTATTTTTATTTTTTTTCTCAAATTACCTTTCAGGACAACCCTGGAGAGAGCGCAGCTCCGCCCATTTTAACAGGAAGCACTTGCGGACCTTTAAATCCCTCCTCTTCTACCATTGCTTCAGTTATTGTGTTTTCTCCGTCATGGTGGAAGCACTTGCGTGAACCATGGTGCTGTGTCTCTCCAGGGTGGAGTTTAAAGGCCTTACCTTCGGTGAGGCGTTTCGTATGACCATCCCAGCTCTTTTCGGTCCAGACCTAGAAACCATTCTAGATAGAACAGCGGACAAAAAGAAGGCTTTCTCTGCCAAAAAGAAGCGGGCAGCTAGGAAAAAATTTTTTGTGCTGTTCAGCAGCCCCGAAAGGGTAGAAAGAACAGTAAAAGCCCTTTGGGCCCCCAAAAGGGTAAGGGTAGAGGAGGGGTTCTTTTTAGATCCTAATCACACCTTTCTGGCCAAAAAGGCCTTGGCTTGCAATGCTACTAAACCTGGCCTCAGAGCCTCTTTGGAAACTACCATTCAGGGAGGACCTTCTAATACAAGGATCAGTGGTTCATCCAGAGGCAGACCGTCTACACCTATCTGCTTGGCTTCTGAGGAAGATCTTCTAAAAGCTAAAGGTTTATCTGACAAGTTAGTAAAAACCCTACTCTCATGCAGGAAAGAGGTGACTAGGACCAGAAGGTATGGAAGAAGTTTAATTCCTATTGTACCTCTAAGGGCTTCCAGGTGAAGTGTCATTTCGGTCCTCGAGTTTCTTCATGAAGGAATGGAGAAAGGACTGGCAGCCAGCACCTTAAAAACTCAGGTAGCGGCTCTTTCAGTTTTTTTTTTTTTTTTTTTTTTTAAAAGACTCTATCTAGAGAAGTTCTAATTTCAAGGTGTTTTTTTTATTTTTATTTATTTTATTTTTTTGAGCATTGGCACGAAATAAGCCAGTATCTGTCAAGTTTACCCAGTTGGAATTTATCTCATTTTGCAGGGTCTCGCAGGGGTGCTGTTTGAACCCTTACAAGATGCTTGTTTGAAAAATGTACGTCTTAAAACAATCTTTTTGGTGGCCATTACGTCAGCAAGGCGAATCTGTGAACTTCATCCCTTGGCAATCACGGCGCCTTTTCTGAAAATCTTTCCAGACCGGGTAGTCTTTCAAACAGACCCAGCATTCCTTCCCAAGATCTCCTCAAATTTTCACCGTTCTCAACAAATAGTGTTGCCTACAGTCTCCTCGGCTCCTGCTAATGCAGATGAGGAAACTTTCCATAACTTGGTCGTAAGGAGGTGCCTTCAATTCTTGTCAGTCACCAAAGAGTTCAGAAAGTCGAACGCCCTGTTCATAGTCTTTTCTGGCCCTCCTAAGGGTGAAAAAGCCTCCAAAAGCACTCTGGGTAGGTGGCTCAGAGGGGCAATTTCAGAGGCCTACAGAGCTAAAGGAGTAATACCTCACGCAGGGATCGCGGTTCATTCCACCAGAGCAATGGCAGTATCCTGGGCCGAGAGGGCTGGTGCTATGCCTGATCAGATCTGCAAGGCGGCCACGTGGTCAAGCTACTTGACCTTTCTCCGACACTACAGGTTGGACTTATTGTCCACTGCGGATCAGGCCTTCAGCGGGAATGTACTGCAGGCAGTAGTCCCACCCTAGTGTAAGCTTCTCGGTTATCCTCTCCAGGGTTGTCCTGAAAGGTGATTTGAGAAAGACTAAGGCCGCGTACACACGGGCGGACTGTTCGCCCAACCTTGTCCGCTGAACAGTGTTTGGGCGGACAGTCCGCTCGTGTGTGGGCTTTCAGCGGACAGTTTCAGCGGACAGTTGGACGGACAATGTCTTTCGGAAATTCCGAAAAACTGTCCGCTGAAACTGTGTTTGAGCGAACAGTCCGCCCGTGTGTGGGCTTGTCCGCTGTACTTTCGAAATGAGCGGACTGTTCCCGCTCGGAAAGTCCGCCCATTTCGAGCGCGTGTACAGGTAGGCGGGGCCCGCGAAGGAGACGTCGCGGGCTCCGCCGCCTGGAATGGGCTTAAAGGGGAACCCCAACGCCGAAAAAAATCGGCGTGGGGGTTCCCCCCAAGTCCACACCAGACCCTTGTCCGAGCACGCTACCCGGCCGGCCAGGAAAGGGGGGCGAGCGAGCGCGCCCCCCCTCCTGAGCCGTACCAGGCCGCGTGCCCTCAACATGGGGGGTGCCTTGGGGAAGGGGGGGCCGCGCGGCCCCCCCACCCCAAAGCACCTTGTCCCCATGTTGATGAGGACAAGGGCCTCTTCCCGACAACCCTGGCCGTTGGTTGTCGGGGTCTGCGGGCGGGGGGCTTATCGGAATCCGGGAGCCCCCTTTAAGAAGGGGGCCCCCGGATACCGGCCCCCCACCCTATGTGAATGAGTATGGGGTACAATGTACCCCTACCCATTCACCTGTGAAATAAAGTACAAATAAAAACACAACACAGGGGGAAAAAATATTTTATTGCACAGCCGGGGGTCTTCCGTCTTCGGGGGTCTTCTCGCCGGACTCCTCCGCTATGTGTGTGTAGCTCTTTTGCCAGCGGAGGAGTCCGGCTTTCTTCCTCCCCGCCGCCGGCCTCTTCTCCCGACTTCGGGGGTCTTGTCCCCCTCTTCGGTTCTTCTGCCGGGCCACCGCGCCTTCTTGTAGCTCTTTTACAGGCGGTGGCCCGGTCTTCTGTCGCCGCCTTCCGTTCGTGTTCTTCTTCTTGTTCTTCTTGTTCTTCTCCTGGAGATGTTGACTCGACGAGCTCTCCGGCCGGAATGCCGGGGACGCGCTGTGCGGTCACTTATATAGTGACAATGGGGCGGGGTCACATGGTATATGTCACATGGGTTGGTCACATGGGTTGATGTCACATGGGGACTATGACATCGTAAGGGGGCGGGGTCACCATGTGACATCAACCCATGTGACATATACCATGTGACCCCGCCCCATTGTCACTATATAAGTCACAGCGCAGGGCGGCTCTGGCATTCCGGCCGGAGGGAGCGACGTGTCAACATCGCCTGGAGAAGAACAAGAAGAACAAGAAGAAGAACAAGAACGGAAGGCGGCGACAGAAGACCGGGCCACCGCCTGTAAAAGAGCTACAAGAAGGCGCGGTGGCCCGGCAGAAGAACCGAAGGCGGCGACAGAAGAACGGAAGACGGCGACTGAAGACCGGGCCACCGGACCAGGCGCGGTGGCCCGGCAGAAGAACCGAAGAGGGGGACAAGACCCCCGAAGTCGGGAGAAGAGGCCGGCGGCGGGGAGGAAGAAAGCCGGACTCCTCCGCTGGCAAAAGAGCTACACACACATAGCGGAGGAGTCCGGCGAGAAGACCCCCGAAGACGGAAGACCCCCGGCTGTGCAATAAAATATTTTTTCCCCCTGTGTTGTGTTTTTATTTGTACTTTATTTCACAGGTGAATGGGTAGGGGTACATTGTACCCCATACTCATTCACATAGGGTGGGGGGCCGGTATCCGGGGGCCCCCTTCTTAAAGGGGGTTCCCGGATTCCGATAAGCCCCCCGCCCGCAGACCCCGACAACCAACGGCCAGGGTTGTCGGGAAGAGGCCCTTGTCCTCATCAACATGGGGACAAGGTGCTTTGGGGTGGGGGGGCCGCGCGGCCCCCCCTTCCCCAAGGCACCCCCCATGTTGAGGGCACGCGGCCTGGTACGGCTCAGGAGGGGGGGCGCGCTCGCCCCCCTTTCCTGGCCGGCCGGGTAGCGTGCTCGGACAAGGGTCTGGTGTGGACTTGGGGGGAACCCCCACGCCGATTTTTTTCGGCGTTGGGGTTCCCCTTTAAGCCTATTCCAGGCGGCGGAGCCCGCGACGTCTCCTTCGCGGGCCCCGCCTACCTGTACACGCGCTCGAAATGGGCGGATTTGCCTCCTCCTTACGTGGGCGAGTCCGTTCATTTCAAAAGTTGAGCGAACTGTTTGCCCAACCTTGTTCGTCAAACAGTCCGCTCGTGTGTGGGCAAGTCCGCTCATGCAAATTTTGAGCGGACTGTTTGACAAACTGTTTGCCGAACAAGGTTGGGCGAACAGTCCGCGCGTGTGTACGCGGCCTTAGGCCGCGTACACACGGGCGGATTGTCTGTCCAACTTAGTCCGCTGAACCGTGTTTCAGTGGACAATCCGCTCGTGTGTGGGCTTCAGCGGACTTTTTCAGCGGACTGTCTGACGAACAAAGTCTTACGGAATTTCCGTAATTTTGTCCGTTCAAACTTGGTTTTGTCCGTTCAAACTTGGTTTTGTCCGTCCAAACTTGGTTTCAGCGGACAGTCCGCTCGTGTGTAGGCAAGTTGGACAGACTAAGTATGGCGCATGCTCAGAAAGGATTTACACGGCCGAAGGTTGCATTGCAGTGTATAGGACGTCGTTTTTCTAGTCCCGTCGTACGTGCTGTACACGTCATCGCGCACGCTTTCAGCGGACTGTCTGCTCATCGTGTGTGGTCAAGTCCGTTCATTCAAATTTTGAACGGACTGTCTGTCGGATTGTCTGACGAACTTAGTTGGGCAGACAATCCGCCCGTGTGTACGCGGCCTTAGGCTTACCGGTGATGGTATTTCTAAGAGCCTTTCAGGACAACCACTAGTTTCCCTCCCTATTTATTTATTTATTTATTTTTCTAGCTTAGAATTGGGATAAGTATGTATCATCATGGTTGTTTTGTAGAAATACTGTCAACGTTAAGTCTAAGTCTGCTTCCCTTCCCGTGCACCGTACTCGTGTAAATGCTGTAATACCTTTTTTTTAAAATGGGCTCAAATCGCACTGCAAAGAATCGCATGTGATTTGAACAGGCATGCAGTGTAATTTCTGTCCAAATTGCATGTGCATGCTTGTTTCCCCCACTGCTCCTGTGTGAACCCAGGCTTGTCATAGCAAAACTGCATGTAAATCAGACATGAATCGCACAACATTCCTGTTCAAATCACATGAGATTCTTTGCAGTGCAATTTGAGCCCCCTTATTTTTTTTGGGCTCAAATCACAATATGTGCAACCCTGCTTTTATATTCTGTGACTGTAAAGCTTCTCCTGTTTGGCTGAGGTGGGAAGCCATCTCTACCTTAGCCAATCGGGAGACGCTTTGTATTCATTTTATAGGATGCAAAGTTCACTGTTAATGACTGAGCGGCGCTCAGCCTGACCTAATTTTTGTTTCTGGGAAGGGCGGGAATTTACGGTCCTGCTACTGGGACACACTGTTGTATATTGTATGGCGCTGAGGCTTCATACAGTTTATACACTGCACATCACCACTGCATCTGTTGGTGAGTAAGTAAATTGTTTGGACTAATGTGGTGCAAACAAAACTATTTAAACTTCACTAAAATATGGAGGTCTGCTATAACGATATTTATTTTAAAAGGGGTCTACCATATAGCTCCCCTGTAGGAATCTGTAGGCTGTTCTTTATTTCAGTATTGGTCTAAAACTTGGCGTGTGTGTGTGTGTGTGTGTGTGTGTGTGTGTGTGTGTTTTTTATTTTTATTTTTTTTTCTATCCTCATATTTGCTATTTTGTTACAGGTTGGCGAATTGGTACAATATATCTTGGTGAGGGACCAAAAAAAGCTGCTCATTAAACGTGCAGGTATGTCTCCTTTTTACCTGTTAGTCTGTTATCTGATTGTGTATACTTAAAGGGGTTGTAAAGGTATTTTTTTTTTTTTTTTTTTCTACATAGGTTCCTTTAAGCTAGTGCATTGTTGGTTCACTTATCTTTTCCTTCAATTTCCCTTCTAAATGTTTTTTTTTTTCTTTGTTTTCTTTGTCTAAATTTCTCACTTCCTGTTTCACCCCAGTAAGCTGTTCAGTAAGCTGTTCTGGCTGACTAACCACCAGCTCAGATGATGGTGAGAAGTTTACTGAGAAACAGGAAGTGAGATATTCAGACAAAGCAAAAAAACATTTAGAAGGGAAATCAAAGGAAAAGGTAAGTGAACCAACAATGCACTAGCTTAGAGGAACCTATGTAGAAAATAAAAAATTTACCTTTACAACCCCTTTAAGTAAAAAGAAAATGGCTCAAATCGGGACATAGTGAAACCAACAGTGGCGGCCCGTCCATGTGTCTGGCCCCCTAATCTACATGCCGGATGCATAGATTCCAATGGGGGGGTTTGAAACACATGGTTAGTGCCAGAGGCTCTAATGGGCTTTTATAAAAAAAAAAAGGGGGGGGGGGGGGCTCGGGGCGAACTCCAAGCCCACCCAGTTGTGTGATAATAGCGAATAAATATTCGCTATTTACACACTGCTTCTCCTCCTGGCCAATCGGGTCTAAGACCCGTTTCCTGATTGGCTGCCAAAGAGGGAAGAGACGGAAGTCGATGTTATGGAGAAGCCGTCGCCTGGGTGAAATGCTGCCCACCATGGGGGGGCTTGTTGTTAAGCTGAGTGCTGTTTAACCGACATGGGGGCCCTTTAATATAGTGAGAGTAAAAGATTATCCTGTAATTGCCATTCACTCCGGAGTTCTGACACCTGCTGGAGTTACTGATTTGAGCCATTCAGGAGATGTCTGCCTTAGTCCATCCCGGGGCCTCAAACGTGGCCTACTCTGACGAAATTTTTTTTTTTCTTCATTTCTAGAACTCTTTAAACTCCAATTCTAGAATAAATAATTACCAACCAGTTAATTTCCTTTACTGCTTATCTCCCCAACATGCCAGGCTGTGGAATGGCTTAAATGGTGCCAACACGTGTGGGTGCTCTTCTATGCAAGCTACAAGGAACACTGACAGTGAGGCCCAGGCATTTGTCCCTAATGGCAGATGAAGATGGATGCTTAAAGGGGTTGTAAACCCTTACAACACACTTTGACTTACAGGTAAGCCTAAATTAAGGCTTACCTGTAGGTCCAAGAAATATCTCCTAAACCTACACGGTTTAGGAGATATTTGCTGAAAGACAGCCACCGCTGTCTACGCGCATGCGCCGTAGACGGCGGCTTGCAGGCACACTATGCACGGCATTGTCAACTACGAAGATGCCGCGCGTGTCGGCTCCCGTGCGCATGCGGGAGCTTCGCCGAATGACAGTGGCGGAGCGAGACCCCACCGAGAAGATGGATGTGCTGGACTACAGGGGACTGCGGTGACATCGCTGGCTCCTGTGTCAGGTAAGTGACACCTAATGGACTACTATGCGATGCATAGTAGTCTATTATGCTTTGCCTTTGCAGGGAATGAAAGAGTTTACTTCCTCTTTAATGCAGCTTCTTCCAGCCTGAGCTGCCATTGCTGGTCTTAAAGTGATACTAAAAGTTTAAAAATGTTTTTTTACTTTTAATGCATTTCTTGCATTGAGGTAAATCTTCTGTCCTCTGACTTCTCTGTGTGGAAGGGGAAGAGAGGTGAGAAGAGATCCAATGCTGTTCACAGTTGCATCTCTTCTCTGCTTTCTTCCTCTTCACGCAGGGACTCGAAAAGCCATTGGCTCCTGCAACTGTTAATCAAATGCAGTGGGAAGCAAGTGGGGGCAGGGTTAATTTCTGCTGCGTGTGTCTATGGACCGCGCCTCCCTGGACACTGAGCAGACGCAGGGTGTCCCCATAGTAAACGGCTTGCTATGGTGACACACACACACACAGTGCCAGTGGGGGACTTGAGAAGAGGCGGTTTGGAGCGATGCATAGTAGTCCATTATGCTTTACCTTTGCAGGGAATGAAAGAGGAAGTAAACTCATCAGGGTTTACTTCCTCTTTAAATATAGAATGGCGTGTCTATAGCATCGTTCCACGCCTTGCATTTATAATTGGTTTACACTCTTGAAATTTGGTCAATTAATGGAACCAGACAATGGTGTGTGGGTTTTTTTTTTTTTTCCTCCCCTTCCCTCAGGTAGTACCGTAATATGATCCTGTGCTTGGCACCAATATACATGTCTTGAGTCCTCCCAACACATCATCATCTTTGTAGAAGACCAGGAAAAGCTTGCACTGCATTATGGAAGCTAAGCTTTGGATTAGATTTGCTGTGCTAAACATTCTGTTTTCTTTACAGAAATTATAAAGAATGTGGTGAAGGAATACAAGGATGTGTATCCTGAAATACTTCTCCGCGCTAAGAAAACGTTGCAGGAGGTGAGTGAAACCCTGGGGAGCTTTCCATATGTCAAGTGTTTTTCCTTGTAGATTATGTAATACAAAATTAAGAACAAGAGAAACGTGTGTGGGTGTTTTTTTTTTTTTTTTTTGTTTTTTTTTTAGGCTGTGTTCACACTATAGAATGTAGCGGCACACAGCAGGAGTCCGGAGCGTCTCCGTTCACTGTTTCAGGTCCGTTTTTTTTTATTTTTTGGGCTGAATTTGGACCTGAAAAGGACCAAAAGATGCCCGGGACCCCCGTACAATTTGCTTATGGGAAGTTGTGTGAACCGGCACCATAGAGTCACAATCTCCTGCTTTGCGAATTGGATGCGGAGTTAGCCGCATCCAATTTGCAATAATGTGAACCCAGCCTTAGCTCCCTGTTTGCTGGGTGCTAAAACAATTTACATGTAGTACACATTAAGGAGCACAAATTGCCATTTAGCATAATTCTAGGACACTTCGGGGGGAGACTTATTAAAACTGGTGTGCTCAGAATCTGCATAATAACAAAACCATTAGTGTTACTAAACCCAGGACTCTGCATTCATGATATCTGGTCACCCACAGAATATGGAAATGCAATTATTTTAGTAAATATAAACTGCTAAATACCTTTTTCTCATCGGCAGTATAAAGCAGTCGTGTGACGTCTATCAGTATCTGGTTAAAGCTTGTAGGAGTTTTCATTATCCTCTGGCTGTCCTATAAGGATGCAGGACCCCTGACACTTTGTCTAGACAGTGCTGATTGGCCCTGTGCTGCTCACATGCAACTCTACCAAGGGGAAAAACAAAACCTCTAGCAATACACACCAAACTGAGCATGTGCAGAGTGCCTCCAAGGCTCTGTTCTATCAGCAGATGGATTGGGCACAGTGGAAGAAGGGAAGGGTCAGAAGACTGAATCAAACAGCCTTTTTACACAATGCGGAGGACAACAAGCATGCATTTTACTGCAGGGGACTCAAACTGGTGGCCCTCCAGCTATTGCAAAACTACAAGTCTCAGCATGCCTCTGTCCCATCATGTCTGTGGGTGTCATGCTTGTAACTGTCAGCCTTGTAATGCCTCCTGGGACTTGTAGTTTTGCAACAGCTGGAGAGCCGCTGCATATAAACAATGTTTTTTTTTTTTTACTGTTGTAACACTAAGCCTTTTGGAAATGCTGGTAGCTTGACTTTATCTGAATTTTGTTGAACTGACCCACAACGAGCATGGTAAATGGATCTCAAAAGTGTTGGCATTTCTTGTCTCTATACCTCCTTAAGGTCGGAGAATTGAAACCAAAATATCAGCCAGGGAACTAGCATTGTCAAAAGCAGAGGCAATGACTAGCTTCCTTCCAGGATTCTCTCATGACTCGGACCTTTTTTATTTCTGTTCTATTAGCAGTATATAGTTTAGGTGGTACATGATTGCTTAGACTTTTTAGACGTCTTTTGTGAGGCTGACTGAAATTCTCAAATTCTTATTGGGGCCAGGCTGTTCATTTTACTGCCGCAGGGCGCCACGGGCAGGCAGGATCTCGTACATCATCCCGCCTCTTCTGAGTTAGGGGTGCGCAGCTATCACATGGTACCTGGGCCAATCCCTGTACCATGTGATGGCTCTGGCCCAATCACAGCTCTTAAGAATGCAACCCATTCATAAGTTCAAAACATGGCTGTTACCGTGATCATTTCTGTAACGGCAATCAGTCTACTGTGTTTGGAAAGCAGCAGGCCAGGTGCTCAGCATTGGAGTTGGTGGCATTGGCAAGTGGAGATCACTGGTGGCTTCCAGGGGTATTAGCTAGGTAAGTGTGTGTGTGTGTGTGTGTGTGTGTGTGTGTGTGTGTGTATATATATATATATATATATATATATATATATATATATATATATATATATATATATATATATATATATATATATATATATATATATATATATATATATATATATATATATATATATATAATACAGGTAATGCAGTGTGGGGGTTTTATATTTATTTTTTTCCTTCTTCACAGAATATTCCTAGAAGGGTGCAATGTTTGTTGCATTCATAATTTAAGGCTTAATGCCCACTGCTGCTGGTAAACGGACATTCAAGAGCAGTTTGGTATTTTCAGCTGCCCATGAACTCTCCTCTGTTATCTTATTAGTACATGTACACAGGGACCTTTTTTAGTCAGTAATTTCTGGGCAGTTTAGAAGCATTTTTTTGGGGAAAGCAAAAAAAAGCATTCAGGACGGATGTTCAGAGGCATTTGAAACGCCAAATGATATATAGGTTGTAAAACGTAGCTAAATTTTATTTTTTTTTTTTATTTATTTTTTTAGGTATTTGGTTTCGAGCTGGAGGAGATCGACACCAAAAACCATATATATGTTCTCACCAACAGACTAGAGCCTGTAGAGGGGGATGGAATTAAAGTGTAAGATATGTATATTTTATTATTATTTTTTAGAGTGTGGGGTGGGTGTGGTTGACTAGATTTTCAGATCTTATTGTCTGGTACATGTTGCTGCATGTAGGTTTAACCTGTTGTCGCTCATGTAAAACGCATATATGCAGCAGGCAAAATTGAGGCTTTAATGCTCGCACTCTGCACATATGTTGCTGGGTGGGTGATAATTCTGTCCTGAGAGTAGTCCAGAGATTCTCAACCAGGGTTCCTCCAGAGGTTGCTAGGGGTTCCTTCAGCATTGGGGCAATTTCTGCCTCTCAGATAATTTCCCACCGACACCATTGATCTTTTTAGCGATCTGTAAGGAGGTAATTCTTCCCACTGACATCACACTAATGTAGTAATGTAGTTGTAAATTTCTAATTTTTAGCAGGGGTTTCGAGACCGGAGAAATATTTCAAAGGTTCCTCTGTGTTGAAAAGGTTGAGAAAGGCTGATATAGTCACTGTGTAACCCCAGCACAGAGACCAAGTGGTCTGGATTAACGATTGGTAACCAACAGGAACTATCTCTCCATCAAGTGGCCACTGTGACAGCAGTCACATGATTGTCTGCCGCTGTCTTTTCTGCCCCTCCCAGGCACTTAAAAAAAAAAAAAAAAAAAAAAAAAAAGCCAGCAGCTACAAATATTGCAGTTGCTGAATCTTAATAAATTGACACCTGTCCCAGGGTCCAGCCATGTCGGCGACAGATGACGAGCAATCGCTCATCTCTCCGCTGCCCCCGTCCCCATCCTCTGTCAGGGAATCGGGAAGTGAAGCATTGTGGCTTCACTGCCCGGTTCCCTACTGTGCATGCGCGAGTCATGCTGCGCGTCTCCACTGGTCCCCACTGTGTCCTGGGAACTGTGTTTCCCAGAACACAACTGGGCAGGGCATCTACGCCTAGCTTGTCCCGGAAGTCGGTGCAGATACCTGGATTATCCGCTATTATTCTCAGCTATGTAAAACTCAGGAATACACCTTGTTGGATTTAACCCTTTATAAACCAGTATATTTGTAAAAGTTCTGGAATTTTATTTATTTATTTTTTTAATAACACATTGGGGTTGATTTGCTGTTACTAAAGACAAATCTACCGTGCACTGCTCCAGAGCATGGTAAATGAGGCAAAGCTTCACTTTGCAAAGAATGCCCAAACAAATGCAAGGAAATATTTTTTTTTTTTTAAACAAAAAAAAGCATTTTTGCTTGCACCTGATTGGATAATTAAAATCGGCAGAGCTTCCCCCTCAGATCTAGAGCAACTGCACTTGCAATGCACAGACTATTTGCCTTTAGTAAATCAATCTCAATGAGTGTTTGGTGCCTTCATATCCTCTTCAAACTGGAGGCATACAGTGATTTTATGAATTATTTACTTTAAAGTAGAACAGTAGTCATCTGAAAGTGGAACTTTAGTCATAAAATCTAAGTCCTTCTAGATCACTCCAATTCAGACTGACCCCTTTTGCAGGTATATCAAATGCTTCCAGACAACCTAACTATGTCATTACTTTGACTTTAAATGCTGCTGCCATAACCTGGGGTGTGTGTTTTATTTATTTATTTTCCCTTCAAACAACAGGCGGTCCAGTGTCAAATACAGGTGGTCCCTGTGGCGTTTGCCACTGGATCACTTTTATAGGCAACGGACACACACACACACACACACACACACACACACACACACACCACTTTCCGTGTTTGTAAGACTGCTGGGCAATATGGCGTAACAAAGGTATTGCAACAATCTCCCTTTTATTTATTTTTTTTATTTTGTAGGGTCTGATATATCTCTCTATCTCCTCACTCATCTCTCAGAAATGGGCTTGTCTGAGCCTGCTCTGCACGTATTCAGTTGCTCTACTTTTCAGCACTTTGACGAAAAGGTAGAGGCTGATCTGCTGACAGCCCAAAGATTTACTGCTGCTCAGGGGCTTTGGGCTTTAACAAAATGGTAGCTTGCGGCAAGAAACCTGAGCAATGCTGGAGGCAATTTACAGCACACACTCCTTTTTTGATAACCTAATTATTGTGTGTTCCTTGCTAAATAACATTTGTTTAATTTGTAATTTTTTTTTTTTACCGAGTTATGGGTAAAGTTCCACTTTAAGTTGAGAAATGTATGTTT
Source organism: Lithobates pipiens (assembly GCF_037356315.1). Taxonomy (NCBI): domain Eukaryota; kingdom Metazoa; phylum Chordata; class Amphibia; order Anura; family Ranidae; genus Lithobates; species Lithobates pipiens. Next base: position 194,574,154 of record NW_027507685.1, read on the forward strand.
GAAACCAATGTTGCGTTCGTGTGGTGTTCAATTATTAGTATTCTGTATGTGATGTACAGAGGTCCTCATTCCATTAACACCCATTTCCTGTGAGCAATGGTAAAAGCCTATGTCTGTGTAGGGGGAGGAATTGAGGGTAAAGATGTTTTGTGACATCACACTGCTAATATTCTGGGATGCATTTGCAGCCTAAATGTTTCCTGTGGAAAGTATCACTTGCACGGGCGTCTTATGTGGAAGATATAAGTCGGAAACTTATTTTCCATGTGTCTGACACCATATGAACACAGTGTTTGTCCCTGCCAGCTGCCATGTTGGTGCACCCTAACTGGCTACTGATTCATTCTAATTCAACTGAAGGGAGAAAATGCTAAACCCTGAAGTTGGAGATTTTAGGCCCCTGGTAACACAAACTATTTGTAGACGAAGAAAAAGGGGATGTTTCTGGCTGGTTAACAGTACTATTTGATGCCATGGGGTGTTTGGTTTTAGGGCCAGTTAGCATCACATGCAGTTTTAACTTCCTTTTTGATGGGGGGGGGGGGGGGGGGGGAAGAGGACGCATGGAAAGTAGGTTATATGGTTTCCAATAGCCTAGCTCACACCCGAGGAAAATAAAAAGTAGAACATGCTGCATTTTTCCTGCACTGGAACATGGTAAAATGCATCAAAAACACACTAGAGTGTATAGTGCATCAAACCCCAGTACTATTTAACCAGTTGCCGACCGCCGCACGACGATGTACGTCGATAGCATGGCACGGGCAGGCATATTGGCGTACATGTACGTCCCTTGCCTCCCGCGGGTCGGGGGCCCGATCGGGCCCCCGCCCGGTGCCTGCGGCGGTCGGTATTCGTGCGGGAGCGATCCCGGACGAGGGGACGGCCATTCGTTCATGGCCACCCCCTCGCGATCGCTCCCGACGAATAGGAATCCCCCGTGACATCACTTCCTCTCCTGTAATGTAAACACAGGAGAGGAAGTGATGTATTCTCTCCTCCGTGTCGGTATTTTTCGTTCCGACACGGAGGAGAGCGGATCGGTGAGTTGCACCAACACTCTACACACACAGTAGAACATGCCAGGCACACTCACACCCCCCCTTTACCCCCCGATCACCCCCCCAATTACCCCTGCCCCCCAGTCACAGTGACACCAATGTCATTTTTTTTTTTTTTTTTTTTTGCATTGGTGTCATTTGTGACTGTAATAACTGTTAGGGCAGTTAGAGTTAGCCCCCTTTAGTTCTAATGTACCCCCCTAACCCCCCCAATAAAGGTTTAACCCCGTGATCACCCCCCGTCGCCAGTGTCACTAAGGCTGGGTTCACATTGCAGCGGTTTATGAGAACGAATGTGATTCGCACCGCACTGCAGTGCAAATCACATCCGATCTCTGTGCGATTCGAGTTCAGCCATTCGCCGCACCCGCCACACCCGCCGCACCCACCGCAAATTCGCACGGGACCCTTTTTTTGGCCCGCAGCAGAATCGGATCGCATGGGTGTTCACACCATGCGATCCGAGTTTGCAGATCGCACTGCGATATGCGAACTGATCTGGGGGTGTCAGTAACATTTCACTGACACTCCCAGCAGTTCGCATAGGGCAGTGTGAACTGCCGCCGGGAGGCATGCGATGCGGGAACCCGCCGCGCATTCGTGGCGTTTCCGCATCGCTCCAGTGTGAACCCAGCCTAATAAGCGATCATTTTTCTGATCGCCGTATTAGTGTCACAGGTGACGCTAGTTAGGCAGGTAGGTATTTAGGTTCGCCGCAGCTTTTTATAGCGCCAGGGACCCCCATATACTACCGCATAAAGCCCCCTGATTGCCCCCTAGTTAACCCTTTCACCAGTGATCACCATATAACTGTTACAGGTGACGCTGGTTGGTTAGTTATTTTTTATAGTTTCAGGGCACCCGCCATTTATTACCTAATAAAGGTTTAACCCCCTGATCACCCGGCGGGTGTCATTTGTGACTAATAACTGTTAGGGCAGTTAGGGTTAGCCCCCTTTAGTTCTAAGGTACCCCCCTAACCCCCCCAATAAAGGTTTAACCCCGTGATCACCCCCCGTCGCCAGTGTCACTAAGGCTGGGTTCACATTGCAGCGGTTTATGAGAACGGATGTGATTCGCACCGCACTGCAGTGCAAATCACATCCGATCTCTGTGCGATTCGAGTTCAGCCATTCGCCGCACCCGCCGCACCCGCCACACCCGCCGCACCCGCCGCAAATTCGCACACGGGACCCTTTTTTTGGCCCGCAGCAGAATCGGATCGCATGGGTGTTCACACCATGCGATCCGAGTTTGCAGATCGCACTGCGATATGCGAACTGATCTGGGGGTGTCAGTAACATTTCACTGACACTCCCAGCAGTTCGCATAGGGCAGTGTGAACTGCCGCCGGGAGGCATGCGATGCGGGAACCCGCCGCGCATTCGTGGCGTTCCCGCATCGCTCCAGTGTGAACCCAGCCTAATAAGCGATCGTTTTTCTGATCGCTGTATTAGTGTCACAGGTGACGCTAGTTAGGCAGGTAGGTATTTAGGTTCGCCGCAGCTTTTTATAGCGCCAGGGACCCCCATATACTACCGCATAAAGCCCCCTGATTGCCCCCTAGTTAACCCTTTCACCAGTGATCACCATATAACTGTTACAGGTGACGCTGGTTGGTTAGTTATTTTTTTATAGTTTCAGGGCACCCGCCATTTATTACCTAGTCTCACTAGTGTACCCCTAAATTTAGGGGTGTCTACTTTCCAAAATGGGGTCATTTGGGGGGGGTTTGTGCCATCTTGGCATTTTATGGCCTTCAAAACTGTAACGCCCTTAGAAAGCCTGAAGGCGGTGCTTGGTTTTCGGGGCCCCGTACGCGGCTAGGCTCCCAAAAAGTCCCACATATGTGGTATCCCCGTACTCAGGAGAAGCAGCAGAATTTATTTTGGGGTGTCATTTCACATATGCCCATGGAATGCGTGAGCAATATATCATTTAGTGACAACTTTGTGAAAAAAAAAAAAAAAAAGTTTGTAATTTTCCCGCAACTTGTGGCAAAATATAAAATATTCCATGGACTCAACATGCCTCTCAGCAAATAGCTTGGGGTGTCTACTTTCTAAAATGGGGTCATTTGTGGGGGTTTTGTGCCATCTTGGCATTTTATGGCCTTCAAAACTGTAATAGGTAGTGAGAAGTGAACTCAAAAATTTACGCCCTTAGAAAGCCTGAAGGCGGTGCTTGGTTTTCGGGGCCCCGTACGCGGCTAGGCTCCCAAAAAGTCCCACATATGTGGTATCCCCGTACTCAGGAGAAGCAGCAGAATTTATTTTGGGGTGTCATTTCACATATGCCCATGGCATGTGTGAGCAATATATCATTTAGTGACAACTTTGTGAAAAAAAAAAAAAAAAAAAAAAAGTTTGTAATTTTCCCGCAACTTGTGGCAAAATATAAAATATTCCATGAACTCAACATGCCTCTCAGCAAATAGCTTGGGGTGTCTACTTTCTAAAATGGGGTCATTTGTGGGGGTTTTGTGCCATCTTGGCATTTTATGGCCTTCAAAACTGTAATAGGTAGTGAGAAGTGAACTCAAAAATGTACGCCCTTAGAAAGCCTGAAGGCGGTGCTTGGTTTTCGGGGCCCCGTACGCGGCTAGGCTCCCAAAAAGTCCCACATATGTGGTATCCCCGTACTCAGGAGAAGCAGCAGAATTTATTTTGGGGTGTCATTTCACATATGACCATAGCATGTGTGAGCAATATATCATTTAGTGACAACTTTGTGTAAAAAAAAAAAAAAAAATTTTTTTTTTTGTCATTATTCAATCGCTTGAGGCAAAAAAATAAAATATTCAATGGGCTCAACATGCCTCTTATCAATTTCCTTAGGGGGTCTACTTTCCAAAATGGGGTCATTTGGGGGGGTTTTGTACTGCCCTGCCATTTTAGCACCTCAAGAAATGAGATAGGCAGTCGTAAACTAAAAGCTGCGTAAATTGCAGAAAACGTACCTTAGTTTGTAGATGTGACAACTTTTGCGCAAACCAATAAATATACAATTATTGACTTTTTTTTTACCAAAGACATGTGGCTGAATACATTTTGGCCTAAATGTATGACTAAAATTGAGTTTATTGGATTTTTCTAATAACAAAAAGTAGAAAATATCATTTTTTTTCAAAATTTGCGGTCTTTTTACGTTTATATCGCAAAAAATAAAAATCGCAGAGGCAATCAAATACCATCAAAAGAAAGCTCTATTTGTGGGAAGAAAAGGACGCAAATTTTGTTTGGGTACAACATTGCATGACCGCGCAATTACCAGTTAAAGCAGCGCAGTGCCAAAGTGTAAAAAGACCTCTGGTCATTTACCAGCAAAATGGTCCGGTCTGAAAGTGGTTAAAAAAAAAAAAAAAAAAACTAAGGAGGTTGGAATTGAAGGCATCAGGAATGTATTCAGAAATGCATCAAACGCGCATGGAGAAATGCATCTGGAGGGTGTGTGTGTGTGGTTTATTTTAATTTTTTTCAAAAAATGTCCACTGTGTCTGCCATAATGTCGCAGTCACAAATCGCTGATCGCCGCCATTACTAGTAAAAAAAAAAAAAGAAGAAAAATGCCATAACTATCACCCATTTTGTAAACACTATAACTTGCGCAAACCAATCAAACGCTTATTGCGATTCTTTTTTTTTTTTTTTATCTATTTTTGGGGGATATTTATTATAACAAAGTAAAAAAAAATGCATATTTTTATTTTTTCAAAATCGTTGCTCTATTTTTGTTTAACGCAAAAAATAAACTGTAGGGGTGATCAAATGCCACCAAAAGAGAGCTCTATTTGTGGGGGAGGGAGAAAGAACGTCAATTTTTGTTTGGGAGCCACGTCGCGCGGCCACGCAATTGTCAGTTAAAGCGACACCGTGCCAAATCGCAAAAAGGTGGTCTGGTCTTAAGCCAGCAAAATGGTCCGGTCTGAAAGTGGTTAATAACTTGTTTCTACTGTATGAGATAGGGGGGTCCTGAAGAAGCGGGTGCTCCCACGAAACGCATCACCTTATATCAAAATGCTACCTTGTTAAACAATCTCCATCCCTCTAATGGGGGATAATTGGTAGTATGACTGTTTTTGATGGAGGCTTTTAACTGTATGAAATAAAGATTTGTATTCGCTTTTAATATTCTGGGAAGTATGTGTCCACTGGAGGGGTAGTTAATTAAAGCGGGAGTTCCGCCTTTTTTTTTTTTTTTTTTTTTTTTAAACAGCAGCTACAAATGCTGCAGCTGCTGACTTTTTTAAAATAAGAACACTTACCCGCCCGCCATGTCAGCACCCGAGGCCGATCTCTCGATCGTCTCTCGGGTGCTGCCGCCACCAACTTGGGTATGGGAATCAGGAAGTGGAGCCTTGCGGCTTCATTTCCCGGTTCCCTACTGCGCATGCGCGAGTCGCACTGCGCAAAAAGGATGGTCCCCGCTATCTCTGGGATCCGTGTTTACCAGCAGACAGCGGGGGACCTGCGGAAAGGGGCGTAGATTCTGCGGATATCTATGCCGGAAGTGGGTACAGGTACCTGCACCCCCCTGAAAGGTGCCAATTGTGGTGCCGGAGGGGGGGAGGGTTCCAATGAGCGGAAGCTCCATTTTAGGGTGCAGCTCCGCTTTTAATATCCTACAATTTGCTTACTATTTATCAGGAAGTGAAATTGGGAATGAGATTATAAGAAGGACTAAATGTAGAGTGATGAAGACTGCAGAGTGAAGTGGATTTTGTTGCATGAATAAGTCTTCTCAGGGGGGATGTATACAGTATTGGATGCTGTGAAATGTGTTTTTAGGTGTCTGTATATCTTACTCTTCCATGGGGTCTTCACTCATCCTTAACCCTTAAAGACCACCACCTTCAATGTTCTGCCCCATGGAGGAGTTGTGATCACAAGAAGTGCTAAAGGTCTAGGATGCAGCTTGGGTCTTTCGGACAGGCCTGGTAAAGGAATGATTCCGTAACACTATTTTTTTTTTTTTTTTTTCCTCTAGGAATGATGAGACTGCCAAGTTGGGATTGCTTACAGTAATTTTGAGCCTTATTTTCATGAAAGGGAACACTGTCAAAGAAAGTAAGTAATTTGTATATTTTAGTGTGTGTGTTTTTATATATATATTCCAGTATTTTCAGTTTTCATGGTCCTGAGCCAAAGCCCTTTCCCAGCCCTTGGGCTGTTTTCTTCTGTAATGCTTTTTGAATAGCTTGAGCATTCTCCAGTACATAACTAATCACTATTGTGATCATAGGAATGGAGGGGTTCAGAACAGAACCTATGGCACAATTGGGCCTGCTGGGAGAAGCTATACAGGCATCAAATTCGATGGATTTGCCAGTGTTTCCACTGACTTCATAGTGGCCAAAGCAAACCAGTATATCAATCTGTGTGCACTTGCTCCTTACTTGCCTACTGGGCACTTTCACCCCCTGCTGTAAGGGGGGGGGGAATGGCTGCATCTGCTGGAACATGTTACATGTTCCGTCCTGAATACGGAACTTATCCTTCAAAGCGGTAGTGAAATGTTTTACCTGCTTACTTGCAGGTAAGCTTTATTCTACGCTAACCTGTAGGTACAAGTAAACAAGCGGTGTTTATGTTTACTACCTTTATAACTCAGCAGGATTCCACAAGTAGTGTATTGTACATTCAAAAAAATGTAGACTTGTTTTAATAATGCAAACTATCCCCATATTTTCTAGCTGTTGCTTACATTGGATCAACTGCTGTCTGTTTTTGCTTCTAGCTATAGAGTGCATATATGATCTAGGTCTAGATATGACGTCAGTAATATCAGATTTTTAAATGCTGCTTTTTTTTTTTTTCTCCCCTTTGTGGCAGCGGCTGTATGGGAGATGTTAAGGCACCTGCGCGTTATTCCAGGGTATGTTACCAAGCTCATGGTGGAATTTTTTTTTTAAGGGGGGGTTTACACATAAATAGGAAAACTGACTCTTTATTCAAACGGTCACTGTTTTTTATTCTCCTAGAATATACTGTAACTCAAGATTTGGCTTGGCCAGTTACTTCTCTTACATGTAAACCGAGTACTCCCTTTTTTTTTTTTTTTTTTTTTATCTCACTATTGAGGCCTGATCAATGCTTTTTGAGTACAGACCCTGATTAAGATCCCTCTGAAATTAGGTATTGGGACAGAGCCACGAGATGGGGATAGTGGGGGACTGTTTTACACTAGGGATGCACCGAAATTTTGGTGGCCGAAAATGGCCCTTTTGGCGAAAAGCTGTAAGAATTTTCACCGATACTAGTGCCAAAATGGGGCGGGGCCTGCTGGGATTGGCCCCGCCCATCACGGGTGTGTCATTCCCTCTTTAGTCTCTCCTCCTCCCCTCCCTCCTCACCCATGCTGCAGGCACCCGTGGGGTCTTGCTGTAAAGTCTCCCTCTCCCCAGCCGTGACTGCATATGGCTCCTCAGCAGATGTGTAAATCAGCGCTGTTTACTATGAAAGTGAAAGCAAGGGAGAGGCTTCTAGCAGTGTGTGCTGTGCTCTCTGCCTCCCCCTAGAGTGCAGTACCCAGCATGGAGATTAAGGTACAGAGCTGCAGCTGGCAATTTTTAAAAAGACTGATTATTATATATCATATAACATGTATATGATGGGCACTGGTAAGCTGCTGGGCACAGTGAGGCTGCATTGATCTCCTGTACCAAGTCCCCAGTCCCTGACCATTTCCTGTAATAATAAAAAAAACGTAAAACTGTCTATTTCGGTATCGGCACCAAAAAACCTATTCGGTGCATCCCTATTTTACACCCAGAGCCACGGATTGGCTGTTCAGGTAGTTCTCCAGGATACTGTTGAGGTTTGTCTCAGTGCCCATATTACAGATCCTGCTGTTAATCTGGGTGCACATCTTACACCCCCAACAAACTGCTTATGGTGTGGATGGGTGGTATTATTATTAAATGAAATATATATTTTCATCTTTCACCCACTCTATAACCATTTTAATTCATATTTATAGCTAAATCTGTTTTGTTTCTTATACAAAAGAGCATATTTGTTTTCTTCTAATTTTACATCCAGGGAGAAGCATGAGCAATTTGGGGATGTGAAAAAACTTGTGACAGATGAATTTGTCAAGCAGAAGTAAGTAGTGTGCATTGTTGGGTCTACTGGGGTATAAATGGTGTGATCAGAGCAGCTTATGTATAGTGACTCTGCTGTTTACAGCACACCACAGAGCAACTTGCAGTTCTTCTGCCAGGATTCTGGAGCCTATCCTGCAATGGTTAACTGCATACACAATTGTCCTATTGTAATATTTGTTCTATTAAGTTATCTTGGGCCGCTTGCTTAGCGGGGATTGCTCCGTTGATTCCCACTGAGCCGACAGATGACAGGGCAGTCCCTGCACACTGTGCAGGGACTGCCCTGTTGGATCTCCACTCTCCTCCATGGGGGGATCGGATGAACACTAGAGGTCGACTGATATATCGGCCGATATTTGCCGTTTTTTAAATAATCGGCATCGGCCGATTGTGTTGATAAAAAAGCCGATTCTACAGCGGGACTTTGAAATTACTTCTGTAAGAAGTCAGTGTGAGTTGCCTGAGTCGTCATAGCAACACTTTCCTCCACTCTGGGCAGACTGCCAAGAAAAGAACTAAATGATGCAATGTTTACACTTCTGAATGAATGAAGTCATCTCTGTGTAGAAGTTCTCAGTTTAACCATTTAAAGACTAAATCTTTTCTGACACTTGTTGCTTACAAGTAAAAATCCTGTATTTTCTGCCTAAAATCACTTAGACCCCCCAAAAATTATATATATTTTTTTTAGCAGAGATCCTAGGGAATAAAATAGCGGTTGTTGCAATATTTTATGTCACACGGCATTTGCACAGAGGTCTTTCAAATGCATTTTTTTTGGGAAAAAAATACACCATTTAAAAAATAAAAATAAAATAAAAACAGTAAAGTTAGCCCATTTTTTTTTTTTTTTTTTTTTTTTTTTTTTTTGTCCAAAAGTTTTGACTACCCGTTTTTATTTAATATATATAGGTGTTTTTTTTTTTTTTTTTTTTTAATCTAGATCATACATACAAGTAAACTGATTGGAGGTTTGTTTTGTTTAATAAATGTTTAAAGCGGGAGTCTGCCGGGACTCCGCGTTTTTTTTTTTTTTTTTAAAGCCAGCAGCTACAAATACTGCAGCTGCTGACTTTTAAAATAGTGACACTTACCTGTCCAGCACGCCCGCGATGTCGGCACCCGAAGCCGATCTCTAGATCGACACTCGAGTGCTGCCGCCGCCATCTTGGGTATGGGAATCAGGAAATGGAGCCTTTCAGCTTAATTTCCCGGTTCCCTACTGCGCATGCGCGAGCCGCGCTGCGCAATGAGGACGGTCCCCGCTGCCTCTGGGATCGGTGTGTTTCCCAGCAGGCAGCGGGGCACTTGCGGAAGGGGGCGGGCACTTGCGGAAAGGGGCGTAATGTACGCCCCTTTCCGCAGAGAGCTAGCCCGGAAGTGGGTGCAGTTACCGGGATTATCCAGGTAACTGCACCCCCCTCCCCCCTGAAAAGTGCCAATTGTGGCGCCGGAGGGGGGGAGGAATCCGATGAGCGGAAGGTCCATTTTAGGGTGGACCTCCGCTTTTAAGTGTAAGAAATTTTCTGTATCACTTATGAAGGCTGCTTTCACACTGGAGCGGGCAGACGTTGATGGTAAAACGCAAGTTTTAGCGGCTCTTTACCATCATTTTAGCGGTGCTATTTGGCTGCTAGTGGGGCACATATAACCCAGCTAGCGGCCAAGGAAGAGGTTAAATGCGCCCATGAAGCACGGCTGCCAAATCGTATTGCATGCGCTTCGGCAGTGGTGCCCATTCATATCAATGGGCAGGAGTGGTGGAGGAGCGGTATACACCACTCCAAACGTGCTGCTTGCAGGACTTTTTTTTTTTAAGATCCTGCCAGCGCATCGCCTCAGTGTGAAAGCACTCTGTCTTTCACACAGACTGCAGGGGAGCCATTTTGCAGGCACTTTACAGGCGCTATTTTTAGCCCAAAAGCGCCTTAAAAAACGCCCCAGTGGGAAAGGTGTGTTAGATCAAGGGGGATTAAAAATAAATAAATAAAATAAAATCGGCCTAACATATCGGCCCAAAAAAATCGGCATCATATATCGGCCGCCATGATTTCTAAATATCGGCATCGGCCAGAGAAAAACCCATATCGGTCGACCTCTAATGAACACTGACAGTCTGTCCATGTTCATCCGATCTGCTCTGCAGATGGATAGAAAAATAGGCTTTTCCTCAGTCTGCAGAATCAGACCATAGCCAAGATGGATCATATTAGGAGTCAGCGGATGTTCATCTGCTGTCACCCGCTATCCCCATAGGGATGCATGTATGTCCGTCTTTCATCCGAAAACGGATGGATGAAATGCGGACATACGGTCCGCATTTCATCCGAAAACGGATGGATGAAATGCGGACATACGGTCCGCATATGTGAAAGGGGCCTAAAAGTCTGTTGTGTGGGTGGTCTTTAACAAAAAAAAAAAATAACAAACGTTATGCTTACCTGCTCTGTTTGTAATGGGTTTTGGAAAAGCAGACCAGAATCCTTCTCAGGTCCCTCTGTGGTGCTTCTGGCCCTGCCCCCCCCACAGCAAGCCACCTATGGGGCACCCAAGCTGCAGCTCCCTATGTCCATTCAGACACTGCTGTGGCCCAGCCCCACCCTATTTTCTCTCATTTGCTCAGACGTTGGGAGCAGTAGGAGCAAATGGTTTCCATTAAGTCCCCACATCTCCTCGGAGATAATCAGATTACCTCACTTGTATAGAGCAGGGACATGCAATTAGCGGACCTCCCAGCTGTTGCAGAACTACAAGTCCCATGAGGCATAGCAAGACTGACAGCCAAAAGCATGACACCCAGAGGCAGAGGCATAATGGGACTTGTAGTTTTGCAACAGCTGAAGGTTCACTAATTGCATATCCCTGATATAAGGGATAGTGCCAGGTCTTTGATTACTGGGTCACACCCACCCAGTTTACTAATTACTTTTTTTTTTTTCCTTTAAGCTCCCACTAAACTTATGTGGTTGTTCGTTTAGGTCAGTGTGACATCGACATGTATACTAATAGTTACCAACACAGAGTAAGACTGGATGTTCCACCTGCCCAATCTGTTGGGACTGGCTCGTGAAATAAAGTTATATCCGATTTAGAAAAGTTAAGCTTTTATTTTATGGCAAATTTCTAAAGCAATCCTAATTGGCATCTGTGGGAAACTCCCTAAATTGTGTGCTCCTATTCTCTCTTGTTCTGTGGGCACTCATGCTTTGCTCTCTCCCGAGCTGCCTCTGTATCTATGGAACAACTCAGTCCTGCCCCTCCTCACTGGCTGCTGTTGTCTCAGCCATTGAGGACTTGGGTTTGGAAGAGCTTCTGCTCTCGTGCACATTGTGGATCGGGATTGGGCTCAGGTGAGTATAAGGGGGAGCTGCCCCCCTTCTATCTTCATGCATAGGATGCACAAAGGTAAAAATCCTTCAGCCGAATGATGGCTACAGTGCAGATGGCTAGTTCTGGGAGGCTGTCATATGGTGCATTCTGTGATTGGTGTCCAGAGGCCACTTGCTGATCAGATTGGCTCTTTACCTCAATCAGTGGCTCTTTACCACGTGATCAGCTTTTCCAATCTCAGCTGACCATGAATGCCAATAGAAGCCGGTTATTGGCACTCCTTTCCTCATGCTATTGCTGAGGTGAAGAGCGCAGATAACTGCTTCTCTAAAATGGACATCTACACTGATTATCAGAATAGTGCCCATCTATGCCACCTATCAGTGAAGGAGAAAAATTACCCATTTCAATAGTTTGTTATAAAATTCAATAGTTTGCAATAAAGACCAGTTCCTGGTCTTTAATCACCACTGCATTTTTATTTTTTGCTCAATAAATACCACCAAAATCCACTTCTCAGAGAAGTGGCAATGCTTGCTACACATCTGAGCAAACCCTTTAAATATGGCAGATCCTAAAGCAGTTCACTGTGGATCATGCTACAGTTTTCATGTTTGTCAGTTCCAGCTGCCATCAGCATGTGAGTGGACAATCTTAACGCGACCATAAGGTGAAGTACTTCTATGCGTGGATAGGATCCTGGCTGCATGGCTCCATAAGTTCCTGCCCAGGGAGAAAGGGAGCAGCAGCTAGATGAGAGCCACCCACAGCTGCTAACCAGGAAGCTCTTGGTCCATGCAGGATGACAGACTCTAGAACACAAACATAGATTAAGGTTCACGAAGAGCCTTAAACTAGAAGTAAACCCATCCATAAGTTTAATTTCTTGCACATGCTGGAAATGTAACACTCCCATTGGTTGTGCGCTCAACCAAATCATCTAATGGCTGGTGTCATAACTGATCATATGTGCAGCATTACGGCAGCTGTAGCTTAAACAGGACGGCAACTTCCTTGGCTGAAAATAAGAGCGTTTTTCTTACTTTAAACCTCATCGTTTGTGTATCAGTTCAGCCCTACTAATTGTCTAAGGAGAAACACTTCAGGCTTAACCTACCAATGAATACATGTTCATTTTCTTTTCCCCATTCCCTTTTTATAAACAATTTTTTTTTTCTGCACTTTAGATACCTGGAGTATAATAAGGTCCCCCATACAGATCCCACAGAGTATGAATTTCAGTGGGGAGCAAGAGCCTTTAAAGAAACTTCCAAGATGAGAATCCTGGACTTTGTTTCAATGGTAAAAAAAAAAAAAAACCTTTTTGTCTTTTTTAATATATTTTTCTTTCAGGCTCCAGAAGCAAGTTGTATTTTATTTCTCCCACCATCACATCTGTAAGCTTCCTAACGTTCCATACACACAACTCCTTAGCACTGAAATAAAAATAAAAAAAATCACAGGAGGCCTCGTTTGTGTGACTGAAAAAAACATTTGTTTACCTTCCTAGCATCATTTGTGTTGCTACAGCAAATTTACAAAGACAGATTGTTTGGAGAGACGTGAGCCTCTTTCAGAAGGCAGTATTAACCACTTCCCAAGTGGTGCATGAAGATGTACGTCGGCAAATTGGCGTACGGGTACGTCCATTTGAAATTGCCGCCATGCCATCGTGTGCGGGTGTGCTTAAGCCAGCAAAATGGTCCGGTCTGAAAGTGGTTAAGGGTCTTATCACGTCACTTGTAGCAATTTGCCACCAATCAGATCACTTGGGCCCTATTCACACTTGTGACTGCAAAGTTGTGCTCACTTTGGAGTGCAACTGTGGATAGGACTTTGACCAGTGGTAATTGATAACTGTTGCATTCTATAACATTCAGGTACAACTTTTCATGCAACTTTTGAGGGCCAACATTAAAGAGGTGACAGTCGCCAGCCTGCTCACTGAGCTCTGAACAATTGTTTGCTTGAGAAGAAAAACAAAAACCCCCACACCTTTTTAGTATGTGTGTGGCTCTAAATATAATTGCCATGCCTCTTGCTGTCCTAGTTTCAGTATCTGTGTACATAAAGGCTGTTTGTACACACTTGCTGCTTTTTTGCAGCATGGCTCTTCTGCAATACTTGGATAGAAATTTTTTTTTTTTTGTTAGCTGACCATAGCCAATAGGAAACAAAATGGCTCCAACCTATCAGGAATGTGGGGTGGTGGGGGTGTTTGTGTGTGTCATAGCTTTGGGACAGGCCCTGCCCATCCCCTCCATATCTGCTATGGCTTAAGCGGTTGAACAGAGGCTAGTATCCTAATGCATTAATCACCTAACCCTGACCTAAGTGTAATAAGTTGTAGTTTCATTGTTCATATCCATATTCCTTTAAAAAAAAAAACGACTTTGTTTTTTAAATGGCTGGTTTTCTTTTTTAGATTCAACAAAAGGAACCCAAGTCCTGGGAGTCGCAGTACAAAGATTCACAGGACTCAACACCATCTACATCACAAGGACCTGCTTCCTCACAGTCCACCAGGCAAAGTGTAGGTTCCTCACAGTCCACCAGGAAATCTATAGCGTCTTCCCAAGCAGCCAGGCAAAGCATAGCTTCCTCACAGTCTGCCAGGAAATCCAAGTAAACCAGATGAAGTTTAAGAGTTTATTTAAAAAAATTTACATCCAAAACGTGAGGCTTTACCATCTTAATTTACCCACCAGGGGGCATTATAATGCCAGCAAAGTCAATGTTCTTAGTCAAAAAGTTGCACAAATCTCATTGATAGTTCCTGGTGGTAGTTTATTCCTCCTGAAGCCTTGTTATGGATGCAGTTTGCTGCCAAGTGTTCTATTGTGCCTTTTTCTTGCTGCTCATCAGGTCCTGATGAACTTTGTAGATAGCTAAATAAAATGTTACCTTTGGAAACGATGGCTTTTTTTTTATTTTTATGTAGAATAATACTTAGAACCAAACATGCGCGATTTATCTTTAAAGTCATATTACATTCTTTTTTGTAATTATGGCTGCTTTGTACTATTGACATTTGGTGACTTTTTTTTTTTTTTTTTTTTTTTTTTTTTTTTATTTTATTTTTTTAGAGGCTAAAAGGACACACACTAAGATTTTTACTCCAGATACCAGAGGTTAAAATAAAGGCTTGCTATAAACAAAGGGAAAAAAAGCACATTACATGGCTGGCTTATTGTTAGATGCCCCTGTGTGCAAGAGGCTTTATCTGCTGTGCATTCCATCTTGGCCTTTTTTTAGGAAGGACAGGTGTATTGTCCAGCCAGCTTATAACTTTAGCTTGTTCAACTAAGGAAGCAGATTGGTTATGCCCAGGTGACCAGTTTTTAAGTAACCTCCCCTCCCAGGCATATTTTATCTCTCTACAATAGCCTACCTGCTTACAATCTAAAAATGCCTTAGTTCCACTTTATAAGCACATCTAAATCACTGGGTCTAAAATACTCTTCTCTGCCCATATTATTGGGATATTTGAAAGTTTTCCAGCCCTAAACATTCAATCATGGCTGTGCATATTACCAAAAAAAATTCTGCTCTAAATTGGACATATTAAGCAACAGTTTGCTTTTTTTTTTTTTTTTTTTTTTTTAAATCTGTCATCCTGTACAGCGCAGGTACTTTAGCCTGTTCTCCCTTCAATCCTAGGCTCACTGTATTGGTAACAAATTTCTGCTCAAGTAGAGCTCAAGGTCCATCTAACACCAAGCCCCATTCTCCAGCTGACAGCCCATTGTGAGATCCTCAGAGAGGCTCTAGCATTAGTGGGGGGGCTTAATTTTTTTTTTTTTTAAATAAAACTCGAGTAAAGTCAAATTCACCAGTCTGAACAGGCTAGCTCACTGCCTAATGCTGCACCCCTTCCCAATTCCTTGATTGTCTTTCTTGCAGCTCAGTTTGAACCTGGGCTGAAAGAATGAAGTCACACGAGTTTAGCTGACCCTTGCATGGATTTCACTCCTGCATGTCTGTCCCGAGTTTTGGCTGCAATTTTAGAGACCTGTGTGTACATATTTCTGCACACAAGTCAATGTAAATCGCAAAAAGTAGTACAGAAACTCTTTTGAAAATCTGTGTGGCGCCACAAATGTGGCCGATTTGACATGTCAAAGTGTACCAATGTGAACCTGGGCTAAAACAGACGATACAAAAATCAGAAGGGAAAATTCATAAGACTAGCTGTCTGTGGATTTTCATATAGTATGGTGCTTTCGACAGCTGATTTTCACTTAAGCCATTTTTGCGTCAGACAAAAGCTGGATGCGCAGGCTATAAAATTGTAAATTTTTGGATGTCTAATTTTCATCTGGTCAGTACAGAAAGTCACAGCAGTCAAAAGTACAAACACACATGCTCAGCCTCAACGACTGGGAAGAGTTCAGTCTTGTAAACTATTCATAATCTAGAATTAACATTTGTGACGTGGCAATTGATGTCAAAATGCAGTGCACATGCTCATCTTCTTTATTAGGATAATGAAGCTGCTTTTCTGGCGATACGGATATAGTTATTCCAAACATTTTTTAAAAGGCATTTGATTTTTGGGCAACTTACAACACTTATCCTGGAGTTTAATCTCAAAGATACAACTCTGTTGGTGTTCCTTGTTAATTTTCCATGATATTTTTAATGCAACTGCCTACCCCCAAACTGTAGTTTAAACAAACGCATAGCCAAGTATTCTACAGTATGGATTGTGCCGAAGGGGGGGGGGGGGGAAAGCTATCCAAATAAAAAACTTTAAGTGCAACTCAAACTTCAAAAATGAAATTAGCAGAAGGTGCCCAAAGGGTGGCACTTGAGAAATTAACATCCTCTTTGTGCTCTGAGTACATCACTGTTTTTTTTTTTTTTTTTGTCAAAACAATTTGCGGATAGTTAGTATGCTAGCCAATCCTGCACACATGCTTTTCACAAAAAGCAGATGCTCGGTTGTACAATTGAACAGTGTACAAGGCTTAAGACCCCATACACAGTATACAACTTTTGTTGTAGGATTTCCTAAAACCATGTAATGCAAGGGCCTGCCTGATTACCTACAAATTTAAACTAAAGTTTGACCTTTAATATATGTGGTTTTGATAACTGGAAAAAAGTTAGTGTATCGAGCTTTAGGGTGGATTCACACCTATTCAGTTTTAGTGCTTTTTGCAGATTTGTCCTACATTCCATTTAACATGATTTCCTATGGAACACGTTCCATAGTGCATATCTGAAAAAAATGCAAAAAGCACTAAATGCATAGGTGTGAATCCAGCCCTTAGGCACCTTTCACACAACTGGTTTGTAGCAGCCTCTGAATTTCTGCTGCAGGAATGACCAGGTTATGTGATCAGCTCATTTAACCACTTGCTGACTGGACTGTAGACAAATGACAGCTACAGTGCAGTTGTCCAGTTCTGGCCTGCTTTGTGATTGTGGTAAAGGGCCAATCATGATGTAAACACTTGCCCGTTATCGGCTTGTCACTGCGTAGAAAGGGGGGGGGGGGGGAGAGAGAGAGAGAGAGTCAGCAAGTGTGAAAGGAAAATGTCAAGAGGACAGTGCTGCATGACTACACAATTGTCATTCAATGTGTGAGCATTGAGTGGAGGGGGTTCAAATATACACCTGCATGGAGTTTGCTTTCAGAAATAAAGAATCCCTGAGCAAGCACAATCACTATTCAAAAGTGAAAACAAACCTGAATGCCAGTACTTCACATCCTGCTGACTGTGGGCTCTCTTACAACGCATGTATTTTTTTTTACCTTTTTTTATGTGGAGGACAAAGCCAGAGAATCTTTGCTAATGTCTGACAAATGCTGCCCTGTCCTACTAACTACACAAGTACCCAAGTAGAACTGAACTGTTCCCAATATGGCCCTATACTCGGATTTTTAAAGTGTTTGTTTTTTTTTTTTTTATAAATGTTTTTGGTTGAAATCTTGCCTTAGCAGGTTTTAAACTTCTACTTTTTGTTATTGTAGCATGCCTGCACTAGAGCCACAGGTGTTCAAAACCGCTCATTTGACTGTTTGCACATCAAGTCGCAGCACATTATTTTCAAAACGGCACCAGTTTGCATGGGTGCCACTGAAAAGGTGCCTGCACTACTTTTATACAACTTTTGATCTAGAGAGTGTAAAGTTGTAATGCGGATTGGCAGACTTTTTCAGTCATGCCCCTTCTGCCATCTGAATGTCAATAGAAACCGCCCAATCCTGCCTACATTTCGAAGTTCAAAATGTGGGCACAGAAGCAACCACACAGGTGGAAAGAGGGTGTCATGATGTAAATCACAGCCATGGTTTAGCAAGATAGACTGTACATATAAAACCCCACCTATGCAAATGAGGATGAACAAAACTCAGATTTGCATTCCCAATTCTTAACTGTTCATCATGGATACAAGCACACCCAGGTGACAACCATGCTTCTGTTTAACCACTTAAGGACCAGGCCTCTTTTTCAGACTTGGTGTTTACATGTTTAAAACAGTTTAATTTTTTTGCTAGAAAATTACTTAGAAAAAATATAAAATGTTTGGGGGTTCTAACAACCTAGAGAATAAAATGGCGGTCATTGAAATACTTTTTTTCACACCGTATTTGTGCAGCGGTCTTGCAAGCCCACTTTTTTTTTGTAAAAAAAATTCACTTTTTTGAATAAAAAAAATATAAGACAACAGTAAAATTAGCCCAATTTTTTTTTTTTTATATTGTGAAAGATAATGGTACGCCGAGTAAATATACCCAACATGTCACGCTTCAAAATTGCGCCCGCTCGTGGAATGGCGTCAAACTTTTAGCCTCAAAAATCTCCATAAGCGACATTTAAAAAATTCTACAGGTTGCATTACAGAGGAGGTCTAGGGCTAGAATTATTGCTCTCGCTCTACCGATCGCGGCGATACCTCACATGTGTGGTTTGACCACCGTTTTCATATGCGGGCGCTACTCACGTATGCGCCCGCTTCTGTGCGCAAGCTCGTCGTGACGGGGTGTTTTTAAAAAAAAAAAAAATTCTTATTTATTTTAATTGATTTTTACACAGTTTTAAAAATAAAAATAAAAAAATGGATCACTTTTATTCCTATTACAAGGAATGTAAACATCCCTTGTAATAGAAAAAAAGCATGACAGGTCCTCTTAAATATGAGATCTGGGGTCAAAAAGTCCTCAGATCTCATATTTGGGCTAAAATGCACAAAAAAAAAAATATCTGACATTTAAAAAAAAATATACCTTTTAAGAGGTATGGGCGGAAGTGACGTTTTGACGTCGCTTCCGCCCTCCTATGGTATAGAGACGAGTGGGGGCCATCTTAGCCTCACTTGTCTCTATGCCCAGCAGATGAAAGGACCCGATCGCCTCCGCCGCTACCGACTGCTCCGGTAAGCGACGGGAGGGGGGGGGGGTGGCACCTCTCCCGCCACCGATAGCAGTGATCTCGCGGCGAATGCGCCGCGGAGACCACAGTTATCGTACAGCCGACCGCTGCCTGAAGAGATGGATATCTCGGTTGTGGCAGCAGCTGCTGCCGTTACCGAGATATCCCTCTTCAAAAATAGGACGTACATCGTCGTGCGGCGGTCGGCAAGTGGTTAAAAAGGAAATAAACACATTCTGTAAAATTATAGTGCCTACAAGTAGTCTTACCTGTAGGTACGACTATCTGCTAAACCTGCATAGTTTAGGAGATATTCACCTTTCAAGCAGCCTGTGATATCAACATGCATGCACTCTGAAGGGAAGTTATACCTGTGCTGCGTTCAGCGAGTCCTGTGCATGGGAGTGACATCACAACGCAGCTGTCAGCTCAGTGCGGCAGTACAGCGCTTCGTTCTAGGGCCTTTCATAATGTGAAAGTCTGCAAAGTAAAGGCATAATGTGCTAGTCTGCATTGCAGAGTTAAAAAATAAAATAAGGATTTGACACGTTTTACTACCTCTTGACAAAAGCAGCATGCATTGCCCTCACTATGCCAGAACAATTAGAGTGGAATATGGCGCTTATTTACTAAAGGCACTTTGCAAGTGCAGTTGCAATCATTGGGGTTTATTTACTAAAGGCAAATCCACGTTGCACTACAAGTGTAGTCGCTGTAAATCTGAGGGGGGACATGCAAGGAAAAAAAAACAAAACTCATTATGGCTTGTACGTGGTTGGATGATAAAATCGGCAGAGCTTCCCCTCAGATCTAAAGCGAGAGCAAAGTGTATTTGTCTTTAGTAAATCAACCCCATTGTCTCCAGAGCTTGGTGAATGTGGCAACGCTTCATTGTGTAAAAATAGCCCATAAGGTGCAAGGATGGGGGGAAGCATATTTGCTTGCACCCGATTGAAGGATGGAAATCAGCAGAGCGTGACCACATTCAAGCTCAGTGGAAAGTGTAGTGCAAATTGCCTTTAGTAAGTTAACCCCTATATACACTGGAAGAACACATAAGTAAAGCAAGGACTGTATTTCAAGGCTCGGTTCACACTTCCACAACCTGCGGTGGGACTTTGCCAGGCAACCCTTTAGGTGCTGACGTCACACATATATGGCCCCACTGAACTGGGTGTTTTTTGTTTTTTTTTGCCATGGGGCCACAATATTTGCATACCTCCTTTCGCTGTGGGCACAGTGACTAGTGTCACAGAGCTCTGAGCCCCACAATGCCCAAATCCAGGTTTCCTGATCATTGCAATAGCGTACGATTGGCTATTACAGTGATTAGTCACTCTAAAGCCCATCCCTGTGTCTTCTGTCTTTAGTAAATCAACACCAATGCATCATTCTTGTCCATTTACAAAGGCAAATCCAATTTAAACTGCAAGTGCAGTCACTGTAGATCTAAAATGGAGGGAAGCTCTGCTGATTATCATCCAATCATGTGCAAGCTAAAATGCTGTTTATTTTCCTTGCATGTCCTCCTCAGATCTACAGCGACTACACTTGCAGTACACTTTAGTGCACAGTGGATTTGCCTTTAGTAAATAAACCCCAATGTACAGCAGGTGAGCAGATAAAATACTTGATTTTTCTAAAAAAAATGTCTTGCCATTAGTAAACACCCAATGTATCTCTCAGTAGTTCACCAACTGCCAGCTTCTTTCTTAGACCATCAGGTTGTTACGCCACCTTCAGGAGAGCACTAGGCATAACAAAACCAGAACTTTATAGTTCCGCCCAGGGGGTGGTCCCTTAGGTAACAACCCCCCAGCCTGCCTCCTGCAGCCTCAGTTCTTTTTCTGCCTGGAGAAGGAACTAGGAACCCTGTGGGCCCATCGGTCCGTGGATATTTTTTTTTTTTTTTTTCTGCACAAGTTTGCCTTTTGTGCAAGATTAAGATCCTGTGATCTGCTACCGACAGCCGGCTGGATACCCTTATAGTCTCCCCAGCCAGCGTGTGCAGACCAGAGCTCCATGCTGGGTCGGCCACGACATAACCCCCAGCTCCAGGGGCGGCCAGTGGGCATAATGCCCCAAGGCAGACATATGACCGGGCTACTAATGTCTGCATCAGTGTGCCAGGCCAGCAGCCACCCTGTACTGATCGGAGAGTGGGTCTGTGATGGAATGTCTCCAAGCTCTTCAGGACTGGCAAGTACAGCTCTCCCTCCCGCAGTGTGGCTGAGCAGATTGGGTAGCTGAGCACTGGAGGCTGTGTCTGCCGATGGCTGTAAACAGCGCTATAGCAATTTCCTCTGCCTGTTTTTCACTGTGCCTCATAGCATAGTGTTCGGCAGCCATTTTTGGTGTGACCAGGACGCAGCATGCTCGGACTCCATTTTACTGTAGTCCGGCAGCCATTTTCCCTGTGATTGTGATTATGTCCTTTATAAGGGATGCTCAGCCTGAACAATGTTTCCATGTTCAACGCTGTTTTCTCTCATAAGCATCTGGGAGCCGACGCAGGCACACCTAGCTGGACAGCACAGAACTCTGTCAGGGTGGTGAGCCCAGCGGTGGGGCACCTCATCCTGCAGCAGTTAGAACAGTGACGGTTCCACCCTCCTAAGTCCCCAACGGGTGGCAGACAGGGTCAGCATGGCTTCAGCAGCTGGTGTTTCTTCCTCAACAATCCAGGCAATTGCAACCGGTTCACCGACAGACACTGCAGTGCCTCTGGACGCTCGTCAGCAGCCCTTAATACATTCGTTGCTAAGATGGAGGCGTTGCGTGGGCGCAAAGGTGGTTAAAAGAAAAAAAAAAATGCGCCCCTACCCGCCCGCCCCCCAAAGAGCTCTGCTGCGGCTCGTGACCCCTGCTCTGTCATTTCAGATGATGCTGACCAGGACCTATGGTACAGTGAGGATGAGTCCCTGTCCAGGTTCAAATGAGACGAGGCACTTGTTGGAGCACTTATCACAGCTGTGCGCAATATCCTGAAAATTCAGCAGATCGCTCTGCTGATGTAGTGATCCCTTTTGTGTCGCAGACATTTACTGAATGGGCAATACTTTGCACCGCAAAATGGAGAAGCAGCAGGCTACTCCTGTCTGTGTGGAACTGGCAGACCAGTTAGTGCATGGTCATAAGTACGTTAGCAGGTGGCTCTGGATGTTTCCTGTTATCCAGGGTTTTAGTATCGGTAATGGTGCTGAGGCACCCGATTTAGCTGAATAAAAAAAAAAAGTCTTAACAGATCTACCCTTCCTTGGTGAGTGGCTCTTTGGAAGAATGTCACATGTGGGAAGAGTACCTTGCTCCCCCAGAGCAGGAAGACCAAGGAGCCACGCCGCAGGCAAGGGCCCTCATTTTCCGGCAGTCCGGGACTTTGGCAAAATGCTCCCAGTCCGATGAACCTTGGGGACGGAACCGTCCCTGGATCCGCAAGACTAACATGCCTGCGAGGAAGTGTTTCTGCGTGAAGGTTTGTCCCTGCCCATCATACAGGTGGGGAGGTCGCCTTCGGGAGTTTGCAGCCCGTGGCCTCTTGGCTACCTGGCCAATGGGTCTGCGAACTGATTTCCTTGGCTACAAGGTAGAGTTCCTCTCTTGGCCAACAAACAGATCTTCCCTTCCAGCACACCCCCAGCTCGCTGGGAGGGCCCACAGGGGCAGTATGGGACCTGCTAAACTTCAGGGTGATAGTCTGTTCCGGTGTCGGAAAGTTGCCAGGGGTTCTACTACAATTTGTTTGTAGTCCCCAAAGGAGGAAGGGGTACGTCCAATCTTGGACCTAAATAGCTTCAATTGCTTTATAAGTACAGGGCTCAGTGTGGAACTCATTCGCTCAGTTGTCGCTGCACTCCATCAGGGGGACTCCCTGGCGTCTTGACATCCAGAATGTGTACCCACACATGCTTCAGGCATCAGAGGGTTCTGTAAAAAGCAGTCGGGGTAGCCCACTACCAGTTGGTGGCTCTACCTTTGGCTTGGCTTCAGCAACCCAGAGTCCTTAGCAAGGTATTGGCTTCAATTTTGGCGTTGTTGAAACAACACGGGATTGCAGTCGCAAGTTCCCAGGATGACCTCATGAGAGCAGTTTCCATCTCAGAAATAAAAGAGGATGTGGCGATCACCATGCAAACCCTGCAGGTATTGGGTGACTGGCACTGAACCAAAAAACGCCAGTATTCTCACCGACTCAGCGCCAGAGTGTCTAGGCTTCTCGCTGGACTCCATGGAAGAGTTTCTCCCTTCAGACAAGCTGCAGACTGAGACGCAGTTAAACTATCGCTGAGCCGCAGGTGGCAGTCGCTGCAATTCTGTATGTGAATTCTAGGCCCCATGGTGACCTCCTTTAAGGCGTACCTCACACCCACTTTCCACGAGAGTCTCACAGGAGGATATATTGACACAATGGGACATATCTCAGTTATCCCTGATCAGCAGAATCAGGTGAGACAGTCAGCTCTGGTGGCGGAGGTCCACAGTACTTCGGTCTGGGAAGTCGTTCCTACCTCTACATTGGACTGTAATCACAACAGACTCCAGCCTGAGTGGGTGGAGTACAGTCGACACAGGCTCTCTGGTCGGATGAGGAACCAAAATTGCCGATCAATGTGCTTGGAATCTGAGCATTCAGGTTTGCCTCTCCACAGTCAATGAGACTACGAGGGCGTACGATCAGGATCCAGTCAGACAAAGCCACAACGGTGTCATATTTCAACTATCAAGGAGGAACAAGTAGCTTGGCTGCAGCACGGGAGGTCACTCACATCCTTCAGTGGACAGAGCGGCAGGTACCAGCCATTACATCCCAGGCGGACTACCCAAGTTGCCAGATGATGGGCCCACGAGAATGGGCATTGCATCCAGACATGTTCAGGCTATGTGCCTGCGGTGGGCCATACCAGATGTGGATCTCCTGGCTCCTGTCCCAATCGAAGGGCCGAGATCTTCTCCAGGATAAGCGATCCTTAGATGGACATGTCAATCGTGCTGGTGGTTCCATGGGATCAGTACCAGCTGATCTAAGACTATACTCTGAAAAGCTACTACCACATCTGCTCTAGTGATGGACGAAATTCTGACAGGACGTTTCGCGAACGCAGCCGATAGTTTGCGAACCGGAACGTTTGCGGCAGGCCCCATTGACTTCAATGGGAGGCGAACTTTGCAAACCTACAGGTCAAATTTGCAGCCACAAAATAATTAATAGCTGTGCAAACATAGTCCCACCACATGGCCAATGACATAACACATGTATGAGGTGAATCTGGGATCGACAACTACAAGCATTCTTTTTTTATATGGGAAATTGTTGTGACTATTCAGGACTGGAGCGCATGAAGGCAATGGAGGAGAGGGAAGGTCAGGGTCCAGGGTAGGCAAAGAAGAGGGTGCAGGAGATGATCACCAGCAGCGTGACATACAGCAATGACACCTGCACTGTGATAGAGTCATCTGACATCAGCAGCGTGATATACAGCACTGACATCAGCAGCGTGATATACAGCACTGACATCAGCAGCGTGATATACAGCACTGACACCTGCACCGTAAGCAGCCCCAGGAGGAAGTCAGCATAGCACAGGGATGGTGGGAGCCCCTCATAATGAGCATAGCACAGGGATGGTGGGAGCACCTCAAAATATGCACAGCAGAGGTACAGCCCCAGGAGGAAGTCAGCACAGCACAGGGATGGTGGGAGCCCCTCATAATAAGCAGCCCCAGTAGAAATATGACACCACTTAACCTCTTGAAAGAGGAGGGTACGGGCATATAGTACGGTGTGCTTTTTTTGGACAAGGAAGTGTGCCAAATGAAGAAAGAAGGTCTCTGTGCGCGATTAAAAAAAATTGTTTATAGACATATACATGGTCTACTGATCACTAGACATGTGCATTAGTTTTCGTCCGAATGCATTTTCATCCGAATTTCAGCTATTTTCGTTTTGACAAACAATAACGAAAGCACAAAATCTGAAAAACGAAAGATCCGACATAAATAAATGCTTTATTTTCGTTTTCATTGTTACAACAGTTCGATATAGAATAGGAGATTCGACATGACTCTGACAATAACAATCTATAGAACCTGTGGTCGAATGTGCCTAACCTTACCTCTATTAGTCCAAGATTATATAGAGAAAATATTCGACAGAGAAAAAAGATTTGACAGAGAGAAAAGATTCTGCAAGTTACTGTCCTAAAAAGTGTTTGGGGACCTGGGTCCTGCCCCAGGGGACATGGATCAATGCAAAAAAAAAAGTTTTAAAAACGGCCGTTTTTTCGGGAGCAGTGATTTTAATAATGATTAAAGTGAAACAATAAAAGTGTAATATTCCTTTAAATTTCGTAGGGGGGGGTTGTGTATAGTATGCCTGTGAAAGGGCTTATGTTTCTGGTGCTTAGAACTGTCCCTGCACAAAGTGTCATTTATGTAGGAAAAAAAGTCCTTTAAAATCACTCGCAGCTATTATGGATTGTCGGCTCCCGTAATACAGAGAACACTCATTGAAAGTCATTGATAAAAAAAAAAAAAAGCGTGGGGGTCCCCCAAATTCAATTACCAGGCCCTTCAGGTCTGGTATGGATATTAAGGGGAACCCCACGTCAAATTTAAAAAAAATTGACGTGGGGGTCCCCCTAAAAATCCATACCAGACCCTTTATCCGAGCACGCAACCTGGCAGGCCGCAGGAAAAGGGGGGGGACGAGCGAGCGCCCCCCCCCCTCCCTCCTGAACCATACCAGGCCACATGCCCTCAACATTGGGAGGATGCTTTGGGGGTCTGTGACCCCTCAAAGCACCTTGTCCCCATGTTGATGAGGACAAGGGCCTCATCCCCACAACCGTGGCCGGTGGTTGTGGAGGTCTGCGGGCGGGGGCTTATCAGAATCTGGAAGCCCCCTTTAACAAGGGGACCCCCAGATCCCAGCCCCCGCCGTTTGAAATGGTAAGGGAGTACAAAAGTACCCCTACCATTTCACAAAGAAAGTGTAAAAAATAGTTAAATAAGACAAACACACTTTTGAAAAATATCTTTATTAAAAATAAAAAAAATAAAAAAAAATAAAGATTCCAGCGGTGGTAATCCACTCTTGCTATCCAGCGACGGACGGTAATCTCTCCAGCGATGGCTCTTCTCATCCTGCGCAGCGAATCCATCCTTCTTCTGTCTCCGCGGTGGAGACACTGCAAGGATTCCGGCGGCCTGACGTTTCTTATATACGGAGGGCGGGGCCACCCGTCACCTGACCCCGCCCCCTCTGACGCAAGGGGAAACCCGGGGGTTCCCTGTGACGTATGGGTGACCCCGCACCCCTCTGATGTAACACAGGCAGGTTTCCGTTACATCAGAGGGGGCGGGGTCACCCATACGTCACAGGGAACCCCGGGTTTCCCCTTGCGTCAGAGGGGGGCGGGGTCAGGTGACGGGTGGCCCCGCCCTCCGTATATAAGAAACGTCAGGCCGCCGGAATCCTTGCAGTGTCTCCACCGCGGAGACAGAAGAAGGATGTATTCGCTGCGCTGGATGAGATGAGCCATCGCTGCAGAGATGACCGTCCGTCGCTGGATAGCAAGAGTGGATTACCACCGCTGGAATCTTTTTTTTATTTTTTTTATTTTTAATAAAGATATTTTTCAAAAGTGTGTTTGTCTTATTTAACTATTTTTTACACTTTCTTTGTGAAATGGTAGGGGTACTTTTGTACCCCCTTACCATTTCAAACAGGGGGGGGCGGGATCTGGGGGTTCCCTTGTTAAAGGGGGCTTCCAGATTCTGATAAGCCCCCCGCCCGCAGACCTCCACAACCACCGGCCACGGTTGTGGGGATGAGGCCCCTGTCATCAACATGGGGACATGGTGCTTTGAGGGGTCACAGACCCCCAAAGCATCCTCCCAATGTTGAGGGCATGTGGCCTGGTACGGTTCAGGAGGGAGGGGGGGCCGCTCTCTCGTCCCCCCCTCTTTTCCTGCAGCCTGCCAGGTTGCGTGCTCGGATAAAGGGTCTGGTTATGGATATTTAGGGGGAACCCCACGTCAATTTTTTTCTTAAATTTGAGGCAGGGTTCCCCTTAATATCCATACCAGACCTGAAGGGCCTGGTAATTGAATTTGGGGGACCCCCACGCTTTTTTTTTTTTAATCAATGACTTTCAATGAGTGTTCTCTGTATTACGGGAGCCGACAATTTATAATAGCTGCGAGTGATTTTAAAGGACTTTTTTTCCTGCATAAATGACACTTTGTGCAGGGACAGTTCTAAGCACCAGAAACATGAGCCCCTTCACAGGCATACTATAGACACCCCCCCCCCCCCCCCTCCTACGAAATTTAAAGGAATATTACACTTTTATTGTTTCACTTTAATCATTATTAAAATCACTGCTCCTGAAAAAACGGCCGTTTTTAAAACTTTTTGCATTGATACATGTTCCCTGGGGCAGGACCCGGTCCCCAAACACTTTTTAGGACAGTAACTTGCAAATTAGTCTTTAAAATTAGCACTTTAGATTTTGAATGTTGGAGTCCCATAGACTTTAACAGGGGTTCTAAAGTATGCTATATACTAGCTCCGTCGAATGTTCTTTATACATTCGACAGACACCATAAGCCTTAAAAAGACAGATTCGACCGTAATTCATGTGGATTTTCGGACGAATGCAATTTTTGAACGAAAAACGAAATAAATAACGAATTTCGGGAGTAACTAAATAAAGTTTTCGGACGAAAACGAAATTCCGAAACAAAATATTTTACTCTGCACATGTCTACTGATCACATGTGTTGAATTCCTCCGAGATCCATGCCTCATTCATTTTTAGAAATGTGAGGTAGTTAACACTGTCGTGAGCTAGGCGAGTACGCTTATCGGTCACGATCCCCCCTGCTGCGCTGAACGTCCTTTCGGACAGGACACTGGAGGAGGGGCAAGCCAACAGTTCCATTGCAAATTGGGCAAGCTCTGGCCAGAGGTCAAGCCTGCCCACCCAGTAGTCCAGGGGTTCATCACTCCTCAGAGCGTCCACATCGGCCGTTAACCCGATGTAGTCGGACACCCGACGGTCTAGGCGTTCCCTGATGCTGGATCCAGATGACACCTGTCGATGGTGACTTCGGATAGAAGGTCATTCTTTCAGCCGACCCAACACATCTTCAAACCGGCCTCTTCTTGCAGGCGCTGTTGGATTGGTACCCGCAACTCCTTCTCTGGGAGTGGGAATTGCTCCTCTGCCAGCGCACGCAAAATCAGAATGCAGCATTTCTCAAAGCAAGGCCTGGAAGTGCTCCATTCTGCCAGCCCTCTGTGACGGCGGTAACATTTCCGCCATTTTGTGTTTGTACCAGGGGTCTAAGTACGTTGCCACCCAGTACTGGTCCTTGACCCTTATGCTTTTTATACGGGGGTCCCTATTAAAAACACTGGAGCATGAAGGCCCCCATTTGCACTAAACTGGAAGTGGTGTGGTGGCCTGGCTCCTGCTCATCATCCAGGATAATGTCGTCCTCCTCGTTCTCCTCTCCCCATCCACACACAACTCCAGGGATCCCAGAAAGGTTTAAAGCATGCTCTTCTTGCTCTTCCTCATCCGCCCAGACACCATCCTCCTCTGACTTCTCTTCAGACTCCTGTTGTTGACTTGTCTCAGATAGAGTAACCCCCCGGGAATTCATCCAGCATTGCAACTTCCTCATCTTCCCGCTCCTCCACAACTTGATCAATGACACAATGCAATGCACGCTCCATAAAGAAGGCATAAGGTACCATGTCACTGATGGTGCCATGGCTGCGACTGACCAGTTTGGTGATCTCCTCAAATGGCCGCAGAAGTCTGCATGTGTTGCGCATGAGCAGCCACTGGCGCGGTGAAAAAAAACCCAGCTCCCCAGAACCTGTTCTGCCGCAGAGTTCATACAGGTAGGTAGACGTTAGGCTGCTCCAGCAGAAACGTGCAGTTATCAAGCATATAGAAGGTTGAGTTCCATCGCGTCAGGCAGTCGCAAATAAGACGTCTGACCAGCAGATTGTGTCACCGCTGAATGTCAGCAAGGTGAGCCATGACGGTGTAAGATCTTCTGAAATGGGCCGAGATTTTCCTTGCCTGCCGCAAGATGTCCTGGACCCCAGGGTATTTGACAACGAATCGCTGCACGACCAAGTTTAAGACGTGTGCCATGCATGGCACGGGCGTGATTTTGCCCTGTTTCAATGCGCTAAGCAGATTGGCACCGTTGTCACACACCACTTTACCAACTGTCAAATTGAGCGGTGTTAGCCACTGATCTGCCTGTGAACGCAAAGCTGAAAGGAGTGCCGGGCCAGTGTGGCTCTTGGCTTCCAGGCACAACAGACGCAGCACGGCATGGCATGGCAACGTCTCACCTGGCATGTCGAATAAGTTCTGGGGAGCTTGGGCAGCGCAGCAGAAGAGATGCTAGCAGCGGAAAAGGAGGAGTCAGCCGAGGAGGAGAGGGAGGAGGATGGAGGAGAAGGAGAAGAAGAGTCAGGCCTGCATGCAATCCATGGCGGTAAAACCAAATCTACATGGGTGCCACGGGTTACATGCTTGACGGCCGTCAGAAGGTTCACCCAGTGGGCAGTAAAAGTGACATACCTTCCCTGCCCGTGTTTGCTAGACCACGTGTCTGTGGTCAGATGCATCTTGGCACCGACACCGTTTGCCAGAGATACATTCACTTGCCGCTGAACATGGCCATATAGCTCTGGGATGCCCTTCTCTGAGAAATACTTCCTTCCCGGGACCTTCCATTGTGGTGTTCCAATGGCCACAAATTTGCGAAAGGCCTCCGAGTCCACCAGTTTATATGGCAGTAGTTGGCGGGCTATGAGTTCTGACAAGCCAGCCGTCAACCGTTGGGCAAGAGGGTTATCCGGCGTCATCATTTTTTGTAGGCTCGAACATTAGGCCCACGGAAGCCTGCCTTTTTGCAGAAAAAAACCTGAGCTTGGCGTGATGTAAGGTGGAGTGGAGGACAATTGT
Organism: Lithobates pipiens; assembly: GCF_037356315.1. Taxonomy (NCBI): domain Eukaryota; kingdom Metazoa; phylum Chordata; class Amphibia; order Anura; family Ranidae; genus Lithobates; species Lithobates pipiens. Next base: position 194,604,029 of record NW_027507685.1, read on the forward strand.
GAGGAGAGAGGAGAAGTAGAAGACGAGGCTGGACGATGAGAGCCTGGAGTGTGGCTTTGTGTGTTCCGTTGCTCACACTGGGCTCGGTGATGGCTGCTCATGTGCCTTCTTAAGGCGGTCGTCCCTAGGTGAGTGTTGGGCTTACCGCGACTAATGCGTTGACTGCAAAGATTGCAGATGGCAACGCTATTGTCGGCAGCGGACACGTTAAAAAAAGCCCACACTACAGAGCCATGTGCCGGTGTCCTGGGAGCGCCAGATGTGACCGTACATGGTCGATGACTCGCTCCTGATACATTTGCAGTCTGCTTTGTCCCTCCTGTGCAATGTAAGTTATTCCTGCTTCTCCTCCCTATCTGCTGGTCCATATCTCCCTCTGAACTCCCCTCTTCCTCTCTTGTGGGCACCCACGTGACATCACTAGACACGTCATCATCGACGTCACTTTCCCCACCGCTATAAGTAGAGATCTCGGAGTAGGCAGCAACACCGGGGACAAACCTCCTCCTTGGGCTGATCTGGGTACTGTCGTCAAACCGCTGAGTAGCGGTTGTTGCTACCTCCTCTTCCTGATCTAAGACCAAGAGTGGCTGCGCCTCAAAAATGTCTTGATATGGATCGGAAAATAATTCCTATGACTCAAGCGGAAGGTATGTGGTGGTGGTGGTAGTGTCTTTGGGGGTGCACATAGAGAGTGAAGAAGAGGGTGCAGATCGAGAGGATGAGGAGGGTGCAGAAGAGTAAGGCTGAGCGAGCCACTCAACCAAGTCTGGTGCGTCCTTTAAAGTAATTGAACGCACCTTCTGCAACTTCCCACTTTGGCTCAAGCCTGTTGCTCCTGCCCTACCACCCCTGCGGAAGGGCCTGCCTCTTCCTCTGCCTGTCATTTTTTTAAATGACCCTGTGAAAAACGCTCAGTCCCTATACCGATGAAGGACTGCTGCAGTATAGGGCAGCAGTCAGCAGTAGTGCACCTCAACCCTATGTATTGTGGACCTATACCAGTCCTCATAGAATAGCAGACTGTACCTCACTCAACCCTATGTACTATAGCACCCTACACCAGGTTATTACCAGCCCTTATAAGGACCTTTGTGGAACAAGTAGGTTGTGAATGATTAGCAGACTGCAGCAGAAGGGCAGCAGTCAAGTATAATATTCTTTCTATATTTGGAAGAAAGAATATTATACGTGTACAAGCCTATTACCATACCACTCATACCAGTCCTGAAAAGAACCTTTGTGGACCTAATAACAGCTACGGATTAAACTGACCCTCACTGCCTCACACACCGCTAGCTGCCTGTCCCTATATAAACTGACAAAACAGAGGCTACTGGGCCAATAACTGGAATAGCACTTTTGTGGACCTGATAGTAACAGCTAATGACTAAACTGACTGTCCCTGCAGCACACACTGTCCTGTCCCTTTCTCTAAACTGACAAAAGACACTCAGGCTGCTGCAACAATCAGTAGCACAGCAAACCTATATCTTGAACTACACCTAACACCTATACCAGTCCTGAAAAGAACTTTTGTGTACCAAATAGCTAGCGATTTCGGTCACTGCAATTTCTCCTGCTCCACACAGCAACCTCTCCCTATAGTGACAGAAGAAAGAATGTAAAATGGCCGCCGGATCGGGTGTATTTATAAGTTAGGGGGAATGTCCAAGTGTCCATGTGCTGTAATGTCTCAATTAGCTGTCCTGTACCCCATGATGGATGTGTCATCATAGGTCAAAGTTCTTTTACACATAAAACACGGAAGTCCGCCGGGCGAATGGCGCCAATAGTCCGCCCGATCGGGCGGACCACAAACAGCCGAAATTCGCCACGAAACGACCGCCGGGCGAACCGTTCGGCCATCCCTAATCTGCTCTTCAGAGTGGAAGCCAAGGGGGTTCCAGTAAGGTTAATACCCCAGATTGGATTTGGCATCCCTGGTGCACTGACCTAGTATGCCTGTTTATGAAGACTCCCCGATGACTGCCGTTGCGAGAGGACTTTCTTCGTCAAGGTCTGATTCTCCATCTTGTTTTTACCATAGCTGGTTTTAACGGTATGGCTGCTGTGAGCCAAATGCTAAGGTACCGAGACCCGACGGAATTCTTCTCAGAAGAAATGCAGTCATACCTAGAAGACATACATCTCTGTGTAAGGAGACAGGATGACATCTGTGCACCTATTCAGTTTTGTAAAGCTTAGTTTTTTTTATTTGCTAAAAGGTTTCTTTAACCACTTCCCGACCAGCGCACAACGATGTACGTCGTCAGAATGGCACGGGCAGGCATATTGGCGTACAGGTACGTCCAATACTAGATGCCGCCCTGCCATCGGGAGCGCGCCGGCGGCAGCGCGCTCCCGCGCTGGTCGGGACCCCCGTGAGTCTGGTCGCGGGACCCGATCGCCGCGGGCATCCCCGCGATCGTCTCACGGAGCGGCCGAATGGAGAAAATGCTGTATAAACAACATTTCTCCATTCTGCCTAGCAACTAGTGACGCTGATCTCTGCTCCATGTGATTGGAGCAGAGATCAGTGTACACTAAATGAAAGCCCAACCCCCCCACAGTTAGTAACACACCCCTAGGAACACTTAACCCCTACACTGCCACCCACTGGTTAACCCCTTCACTGCCAGTGTCATTTACATAGGAATCACTGCATTTATATAGCAGTGATTACTGTATAAATGACAATGGTCCCAAAAATGTCCGATGGGTCCCCCACAATATCGCAGTCACAATAAAAAAAAAATCGCAGATTGCCGCCATTACTAGTAAAAAAAAAAAAAAAAAAAAATATTAATAAAAATGCCATAAAACTATCCCTATTTTGTAAACGCTATAACTTTTGCGCAAACCAATCAATAATCGCTTATTGCGATTTTTTTTACCAAAAATATGTAGAAGAATACGTATCGGCCTAAACTGAGGGAAAAAAAATGTTTTTTTTATATATTTTTGGGGGATATTTATTATAACAAAAAAGTAAAAAATAATGCGTTTTTTTCAAAATTGTCGCTCTATTTTTGTTTATAGCGCAAAAAATAAAAATCGCAGGGGTGATCAAATACCACCAAAAGAAAGCTCTATTTATGGGAAAAAAAAGGACGTCAATTTTGTTTGGGAGCCACATCGCACGACTACGCAATTGTCAGTTAAAGCGACGCAGTGCCGAATCGCAAAAAGTGGTCTGGTCTTTGACCAGCAAAATGGTCCGGTCTGCAAGTGGTTAAGCTAGTGCATTGTTGGTTCACTTACCTTTTCCTTACGGTATATTTCCCGTCTAAATGTTTTGTTTCCTTGTCTGAATTTCTCACTTCTGGTTCTCCTCAGTAAACATCATACGAGCGGTGTTTAGTCAGCCAGAACAGCTTACTGAATAGGAAGTGAGAAATTCAGACAAAAAAAATAAATTTTGAAGGGAAATCGAAGCAAAAGGTAAGTGAACCAACAAGGCACTAGCTTAAAGGATCCCGTTTAGGGGAAAAAAAAACAAAAAAAAACACTTTTACAACCCCTTTAACACCCCTGGTGGTATTCCCGGGTCTGGGGACCACATCGCTGGATCCAGGACGACGCTTACTTACCTTGTCCCATGGATCCTGCAATGTCCCCGCGCTGTACGAGCGGCTCGTCCTCCGCTCGATTCATCACGGAGCCGATCTCCGTTCCCTGCGAGCATTGCGACGCACGTGGGACGGATGTCGGTGCCAAATTCAAAAAGTGAAACACACACATTACATACAGTATAATGTAATCTTACAGATTACATTGCTGTATGTAATTATTTCACATCCCCTTTGTCCCTAGTGGTCTGAATATTATATTTTGAAAACTGTTCTTTATGCCTGGAAACTGGAGATAGTCCATAGCAACCAAAACTGTCCCTTTACATCAAAATTTTAGACCAGCTCGAAAACAGCGATAATAAATTAGAATCATTTGCAGAATTGAGCGATAGCGATTTGTGGGGAGATCCGTCATCAAATACTGAAAAAGTAATGACAGTAAATATTCTGCAACTGAGCAAATTTCATTGTTTTTGATTTGATTACATTGAATAATTTTTATTGTTATATTATTTGGTATAAATTATAATTTATGATTTCATTTTTCAAACGTTATCATACCCGGGATTTCTGCTAGACTCTGGTTTGGACAGATTTAAGTGAGTTATTGCTAAGAATTACAGGACTACAATATAAAACACCAAATTTTCATGCAAAATAATTGTACCGCTTTTAGCACCTAAAATCCGAAATAATCGTACCGCCAGGGAGGTTAAGCACCATTAACAGACAAATGTCAGCCTAGGCTTTTTTTGTCAGACTCCTTGTGTCTCACTTTCTAGTGAGCACTTTTGTTAGAGGGGTCCTACATGTAGTTCCTCCGGTGCATCCACCGTTACCCCCGTGGATCTGATCCTGGTGGTATTGGCGTTTAAGAAACCATCATTTGAAAATATCAGAGATCCCTCTGTTGACTCTTTCCCAGAAAGTGGTTTTCCTAGTGACCATTACATCTGCCAGGAGGGTTTCAGAAATGGCGGCCTCGTCTTGCAAGTCGTCCTATCTGGTTATCTATGAGGATAAGTCAGTGTTGCATCCGCAACCTTTTCTGCTGAAGGTAGTTTCAGCATTCCACATCAATGAAGACATTGCGTTACCATCTCTGTGTCCTAAATAGACACATCCTAAAGAGGTGGCCCTCCATTCCCTGAATGTGGTCCGGGCTCTGAGGGTGTATTTGTCTGCTACAGCTCCCTTCAGAAGTCAGACTCCTTTTTGGTTTCGGTGGCTGGCCCCAAAAAAGGCATGGTGGTCGCCTGTCACATTTCCAGGTGGATAAGACAGATTGTAGTACAGGCCTACGCCTTGAAAGGGCAGATGCCCCCCCCACCGGTCACGGCCCATTCCACCGGGGGAATCGGAACGTCTCGGGCCTTCTGACATCAAGTGTCTGTCACTCAGTGTGTAGCGACGACTTAGTCTGTTCACACCTTTACAAAATTCTACAAGGTAAATGTTGGTGCATCGGCTGATGCCTGTTTTGGCATCAATCGTTGCAGGCGGCCATGTAATTGCAATTTTTTCTGTTTTTGGGCAAAAAAAAAAAATTAAAAAAAAAAATTACTTTTAAAGTTTAATGCACTGTTGCATTTGTTAACGCAAGTTTTGGAGGCGGGTTGTAAGGTAGTGACTCCCAGATTGAGGAGCACTATTTTTTGTGGGTAAAAGTTCTATGCTGTTCCCACATGCCAATGTGGATGAAGTTTTTATGCAGTTTCCCCACCCCTCATTTTGGCACTGCTTAGGGACGTCCCAATGGTCTAAGAAAGGAGCTGTGTCAGTCAGTGAACGTAAGAAAATAGGATTTTGTTTTGTACGCTCCGTAAAATACTTTTCTCTGTAGGTCACCGACTGACACAGCACCCTCCCCTCCTATTTTTTACATTATACTGCTTGTTGACGTTCTGAGGCTGCAGGAGGCAGGCTGGGGGGGTTACTTAAGGGACCGCCCCTTGGGCAGAACTAGAAAGTTCTGGTTTTGTTATAACATGTTCTGCCAAGTCCTCTCCTGAAGGTGGCGTAACAACCCAATGGTCTAAGAAAGGAGCAGTGTCAGTCTGAACTACAAAGAAAAGGATTTTACGGCGAGTACAAAAAAAAAAAAAATCCTATTTTTTGTGCCTTTGCAGAGATAAAAATATATACCTAGATCAAGGTATATATTTTTGATTTAGGCCAATGACCTGGTTAGTGTTTGGGTCTTGGACAGAATTTTTTTTTAATTAATGTCAGTGTTTTAAATAAAAAACAAAAAAAAAAAAAATAAAAGCAAAATGCGCCCCATTGTTTCTGGGCTGTACTAAGGATATCACTGCCATTGTTAGGAGCTGAAACATTTGTTTTGGGTTGTTCTTTGGCGAATTCTCTCTCTCCCCCCCCCCCCCATTGCATTCAGGTGAAAGACCTGTGATGCAGCAACTGCACCAGAGCGCTGCCCCCCCCCCCCCCCCCCATCCAGTGCTGTGCACATCTGAATTCACTTCACGGTCTCAGACATGGCTGGGGCACAGAGCCAATTGAGAGCTCCCACTGCTGTCCAACCCATCGACGATGGAGCGGGGAGAGTCCCACTGCCTGTCTATATACACAGACAACGAAACTCAAGAGCGAGCACATAGAAAGCGGCTTACCTGCACAGATCAGTTAAAGGGGTTGCAAACCCTCAAGGTTTTTCACCTTAATACATTCTATGCATTAAGGGGAAAAACCTCCTGTGATGCATCGGAGAGCGCCCGAGGGAGAGTGGCTTTCCAACGGGGCACTCGAGAAGATGAGCCAGGAGCGCCACTGAGGGACCGCAGAAGGGGAGGATCAGGGCCACTCTGTTCAAAACCAGCTGCAGAGGCGGCAAGCATGACATGTTTGTTTTTAAAACAAACCTTTACACACCCTTTAAGTATACACTTGTTATTTAAAAAAGTGCCCCCCTCAAAAATATAAAAAAAAAAAAAATAAAAAAAAAATAAAAATAAAAAAAAAAAAACACACACATTTACAATCACTTTAAGGCAAAACAGAAATATGTGCAGCCACGTGTTTGGGAAATTAAAGAAAAAATTAAAATACCATTTTAGAGTACAGGTCTTCTTTAATACTGCAAATGTATAGGTTTTAGGCAGAGATGTCAATTTAAGTTTCCTGAATGTTTCAGTTCGGATAAGTTTTCTACTAATGCTTAACCACACAACTTTTTTTGTACAATCTCCTTTAGATCTGCTAACAACTATGTTGTACAAGGGCATGCCTGATTGAATAGTTTAGGTAGGTCTTTACATTACATTACTTTGGTATATCTAAAGTGGATTGTATGGTCAGAGTAGCATGTGGTGAGCTTAAACTGGAAGTCCACCCTAAAACTAAAATCTAATCCTGCAAAGAAGAAATCAGTATACATAACCTTTCTGAAGCAGATCCAATCTCTAGCAGCGAAAGCCCTACAGGGGACACAGCCGACAACAGCTGTGAAATGAATGGAGAGCGACGTCACCCATAGACTTACTATGGGCCTTATGTTGTGGGCCGTTTCCTCTGCACCCACATCCACAGCGAAGCTGCAGCTGACAGCTCAGTGTAGAATTGGGTTGAAGTGGCTGCATTAAAGATACACAGATTTCTTTAGAGTTTGATAATTACGTTTTAGATTGTGGATATCTGTAGATGCAGAGATTTTAGTTTTAGGATGGACTTGTACTTTAAGGCTCCATTCACACTTGTGCAACTTGTCATCAATGGCACGCGATTGGAGCAACTTGTTGCCTGCACTTCTTTGATGCAACTTGCTGCCAGGTAGTTTACCGTTGAATCAAACTCGCACTGGAAATCTTGCAAGTTGAGTCGCGCAAGTGTGAATGGAGACTAAAAAGGACAACTTTACATACCTATGGGGAAATATCTAAAACAGTCATTCCTCTGTCAGAAGTATGACAGTTCATAAGTTCACCTCACAATTTTTTTATTTTTTTTCCCCCAACACCCCTGGGGCTTAAAAAACAAAACAAAACAGAAAACAAAAAAGATTTCTTTGCAGCAAGGCACATCCATCATGACGGCCCCTGCACAACACTACTTAGATGTCCATTTCAAAGCCCTGTCTTGCAATAGTGCAAATTAAAAAAGTTTTTTTCTGTTTTTTTTTTTTTTTAAAGAGAAAAATGGGGGGGGGGGGGGGGGGTGAACAAATAAAACATTAAAAATGTACTCAAGACCACGCTTGCAAATACGTTTAGGTCATATAAAAAAAAAAGTTAATAAAAATGTGCGCAATGCAGTACACGTTTTAAAACAAGTCCACATTATCTGGTCTATGGCTCTTCTGTTACCGTTTCTTATTTCGCAAACAAAAAAAAAAAAAAAAAAAGTCAGCTTCTTTGATCATTTTAAAAATGTTCAGGGACGGTGTCCAATGCCTCCTCTGGATCACGAGACACTTCCACATTCTAGAAGAAAACAAATTCTTGTTAAAAATTCTGCACACATCCTCATTTTACTTCATTGCAGAACAGCAAGTTGGATCAAGTTTAAAATAAGCTTAAAAAAATAAATAAATAAAAAACACCCACCCAAAAAAAAGTTACACAGAAAGCTGGAGAAAAAAAAAAAAAAATAAATAAATAAAAAAGGTGTAAAGAAAGAGGGTCATTCCCAACAAATTGTATGAACCAACATTACCAATTAAAAAAAGCCAACCACTTATGGCACCCTAAAGCAGCGATAATCAACCCTGTCCTCAGGGCCCACTAACAGGCCAGGTTTTATGTATTACCTTGGGGAGATGCAGACTAGAATACTGCAATCACTGAGCAGCAAATTATATCACCTGTGATGGGTTGATGACCACTGCCCTAAAGTACCTAGGCTTGCCTTCACATCTTTTCCTTTGTGCCTACAGGGCGCTGACATCTCTCCAAAATTTAGATTAAAGCCGTATTCAAATGGGCATCTAAATCAGCCCCTTCTCTAAAAAGATTTGCATTTGTATTGTTTTTCAGAAGCGATTGACAAGCAGTAAGAAGGCGATGCGACACCACCTCACCGCCTGTCCTCATCCCATTTTTGCCAACATGGGTCGCAACCGCATGCAGTGCTTTTTGCTTGGCCGGTTTGCCACTCGCTGATTGCAACACGTTCGATAGTTTTTTTCTGCACACGTAAAGTTAAGTATCATAACAGCAGTATGTTAACGCTACCATTGCCAGCTTAAGGAGGGGGCCGTTGGGGCTTAACCACTTAAGCCCCGGACCAACTTGCAGCCAAAGGACCAAGTCCCTTCTTGCGATTCAGCACTGCGTTGCTTTAACTGACAATTGCGCGGTCGTGCAACGTGGCTCCCAAACAAAATTGGCATCCTTTTTTTTTCCCCCACAAATAGAGCTTTTTGGTGATATTTCATCACCTCTGCGGTTTTTATTTTTTGCGCTATAAACAAAAATAGAGCAACAATTTTGAAAAAAAAATTGCTATTTTTTTACTTTTTGCTATAATAAAATATCCTTAAAAAAAAAAAAAAATTTCTTCCTCAGTTTAGGCAGATGCGTATTCTACATATTTTTGGTAAAAAATAAATAATCACAATTAACTATTGATTGTTTTGCGCAAAAGTTATAGCATTTATAAAATAGGGGATACTTTTATAGCATTGTTTTTTTTTTTTTTTTTTACTAGTAATGGCGGCGATCAGCGATTTTTATTGTGACTGCGACATTATGGCGACACATCCGACATTTTTGGGACCATTGTCATTTATACAGCAATCAGTGCCATTTAAATGCACCGATTCCTGTGTAAATGACACTGGCAGTGAAGGCGTTAACCACTAGGGGGCAGTCTAGTGTTATGTATGACGTTATGTGTTTTTTTTTATTGTAGGGGGCGTGGCCTGGCATGTACTGTCACTGATCATCTTTCCCTATAAAAAGGGAAGAGACGATCAGTGACAGCCACAGTAGGAAGCATGGGGAGAGGTTCGTTTACACAGACCTCTCCTCGTTCAGCTCTGTGACCCGATCGCCGCTGGTGCCACGGTCACGGAGCTCAGGACCATGTCGGGAGCTCTCTGCCGGCAGCGTGCTTCTGACCCATGGCTGGGCACGGTACAGGTACGTGCTTGTGCCCAGCCGTGTCATTCTGCCGACGTATATGTGCAGGAGGTGGTCCTTAAGTGGTTCTAAAGTCTGAAGATATTTGACCTTAAATGCAGTCTATGAATTAAAGGTAAAAAATAGGATTGCACCAATACTTTGTGGTGTGATTTGAGCCCATACAAAATGAATGGGCTTAAAATCGCACTGCAAAGAAAAAGGGTGTCCAACTGGCTCAATTGCCAAAAAACACCGCTCCACACAAGAAACGCTGCTTTGGGTTAGCTTTAAATCGCAAGACATTCCCCACTTTACACTGACCATTGCCTCTGGATACTACCAAAGGATAGCCAAGACATTTCTAACCCCGATCATGCAAACGTACCATGCGATCCAGTGTGGACAAACGCAGTACGTTAGCCATCTGCATTTGGAGTGTCGCTTACTTTGATAACCATCGCAGAATGCAAATGTACTGCATTTTGCATGCGGTTTAAATCCCACTGTGCATTCCGGTGTGATTCAAGTGAACCTCTGCCCCAGTCACAAGTATTTTGCAGACTAAGGCCGCGTACACACGGGCGGACTGTCTGTCCAACTTAGTCCGCTGAAACACATTTCAGCGGACAGTCCGCTCGTGTGTGGGCTTCAGCGGACTAAGTCTTTCGGAATTTCCGTAATATTGTCCGTCCAACTTTGGTTTCAGCGGACAGTCCGCACGTAAATGTAGGCAAGTTGGACGGACCAAGTATGGCGCATGCTCAGAAAGGATTTACATGGCCGAAGGTTGCATTGCAGTGTATTGGACGTCGTATTTCTACACGTCATCACGCACACTTTCAACGGACTGTCTGTTCATCGTGTGTGGTCAAGTCCGTTCATTCAAAAGTAGGACGGACTGTCTGTCGGATTGTCTGACGGACTTAGTTGGCCAGACAGTCCGCCCGTGTGTACGCGGCTTAACAGGTTTTCTTCTAAGATTAACCTTTATTTGCGCCATCCATCTTCCCATCAACTCTGACCAGCTTCCCTGTCCAAGCTGAAGAAAGTCTATGCTGCCGCCACCACCACGTTTCATGGTGGGGATGGGGTGTTCAGGGTGATGTGCAGCGTTAGTTTTCCACCACACATGGCATTTTGCTTTTAGGCCAAAGTAAAATTTTGGTCGCATCTGACTTTTCCCCATTTGCCACGTCCCTCACATGGCTTCTCGCAAACTGCAAATGGGACTTCTTATGGTTTTTTCTCAACAATGGTTTTCTTCTTGCCACTCTTCCATAAAAAGGTCAGATTTGTGGAGTGCACGACTAATAGTTGTCCTGTGGACAGATTCTCCCACCTGAGCTGTGGATCTCTGCAGCCCCCCCAAGAGTTATGATGCCGTTTGTTCACCAAGGTTATCTACCAATCCTCTGAGAGCTTCACAGAACAGCTGCATTTATACTGAGATTCAATTACACACAGGTGGACTATATTTACTAGTTAGGTGACTTTCTGAAGATAATTGGTTCCACTAGATTCTAGTTAGGGGTATCAGTAAAGGGAGCAGAAAAATGTGCGCCACACTTTTCACATATTTGTAAAGAATGTTGAAAACCATTTACCATTTTCCTTCCACTTCACAATTATGTGCCACTTTGTGTTGGTCCATCACATTAAGGTGTCAGTTTATGAAGCAGTGATCCAGAGGATCGCCACTGATCACTGTCCATAAACAGTATACAATATATTTTTGTTGTAAATTTTTTGGTTGTAACATGACAAAGTGGAAAATTTCAAGGGGTACAAAGTACTACTTTTTCCAGGCTTCTGTTGGACAGACACACACACGGGCAAAGTGTTGGCTTTTTTGTATTGTCAAATGTCTCGCATTCTGCCCGTGTATACAGGGCTTTATTCGTCCTTCCATAGGGAAACAATGTAGTCAGCACAATCTTGTGAGTAAACAGTTTTTAAGCATGCCTGCTTTTTATCCAAACTTCAGTTTGAGCCTCAGAAAGAGCGGGATTATTGAAACGTTACACACAAGACTGCAGATTGTTTCACTATGAAAAGGAAATTTTAAATGCAGCAAGTTGTGTCCCCCATCCGATTGATTTTTATACATTTACTTAGCATTGAAAGCCAAGCCTGTCTGATGTGGATACTTTGTTTATAAAAAGGACTAGTGGTTAAGCTAGCCATAGATGGATCAAAAATGTCTATCCTCTTGACAAAAGTCAACTGTGTCCCTGCTATCAGAATAAATCAGTGAGGCAGAGTCCTCCATCCACTTCGATTGCGAGGATGTAATCTACTTTAGAAACAAAATGCATCATAAGGAGCCATTTGTTCCATCAATAAGCAACTGATTGCAGTTTACAATTGGTCATAGTAACAAAATTAAGCTACAGTTTTTTCTTCTTTCATCCCGTCACACCAGCAAAACTAGGTGGCAAGAAAAACAAAAAAAAAGAAAATCTAAAAAGTTTGCATCCCCTGCGAGAGAAATCACTTCAAATGCTCCAGTAATCCAAACTTACCAATGGCTTTTCCCTATGTGTGTTCACAGCTTCAATATTCAGATAGATGGATTCAACTTTACAACCTGCAAGCAAAGTAGCAAGACGAAGACAATAATAAGACGAAGGCAATAATAAGACTAAGACAATAATATGCCTCCCCCAAAACACCCTAAATATCTTCCATATACCTGGCATCATGCCCCCTTTTTTTTTTAAATCTGTTGCAGAATCTCTAGCATTACCAGCACTTCCTGTTGCAGGCTGACAACACCAAGCCACTTGCAAAAAATAAAAAAAACACCACACCATGTCATCTACAGCTGGCTACTGGCTGGTGTCCACCACATTTTTAATCTTGCGGTTGTGCCTCTCGCTAGTTATCTACCTGGACTTCAGTGTATTTGCAGATAGGCCAACATGAAACGTGACTAAGGCTAGGCAGATACTAAAGATGTAAACAAAAAAAAAAATGCAAAGAAAAGGCAGCTGGCACTCAATAGGTGGCCACCCTAATAGTACTGTAGCATACAAAACAGTGCAGAGAGGAAAAAAAATAAAAAAAAGGCATTTTGCTATGCATACATCAAAAAATAGGATTTTTATAACGGCTTACCTCTAAAATCCTTTTCTTTTGGAGGTACATCATGGGACATAGTCTCCGTAAATACTAATGGGTTATATAGGGCATCACTAGGCAATTGGACACTGGCACACCCTAGACAGGAAGTTCAACCCCCTATATAAACCCTCCCCTTACTGGGAGCACCTCAGTTTTGTAGCAAAGCAATACAAGTGTATTAGAAGAGGGGAAGGACCTCTGTCCTGTGATGTACCTCAAAAGAAAAGGATTTTACAGGCAAGCTGTTAGAAAAATCCCATTTTCCTTTCTCAAACATCACGGGACAGTGTCAGTAATTACTGATGGGATGTCCCAGAGAAATGCTATCTGAGGGGAGGGGGAACAAGTAAAGTGTAATCAGAACCGATGACCTTGTACCACTGCCTGCAGCACACTGCAGTGGTACAAGGCGATATCCTCATGCCCCCTCACATCAAAGATAAAATCTGTTGAATGTATTGACCGAAGACCATTTTGCTGCCTTACAGATATGAGCCATAGAGGCCTGGTGATGCACTGCCCACGAAGCACTAATAGCCCTCGTGGAGTGCGCCTCGATCTGAAAAGGCGCAACTTTCCGATTCAAACCATAAGCTTGAACAATTACTTGTTGAATCACCTTAGCAATGGTACATTTCGATGCTGCCTGTCCTCTTAGGACCTTCCGGCAATACAAACAAAAACATCCGTTTTGTGACCCTGAGCAGTTGCTTCCAGATAGGCTTTGACTGCTCTCACTACATCCAAAGAATGTAGCGACCTTTCTTCCGTAGAACATGGATCTGAAAAAAAAAAAAAAAAAAAAAAAGGCAGAATATCTTGGTTTAGAAGAAAACCTGAAACCACCTTCGGTAGAAGCTAGGGTGAGAGCTCAATACCACTCTATCCTTTCATGGTTAAATAAGGTTCTTTACAGGAAAGAGCTGCTAATTCTGATACTCTTCTAGCAGAAGAAATGGCTACTGGGGTGCCCAACCCTGGATTGACACCAGGAGGCAGACTATGAAATTATGGAAGCATTAACCAAGGTAGAAATCACAGGGCCTGAAGCCCACCACTCTTTAAAACGTGGGTTTCCATAGCCAAACCACCAAATTTAGTATTTGTAAAGCAGGATGGAACACTGGACCGTGGGATAACAGGTCTGGATGTGACAGTAGAGTCCACGGGGAACCTACTGCCATGTTTACTATTTCTGCATACCAAGCTCTTCTGGGCCACCAGAAGTACGGACTTCTTTTCCTGCCTGATCTTGCGAAGAAGTCGTGGCAGTAGCAGAATAGGAGGGAATGCATAAATGAATCAGTGAGAGCCGATGCCATGGAGTCACCAACACATCTGTCCCGGATGCAAGAGGAACCCTTGTTCTTGACACAAAGTTGTTGATCTTGTTGTTGAACCTGGACGCAAAGAGATCTTCATCCGGAATCACCCATCTTTGGCATATGGCCAAGAAGATGTCGGGTGAAGGCTAACTGCCAGCGAATTAAGTAGTCTGCCTGCCAGTTCTCTACCCCCGGAATGAAGATTGTAGATATGCATGGCACATGCTTTACTGCCCAGAATAAGATCTGGTTCACTTCTCCCTGAGCTGCACAACTCCTGGTGCCTCCTTGGTGATTGATATAAGCCACTGCTGTGGCAATGTCAGACTGGATCCTGACAGGGCAACCCTGGAACCCGAGTGTCCCGGCCTTTAGGGCAAGATACGCCGCACAGATCTCCAGAATGTTGATGGGTAAGGACCCCTCGGTCTTGGACCATCTCCCTTGGACAGTCGACTGTTCGAGAACTGCTCCCCAACCCGAAAGACTGGCATGTGTTACCACTCTCCAGGTAACTGGTAAAAGGGATTTTCCTTTTGCAGATTTTCGGGTATCAGCCACCAACTGAGGCTCCGATGCACCACAGGAGACAGACGCATCATAAAATCTAACGCCTGAACCTTCTTGTTCCAGACAGACAGGCTACTGTTTTGCAGCAGTCTCTAATGAAACTGAGCATAGGGAACTGCTTCAAATGAAGCCACCATCTTCCCCAGCAGCCTCATACAAAAGGCTAATAGAAGGACCCTTCTTTGCCCTGACTACATGAATCAGTTCCTTTATGGCACTGATCTTTGCCTGGGTAAATGTACCCTCTTCTGGGCCTCTGAGCTTCTATGACCAGACCCAAACACTCTAGTCTTTTTACTGGCTTTAAAGAAGACCTCTCCAAGCTGAGGACCCAACCTAGGTACTTCAGGTAGTAGACTGGTGACCAAGTTTTGATCCATGCGGGCTACCGACCGGTCTATCAAAAGCAGGTCATCTAGGTATGCCATTACTGTTATACCTTGGGCCCTTAATCTGGCCAGAGGAGGGGCCAAGATTTTGTAAACACCCGAGGCGTATGTAGCTAGCCTTAAAGGCAGAGCTACCAACTGAAAGTGGCGTTTTTCTACTTCGAAAAGCAGATACTTTTGACGAGCAGGGAAAATTGGTACATGCAGGTACGCATCCTTGATGTCTATCGACGCCAGAAGTTCTCCTGCTTGTAGGATGGAGACTACCGATTGGATCGATTCCATGCAAAAGGACCGTACTTTTAGGAATTGTTTTAGATCAGTGATGGCGAACCTTGGCACCCCAGATGTTTTGGAACTACATTTCCCATGATGCTCAACTACACTGCACTGTGCCAGTGCATCATGGGAAATTTAGTTCCAAAACATCTGGGGTGCCAAGGTTTGCCATCACTGGTTTAGATCCTTAAAATCTAGAATGGGCACGACATCCCCATTAGGCTTTGGTACCATGAAAAGGTTTGAATAAAACCCCAATCCCTGCTCTTGCGTGGGAACTACCACGATAACTTTTTGCGGCAATAGTCGCTCCAACACTAGAAAGAGTGCTTTTTCTCTGGTTACATTTGATCAGAGGAAACGAGGAGAGGGGAATTCTCAGAACTCTAGTTTGTAACCTAGAGTTATTGTGGAGAGCCCCCATCTGTCCTGAAAATCCTCCTGCCAAAGGCTTGAGAACTGTAGCAGTCTTCCCCCCCCCCCCCCCCCCACCCGAGCGGGGGCGCCCCTTCATAAAGAGGCTTTAGGGTTTTGTAGACTTCCTCCCCCAGGACTTTTGTTCCTGGGGTTGACTCTAAGATTTAGTTATTGCCTGACAGAGGAGGCAGTCAGGACTTCCTGGAGGCTGATGCTACTGGCACCGGGGAAAGAGCACGTTTGAAAGAGGGACATTAACTCCTCTTAACTGGCAAGAGGGTGCCTTTCCCACTAGAGATATTTTGGATAATAATTGTCCAAATCCTCTCCGAACAGCCTTGCACCACGAAAGAAATCCAGCCAGAAGCTTCTTACATGGTGATTCAGCTGACCAATCTTTCAACCATAAGATTCTATGCGCCAACCCAAGCACAAGGCGAGAGGTCTGGAGGATAGAATCTCTGAAAGCATCAACAGAAAAAACACAAAGCCGCTGGTAGGTTGGCCAACCCCCAGGCTTGCTGTTCAGGTAAAACCTTGAGGACCCGTTTAACATGGTCTCCCAAGTACTGACAAACTCAGATTGCTGCCCCTGCAGGTTGAACCTGTCAAGGAGAAAAATTGGCTTAACAGGAATTCCAATGTTTTATCAGTTGGATCCCTAAGCATCTGAGTGTTGTCAACAGGACAAGTCAGACTTATTGATATGACAGCGTCAATAGCTGGTATACCCCATATCTTAATAAATTTTTCCTCCATAGGATTAAGTGTCGAAAACTTTTTAGGAGTGAAAATATGTTTATCTGGGTGATCCCACTCAGAATAATAAGCTTTTCCAGTAAACTATGAACAGGAAAGACACGTGCAGTTTGAGGACTCTTCAGTGAACCCAAGAGGAGGCTTCTTTAACGAACTGATACGGACAACTTAAATGTGGAGCGGACCAATCCAGCAAGAATTGTTCATCCTGAGAAGCTGAAGAAGAGGGCCCTTCTCCACTTGATTCCTCAAAAGAGGAATCAGTCTCATCCTGATCCTCTGAGGGGGATTCCTCTTCCCCCCCCCCCCCCCCCCCAAGAGTTCCTCTGTTTGAGGGACCTGGGTGGCAGAGGGGGACCTAGTGCGTTTTCTTCCAGGATGCGATTAAGTCCACTAATCTTTACTCTAGCCCATTTATATTTGAGGAAAAAAAAACCTCCTGCGTAATGCATACAGGGGCTGAAGTGCCAGAAGCAGATGCAGGCCCTGACCCAGATGGCTCACCCTGGCCAGTTTCCCCAGATCCTTCAGGGGGAAGGTGCTGCAGAGGGGGGTCCTTAGAGCCTGAGGGAGATCCCTTTGAGCCCCTGTTTTTCACGGCATTTGTACTTCTGCCGATAGCGCCATGCAACAAAGGTAGCGGTACCACAAAAAAAAAAAAAAGTACTGACTGCTGGGCAATGTAGTTCAGCAACTGTCACTGCTACCAAGACCCAGTCTGGTGCTTAAGTAAATGCTGCCAGGGAATGCCTGTGTCCCAGACTCACATGCACCTGTCAGCTCTGTGTCCCTCCATAGGCTGTGTGCAGCTGAAAAAGAGCGCACTTCATAGCCAGCGATGTGGGCGTCTAACCACACCGACGTTGCTTTAACACTCTGCCCCTTCCCGTGCGAGCCAATGCTCCGATCCTCGGAACCTGCATGAAGGGAGGCTGGGCCGGAGGAGAGCAGGGCCAGTGGATGGGAAGCCGCTGAAATGGTGGCGGGCGTTGTAGAACCCCTGCAGGAGAACCCCTTCCCACATCCTACCTGGAGCATGGCTTGGAGGAGCGTACAGTATGGACACTCAGACAGATCAGGCATGAAAGGTATGTGCTCTTGACAGCCCCCGGTGGCGACTTTAGGCATAGCATACATTTACTTAAAGGAGAAACCTATTAGAACTAGAAAAATTCTTAAGGAGTCTCCCTTACCTTATCCAGCTGCAGGGTTCTGTGTAAGAGACCCAATCTTTACCTGTCACGGTGGGCTCAGTTTAGAGAAAAAAAACCTGCCAGGGCTATGGCTGAAAAAAAAAAAAAAAAAAAAAAAACTGGATTCCGGGGTCCAGCTCTCTAAAAAAGACAAGCGTTACAGGTAAAACCTTGTTTCTTCGGACACGAAGCCCGGGTACCATCCAATTCGGCCTGGAAGAGACACTTTGAATGGATCCGGTTGCATGGCTTTCCCCAGTGTAGGATATTCCAGTGGACCTCAGCACAGCACATCTTTACTCGTGACCAACACCTAAGACACTGGCAAAAAAAATCTGAGGTGCTCCCAGTAAGGGGAGGCGTTATATAGGGGGTTGAACTTTCTGTCTAGGATGTGCCAGTGTCCAATCACCTAGTGATACCCTATATAACCCATCAGTAATTACTGAGACTGTGTCCCGTGATGTATGAGAAAGAAACGATAGGTCTATATATTCACCATTTGGTATATGCAAAGTAATCAGTTTGTATGCTATAGATACTAAAGATGCATTTTACCAAACGGACTAGTTTTCCCCTGAATAGGTGGTACCTGGCAATACCTGCAATCCAATCCTCTGTAGTGCAACTGTACATACAGGTCCTTCTCAAAAAATAGCATATTGTGATAAAGTTCATTATTTTCTGTAATGTACTGATAAACATTAGACTTTCATATATTTTAGATTCATTACACACAACTGAAGTAGTTCAAGCCTTTTCTTGTTTTAATATTGATGATTTTGGCATACAGCTCATGAAAACCCAAAATTCCCATCTCAAAAAATTAGCATATCATGAAAAGGTTCTCTAAACAAGCTATTAACCTAATCATCTGAATCAACTAATTAACTCTAAACACCTGCAAAAGATTCCTGAGGCTTTTAAAAACTCCCAGCCTGGTTCATTACTCAAAACCGCAATCATGGGTAAGACTGCCGACCTGACTGCTGTCCAGAAGGCCATCATTGACACCCTCAAGCAAGAGGGTAAGACACAGAAAGAAATTTCTGAACGAATAGGCTGTTCCCAGAGTGCTGTATCAAGGCACCTCAGTGGGAAGTCTGTGGGAAGGAAAAAAAGTGTGGCAGAAAACGCTGCACAACGAGAAGAGGTGACCGGACCCTGAAGAAGATTGTGGAGAAGGACCGATTCCAGACCTTGGAGGACCTGCGGAAGCAGTGGACTGAGTCTGGAGTAGAAACATCCAGAGCCACCGTGAACAGGCGTGTGCAGGAAATGGGCTACAGGTGCCGCATTCCCCAGGTCAAGCCACTTTTGAACCAGAAACAGCGGCAGAAGCGCCTGACCTGGGCTACAGAGAAACAGCACTGGACTGTTGCTCAGTGGTCCAAAGTACTTTTTTCGGATGAAAGCAAATTTTGCATGTCATTCGGAAATCAAGGTGCCAGAGTCTGGAGGAAGACTGGGGAGAGGGAAATGCCAAAATGCCTGAGGTCCAGTGTCAAGTACCCACAGTCAGTGATGGTCTGGGGTGCTATGTCAGCTGCTGGTGTTGGTCCTCTGTGTTTTATCAAGGGCAGGGTCAATGCAGCTAGCCATCAGGAGATTTTGGAGCACTTCATGCTTCCATCTGCTGAAAAGCTTTATGGAGATGAAGATTTCATTTTTCAGCACGACCTGGCACCTGCTCACAGTGCCAAAACCACTGGTAAATGGTTTACTGACCATGGTATTACTGTGCTCAATTGGCCTGCCAACTCTCCTGACCTGAACCCCATAGAGAATCTGTGGGATATTGGGAAGAGAAAGTTGAGAGACGCAAGACCCAACACTCTGGATGAGCTTAAGGCCGCTATCGAAGCATCCTGGGCCTCCATAACACCTCAGCAGTGCCACAGGCTGGTTGCCTCCATGCCACGCCGCATTGAAGCAGTCATTTCTGCAAAAGGATTCCCGACCAAGTATTGAGTGCATAACTGAACATAATTTGAAGGTTGACTTTTTTTGTATTAAAAACACTTTTCTTTTATTGGTCGGATTAAATATGCTAATTTTTTGAGATAGGATTTTTGGGTTTTCAGGAGCTGTATGCCAAAATCATCAATATTAAAACAAGAAAAGGCTTGAACTACTTCAGTTGTGTGTAATGCATCTAAAATATATGAAAGTCTAATGTTTATCAGTACATTACAGAAAATAATGAACTTTATCACAATATGCTAATTTTTTGAGAAGGACCTGTATATAAGAAACTAACAGATAGCAATCAGCTTCTGTAGTCATTTCTCCCCCCATCACTGCTCAATACCACACCTTATTATTGGCTGGCAAAGCCACCCACCATAGTGATTGGAGGGACCAAACCAGAGCCAGTGACCACAAGCTGGTAACAGTTTACATAATATATCACCCAGGTTTTCAGTGGTACAGGGGATCAGAGGCAGTGTGTTATTCAGGGTAAGGGGCAGTTACTATTTTTTTTTAAAGTTTACTTTAAATACATAGCTTCTGCAGCCATATTCATCCTCAGGCTAGTGCTGTCCCCAGTGAGGCTTCTTTCAGACTTGAAAATCGCTACCAATCTTCTAGAAAGCAAAATGCAGTGGATTGCAGGTGTTCAGGCGACTATGTCGCTTACTAAATGCCCGTTTTTGACAAGTAACCTTCCAGAGACGGCGCCGTCCCTTGGACATCTGCCCCCCTCCTCCTTCCTCCAATTAGAAAGTGCAGCTCCCTTCGCATGCGCAGTAGGGAACTGGCTGTGAACCTGAAAGGTTTCACAGCCGGTTTCCCTTAACAAGAATGGTGGCGGCAGCACTCGACAGCAGATCTGAAAATAGGCTTGGGTGCCAACATTGCAGGAACCCTGAACAGGCAAGACAGAAAAAGTAATTGAGGACAGATTCTAATGTTCCATTCTCTGGAGCCTCAGCGGCACTGAACATGAACGAACATTAGACAGAGGCTACGGTTCATAAACAGAATAGTAAAGTTCACTATGCTCAGTTATCAGTAGACAAAAGCAATCAGTACCAACTCAGAAGAGGAAAGGGCAGGTAAATTTACCTGCCCCTCCCCTCACTTCCCCTCTACTTGTGTACCTGCAGCAGTCAGCGGGAGAGGAAAGCCAGCAGCTCTGCAGTGGGGACAGGGGGGGGGGGAATCAGATGTGGGCAGCACACAGAGGGGGATCGGTGCAGCGGGTTAGGAGGACAGAATGATTCACTGTCTCTCCCTTCAGCGGCTGAAAGCAGACGAGTGGGGGAGGAGCCGGCTTTTAGCTGCTAAAGGGAAAGATCCAAACAGTGCAGCCTTTTGTAGTTGTCCTCCCATTCCGCTGCACCAATTCCCCTGCTGCCTTGGCCCCCTAGAGGAGGCCTGGTAGTACCCCCATCGGTGGCCCTGGTTACACTTTATCAGCTGAGCAGTAACGACACTGCCAAAAAAAGTTTGAGCCACATTCACAGAACCAAGTAGAAGCTGGCCAAATAAACCACATTGCGTTCCATCCACATCAGAAACTGAAGAGACATAAAAGCAACTCCCTTCTGGCCCTTTGATATGTAAAGTGATCACTCACCATAGGCCACAGGCGTCAGTTTCAATACGGTGTGAAGAGGACATTTCAGGTATGGCAGTTCTTCTAGTGAGAATAAAAACATATTACACAGTGCGTAGACAGTCCTAAGCCTCGCTATCAAAGCATGATCCCATCAGCAGCCATTCCTTAGAATACAGCTATCATGAAAGTAATGTGGGCTCGCATAGTTTCCTGCTGCTTTCTGAAGATGCCAATTGCTTGGCTGACACGCTGATGTGAAGGCTTCAATGCTTTCAGTGTCACCCACCCAGAACAGCTACAGCAATAAGAATACAGAACTTACATTTTTTTTTGCATGGTTCTTTTGCCGGTCAGTCATTTCAGAAGCAACGGCAGACTACATATTTCCCCCCCACAAAGCTAGGGAGCCAGAACCTGCTACTCTGCTCATGACATCTACACATCTGTTTCAAAGGCTATAAGCTGGCCATAGACTGGCAATCAAATATTCCTGAGAAAGGTACATTGAGAGATGCATCTAGGTGCAGAAACAAGCAATCCTCACCGATTGTAACAGAACCATAAATACTCTTCCTTTCTCCCGTTTTGGAGATATTCAAGTTTAGGCGGGGGAGCACATGGTCGCCACATCCTATAATACACAAATCCGTTTGGGTATCTGTGCTTCTTGGTTCAATCATTAGCCGGGACAGGAGCCATCAGTGACAGCCTCATCTGAGAGCCACATACAGCAACACCTGCTAGCTGTCAATGTACGTATTCAGTGAAAGTCTCACAAGCAATAGATCACATGTTGCTGATTAACTTTGGCTGGGTGACTCAAGTCCATCCAAGCTAATGGATATGATTTTAGCAGGATACTCCCCCAGTCTTGTGACAACCCCATCCCTGCATCTCAACTGCCTCCCACCCATTCTATAAAACAAATAACAGCTGAGCAAAAGCACTGCTATTCTGGGAGAACATGATGGCCTCCCAGGGCCAAACTGCAGAGCGAGCAGTCATATGCTGTGAAAGGCCTGGTGCCATGTGACTATTAACCACCTGACAGTTATACACAAACTGATTTAATTTCTAGCCACTCATTGTGTACTATTGTAATGATCTGATTGGTCACAGTAAATCATAGTACAGACAGGGCTTCCCATAGACTCCTAAACCTTGTGGACAGCCTTCCCAGAACAGTTGGCCCTGAGGACAGGGTTTATTACCACTGGTTTAAGGGTATTCTTGTGGAGTGTGACCTGTTCTGCGATTACTGGTCTCGTGCTTAACCTGGCCTGAGAAGTGATTTCCAGCGTTGAGTCCCAAGTTCCAATGTTTGCTGGCTGGAGCGCCCCTCAGTTGTATCACATCAAAGCGTAATTGACCCTTGGAGCGCATGTTTGCTTGGGTCAATAGGAGTCGGTAAGCCTACATCTGTTTAAGGTGGTGGTGTCGGCACCAGGGTGTTTGCATTAAATATTCCTGTGGATTGGAGGACCTCTTGATTTTTTTTATTTGCACCAAGGGGGACTGCGTCTGGTTTTCCACTAAAGGACTTTTATTCTCTTTACATATATGTTCACATTGCAACTGTATAAATATTTTTCTTTTGTCAATAACTGTTGGAATTTATATTGGGCAAAATGCACGGGTCACACTTGTGATATTTTGCACACATTTGTTTTTCTATTTTAGCGCAACACTTTTTTCTTATATGAAGCGGTTATAGCGTCAAAGGGTGGGCCAACTCAATATTGAACCCTATGGACCAAGACTGGGATGCCATTAAAGTTCATGTGCACCTAAAGGCAGGTGTCCCAATACTTTCGGTGAAATCTATAGAGTTTTTTGCATTATTACCCCTTTAAAAAGGAGTATTGGGCACATAGTTGCAGCAATGTGGTGCTTGGAAAAAAGTGTGATATGTCATCTCAATACTGTATTGTGGAAGGATAATGGGCCGCACTCACCGGCTGTTTTGTCTAGAAAGTAGGCCAGCAGGCAGCGCATAACAGCTTGATGGCAGATCACCAAAACATTCTCTTGACGCTCCAGCTCCATAATAACTGGCTCCAGTCGTTGTACAATGTCCTCATAAGACTGTAGGAAGAAAGAACAGAACGCAACGTAACCGAGGGGGCTGCACATCATTCGAGGAATTGGGGGGGGGGGAAACGCACACCTCACCAATTTATAGTCTCCCTCCCCCCCACTTATACTTGCCTAGCCACACTCCCGCCCCACACTGCCGGAACTCCAGGCTAATGGAATAAGGCTTTCAGCTGGGGAAGCAGGAGTTTACCCCTCATGTGAGGGTGCTCAGGTCCCAGCGGCATATTAATTAACCCGATTGTGGTTATGTGAGGAGATCAATAGAAGGTGGTAATACCGTGCAAAAAATACACAAATTAAATAGGAAACAGCAGCGACAAACCATGCGATATAACTACAGCAAACGTTAAAAAAAAAAAAAAAAAAAAAAGAAGTGTAATCAAGTGAGATGTCTTCCCCCTGTATATTCGCCAACACCAGTTTGAACAGGTGGAGAATGCTGCAATGGATAACAGCCATTGATCATAACCAGTGAAATTATACATACCTGGGCAAGTAGAGCTTAAAGTGTTATGATACCCACAACAGTAAAATCAATCTGTACATGAAGCAAAGAATGCATTCATGGTGGCACCTAAGGGGTTAATCCTCTGCATTGTGTTAAAAAAAAAAAAAAACACAACACTGTTTGCTCCTGTCCTCTGATCCTCCCCTTCTTGCAATGCCCCAAAACATTTAAGAAGACATTTACTGGAGTCGGGCTGCAAATGCTCAGTTTGGCGTGTGCTGCTAGAGATTTTTTTTCTTCTTGGGAGGGTGCATGTGATCACAGGGCCAATTAACACTGTCCAGACAGAGGGTCAGGGGTTCTGCATCCTGATAGTTTTCATACTGCATCAGCTGTCCTATCAGCTTGAACCAGTGCTCAACACTGACAGAAGTCACAAGACTGCTATATACTGCTGATGAGGAAAGGTATTTAGCAGTTTATATTTACAAAAATAGTTACATTTCCATGTTGTGTACTGTGGGAAACCAGAATGAATGTAGGGTCCTGGGTTTACTAATTCTTTAAGTAAAAACACCATCACTTTTCCCTGAAAATGCAATGTGCTGTATAGCAGAAGGTTGGCCGGGAAGTGGTTCAGTTCTCCTGACTGGGCGTCATACGTCATCGAGCAGGATAAGCAACAAAATCGCGCGCAGCGATCAATGGTGTGGTGCATCAGTGTGACACTGCATTGTCCATCAAGGTAAAGAGCCTCTGAAGGAGGCTCTTTACACTATGATCAGCTGCAATTGGACACAGCTGATCACATGGTAAACTGGAAAAGCCATGCATCGGCTTCCCCTCTACTCGCGCTGACAGACACGAGTAGATGAGAGCAAATCGGCTGCTCTCCTGATTTGGGGAGTTTGGGTCTGCACCACCAAGGAGACTGAAATATGGCTATTGCCAACTTCTGCTTCTAAAAATATTTGCTCTGTGGGCTTTAATGCTCCAAGTCAGAACAAGTGAGCAGATTAGGAGTTCCGGCTTTGCATTCTGCAAGTGACTTAATGGTAGAACATCCAGGAGTCTTTTTAAAGGGGTTGTAAAGGTTTATGTCTTTTCACCTTGCATCCTTTGCATTAAAAAGGTAAAAAACACACACACACACACACACACACACACACACACACACACACACAGTCACACTTCTCCTCCTCCCCCCCCCCGTTTTACTTAGCTGAGCCCCAAATTGCTGTCAAGCAAATCCAGTGGTGCGGGGGGTGGGGCAGAGTCCTGCATTCGGTTTCAGGAGGGCGTCCGCAAGGTAACCCCCTCGGGAGAGCGCTTCTCCAAGGGGGTTATCTAACGCGGGGGGGAGCTGGAAGAGCCGCTGAGGTACCCCAGAAATTGATATTCGGGGCCACTCTGGGCAAAACGAGCTGCACATTGGAGGCAAGTAATGACATGTTTGTCATTTAATTTTTTTTTTTAAATATAAATAAAAAATATATCTATATTTTTATTAAAAAACTTAATTTCATAGAAATCCAAAAACCTAAGTGCTTTATTTATATTTAGGCCTCTTTAACAGGGCAGCTGCGATTCCGACCTGTCATCTGCCTGCTCAGCAGAGGATCTGTCAGTGGAGATGACAGGCCGGTGTACGCTCAGTTTATGTAGCGTGGATACGGACAGAGCCCACTCTGCTCTATGGGCAGACGAGTGCAGACGCTGCTGTCCATTAACAGCCATCTCCAATCCGCCTACAGAGAGGAGAACGGACCCCCCTCTCGGTCCGTTCAAAACAAACGGATTGGAGGTAGGCAGATGTAAATGGACACCAGTCCATTTTCACCTGCTGGTCCATAAGGGTGAAAAGACTGCCCAATCAGGTCTGCCTTAAAAAGCTAGACCCAATCAGAACAGTCGCGTTAAAGGGGCCTTAGAAATTGTTAATGAGAGCATGTTGAAAAGCTCATCTTTCTGTGCAGCCCAACTAAAATTCCATACGGATCCATATTTGCCAGCAGACAGAAGGTCATGGGTGGTATGCCACTTACGACTCAATTAGCATAATAGAACCTAAAAAAAGGGTTTGCAAGCACTGCAAATTATAAGCAATATTAAACCGCAGTTAGAGAGAAAAAAATAAATAGAAAATTTATAAAATAAATAAATCACTTGACAAGGTGCACCAGTGTGACTAGGGGCTTAATGCATGACTGGTAGAAAAGATAAAGTAGCAGTTTGCAAGCCTTCCTTTCTCCTGCCCAGAAGTTGATTTACTTGCAAATAATCTGCACATCTTCCCATAACATGACCAGTACTGTGCAAAGTGTCATTTGCACATTGTGCTGAAAATTCATTGTGACAGCAGCAGCTCAGCTTTCTCCACACTCACCTCTCCTTTGGGGTATCGGTAGCGATACTTGTCCTGGTCCCTTAGTGCAAATTCCTCAGGAAAATGATCCTGTATCTCTTCATAAGTCATCTCCTCACACACGCCCTGCAGAGATTAGATACAAAAATGATTCCTCATTGGAAAACAGGAAGCAAGGTCATCATCTCAAAGATGTACAGGATGGATAAATGATGGAACATGTTATGACAATGATCATTCTCAGCAAAAAGCCAATAAAAAAAAGTTAAATTACATGGTTGGGGGGGGAAGGGGGGGGGGGAATACTTGCACCCTGCTAAAAGGGCCCAACTCCCTACTGAGAGAGGGGGGGTAAGATGCACTATGGAAGCCAATATATTCTTGGAAATTTTAAATAAAATAAAATCAGATATGTAGGAACATGTATAAAAGGTGTATAGGGAAAAACTAAAAAAAATTTGAAAAATACACAAAAATAAACATGAAAAAAATATATGTGGACGACAGAAGGGAGCTGCCACTACCCTGTGTGACCAACCTGGCAGATTGGAAAAGAACGTAAAATACTGGGGTGGTAGCTACGGCGCTCACCTGCTAAATTTGTACACCTGTGCCGTGTAAAAATCAATTTAAACAAGAATGTGTAACTGAATAAGTGTGTATATCATCCAAATTGCTGAATTGTTATTTGCAAATTACGTGAAAAATACAAATAAAAAAAAAAAATATATATATATACCAGTGTGCGATATTTAAACATATACATATATTTACACATTCTTGTTTAAATTGGTTTTTACACGGCACAGGTGTACAAATAAATTAGCAGGTGAGTGCCGTAGCTACCACCCCAGTATTTTACCAACTCCCTACTGGATGACCTACTTGAGGGCCCTCCACCCCATGTAGCGCGCGCTCTCCTCCGGCAGGGCCCTCCACCCCATGTAGCGGGCCCTCCACGTGTACTCTACCAGTTATAGCCCTCTGCCCTTCTAAAGTGTTAACTGTACATGTACTACGATTTTATGCTATGGAAGCTTTTATTTCTCCTTGGGGATCCTGTTTCATTGTGCTTTCATTGGGTGGTGTAAGTCTGTATAGACGTCGCCAGTGTTCACTCAAGGCCCTGGCTGGTATAGATGGCTGTGTTATCTACTATAACTTGGATTTACCTCCATTTGTCCCTTTGACATTTTTCAATAGAAAGGGAGGAGCAATACTCCAGGGTTTTCATCTGAACAAAAAAAAAAAGGGGGGGGGGGTGAGATTCAGTTTTACAACTTGTTTTGATGGAAATTGCCTGAGGAAAATACCTCTAACCTTGATTTTCTCTTTTCCTTCCTGTTACATCTGCAGAACAGGATTACAAAGAAAAACTCTCTAACAGAACACAAACTGCATTAAAGTGACAGGGGACTTAGGCCCTGTTCACACCTATGCAGGTTGCATTTGTTTTTCAATACACAATTTTGAAGAAAGTCTATGGAACCAAAAAGACAACCTGCTGGTCCCTGGCCCTTTCTTATATTATTTTTAATACATACATGCATACATACACACACACACACAGATGTGAATGTTACTCATAAGAAACAATGTTAAATGGACTTTAGTGTGTTTCTGCAAAACGCACAAAAAAATAAGTAAATAAAATTCATAGGTGTGAACCAGGCCTTTCGAGCCAGCAGGAGACAGATGCATCGATCTGATGCTGCATCCACCCAAGTACGAAAAGAAACACAAAAAGCTTCTCTTTTAAAAAGGAGCACCCTGCAGATTGCAAGAACAATGTCTGCAGACTCTCAGCAAAGCGGTTTTCCTGCATCACCCATACGGGCAAACAGTTACTCAATTGCAGGAAGCTCAATGAACTAAGAGCACTCATTTACCAAGAGATACAAACCATCTCCTGCAATAGAAGACTAGTTGTAGTTCATTTGTAGAACTCTGAATGAATGATGCAGCTGTGGTAGATGTAGCGCTATTTTCTAATTGTGACAGCGGATGTGGAGAAAGGAACCCTAGCCCACTGGTCGGGGAGGGGCGGGGAGAACGGGTGTGAGGAGAAGGATGCTGAACAGGTTACACCCCAATTACAGGTGTAACATGTTCAGAACAGTTAATAAAGTTTAAATAAGGAGTCTGCTGAGAATAAAGGAAATAGCCTCTACATGCATCCCTTCATGTTTTACCGTTCTAAGTTTCACAGAAGACCGTGAGGCTCCTTTCACACTAGCGGATCTGTGGTGGATCGATTTTCCGAGGACAGGGAAAGGAGATCAGCAGGCATTCAGGGGGCGATACCACCAACTGATGCCAGCTTTTTTTTTTGTTTTATTTGTTGTTGTTGATGTTTTTGATGTTTTTCATCAATTCTAAATTGCAGGGCTGCCTCACAACTGAAAGCAAGCATTTAACTTGCGGTTGCAGTATGGCCATATTCACTTACATAGGCGGCATCACCTGTCAAGATCTGCATGTAGCGTTAAAGCTGCCACACCATAACCTTTGTAATGCTTCACCACGTCCGCTTTTAGGTGGGATCAACCACCTGTTACCACCCCTTGGCCGCCTATATGAAAAGAGCCCTAGAGAAAATTCTCTGCTACAACAGTTTTCTTTAAACAAGAGATTAAGGCTCACATAAAGGCATTTAGTAACAAGCCTACAAAAGATCATCCGTGCAACTTACTGCGTCAATCTCATTCAGCGCCTTCCACTGCTCATACGGGACGTGCAATGCTTCTGCTGTCTGGATGGTTCGCTTCATATGACTGGTCCAAACTTTCAGGTCTGGGATCTGCTGAGACTTGATGAAGTTTCCCAGCGCATGAGCATACTGCAAGAGAACAAGAAAAAAAAAAAAAAAAAAAAGTATATATTTGATCACTTTAGCCCATTCTCACACACAGCCATCCTTGCAACCGATTTTCAATAATCGCCACCACCAGATCTGCTCCAAGGACTTGGCCCACTGCTGATTGTCACCATTTTCCCCAACTAAAGTCTATGTTCCAATACACAGTTGGCACAGCAGCTCTAAGTTAGACGATTGTGACATTTGAGATTAATCAGCTACTAGTAGATCTTGTTTCAGGAATTTTGTGGATCTGTGCCCTACTACTAAGAATTCTGCAGCAAAGGCAGACAGTCTGCCTTCACACCTAGGCACTTTACAGGTGCAAAAAATAGCTCCTGCATAGTGCCTGTAAAGAGCCTCTAACTCCAGTGTGAAAGCACTCAGGCTTTCATGTGGTGCGCTGGCAGCATGCAAAAAGTCCTGCAAGTGGCATCTTTGAGGAGCAGTGAATACACCACTCCTACAGTACCCCTGCAGCGGCGCATTTAACCTCTTTTGGCCGTTAGCAGGGGTTAAAAGTTCCCCGCTAGTGGCTGAAAAGTATAGCAAAAACTAATGTAAATTTAATCTCAATATAAATACAGCTGTTCTGTGAAGCACTCCAAGGTTTGTTAGTGAACAGACAGCATCACAAAGGCCAAGGAACACACCAGACAGGTTGGGGATAAAGAGAAGTTTAAAGCAGGGTTAGGTTATAAAAATATACCCCAAGCTTTGAACATCTCACGGAGCACTGTTCAATCCATCATCTGAAAATGGAAAGATTTTGGCACAACTGCAAGCTTACCAAGACATGGCCGTCCACCTATACTGACAGGCCAGGCAAGGAGAACATTCAGAGAAGCAGAAAAGAGGCCCATGGTAACTTTGGAGGAGCTGCAGAGATCCACAGCCCAGTTGGTAGAATATGGCCACAGGACAACTATTAGTCGTGCACTCCACAAATTTGGCCTTTATGGAAGAGTGGCAAGAAGAAAAACCATTGTTGAAAGAAAGCCAGGAATCCATGTGGGGGGGACACAAACATGTGGAAGAAGGTGCTCTGGTCAGATGAGACCAAAATTAAACTTCTAAGCAAAATGCTATGCATGGCGGAAAACGAACACTGCACATCACGTTGAACACACCATCCCCACTGTGAAACATGGTGGTGGCAGCATCTTGTCGTGGGGATGCTTTGCTTCAGCAGGGCCAGGGAAGCTGGATGCAGCCAAATACAGGCAATCTTAGAAGACCTGTTAGAGTCTGCAAAAGATTTGGAGCTGGGGTTCACTTTCCATCAGGACAACGACCCTAAACATACAACCAGAGCTACAATGGAATAGTTTCGATCAAAGCATATTCATGTGTTAGAATGGCCCAGGCAAAGTCCAGACCTAAACCCAAATGAGAATCTGACAAGGCATGAAAATTGCCGTTCAGATACTCTCCATCCAATCTGACAGCTTCAGATATTTTGCAGAGAAGAATGGGCAAAAAGGTCACTCTAGATGTGCAAAGTTGGTAGAGACATCCCCAAAAAAGACTTGCAGCTGTAATTGCAGTGAAAGGCGGTTCTACAAAGTATTGACTCGGGGGGCTGAATACAGATGTAGCCCACACTTTTCACATATTTGTAAAAAAAAAAAAATAATAATAATAATATTGGAAAACAAAATTTTTCCACTTTACAATTATGTGTCGCTGTTGGTCGATCACATATCACAATAAAAATAGGACACAGTCTCAAGTAATTACGTGGTGGGTATTAGGCCTACCTTCAGGTGGTGACAATGGTATAACCAATACAGGAAGTTGACTCCCCTATATAGCCCCCTCCTCCTTCCAGGAGCACTCAGGTGTTTGTAGCCAAGCAATACAAGTAATATACTCTCACCCCATAAAACAGAGGGGTGAGAGCTCTGTGTCCTGTGATGTACTCCAAGAAAAGGATTTTACAGGTAAGCCGTTTTAAAAATCCTATTTTCTTTATCGTACATCATAGGACACAGTCTCAAGTAATTACTTGGAGGGATGTCCCATAGCAATGCTGCTTGAGGGGAAGGAGAGAACCCGTAGGGTAACCCCCAGACCTGAGGGCTTATACTGCTGCCTGCAGCACACTGCGCCCGAAGGTGATATCCTCATTCCATCTTACATGCACTTGATAACATTTTGCAACTGTATGTACTGAAGGCCAAGTCGCGGCCTTGCAGATTTGAGACCTAGAGGCCTGGTAACGCACTGCCCAAGAAGCACCAACCGCTCTGGTAGAGTGTGCCTTAACTTGAAAAGGGGGAATCTTTCCCTTTAAATCATACGTTTGAATTATAACTTGACAAATGCACTTAGCGACAGTGGATTTTGACACTGCCTGTCCCTTCTTAGGACCCTCTGGCAGAAGAAATAAGGCATCAGTCTTACGAATCGGAGCAGTTTTCTTAAAAACATTTTCACTGCTCTCACTACATCAAGACAATGTAGGTGACCTTTCTTCCCCGAAACAAGGTCTTGGGAAAAACCCTGGCAGGACAATATCTTAATTCAGATGAAAGCCTGAAACCACTTTTGGCAAAAACCTGGACGAGGGCGTAACACCACTCTGTCCTCATGAATAATCAAATATGACTCCTTACAAGAAAGAGCAGCCAATTCTGAAATCCTCCTTGCTGAGGATATAGCAAACGAAAATATTAGAGGTCGACCGATATATCGGCCGGTATTTGCCGTTTTTTAATTAATCGGCATAGGCCGATTGTGCTGGTAAAAAGCCCAGCGGGACTTTGAAATGACTTCTGTATTGAAGTCAGTGTAAGTTGCCATAGAAACGTCTTCCTCCTCTCTGGGCAGGCTGCCAAGAAAAGAACAAAATGATACAATGTTTACACTTGAATGAATGAAGTCATCTCAGTGTGTAGAAGTTCTCAGTTTAACCATTTAAAGACTAAATCTTTTCTGACACTTGTTGCTTACAAGTAAAAATCCTGTATTTTCTGCCAGAAAATCACTTAGACCCCCCCCCCCCCAAAAATTATATATATATTTTTAGCAGAGATGCTAGGGAATAAAATAGCGGTTGTTGCAATATTTTATGTCACACGGCATTTGCACAGAGGTCTTTCAAATGCATTTTTTTTGGGGGAAAAAAATACACTATTTAAAAAATAAAAATAAAATAAAAACAGTAAAAGTTAGCCCATTTTTTTTTTTTGTCCAAAAGTTTTGACTACCTGTTTTTATTTAATACATAGGTTTTTTTTTTTTTTATCTAAATCATACATACAAGTAAACTGATTGGAGGTTTGTTTTGTTTAATAAATGTTTAAATGTAAGAAATTTTCTGTATCACTTATGAAGGCTGTTTTCACACTGGAGCGGGCATGCGTTGATGGTAAAACGCAAGTTTTAGCGGCTCTTTACCATCATTTTAGCGGTGCTATTTGGCTGCTAGTGGGGCACATATAACCCAGCTAGCGGCCAAGGAAGAGGTTAAATGCGCCCATGAAGCACTGCTGCCAAATCGCATTGCATGCGCTTCGGCAGTGGTGCCCATTCATATCAATGGGCAGGAGTGGTGGAGGAGCGGTATACACCACTCCAAACGTGCTGCTTGCAGGACTTTTTTTTTAAGATCCTGCCAGCGCATCGCCTCAGTGTGAAAGCACTCTGTCTTTCACACAGACTGCAGGGGAGCCATTTTGCAGGCACTTTACAGGCGCTATTTTTAGCCCAAAAGCGCCTGAAAAACGCCCCAGTGGGAAAGGTGCGTTAGATCAAGGGGGGATTAAAAAAAATAATAATAATATATAAAAAAAGGAAAAAAATAAAGAAATAAAATAAAATCGGCCTAACATATCGGCCCAAAAAAAAAAAAAAATCGGCATCATATATCGGCTATCGGCCGCCATGATTTCTAAATATCGGCATCGGCCAGAGAAAAACCCATATCGGTCGACCTCTAGAAAATATCAGCTTCCTAGTCAGAAGGACTAAGGGAACATGCTGCAACAGTTTGAATGGCTGTTTTTGTAACACTGACAAAACTAAATTCAAGTCCCAAGGGCTTAAGAGTGATTTAACTGGTGGATTAATCCGCAGCACTTCCTTGCATGAAACCCTGGACTAAAGAATGCATAGCAAGCAGTCTTTGAAATAAAAATTGATAAGGCTGAGACTCAGGGCCAACTTCATCTCTACGCTTAATTGTAGAACGGTAAGAATTCTGCCTATGATATATCTCCGAGGGTACCAACCCTTGGACTCACACCAGTAAACATAAGCTTTCCAGGCTCTATAATATATATCTCTAGAAGCTGGCTTCCTAGCATTAACCCCCCTAGCGGTAATCCCGAGTCTGGCTCGGGTTAGGAATTTACTGATATGAGCGGTAACCCCGAGCCAGACTCGGGAATCGCATCGCTGGATGCAGGGGAGGACACTGGGAGAGTTACTTACCTTGTCCCCTGTATCCAGCGATGTCCCCCGCGCTGTGTGATCGAGCTGTCCTCCGCTCGATTCACAGTGCCGAATGCCGCCGAGCTCCGTTCCCTGCGGCGTTATGGCGCACGGAGCAGAGAACGGCGGCAAATTAAAAAAAAAAAAAAAAAGACAAAACACACAGCACTGTAATCTTACAGATTACCGTGCTGTATTAAAAATTACACACCCCCTTTGTCCCTAGTGGTCTGTGCAGTGCCCTGCATGCACTTTTCTATTATAAATACTGTTTTTTATGGCCTGGAATTTGGAGATTGCCCATAGCAACCAAAACATGTCCCTTTTTCAGTGTTTTGGATTTGATTACATTATTGAATAATTTTTATTATTCTTTATTATAAACTTTATCATACCCGGGATGTCCGCTAGACTCTGGTTTGAAGAGATTTAAGAGTTATTCCTAAGAATTACAGGACTACAATATAAAACCCCAAATTTCAATGCAAAATAATTGTACCGCTTTCAGCACCTAAAACCGGACTGAATCATACCGCCAGGGAGGTTAATCAAAGTAGAGAACGGACCTGGAAATGCCACGTTTATTCAGAATGTGGGTCTCAATAGCCAAGCCGTTAAATTTAGTGTTCTTAAAGTAGGATGGAATATCGGCCCCTGAGAGCAGGTCTGGCCTTAGTGGGAAGAGCCCTGGACCCTCCACTGCTATCCTTACGATCTCTGCGTACCATGACCTTCTGGGCCATGCTGGTGCTACCAGTATTACCGATTTTCTTTCCAGCTTGATCCTGCAAAGAACTTGAGGTAGCAACTGAATTGGGGAAAAGTGTATAGATCAGTAAAAACTGATCCCACGGGGTCGCCAACGCATCTGTTCCATATGCGAGTGGGTCCCCTGTCCTGGATGCAAAGTTGACTAGCTTAGTGTTGAATCGGGATGCTAGAAGGTCTACGTCTAGAGTTCCCCATCTTTGGCAAAAAGCCTGAAACACCTTGGGGTGAAGAGACCATTCTCCTGGGAATAACTGCCGGCGACTTAGATAGTCCACCTGGCAATTCTCTACTCCCGGAATGAAAACTGCCGATAGGCATGGGAGATTCTCTTCTGTCCAAGTTAGAATCTGGTTCACCTCTCTCTGAGCGGAGAGAGACTCTTGGTGACCCCTTGTGATTGATATATGCCACAGCCGTGGCATTGTCAGACTGGATCCTGGCAGGACAATTCTTTAACCTGGAGGTCCAGGTTTCTAGAGCCAGATACACTGCAGGAATCTCTAGGATGTCGATGGGCAAGGCTCCTACTCCCCAGCCTGAAAGGCTGGCATCTGTCGTTACTACCTTCCAGATAATTGATCTAAAGGACTTTCCCTTCAGCAGGTTCCAAGATGGTAACCACCAACTGAGGCTTTGGGACACTCATGGGGACAGCCACAGCGGCAAGTCCAAAGCTTGAATCGTTTTGTTCCAAGCAGACAGAATACTGCTTTCAGTTTCTAATGGAATTGAGCATAGGGAACTGCTTCGAAAGGAAGCTACCATCGTCCCTAACAACCTCATGCAAAGGCGAATTGAAGGATTTCTCTTCAACCTGATCATCCTCACCAGCTCCTGTATGGAGCTGATCCTTGCGGGAGGCAAGAGCACCCCTTTTCTGGGCTGCGTCTATGATCAGACCCAGATACTCCAGCCTTCTTAGTGGCTTTAAGGAGGATTTCTTTAGGTTGAGAACCCAATCCAAACCTTCCAGGTAACTGCTTGTGATGGCTACATCTTGCTTCAAGCAAGCCACTGACTGGTCTATTAACAATAGATCGTCTAAGTAAGCCAAGACAGTTATGCCCTGTGCCCTTAACCTGACTAGAGGTGGGGCTAATACCTTAGTGAATACCTGAGGTGCTGTAGCAAGCCCGAAGGGCAAGGCTATTAACTGAAAATGCTTCTGTTCTACTTTGAACTGCAGAAACCTCTGGTGAGGAGGAAATATATGGACAAGCAGCTATGCATCTCTGATGTCGATGGACGCCAGAAGTTTTTCTCCTTGCAGGATGGAAATGACTGACTTGATTGACTCCATGCAAATGGAGCGGATTTTCAGGAACAGATTTAGATTACATAGATCTAGACTTGGTCCGATATCCCCATTTGGCTTTGGCACCGTAATTAGGTTTGAGTAAAACCTCAAACCTTGCTCTTGTTTGGGAATCTGTCCGATCACCCCTTGAGCCAATAATCGGTTTAATGCTTGCAACAAGGATTGTCTTTTCCCTGGATCCTTGGGAACGTTTGATCTCAGAAAACAAGATGGTGGAAACTCTCAAAGCTCTAGCTTGCATCCTAGAGACACTGTGGAGAGAGTTTATTTGTCCTGAATCTCCTTTTGCCAGACTTCTGAGTACATCAGAAGTCCCCCACCTTGGTGAGGGGAGATGCCTCTTCAGAAGGAGGGTCTTGTATTCTGCTTTGCAGACTTGTAGCCCCAGGTCTTCCTTTATGCCTGGTCTGATGGCAGAGGCCGAACAGTTTAAATGAAAGACGCTTATATTTTCTTTTGACTGGCAAAAGAGTACAATTTCCGCTGGAAATAGTTTGAATGTATTTATCCAAACGTCAAATAATCGTTCTCCCTTAAAGGGAAAACTAGTTAGAAGGTTCTTACAAGGTGTCTCAGCAGTTTTGTTTTTTCACATTGGAAATCGCAGCGTCGACTGCTGGAACTTTCCATCTTTTAGTGAATCTTTCTTCCATAGGATAGAGCTTTGCGAGTCTCTTTGGAAGGGAAAAAATGCTTATCCGGATGATCCCATTCTGTATAAATAAGCTTTTTAGTAATGCGTGGATGGGAAACGCATGCAAAGGCTGTAAAGGCTTCAAAGAACCCAAGGAAGAGACCGGCCTTTCAGCTAACTCTGTTAGGGGTAGCATGCAAGTAGAGCGAACCATCTTTGCAAGCCTCTGTACTTCAGATTGTGAAGTAGGGATCCTTGGGAACTTCAAGTATTGTTTCCTCCGCAGAGAAATAATCGCATGTCTTTCCTCCCGATCATCTGAGCGCAATACCTCATCCTGTCCCCATAATTCTCTTAGACCCTGCACTGACTAAAGAGTCTAAGGTGGGGGAGGGGGGGGATCTAGGACACTTCCTATACACTGGATGGAGGATGCGATTAAAGCCGCTAATCTTCCTTCTAAGCCTTACAAGGCAGAGGAAAATGCATCTTCAGTCACCTCTACAGGGGCTGAAGTGTGTGAAGCAGTTGCACCACCACTAGCTTCCAATGACTCACCCTGGCTTGCCATGTCTGATCTCTCAGAAGAGGAAGACAGTATGGAGGCATAACTGGGATTCCCAGCACCTGGGGGGGGGGGGGGGGGATGACACCCTAGGTACCTTTACGGTAGGTCTGGAAGACATAGTGCAAAGCACAAGCAGAGGTACACACAAAATAACAGTTCTTTTGCTACCAAGTAACAAGTTTTTCCTGTTTACACCCTTATGTGCCCAGCGCTCTGGTGTCAGTGTGACAGGCTGCCTCTCTTCGGTTAAAAATTATTTCTGAAATGAGAGTCTGATATAAAGCCTCAGGTGGAACCTGATTGCCATCCTCAGCGCTTCCCCTCAGCTATGCGGCGAGTGCTGTGCGTGGACGTTACATCCATACACAGCGCCACGTGACCTTGCGGACATGCCCCTCTGCGTTCTCAGGTTCTGCTAGGGACCCAAATGACCAACACAAAGTAAGGTTTATGTACTATACACCTCTACAAGGGGGGAGGGGGGGGTTCTGTCAGCAGATTTATTGTTTTTTAAAACCCCAGAAGCATAGGGCATTTCCCAATGTTACTCGGTGGAAGTGCTGGGTTGTAATTAAACCATGCAGCTAAAGCAGCTGCATCAACCAATCAGCCACCGCCCATATAGAAGTTTATACACATCTCTATTAGCAACTGCTGTACTTTTTAGCAAATCCCACAAGATTTATTTAAGCAAGAACTCCCTCTGCCGCTGGGACCACACATGTTCTGAGACAGAGCTGCACTAAGACACATCATAGGTAGTGTAAGTTACTCCTTATAGAGGAGACATTTATAAGGCATATAAAGGTATATTGAAGGAAAAAGCAAAGCTTCTTCCCTTATCTTGTCCTCGCTGCAGGATACTGCCGATTTGACAAATCCAACTTTCACCCATCACGGCGGGCTGCGTTTAAACACGCTCAAAGACTGGGGCCCTTTTAAAAGGGGTTCCGCTCCTTTGGGCCTTGTAAAGCACCCCTCAGGACAACTTTAGGAAATGTAGCAAGACCAAAAAGAGTCCTGGTTCCTAAGGTCCAGCTCTCAAAGAAGCATTACAGGCAAAACCTCGTTCTTGCATCGAGGTCCAGGTACCATCCTATGGTCTCAGTGGCAAGGATGGATCTGATTGTGGAGGTTTCTTTAAATCCAGCATGGATCCCCCCTGGAGCTCCGCAGAGCACATCTTCACTCGTGACCAACACCTTAGACACTGGCGAAAAAAAAAAAAACGGAGTGCTCCTGGAAGGAGGAGGAGGGGTTATAAAGGGGGGGGGGGGGGTCAACTTCCTGTATTGGTTATACCAGTGTCAACACCTGAAGGTAGGCCTATAACCTACCAATTACTTGAGACTGTGTCCTATGATGTACGATAAAAAAATACATTTACGTTTTTGGTTGTAACATGGCAAAGTGTGGAAAATGTCAAGGGGTACGAATACCTTTTCAAGGCACTGTAGGGGTTCCAGGGATGATGGTAAATCATGGCAGCTGGAGGAGACGTTCCGTAACCACGCGAGTATAGAGCAGAAGTGAAGTCAACTTTGGAGAAGACCGCCTCTACATCTCCATCGGCCATTATCGGCGGGACACTATGCAGATTTTGCATTTGGCCAGATATGTACAGAGTTCTAACATTTTTAATAAACTGCCCTCTAGATAGCACTTTTCCATTTACACACACACACGGTGGGGGAAATGCATACAATGTGGACAGGATTTGCACCACATTTGTGTTCAAATGGCATGAGATTCTTTGCAGTGCGATTCGCGCCCATTCATTTTGTATTGCCGCAAATCGCACCGTAAAGTAATGGCAGCATTTGCTCGAGTACCGGTACTAACGCAAATGCTCACCAATACCAATATCGTTGCGTCCCTACTTTTTGCTTAACTTTATTACTATCCGCTGCATGAAAACACATTCAGCATGACAGGTAAGACCACTGGCTCCCCTGCATGGTTTCCGGCTTCAGACAGTGCTGAACCCCGAAGTACTCCGAGCAGAACAATTCCAGGATCACAGAATAGCGAGAAGCCAGATCTTTCACCCCTTGCAATATGAATTGTACATTACCCTAGATAATGTTTTGGGTTAACTGTTTTTACATAGAACTTTTGGCAACACTTGAGGCCAATGACAGGAGGTTGCTGGGCACGTCGCAGCAGCTAATCAGCATTATCTCATTTCTAGGCTTGAGTAGAAGGGAGGCAGTAGACTCGTATTAATACCCCACTTTTCAGTAAGGCAT
The DNA here is from genome assembly GCF_037356315.1 of Lithobates pipiens. Lineage (NCBI taxonomy): Eukaryota > Metazoa > Chordata > Amphibia > Anura > Ranidae > Lithobates > Lithobates pipiens. Next base: position 194,643,045 of record NW_027507685.1, read on the forward strand.
ACCCTTTTCCTTCGGTTCCTTGCTGTTCAGTTTAAGTTCTAATACTCAGTAATTTACCATATGGAGGAGCATGTGACCTGCACCCCTAACGTGTGACTATTGGCCCAGTGTTGTCACATGGTGGAAGGAAGGGAGACCAAAGCCATATCCAAGCTCCGACTAGTGTAGCTCATGAGCAAGCATGAGCTCCAGCGTGTACGCACACTCCACGTGAAGAGCCAGCCGGGAAGTTGGTGCAGCGCTGCGCTAATCACAGGCAGCAAGACATTGCCCGATCTCTGCAGCTGCGCATTGGGGCAATGTCTCACTGCCTGTGATTAGCGCAGCGCTGCGCCGACTTCCTGGCAGGCTCTGCAAGTGGAGTGTGCGAACACGCCAGAGCAAATCCTTACTCGTGAGGCTTCGTACCTCATTCCCAGATGCAAAACAAAGCATCAGGGTAGAAAAATAAATATACAAAATAAAAAAAGTGATTAACCCTTTCATGACTAAGCCTATTTTTGACATTTGGTGTTTACAAATTAAAATCCATATTTTTTGCTAGAAAATTACTTGGAACCCCAAAACATTATATTTTTTTTAAGCAGAGACTATAGAGAATAAAACGCAGATTGTTGCAATATTTTATGTAACACGATATTTGCACTGCTGTGTTTTAAGCGCAACTTTTTGGGAAAAGGGACACTTTCATGAATTAAAAAAAAAAACGAAACAGTAAAATTAGCCCAATATTTTTTGCATAATGTGAAAGATAATGTTACGCCAAGTAAATAGATACCAAACATGTCACACTTTATAACTGCACGCACTCGTGGAATGACGACAAACTACAGTACCTAAAAATCTCAATAGGTGACGCTAATAGGCGTGACTTCTGCATGCGTTTTCTTTTCTGCGCAAGCTCGCTGCGACGGGGGGGGGGCGCGCTTTAAAATTTTAATTTTTTTTTCTTATTTTATAACTTACACTTCAAAGTATTCAGATCGTCATTTTCGGTGATTCTGAATACTGTATATATATTTTTAAATCCGGCGCCATTGGCACCTGAGTAAATCGGAAGTGACGTCACTTCCGTGTTTACAATTAGGAGACTGGAATTAAGCCGCTGGGGTACCCCGGTAAGAGCGGCAGGAGGCGCTCCCGCTCCTCCGTCATAACAGCCTAGCGGCTTTTAGCCGCATCGGTTGTTATGGCTGGAAAGCCAATCGCCTGCTCTGAAAAACGGTACCGGGATGATGCCCGCACCTAACCCCCGGAAGCAGAGTACGCACATCTGCGTACGCTCGGCAGCAAGGGGATAATAATAATAATAATAATAATAATGATTATGAGCATCTGTGGTGTGGTGGGGGCATTAATGCATTTCTGTTCTGCATTGGCAAAGCACAGGGTTTATTATACGATAGCCAGGCAAGGAAAAAACCCTTATAGTAGTCTACCGCTTACCTGTTTTCCTCGCACCGACAGTCCAGAGTCCCCACCAATCCTTCCCAGAAGGTTGAGCTCGCTCTCCCCATGGCGGGATAGGTAGATGGAGCGTGGCGTTACGTGGATATTCATCAGGTAGTAAACTGCCCGGCTTTGGACATGATCCTGCACTCTATTCACCAGATAGCGGCTCCCAACATTAAAAATCTTAATATAAGACAGAGAGCTGCAACAAAAGAAAATGGAAAGCCATCAAAATAGCTTAGGATTTTATGGGGAAAACAAAATTAATGGATTCTAAAACCATTATAGTCAGCCTTTATATCTAAAGTAAGGTGCACCAATGAGACTGGTTTTAAAATAGCAATCTAAGCTTTCAAAGACACAGCAGTAATGTAATTGTTCAGTTCTATAAGCAAAGCCTTGTAGAGATCTCTACAGAGAGAATGAACAGCCAAAGCGCTTGCTCATCTCTAAGCTGCGTGTGCGATCTGAGCTTCAGCCATTTATTTCGTTAGCAAAGCAGTTGCAGTCTGCTTACACAATTTGTAACATACTGACCATTCTGAACCTTCCCCAGTATCTAATACATACAGTGGTTCTGTACTAGCCAAACATGGATGTTGAAATCTCCCTTCACTGTGTCCGGCTGTAACCATTTTACCTGTGGGCAGCTAAAGCTGTTGCCTGTTCACTTCCTGAATTCAGGAAGTGGGCTTTATACAGTATTTACTGGCAGAAACAAAAATGTTTTACTATCCAAATTTAACACAAGGGCAGAAGATTTAATAGCTGGAAAGTTTTAAAAATGACTGAAGTTCCGCTTCAAGGTTAAGTTTGTTAAAGCACAGGTTTCACCTGGTAGCCAGAAACAGTGAAGGCAAGTAATTACCACACAACTTTCAGGTGACTGCCCAAGCAACTGCCAGTTTCTCATATTTCAATGCCGACATGTGCTTTTAAAGCCCAAATCTAGAAAACTCAGTTTTTGTGTTTTAAGTCAAGTGTTAAATTAAACTTGGCTTAATAATTTCAATTATGTCAGATACATCACTTGAACACAAAAACACAATAGTAGAGAGGATTTTGCTTCCCCAAACCTATGTGGCCAAGCCCACAAGGAATCTGTCATCAGTAATGATCTAATCTACGGCAGGGGCATTCAAAAAGGAGGAAAGAGATCGGAGAGATGGGGATATTTATTTTTTAAAACATTGTATTTATACACACACACACACACACTTTTTGGTCAATCCAGTGAAGGCAATTCAAGAAATAGCATTCTACAAGCCCAGATTTAGGATTTCAATCTTTCACACAGGCAATCATTTGCATGAATGTCATTTTAACCCAAGAAACATTACAGGAGGTCCCCTTTGGCCATACCTGTCCAGGTCATCATGCAATGGCTCATAATTCATTTGATAACACTCAATCCTCTTCAGGAAGTCCTCCAACACCTTTTCCCGATCACAGCCAGTGTAGTCTGGGCTGGACAGCTTCACTTGCTAGAGAATAAAGACACAGTTGATAGCCGACCATAGACTTCTAGCAGCATGAATACCCATTTTCCCGGCTTAGTTACTTACGGTGATGTTTTCGGCAATGATATCTGGGTCATCACAGATGGACTCTATGAAGAACACCTTAAAATATAGAGAAGAAAGTTAAATATAACTTGGGGTAAAGGGCCTTTGATTTAAAGCAGAAGTTTACCCATAACTTTATAAAGTTTTAGTAAGGAACATACATTCCACATCAATTATGCCACCAAAAACTAGGTTTTTGTGTACTCACCGTTAAATTGTTTTCTCTGCAATTCACTGACCGACACAGCTCCTCTTAGACCATTGGGTTGTATACCTTTCCCTTTAGGAGACACTAGGCAAAGTTGTAACACTCAGAACTTTCAGTTCCGCCCAAGGGGCGGTCCCCTAGGTATCAACCCTCCACCCTGCCTTGCAGTACTCAGTACATCAACAAGCAGTAGAACGTAAAGATAAAAAAAAAAAAAAAAAAGGGAGGGGCGGGTGCTGTGTGGGTCTGAATTACAGAGAAGGATTTTATGGCGAGAACAAAAAAATCCTATTCTCTTATATTCACCGACCGACACAGCTCCTCTGACCATTGGGACGTCCCCAAGCAGTGCCAAACGAGGGGTGGGAAAAACAGCATAAAAACCTCATCCACCATGGCAAGTGGGAACTAGTAAAAAAAACTGAACCCACAAAATAAGGGTACCCTCAACAGGAGTGACTACTCACAACCGCACGGGAAAAAAAAAAAAAAAAAAAAAAAAAAAAACAACCTCACACCGCGGAAGTACTGAAACAGTACATTCTTAAAAAAGTATGTTGTTTTTATTGAAAAACACGAAAAATATTGCATATTCAATTGCAACTATACAGCCGCTTGCAAAAACTTTGCGGCCAAACAGGCATCAGCCGATGCACTGACGTCTACCTTGTAGAACTTGGTAAAGGTGTGGACAGATGACCAGGTCGCCATTTTACACACCTGAGCGACAGACGGTGTCGGAAGGCCCAAGACGTTACGATAGCCTTTGTGGAATGGGCCGTAACCGGAAAGAGGGGGCACCTGCCCCTTTAAGGCGTAGGCTTGTACTAGAATCTGTCTGATCCACCTGGAAATGGTGGCTGATGAGACCGCCATGCCTTTCTTGGGACCAGCTACCGACACAAACCGTCTGACTTCCGAAAGGGAGCAGTGGTAGACAAATACACGTTCAGAGCCGAACCACGTCCAGAGCGTGAAGATCCACCTCCTTAGGGCGTTTCGGCCTAGGACAGAGATGATAACACAGGGTCCTCATTAACCACTTTCAGACCGGACCAATTTGCTGGTCAAAGACCAGACCACTTTTTGCGATTCGGCACTGCGTCGCTTTAACGGACAATTGCGCGGTCGTGCGACATGGCTCCCAAAAAAATTGACGTCCTTTTTTTCCCCACAAATAGAGCTTTCTTTTGGTGGTATTTGATCACCCCTGCGGTTTTAATTTTTTGCGCTATAAACAAAAATAGAGCGACAATTTTGAAAAAAACGCATTATTTTTTACTTTGTTATAATAAATATCCCCCAAAAATATATAAAAAAACATTTTTTTCCCTCAGTTTAGGCCGATACGTATTCTTCTACATATTTTTGGTTAAAAAAAAAAAAAACGCAATAAGCGATTGATTGGTTTGCGCAAAAGTTATAGCGTTTACAAAATAGGGATAGTTTTATAGCATTTTTATTAATAATTTTTTATTATTTTTTTTTTTACTAGTAATGGCGGCGATCTGCGATTTTTATTGTGAATGCGACATTGTGGGGGACCCATCGGACATTTTTGGGACCATTGTCATTTATACAGTAATCACTGCTATATAAATGCAGTGATTCCTGTGTAAATGACACTGGCAGTGAAAGGGTTAACCAGTGGGTGGCAGTGTAGGGGTTAAGTGTTCCTAGGGGAGTGTTACTAACTGTGGGGGGGTTGGGCTTTCATTTAGTGTACACTGATCTCTGCTCCAATCACATGGAGCAGAGATCAGCGTCACTAGTTGCTAGGCAGAATAGACAAATGGCGTTTACACAGCATTTGCTCTATTCGGCCGCTCCGTGAGACGATCGCGGGGATGCCCGCGGTGATCGAGTCCGCGGGTCCCGCGACCGGACTCACGGGGGTCCCGACCAGCACGCTCCCGATGGCAGGGCGGCATCGAATATTGGACGTACCTGTACGCAAATATGCCTGCCCGTGCCATTCTGTCGACGTACATCGTCGTGCGCTGGTCGGGAAGTGGTTAATGTGAAAAGCCAGGACCACCTTCGGTTGAAAAAGACGGTTGCGAACCCAACACCACCGTATCCTTATGGATAACCAGATAAGGCGACTTGCAAGACAAGGCCGCCAGTTCCGAAACCCTCCTGGCCGAGGTGATGGCCACTAGAAAGAGTCAACAGGGGAAACTCCCTGATATTTTCAAGCAGTGTGTCTTAAAGTGCCGATAACACCAGGTTCAAATCCCATGGGGGTAACGGTGGACGCACCAAAGGGACTGCATGACGAACCCCCTAAAACAAAAAAAGGTACTCACTATGAGTGAGACGCCAGGGGTTGCTAAAATAAAAAAAAAAAAAAAAAAAAAAGCTGAAGCTGAAATTTTTGCCCCATTAATAGAGCTTAATGCCATTTTCTGGTCTACTCCTTGCTGAAAAAACAGCAGGATCCTGGATATGGAAAAATAAAATAAAAAAAATAAAAAGCGGATGCCAACCTTTCTCCACACACATGGAGATGTAGGCCGTCCAGGAACGATTATATATCTTCTGAGAAGAAAAATTCTCATGCTCTCAACATAGTTGGGATCACCAAGTCCGACAGACCCGGGTTCCTCAACACCTGGGTCTCAATAGCCGTGCCGTTAAAGCCGGCGATGGTAAAGCAGGATGGAGAATCAGACCTCGAGACAGAAGGTCCTCTAGTAGATGCTCTTTGGTGACTGCCATTACGAGACGCACCAGGTCTGCGTACCAGGGACGCTGAGTCCAATCTGGGACCACCAGTATTACTGGGATCCCCTCGGCTTCCACCCTGCGAATCAGATGTGGTAACAGCTTCAGTGGAGGAAAGGCATAGATCAGCTGGTACTGATCCCACGGATCTCTTATCCTGGACACCCATCTTGGCATCCTCCGATTGAGACGGGGGGGGGGGGGGGGCAGAAGATCCACGTCTGGTGTGCCCCACCTCAGGCACAGTAACCTGAATATCTCCGGATGCAACGCCCATTCTCCTGGGTCCAGCATCTGGTGACTTAGACAGCCCGCCTGCCAGTTCTCCACTCCGGGAATGTAAATGGCCAACAAAACCAGTACATGTCGCTCTGCCCACCGAAGTATGTGAGCGACCTCCCGTGCTGCGGCTGAGCTACTCGCCCCCTCCTTGGTGATTGACGTATGCCACTGCAGTGGTGTTGTCTGACTGGATCCTGACGTCCTCGCAGTCTCATTGGCCATGTGGAGAGGCACAGCCCGATCGCTCTCAGTTCGAGCAGATCGATCGGCAACTTGGATTCTTCCGTCGACCAGAGGCCCTGAGCCGACTGAACATCCATTACTCCACCCCAGCCAAAAAGGCTGGCGTCCTGTGTGATCATTGTCCACTTTAGAAGTAGGAACGACTGTCTGGCCTGAATCACCAGGACCTCAGCCACCAAATCAGCGATTCTGACTGGCTCACCTGAATCTGACGATCCAGGGATAACTGAGATCTGTCCCACTTTGACAAGATCTCCTTCTGCAGGACTGGTGTAGAACTGGGCAAACTGCACAGCCCCAAAAGGAGACCACCATGAGCTCCAGGACTCGCATGCAAAAGCGACGACCACCTGCGGTTCATCCGCAGTTTTACAGCGGATCCAATCTGCAGCTTGTCTGAAGGGAGAAAGACTCTTGCTTCCATTGAGTCTAGCAGCAAGCCTAGGTACTCCAAACGCTGAGTTGAAACAATCAGAGTTCTTTAAGTTCAACAGCCACCCAAATTCTCGCAGAGTCTGCATGGTGATCGCCACAGCCTCCTCCAATTCTGAGGTGCAAGATGCTCTCAGGAGGAGAGCATCTAAATATCGCACGACCGCGACCCCACGTTACCGTAGCAATGCCAAAACCTTGGTAAAGGACTCGGGGGGGCTGATGCCAGACCAAAAGGGAGAGCCACAAACTAGTAGTGGGCTTCCCCGACTGCAAATCACAGGCATATGGGTATGTGCAGGTACGCATCCTGGAAGTCCAAGGGCGCCAGGGAGTACCCTTGATGGAGTGCAGAAACGACTGGGCGAACAGATTCCATTCTGAACCTCTGCACTTTAACAAAGTGATAGAGGGCTTTTAGGTCCAAGATTGGACATACCCCTTCCTTCTTGGGAACCACAAGCATATTTGAGTAGAATCCCTGGAAACGTTCCGATTACGGAACCGGTACAACCACCCTGTGACTAAGCAGGTCCCTTACTGCCCCCAAGAGGGCCTCCAGGCGAGCCGGGGATACGGGTATGCTGGAGAGGAAGAATCTGTTTGGCGACCAAGAGAGTAACTCCATCTTGTAGCCTAAGGAAATCAGATCGCAGGTCCATTGGTCGAAAACAGAGGGGACCACCGGGCTGCAAACTCCCGAAGGCGACTCCCCACCCGAGACATGGGTAGTGACAAACCTTCATGCGGTAGCACTTTTATTCGCAGGCTTGCGGTTCCAGGGAGGTTTTTGTCCATCCGTGGTCGTCCTGTCAGGCTGGGGACATTATACCGAAGCTCCAGGCAGACTAAAAAGCAGTTAGTGGATGGAAAAAGGGGCCCTTGCCTACGGCGTGGCTCCTTAGCCTTCCTGGCCTGTAGGAGTAGTGTACTCTACCACCGGTGGCATTTTTACTAATGCCATCCAAAGAGGCTCCAAAGAGCCAGTCGCCAAGGAGGGAAAGATTCGTCAGGGCTTTTTTTTTTTTTTTTTTAGATGCCTGGTCAACAGACCAGCATATGAGCCAAATCAGGCACCTCAGCACCACAGCTGACACTGAAGCCCTAGATACAGAGGGAGGGTATCCAGGGCCACGTCACAACGTACTTAAGGCCTTGCACTAGTTGGTCTGCTAATTTCGCGCAGACAGGAGAAGCCTGTTGCTCTCCCAATTTGCAGTGCAAAAGTTTTGCCCGCTCACTCAGTGTCTGACACAAGTGCGAATGCCAGTACTGGTCGCACAGCGGACCCCATAACCGTAAACAAGGAACAAGCCACTGCCTCGGCCTTCCTGTCCGCAGGATCCTTAAATGCAGGAGCTCCCACTACCGGGATCATGGTTACTTGTTTAACCTGGATACTGGAGGTCCACAACCGGAGGAGCCGACCACTTGTGAGAAGGCTTTCCTCAAAAGGTTAACGCACCGCCATGTGTGTGGGGACCAAAAAGGTCCGTTGCGTGCGACCCCACTCCCTGTAAGTGAACTTGCAAATAAGTCAGATACAGGAACAGTCAGTGATGGTGAACCTTGGCACACCAGATGTTTTGGAACTACATTTCCCATGATGCTCTGGCACTCTGCAGTGTAGTGGAGCATCATGGGAAATGTAGTTCCAAAACATCTGGGGTGCCAAGGTTCGCCATCACTGCCATAGGTGAACAGCCTGGCTTGCGGGACCCAAAAGGGACCGGTACATCAGCAGGGGGACCTGTTGGCTCCTGAATCTTCAGGGTATCACGCACAGCTGTGATAAGTGCTCCAACAAGGGCTTTGTCACGCACAGACCCAGACGGGGACTTATCCTCACTGTCCGAACGGTCCTGGTCAGCATCTTCTGACAAGACAGAACAGGGGTCACCAGCCTCAGCAGAGCCCGAGTCTGTGCCTGAGTTCTCCCCAGAGGACGGGGGGGGGGGGGGGGGGGGGGGGGTACAGGGGCCACCTTATTGCACCCATCTTCCCACGCACCGCCTCCATCTAGCAATGAACAAGTTGAGGACCACCATCAGTGTGTCCATGGGCACTGTGCAGTCTGCAGGTGACATGGTTGCCATTGCCTGGACTTTGGGGGAACAAACTAGTTTCTGAGCCATGCTGACCCTATCCTGTCTGCCACCCGAAGGGGACTTAGGACAGCGAGTCCCACCCTCCCTGCTGCCGCTGACTGAGGGTCTCATTCCCACCGGACTCACCACCCTGGGGAGTTCTGCGCGGTCCACAAGTGGTGCCTGTAGTCCCTGAGTGCACCCAGGTGCAGAGGCAACCAAAAACTGAGTTGGTGATAACCGCTGGAACGATCGCTAAAACGATCAGAATAAATGCTCAGGTTTCCATAAATTGGCCACTCAGCGTCCAGTACACAGAAGGGTTGATACCTAGGGGACTGGGCGGAACTGAAAGTTCTGAGTGTTGTGTTACAACTTTGCCTAGTGTCTCCTAAAGGGAAAGGTATACAAACCAATGGTCTAAGAGGAGCCGTGTCAGTCGGTGAAGAGAAATTTGTGTGCGCTGCAAATTGCCTCCAGCATTGCTCCAGTTTCTTCTTACAGGAGGCTCCCATTTTGCTGAAGTCCTTGAACAGCAGTAAATACTTAGGCTGTTTGCAGATCAGCCTGGACATTTTTGGAACTCTCCTCATTGACTTAGACAGCAGAAGGAGCCAACGGCGCCTGCTATGTGTCTCAGCCAGTCAGGAGAGAGAGAGAGTCTTGAACAGCAGAGTCTCTATCCAGCGATGTTGCCACGAGAGACAGGGCTCATGTAAGTATTGGGGGGGTGGGCTGATCCACATAGGTTTTTTTTTTTTATTATCTTAAATGCATTAAAGTGGTTGTAAAGGCAGAAGTTTTTTTTAAGTTCATGCATTCTATGTACAGCAGCCACCCCAGCACCCCCTAATGCTTACCTGAGCTCCATCTCTCTCCAGCAATGTCCATGAGTGCCTCGGCCATCCAGGACTCCTGAGACACAGAAGCGGACCCCTGTTAGACCATGGACCCCTGTTGCTGTCAAAGTCAACCAAACAGGAGAGAGGGGCAGTGCCAAACCAGGGCTCCATGTCTAAATGGACAGATGTGACTCAGCTCAGGTGCCCCCATAGCAAGTTGCTTGCTGTGGGGGCAAGCTGCAGGAGAAAGGGGCCATGAGAGCCAAGAGGAAGCTGAGAATGAGGATCCGGGCTGCTCTGTGCAAAACCAACTGCATAGAGGAGGCAAGTATGACATGTCTTTTCTTTTTCTCTAAAAATAACCAAGACTTTACAATCACCAAGATTAAAAAAAAAAAAAACCTTTGCTTTTAGAACCACTTTTATTTTCTGATTAAAGTTCCACTTTAAACAAAGACAATAGCATATACACCTACTTACTGACCACTGTATGCACTGCCGTCACTATGGCTTTATATAGGGTATGGTTTGGTTAGCGCAGAGCCCTCCGTGTGTGCCTAATTCAGGTGAATGGGCTGCTCTGCAAGTTCTAGTACAGGGTTTAAAAGGTTAAAGCAGGCACTGATGAAGCAATTATTACACCTCAGTGCCTTTCAAATGCTCTCTGAAGTGTGATCCAAATGCAGATTGCTTTTAAGAGAACAAAGCAAGCATGAATGAGCCCTTAGGATTTGTTAACACGGGCTTCACCTTGTATAAAAAAAAAAAAAAAGGGCAACAGGCTTTTACAAGGCATTAGAAAAGCTCAGCGGGCTTTGTTGAAAAATTCAAACTGCAAGTCAGATCCAGTATGGGAATGTTTAACTAAGATCTTAATGGGACAGCCACTTTACACCAGCTGCCAACAGGCTTCAGCAGGCTTTTAACAAGTCTGAAGTAGTGCAGAAGCTTCCCGAGGCCTGCTAGCAGTTTGACAGTCTGAACTGCCATTCAATTCAAAGTCTTTACCATTCTAAAACTTGAACTGAAGAGTTATTTAACCAATTCAGCTCTCATACCTATACCCTGCCTGTGGATCAGAGCAATATTTACATTACTGCTATGGATCTATTGATTTGGCAATAACTGGTCATTACAACTTCGATTAGGCCTGGTTTATGCATTTGGGTTGATTGCCTTTTTTGTATAGCTTGATCCCTGGAATTGGTGTGGGGACACACTGGACACTGCCAGCCGCCATTGTGCACTTGCCATGTGTCCCTCTATGCCTCCCAGGCACACACATATAATATAATTATACATTATAATTTGGAGACCCTCAAAACTACAGTTAAGACCACAGTATACAGAGGAGCCTTGACATGGGCACTGGGGCTTCCATGTGCACACATTTGCAATTGTAACTAAAACCTCAGTTTAACGTGAATTGTTAGACAGGGACATTTTTATTGCAGGCTGGCAAGCGTGCTGGGAAATTTGTATCTGTTTGTGATGGGTATTGCCCTTCCATATGCACCTTCCTGATAGTTTTAAATTGGGGTGGTTGCCATTTTTTGTATAGCTTTTTAATGCATTATACAGGGACAAAGGCTCCTTTATGTAATAAAGTTGAACACCAGGCAACAAAAAGTAAGTTTCCTTAGCAAGAGCTCATCCTAAGCAAGGCTCCCAGTGCAGAAGCAGGCCTTCAATAGGTGTTAATTTGAACCAAGCATGTCCTTCAATAGTGTGTACAAGCCTCAATCCAAATAACCTAGACCAGTGATGGCGAACCCTGACACCCCAGATGTTTTGGAACTACATTTCCCATGATGCTCAACTACACTGCACAGTGCATGAGCATCATGGGAAATGTAGTTCCAAAACATCTGGGGTGCCAAGGTTTGCCATCACTGACGCATGTTTCCCTATGAGACTGTACAGGTGAGGTCTTGCTTCCATTCAGCTATCACCAAGTTCCAGCTGTGTGCAGTGTGTGATGTTAGAACATCGCACCCAGCCTTCTGCTGCTGAGAAATAGCCTTTGATCTGTGCATTTTAAGAGAATTTAGAGGAGAGAGGGCTACAGATAAACAGGTACAAGTTATATAGGATAATTGATTTCATCTCTGTATTACGCAAGTCACATCACCGGATATACTTAAAGGTTTAAAACCACTTTAAAAGCAACCCATTGAGCAAATGATGGCCTAGGTCAGGGATATGCAATTAGCTGACCTCCAGCTGTAGTAAAACTACAATTCCCCATCATGCCTCCGGGCGTTATGCTTGTGGTTGTCAGTCTTGCTATGCCTCATGGAACTTGTAGTTCTGCAACAGCTGGAGTCTGCCAATTGCATATCCCTGGCCTAGGTAATACAATGGGTGTTTTTTCCCCATTTATAGTCTCGTTTGTTGATCAACTGCATGAACTGGATTTCCATCAAGATGCAGACAGGGCTGGGAACTTGATCTTGGGACAAACCCAACCCGCATGACAGCTGTCAGGATCTAACACAGGTTTCTCTTTCAGCCACTCAGACTGACCCAGCTATTATCCATAAAGGTATAACACCAACGTTTTTATCTAAAATTTGATTAAGAAAAGATGATCCAAGTTGTACAAAGCGTGGCTCTAATCAAGGATCTCCACTTTTAGTGTAAGCAGTATTTAACCCAAACATTATATTGCAGCTTACCAATTCGTAGATGTGATGGCTGCATTAGTGGGGTTTTTTTTAAGCCTTTTCCATTTTCACCTGGCAATCTGGCTTATTTTTTTCAACCTGCAGTGTTAAATTTTGGCAGCAAGGTTCGATTCAGTTTTAGTCTTAACTAAAATGCCATTTTAGTATTAGTCACATTTTTCTCTTCTGCAATTGTTTTAGTTATATTTAGTAAAAAAATTGGGTTTAAATTTTAATGTATTATTTAAAGTGGTTGTAAACCGCCACTCTTTTGGCTTACCTGCAAGATAAAGGCATAATGTGCTAGTATGTATTGCATACTAGCACAATATGCGAAACGTTCCTGAAAACAAAAGCCTTCCAGTGATGCAATGTCATTGCTGGCGACGGCATCCATCTAGATCCAGTCTTTCTTCTGGGTTTCATGGCTCCGCGACTGCCCGGAGCCATGGCACACTGCTCTTAAGAAACTGCACGCACAGCAGTTCCTTTAGAGCGCATGTGTAAGTGACAAAACTGGCTGCTAGGGCTGTAAATATCTCCAAAACAGTGCATGTTTAGAAGACATTTACACTACCTATAGGCAAGCATTAATATATGCTTACCCATCGGGAAAAAAAAACAAAAAAAAAAAACACCTACTTCAATACAGGGCACTTACAACCCCTTCCTGCCCAAGCCAAACTTTCAACGCTGTCTCTGTTTAAATGACAATTGCACGGCCATGCTACACTGTACCCAAACAGAATTTTATCATTTTGTTACCACCAAAAGAAAGCTCTATTTGTGGGATTTGATCACCTCTGCAGTTTTATTTTTTTAGAAAAAGAAAATTGTGAAGTACGTTTTTCTCCTTTACAAATAAGCACAGATGAGATGGTACCTCCCCACTAGCTAGAGCAGTGGTGGTTAAATGGATCGAAAGTGCCTCTAGCCTCAGAGAATGACCAATTTAGACTAGACCAATCTGAGGACCATCTGTCTATACAAGCCCGGCAAAGTTACTTTCCGTCTATTATAGGGATGGGATCCCTCAAGGTGAAAATGGCATAAAATTTGCCACGTGATAATTCAGGCAGACTTTACCTTGTAACCACGTTCCTTGGCAAACTGCAATATAACGGACCTCCTCTCTCTAGTGGTATTGGTGGCATCAAATACCTAAAAAAAATAAAAGACACAAACTAATTCATAAAAAAATAAAAAAAAAGCATTGAAACATCACACACATACACTGTTAACTATTGAGGCCAATTACATGGTCATAATGAGTTTGTTGTGGTGGTTTCTCCAACCTAACAAAGACATGTCCATCTAGTTTAACTAACAGAAATCTTCCATAGAAACATACATACATAGAAACATACATACATAGAAACATACATACATAGTTGATCCAGAAAGCAGCAAAACCCTATAAAACAAACACTGCGAGGGGAGGAGAATTTCTTCCCAATCCTTCCAGACAGAAAATTCTGAGTTGGGATTTCTATACTTATTCCAATGGTACAAACACAAAAATCCTCAAACAAGCTCACTGGGTATGGCAAGGCAGCTCCCCAAGACATAGGCCTTCCTCAATGGATACCCAATGGATACCCAGAAATTACTCCAGTATACAAATGGGAGTCAAATAGGAGTTCCAAAAAAGTTAAATGGTTTGTAATACCTTTATAGAGAAATGGCTAAGGGGGAACCACATCCATACAAGAACCGTTTAAAGGATATTGGACATTTTGAGCAGACTTTACCGGTACCAGAAAAGGAATACAGTTTATTTTATTTTTATATTGATGTATAATCCATTTTCCTAATTCCAGAACAAAAAACAAAAATCTATAGCCCTCATTGGTATAACCACACATTGTACATGTATAGAGTCCCTAATACTGCCGAGTCAGAGGTTAACGTTACGCTTTGTGCTTCCTCAGGACTCCCCCCCCCCCCCCCCCTCCCCTTTGACTGCAAGCAGTGAGATTCTGTATAGGATTCTGTATAGGAGAGGGAAATCTATTTGACAAAACAGATTAAAAAATGCAGCCAGATAGCATAGGATTCCATATAGATATGGGGAACAGTGTATATGAAGTGCCTCTCACATATGAGAGAGCCCTTGTAGAGTGCGGCATGCCAGGTGCCAACCAGATCAATAAGACACATGCCTAGATCGGCCAATTCACAGTACACCATTCTATAAGGCGGATAGAATAAAATCAGCCTCCAATGGAGTATAAAGGACAATTATTGCAATCATAACCATAGCAATATAGTACTCACTGGATAAAGGGTATCCCCATATTGTATGCTGAGAGGTATTTTAACTCCAGCCAGACAAATCCGTAGGAATAGTCAAGTACATATAAAGAAAAACGGGGACCAAAAATAGTGTAATTCCGTTTTTTTATAGAAAATTAAAAGTACCAAACTCACATGTGTACAGTAGATTGAGCGCTTATCAAGATAAAACACGGTTGCAGTGGAGTCCCGACGCGTTTTGTCGTAGAAGACGTCATCTACGAGCCAGATGACGTCTTCTACGACGAAACGCGTCGGGACTCCACTGCAACCGTGTTTTATCTTGATAAGCGCTCAATCTACTGTACACATGTGAGTTTGGTACTTTTAATTTTCTATAAAAAAACGGAATTACACTATTTTTGGTCCCCGTTTTTCTTTATATGTACTTAACTATTCCTACGGATTTGTCTGGCTGGAGTTAAAATACCTCTCAGCATACGAAAGGATTAGCTATATTTGAGGTCCCCCTGGAAAACTGACTGTTGAAAGAATCTGCATACATTTGCATAAGTTTGTGTGATCCCCCAAATGTAAATTTGTGAGGATCCAATAATTCCGGTAAGCGTTCAATTCGCTTGGTGACGGGAACATCACGTGGTTAATGCATGAGTTTTTTATGAAGGAGGTGTAACACATTTCCTGCACACTCGTGGACCATAGAAGGATATTATACACAAGAGACGCTGTACTGTCTTATTGGGACTCTTTTTCCTCTTTTGGATTTTTTCCTTTTTGAAATCTTCTTTTTTAGCATCACTTTATAGTCACAATTATATGTTTATATAGCAATCAATGCTTATATGAGATTTTATATATGTTATGTGCACCACTTCACAGTGGAATCTTTCACTGAATGTATTAGTATAAGTTTGCACTCATTATGCTTATATAAGGATGGCATAATCAGGTCTGGTTTTTGAAGTTTTGAGAAGCGCTACACTTTTATATAGCATGGTGCATTATCCTGCTGAAGTAGTCATCAGAAGATGGGTACACTACAGTCAAAGGGATAGACATGATCAGCAACAATACTCAGGTAGGCTGTGGTGTGGCGGATATTTTCTTGGCACACTTTAGGCCCCTTGGTACCAATTGAGCACAATTTTAAAGTGTGCCAAGAAAATATCCACCACACCATTACACCACCAGCCTGAACTGGTGATATAAGGCAGGATGGATCCATACTTTCATGTTTACGCAAAATTCTGACCCTAACGTTTTTTACCAATCTTCTATTGTCCAATTTTGGTGAGTCTGTGGGAATTGTAGCCTCTGTTTCCCATTCTTAGCTGATGGGAGTGGAACCCGGTGTGGTCTTCTGCAGCCCATCTGCTTCAAGGTTCGATACGTTGTGCATTGAGAGATAGTATTCTGCATACCTTGGGTGTAACAAGTGGGTTTTTGAGATACTGCTGCCTTTCTATAATCTGGAACAGGTCTGCCCATTCTCTGATAACAAGGCATTTCCCTCCACACAAATACCTCTTACTGGATATTTTCTCTTTTTTGTACCATTCTCTGTAAACCCAAAAGATGGTTGTCTGAAATTCCCAGTAGATCTTCAAAAAACTGCTGATCAGCTAGTCTGGCACCAACAAGCATGCCACGTTCGAAGTCACTTAAATCCCCTTCTCCATTCTGATACTCAGTTTGAGCTTCCGCAAGTCATCTTCACCATGTCTACATGCCTAAAAGCATTTAGTTTCTGCCAGGCGATTGGCCAATTAGAAATTTGTGTTACCAAGCAATTCAACAAGTGTACCTAACAAAGTGGCCGCTGAGTAATTCCAATTCAAAAGAAACTTTAGCACCAGACAGATCCATGCTATACAAGTCCTTAGTCAAAAGTTTTCCCAAGTCCCGCGAAGGTGAAATTTTATCTTTCCCAAAGTGTGTTGGCCTTTATTATGGGATCGGTATTACAAACTAAAAGGCACTTTGGACTATCTCGCACCCATTTGTAGTCCAAAATGCCTTTATTGCCTATACTAATATTGTAAGATTTAAAAAAAAAAAAAAAAAAAAAAAAAAAGGCGCGTTTTGGTTTTGGGGGGGGGGGGGGGGGCTACAAAAGACGGTCTCAAAAGGAAACTACAATCATATGGATTCCTGTCTGATGATGGAAAGGTCCGAACTCCCATTTAAAAGGAGGCTTTGCACCAGAACAGTTGTTATAAATCCTATCCAACAGGAGGTTTTAATTACACATATCCATTGACTTTTTTCCTTTAAGGCTATTCAAGTTCTTATTCCATTTGTCTGAGCCTTGATAAAGGGGAGCTTTATTGCTCCTTGAACCAGTGGTAGCTGGTGCTCAATATTTTGCAGTCAAACCTGCCCCCTTTACTCGTACATACCGATACTGCTCCCCGCTCATCCTCCGAACCGCAATCTAGGCAAGCGCTACATCCGCCCGCTCCGTCTCTTCTCTCCAGCTTGCCGAGGGGCCATTACATTTTCCTTCTGGTCAAGCAGGAAGTGGGTCCTCAGACCCAATTGGCCATCAACTTCCTGGTTAATAGGTTCTCAGGACCCGCTTCCTGATTGGCCAGGAGAAGCAGAAAGACTTTGGCAAATTTTAATTTGCTAATGTCATACAACTGGGTGGGCTCCTCAGCTTCACGGTGTGCTTCCCTGAGCCTATTCCAACACATCTCCCCCCAATACAAGTGCTTCTCTCAGCCAATCGGGTTTCAGGACCCGCTTCCTGATTGGCCGGGAGGAAAAGCAGAAGAGAGAGCGCGCGAGATAGCGAGCGCGCGCGAGAGAGCGAGCGTGTCCAAAGTGCCTTTAATTGTTTATAATACAAAATATGTTCACATAAATCATTCAACGCATTTCAAGGACAAGATAACTCCCCCTTCATTAGGGCTGGGGGGGGGGGGGGAATGGAAGGACTTTAATAGACTCAGACTACAATCAAAAAATGTATCCATGTTGGATTTAGTTGGGACCTCATGGATGGTAACTGGCATTATAGACAATTAAAGGCACATTGGACTCTCACTTTGCAGAAATGGCGCCCGTATGGAAATTATGATTGGCTTCCATATGATCAGCCGGGCACACAAGTGTTGCAGACAACTGGCTTTACCTCTGCAGCCTACAGACCCAAGACTAGCAGTAAATCCGGCTCTGACTGCTATACGGCATAAAAAAAAAAAAAAAAAAAAAAAAAAGTCTCCAAGCAGCTGAATTATTACAGGAGATCTGATTAGACGCCCTCTGAAAACCCGACTGCAACAGCAAAATCTATTAGTTACTAGCAAATGCTCAGGCTTTGGGCTGTTTTCTGCCAGTCCTAGTAACAAAAGCGCTTTCTTCTAATCAGCACGACATGGAAGGCGGGGAGGGCACGCATACATTAATTCTGCTCAGACGCAGGACCCCCGGGAACCTGCCGTTTACATAATGCGCCGCTTTTCATTTTATATTTAAAAGGCTTCCACCGCCTTTTCTAAAAATCTGCTGTACATCTGTTAGAAAATAGGTGCGCACACACACGGCTGTCATTTTCCCGCAGAGAAGGAAAATGGCAATCAGTAAAAATTGATATTTCTGAACTTACGGCAACGTGTCCCTCCTCCTGTGAGAGGTAGGTGTGGACATCTTTCAGGGCATTGAGTGCACACTGCCTGCAAGACAACGACATTTGTTTATTAAAAGGGAATCTATAAAGATAAAAAATTTAAAAAGGTTAAAAAGAAAAGGTTTGCCTTTACAAACTACTTAATGCACAGGTAGAAAATTTTTTTTTTGTTATTAGCCTGTAAACTAAGCATTGCACTCAGGATCAGTAGATCATGGGTGTAAATTCACAGACCTGAATATTTTCTGTCCGACTGTACTTCCGATACAGACAGGCAGTTATACAATGACAAGAATCTGAATGAACAACCTAGAGTGCTCAACAGTGCCCTGGTTGGTTACATAGTTTCCTAGCTACACAGCAGGCGAAGTTGGGGGGGGGGGTGGGGGCGGCGCGACACAAGTCCAACCTGTGTGTGATTATATGTCTGTATTACATTGTATATCCCTGTATGTTGCATTTGTTCAAGTGCTCATCTAATAGTTTTTTTTTTTTTTTTTTTTTTTTTTATTATCGATGCTCCCCACTGAGACCACCTTCTGTGAAAGGGAATTCCACATCCTTACTGCTCTTACAGTAAAGAACCCTCTACGTAGTTTAAGGCTGAATGACTTTTCTTCCAATTCTAGTGAATGGGCACGTCTTATTAAAGTGGGGTACCCCCCCCCCCCCCCCCCAAAAAAAAAAATTAAAAGTCAGCAGCTACAAACTTAATAAAAATCGGACACTTACCTGTCCCAGGGTCCAGCGATGCGGAGGAACAAAGCCCCCCCCCCCCATCATTCGTACTGTGGGCACCCGGCTGTTGCGGACCAGCCACCACAGTTTTACCTCACGGAGAGGAAGAACGGGGAGATACTAATGTAAACAGGCATTTCCCGTTCTGCGTTTTCTTCAAACTTGTCGCCCTTTTTGTTTATAGCGCAAAAAATAAAAACCGTAGGTGATCAAATATCAAAAGAAAGCTCCATTTGTGGGGAAAAAATTAAACAAAAATAGTTTGGGAGCCACGTCACACGACTGCACAATTGTCATTTAAAGCCACGCAGTGCCAAATCACAAAAATTGCTCTGGTATTTTTGCTGAGCTTACTAGCACCCAAAGGTCCTTTTCCATCTTTTATTCCCCCGGAGGTCCCCCCCATCGAGTAGATTGCATCCATATTTTTGCCAGCCAAATGCATTTTACATTGTTATACATTAAACCTCATTTGTCATGTAGTTACCCACGCAAGAAAAAAAAATAATAAAATAAAAAAAAACGCCAGAACATGTGATTTTAAATGGTTTATTCCTGCCATCACAAATAAGCAAGTGGATCAAATTTGAATCTGGGGAATCTCAGATTATGAAATCCAAAATTTTTCATAACGGGAATGATTAATGAAGCACAATCATCAGGCAGGTCTTAACTCACTTGCGAATTTTCATGGCTTCCTGGTTGTCAGCACGGAAGAACTGGTAGTTGTTGTAGCTCTGCGTGGCATCCCGGCGATACTGTCCCACATTAAACACTGCACGTGAGAAGAGGGAAAAGAACATGTGGAACAAAAAAAAAAAAAAAAAAAAGAAGACGGACAGACGTGACTGTACTGACAGGATATTAAATTACACAACATGTGCATTTCAGCCTTATACTATACATACAGCTAAAAGCAATATGAACGTGCAGAACCACGAGTTCACTGAGTACACATTCCTCAAGACACAAGTTATTCACAGGGGGGTGTGTGCAGTGCTAGACTTCATATCTGTATGTATAGGCAACAAGATTTTTTTCTTCTGTAATTTTTTTTATATAACAACATGCATAAAGGGTAATAAAAATTACCAGAGGAAAAAAAAAAAAAAAAAAATTACCACACAAACTCTGAAAACCCAATTTTCAACCGATAATTTACAGCAGCCAAAATGCCACTGCAAAAAAAAAAAAAAAAAATGTTTTTTTACAAACACACCACACACACACTTTAGTATGCTACGCTTCATATCACTCCTCTGCATTTAACCCCTGCTGCTGACAGCCCTTTAAGAGTGTCCTTAAGGGTTACGTCATCTTCAAAAATTCCATTTTCGAAAACGTCCAATGCTGCAGTTCTCTCCTCTCCCCTTCTTTGCCACCCCATGGTAATTAATTCTTCCTGTCAGTGTATCCGCTTGCCCTTATACAGGAAGAATGGGTACACAGATCTGCAGGAGACCTGCATGGCACCACCAGCAATCTGCTGATCCTTGGTGCAATGCTTTACAGGCTCCAAAGAACAAAAATGTTTTTTTTTTTTTTTTTTTTTTTTTTTTTTACGTGCAAAACAAAAGTGAATTTTTTTTGATTATAAAAAAGGGAACGTGTCCTTAAATAGTTGCTTCCATTCCTCGTCATACATGCAGGCCATGTTTAGCCTGTCCAGGGGGGGGGGGGGGGGCCCCATGTGGCCCATGTGCTTTAACGCAGGATGGGCCACATTCTAAAATTGAACCCCCAGAGGCCACTCTGCCCTGTTCAAACATTATGGGGGGGTACACTTCTAGAATCTGTCCGTCCAGATACAAAGGGGGTATGCTACTAGGGTTTTTTCTTTTTGCTTTTTAAAAACACAGTAACATGGCCTACATGTATGTGGGGGAGATAAGAGCAAAGGAGGAGCAAGATGCTGTTGATAAGGGCACAGATTAGCACCATTTTCACAATTTTTTTTATATTCTGTTCTAGACCACAAGCGCTGTGTGTACCGAGTTAAAGCCCTTCCCTTCTTTGCAATGCAAGCCAGAGTGAGGGCCCCCTATACCAAGGAGTGTAGCCATTGAGAAGCCATTAGCACAGTGCATGGCTTTTACTCTGCTATGCCAGCACAGAGTATGGATGAGTGCGTCTGTTACTCAGCAGTGCCAAAAGCAGAACTGACATTACAAGCAGGGGCCCTCAAGAGGACACTTACCTTTGGTTGGAGTTCCAATCCAGTTGAGGTAGCGAGTGAGTTTTTTTGAAATGTAAGTCTTTCCACGTGCAGGGAGCCCAACCATTACAATCATTGTGGGAGAGTTTGTAAACTGGGGTATCGATGCTGCAAAACAAAAAGAATCATTTAAGGAGCCATAATAATACCAACAATAAATATAAATCCATATAGTTAAATGTATTTAAATATCACAGGCCAACTTCTGCTTCCAAGAACACCTGGAATGTGTATTGTGCTCCATTATCCTACCTGATCTCTAGCTAGCAAGAACTTGGATACAAGGTGCATTATGTTACTTTTCCCAACTATTGGTCCCCAAACCTAAGCAAGAGGGTACTTTTATGGTTCTTCAGGACTTTAGGAGAGCCGGACTGTAGCCAGTGGAACAGTGGCAGCAAAAAAAAAAAAAAAAAAAAAAGGGGGGGGGGGTATGGGAGGAGGAGGACATGGTGCCCCATTGGCCCAGATAAAAAAGGCAAGAAAATTCGGCCCACAGTTTAGAAACTGAGATACTATAGGATAAATAATTTATTGGAGTCAAGCTTTTATTTAACCTCGACATAGGCTCTAAAGGATGCTACAGCAAAAAGTATAGTAGCCACCATTCCAGACTTACACAATGGTTCCCCAACTATTTAAATCACTGACTCCAAGTACATAGGATTAACACTTCTGAAATCCCTGATTGGTATTCCTTCTTCCAAGTCAGCATGTCAAAGTATTGACACCAGGAACAATTGGAAAACAAACCAGAAAGACAACCCTAGAGAAGGTTTTCTTCCAGAACAGCCAGAAAATCATGTTGCTCTCTTTTTTGCCACTATATATCTTCAGTTATCCTGGTGATGGGTGTTTGAGACATGCAGCAAAAAAGGTCAAAGCTAGAGCACATCTCCAAGTCTACAAACTGGTATGCCCCAGTGCTCACCATAGAGTGGAGGCTACTAGCCTAAAAAGGTACAAACTAAAAACAAGTATATCAAGATGCAAGAGCTGCTACCCTGGAGGTCAGACATTTCATTGATTTTTAATTAGTGGAAGCCTTGATAAACTGTTGATTATATCACAGCACAATACAAACATTACATAAGATCAATCATCATAATGCTGCACTGATCACCATGAAACTATCAATTGGTGATTACAAAAGAGGTAATAACAGGAATAGAAAAAAAATAAAATAAAAAAGAAGTTGTTGGTAACATACAGCATAACCACATTAACTATTGAGGCATTTGCCATAGGAATGGTGGCCTATAGCTAAGAGAATATAGTTACGTATTTGGGCCCCATAATGGGATATAGTGGTAGCGCTTTGATAAAAGGGTAATGTACTGTAAGCTAAGGAAAATGGGAAGGGTTAAGCTTAAAAAAGGGGACGAAAAACAGAGGGTAGATTGGCCAGGTTGGCAGCTCATTCGCCCCAATCATCCGCAACACTTCAGCCCACACCTCGTGTCCAGTCAATTAACTGTTAGGGTCCTTTTACACCAGCCGCTGCTTCATAACGTAGTGGCTGGTGTGCAGTCAGGTGGGAATCACT
This sequence comes from Lithobates pipiens, assembly GCF_037356315.1. Taxonomy (NCBI): domain Eukaryota; kingdom Metazoa; phylum Chordata; class Amphibia; order Anura; family Ranidae; genus Lithobates; species Lithobates pipiens. The sequence goes on from NW_027507685.1 coordinate 194,665,935, forward strand.
CTGTACTGCACTTTTTTCAAAACAAACTTTATTGAAATTAAAAAACAGACATTTCATAAAGTTCAATTGGCTGCCGAAAGGCAGTGCATGCACTACTCTTTCAGCACACTGTGCCCACACACCACCGAAATGCAGGGGTGTGAATTGGTGAAAAATCGGGTACACAAGAGACCTGGCCATGTGGTGGGACTGCGCTGGTATAACCACCCAGCACAGTCTCACTGCATCTGGTGTGAATGGAGCCTTAGTGTAACCAAACTCCTTTAGATTGGAGGCTCCAGAAGGAGCCATAGTAATATAGATTGAGAACCAAGTAGATTAATATTTGAGTAGCAGCATGTCCATTATCACTCTGACCCCGGCAAATCAAAGACCTGCTATACGGTAAGGAGGAAGAGGAGGGGGGGGGGTCACCTTTCTTCCAGAGAGCTGGTATATAAGCCTTGGAAACACTGGGAAGAGATTTTGTATGACAAAGTGCTCTAATTAGTACTCAGCAATAGACCAGAGTCGACATACCCCTTCTGTTCAATACGCCAATGAGGACCCTTGTACTGAGGGGTGTGGCTATTACTCAGCTATGCCACCACAGAGGACTGTGGCTGTTACTCAGCTTTGCTAGCATAGAGCATGGGAGAGGGTGACCAGGAAAGCAGCATTTTTAAAAGAAAAAAGGGTATTTGAAAGCCTTTCCAAGCAAGAGTCAAAATAGTTTTGATTAGTGGAGAATCTTTTTTTGCCGCTTGTGCCCCCACTAGAGATTCACCCGATGACTTATCCTCAAGTGTGAAAGAAAATCCCAAATTAGGCAGTTGTCACTACCATAAAACTTTTAGTGGCTATGGGAAAGAAAGTGAAATCACCACAATGGGGGGGGGGGGGGAGAGAAACAAAAAAAAATAAAATAAAATAAAATAAAATAAAATAAAGGAGAAGGAGCGAAAAAAAAAAAAGAAAAAGAAGGAAACTTGTTTTAATTGACTTTCGCGTTCAACTGCAAGTTTTTATTTTTATTTTTTTAACCCAAAAAACCAAAGGAGCAATGCAGCAAGGCCATCCGATAAAGTCTTCTGCTTCTGTTCTGTTGGGTGGGGAGCTCCTGCTGAGTCACACAAGACAAACGCATTACTGTACATAACACTACATAGCAATCAGAGTTTATCCGAAAAAAGCCAGAAAAACCAGGTACAATCAGCTGCCAAGGACAAGTTTTACAATACATTCTACTGTACAGAAAGCAAAGCCTGGAAAGAAGCTCATAAGTTTGAGGCAGTTTTCGCCCCTACCCACAAAAAAAATAAATAAAAAAATAAAAAGAAGACTTACTTTGAATTCTAAGGTATATACAACCTTTAGAATCTAAAGCCAACCACATACACTGGTAGAATTACATATAAAAAAAAAAAGTTTGACCCGACTAACAATTTGAAAATCAAAGTGGTGAACGTTTTCCTATGCAATTCTTCAGGCGTATGGCCAGCTTAGCGTTTCCTTAACCACCGCAATAATAGCATGTTAACACCCCCTTCATTCCCAGACCATATAGGCTTTTCAGTGCTGTGATAAAAGTTTGACTATTTACTCCATCATACACTCCTCTACCCAAATACTTTACGTGCCAGTTAATGCCAGTGGGCTCTGCGAGATGGCATGCAATGTGATTTAACCAGATTAGTATGGTTGATATTGCATCACATTTGGACCAAACTCGCACAGGACTTTTTTTTGGTCCACACCAGAACCGGATCGCATGGGTGTTCACACACCCATGCAATCAGTTTCATGTCCAAACTGTCATTAACAATGTATTAACCAGGAGTTCGCATATGGTAGTGTGAACCGCCGTGTGAGTTGGGTGCGATGAGGAAACCTGTAGTGGATTCGCAGTGTTCCTGCATCGCATAAGTGTGAACCAAGCCTTAAAGAAAAGAGACAGCTTCCATTTGGTGGCATTGGATATGTATTTGTTTGAAGAGCAAAAAAAAAAAAAAAAAACCCCCCCCATCAATTAAGGTTAGGACAAAATACCCGCAAAATTACCCAATTTTGAAAAGTAGACACCCTGGGATCTAATTTTTTCGCCACTTTTTTGGCATAGAGGCAGTTAAAGTGCACTTGGCCTCCCTACTGAAGCCAGTACAAGGGGAAGAAGGTTCCCTGGGGGACAAAACAGCACTGTGAGGTGCAATAGCTGATGGCCTGGTCAACCCCCCAAGATAAAACAGCACCATACAATCCCACCATTGGTGGAGAATGGCATTTTAACCAAACACACACACACACACACACACACGTCAACCGCCCACCCCCTATCCCCCAAAAAAGTGGCACACAATCACTGGTGATCCATGCATTTAACAACCCCTCCCCAGGAATAGGGCAACAATGTACCCTGAAGCGGTAACAGTTTTTGGGGGCCGGGGCAGGAGAGGGGGCGCACCGCTTTGTATGCAAGACCTTCAGAGTGCATGTGCCGGTAATGTCACCGGCTGCATGCACTCTGATTATCTCCTAAAGGGTGCAAGTCTGGGAGATACTCACAGTACCTACAGGTAAGCCTTATTCGATGTCTTGTCTGTAGATACAAGTGGTAGAACTGAGTTTGCTAAACAAATAGAAGAATCAAGCTGTATCTGAGCACCACAAACTTTAAAATGCAAATTTTTAATATTCAAAACAAAAAATTATCTATACATCCACATCTCCATGCTGTGATGATTCATGGAGCATTTACTTACTGGAATCCATCTGCCTTTGGTTTAGGCATTCAGGCAGGAGGGTGTAGCTGAGAAAACCTCTCCTCCAGGTGAAAAAAAATAAATAAGTGATTATGACATTTTGGCCTAGGCCAAGTACCAACTTAAAACACAAATATAGTTTAAGATAAGTGAATATACCCTCCTACTCATTTACTAATGCTAGCATCAAAAAGGATGAAAAACGCAGGTCATGCTGGGGGGGGGGGGACCAAAACCCATGTTGCTCTCACAATAAAGACTAGAAGTGGCTGCGCTGATGCGCTTTACCCATTTTTGGCTGTTGTAACCATCAGGGCATGCAGCAGTTGCTAGATTGCATGTAAACTGACAAACATTGTGCGTTTGGTTTTGTTTTAGTTTTTCCCTGTGCATTTGTTTTTTGTTAAAATAACTGATACACAGCAACGTCAATCAATTAGGGCTTACATCATTTGGCTGTAGGTTTGTTCCAGGTCAGTGGCTTGAAGCTAAACAGAATCAGATCAGCCAAGGCAAACCCCGGGATTCACTAATCAGATGTACTTTAGTATAAAAAAAAAAAAAAAAAAAATACCCAGAGAGCCTGCAGCGAGCTTTACTGACACAGTAAACAGTTAATATAAATGAGCCAGCCGTACAACCTTAGAAAAGGAAAGAACAGGACGTTATGCCTCTTCAAGGAAAAACAAAACCCCAAAAATAGAAGCAATCAAATTCAATGAAAGATCAGCAGATTTGCCAAAAACAGGAACAAAGTCATGAGTATTTCATAACCTGGAAAGCAAATACAGCCGGCAGTGTTTGCAGATTGAAGTCCGATACATGTGCTGTCATATAGTGTATAAACTAGTGTAACAAAAAATGTAGGCATAAAAAAATAGTATGAAATAATTTGAAGGTTTGACTAAAATATATCTATATCCATACATACACATACACACATATACACACACACACACACACACACACACATACAGTGCCTTGCAAGAGTATTCGGCCCCCTTGAGCTTTTCAACCTTTTGCCACATTTCAGGCTTCAAACGTAAAGATATAAAATTTAAATTTTTTGTGAAGAATCACCAACAAGTGGGACACAATTGTGAAGTGGAACGAAATCTATTGGATATTTTAAACTTTTTTAGCAAATAAAAAACTGTAAAGTGGTGCGTGCAAAATTATTCGGCCCCTTTACTTTCAGTGCAGCAAACTCACTCCAGAAGTTCAGCGAGGATCTCTGAATGATCCAATGTTGTCCTAAATGACTGATGGTGATAAATAAAATCCACCTGTGTGTAATCAAGTCTCTGTATAAATGCACCTGCTCTGTGCTAGTCTCAGGGTTCTGTTGAAAGTGCAGAGAGCATCATGAAGACCAAGGAACACACCAGGCAGGTCCGTAATACTGTTGTGGAGAAGTTTAAAGCCGGATTTGGATACAAAAAGATTTCCCAAGCAGCACTGTGCAAGCGATCATTTTGAAATGGGAGTATCAGACCACTGCAAATCTACCAAGACCTGGCCGTCCCTCTAAACTTTCAGCTCAGACAAGGAGAAGACTGATCAGAGATGCAGCCAAGAGGCCCATGATCACTCTGGATGAACTACAGCTGAGGTGGGAGAGTCTGTCCATAGGACAACAATCAGTCGTACACTGCACAAATCTGGCCTTTATGGAAGAGTGGCAAGAAGAAAGCCATTTCTCAAAGATATCCATAAAACGTCTCTTCTAAAGTTTGCCACAAGCCACCTGGGAGACACACCAAACATGTGGAAGAAGGTGCTCTGGTCAGATGAAACCAAAAGCAAACTTTTTGCCCACAATGCAAAACGATATGTTTGGCGTAAAAGCAACACAGCTCATCACCCTCAACACACCATCCCCACTGTCAAACATGGTGGTGGCAGCATCATGGTTTGGGCCTGCTTTTCTTCAGCGGGGACAGGGAAGATGGTTAAAATTGAGGGGGAAGATGGATGCAGCCAAATACAGGACCATTCTGGATGAAAACCTGTTGGAGTCTGCAAAAGACCTGAAACTAGGACGGAGATTTAACATACAGCAAAATCTACAAAGGAATGGTTCACAAATAAACGTATCCAGGTGTTAGAATGGCCAAGTCAAAGTCCAGACCTGAATCCAATCAAGAATCTGTGGTAAGAGCTGAAAACTGCTGTTCACAAACGCTCTCCATCCAACCTCACTGAGCTCGAGCCATTTTGCAAGGAAGAATGGGCAAGAATTTCAGTCTCTCCATGTGCAAAACTGAGAGACATACCCCAAGCGACTTGCAGCTGTAATCACAGCAAAAGGTGTCTCTACAAAGTATTAACGCAAGGGGGCCAAATAATTTTGCACTCCCCACTTTTCATTTTTTTATTAGTTAAAAAAAAAAGTTTCAAAAATCCAATAGATTTCGTTCCACTTCACAATTGTGTCCCACTTGTTGGTGATTCTTCACAAAAAATTAAAATTTTATATCTTTATGTTTGAAGCCTGAAATGTGTCAAAAGGTTGAAAAGTTCAAGGGGGCCGAATACTTTCACATGTATGTATGTATGTATTTATATTATACACACACAAACTTAAGCACTCGTCTGAGAAAAGTACAGTGGGAGCAGAAAGTATTTAGACCCCCCTTGACATTTTTCACCCATTATATTGCAGCCATTTTAAAAACTTAAAATCTTTTAAGTTATTTTCCCCTCATTAAAGGTACAAAGCACCCCATATTGACAGAAAAACACAGAATTGACATTTTTACAGATTTATTCAAAAAAGAAAACTGAAATATCACATGGTTCTAAGTATTCAGACCCTTTTATGCAACTGGTGCTGTCCATTTCTTCTGATCATCCTTGAGAGGCTTCTACACCTTCATTTGAGTTAAGCAGTGTTTGATTATACTGATTGAACTTGATTAGGAAAGCCACACCTGCCTATACAAGACCTTACAGCTCACAGTGGATGTCAGAGCAAATGAGAATTATGAGGTCACAAGGAACTGCCTGAAGAGCTCAGGGACAGAATTGTGGCAAGGCACAGATCTGGCCAAGGTTACAAAAAAAAAAAATAATAATAATAATAATAATAATAATAATAATAATAATAATAATAATAATATCTGCTGCACTTAAGGTTCCCAAGAACACAGTGGCCTCCATAATCCTTAAATGGAAGGCATTTGGGATGACCATAATCCTTCCTAGAGCTGGCCATCCGGCCAAACAGCCATCAGGGGAGAAGAGCCTTGGTGAGAGAGGTAAAGAAGAACCCAAAGATCACTGTGGCTGAGCTCCAGAGATGCAGTCGGGAGAAAGTTGTAGAAAGTCAACCATCACTGCAGCCCTCCACCAGTCGGGGCTTTATGGCAGAGTGGCCCAATGGAAGCTTTTCCTCAGTGCAAGACACATGAAAGCCTGCATGGAGTTTGCAAAAAACTAAATAAAACACACCTGAAGGAATCCAAGATTGTGAGAAATAAGATTCTCTGGTCTGAGGAGACCAAGATAGAACTTTTTGGCCATAATGCCAAGCGGCATGTGTGGAGAAAACCAAGCACTGCTTATCACCTGTTCAATACAGTCCCAACAGTGAAGCATGGTGATGGCAGCATCATGCTGTGCTCGTTTTTCAGCTGCAGGGACAGGCAATTGAGGGAAAGATGTATGCGGCCAAGTACAGGGATATCCTGGATGAAAACCTTCTCCAGAGTGCTCAGGACCTCAGACTGGGCCAAAGGTTTACCTTCCAACAAGACAATAACCCTAAGCATACAGCTAATATAACGAAGGAGTGGCTTCACAACAACTCCGTGACCGTTTTTGAATGGCCCAGCCATTCAAGCCCTGACTTAAACCCAACTGAGCATCTCTGGACAGACCTAAAAATGGTTGTCCACCAACGTTTACCATCCATCCTGACAGAACTAGAGAGGAGAGGAGAGGATCGGCAAGGAAGAATGGCAGAGGATCCCCAAAGCCAGGTGTGAAAAACTTTCCCAAAAAGACTCATGGCTGTATTAGATCAAAAGGGTGCTTCTACGAAATACTGAGCAAAGGGTCTGAATACTTAGGACCATGTGAGATTTCAGTTTCTTTTTTACCCCCATTTCAGCACGCATATTGTACTGTGAACTGACAGTTCGGACATGAAGCAGATCACATGAGTGTGAAATACCCATGTGATCCGATTCTGGAGTGGATCGAAAAAGGGTCCTGTGAGCATCCAAGCCAAATGTGATTTCAGCCATACTATCTGTATGGCTGAAATTCGCATTGCACGGACATCGCATGTGATTTCCACTGCAATGCTAATCGCATGCGATCTTGCACCACGCAGCAGCTTGAACTGGCCCCGAGTATTGTGTCACTTGAAGCTCAAGAGGTACATGAGCTTCTTTAAAGGCATAATTGCAAAATTGTATTTTATATAGAAGGCGACGCCACCAGCAAACCAAGATCTCCAAAATAGGTCAAAACCCTTAAAAATCGGCAGCCCAAAATTTTGCTATATGCTGGAACAAGTTGATCGCTGATGAGGTTGGGGGGCGGAGCACCATGAGGTAGGCACGCTCTGGACGTCCTCTTGCCTCCCCGCCCCCCGGAACCCCCGCGAAGCAGAGCTCCTTCCCCTGACATGCCGTGCATGACGAGCGGAGAATGGAATGGCCACCCACGTTAAGCCCTGCCGAAGGACCCTGCAGAGGAGAGCTGACCACCGCCCGTGCTGTCCTCCCCGCAGGCTGCTCGGTACGGGGGGACAAGCAGCGCCGGAGCTGAGGGTGGGAGCTCTCCTGATGCCTTGACTGTTCGCCATCCCGAGGGCGTAGGCGAGGGGGAGCTGCGCATCCTGTATGCAAAGAACGGTGGAAATCAGGCGCTATTAAGCCGAAGGGCTGCTTAATCCAACTATTGAGAGAAGAGTAACAAGCCGGGCCTCCGTACACAGCTAGGAGAGAGACACTCATCCCAGGTGAGAGAGGGATGGGACCCGCCGCTCGAAGCTGCTAATCCCCGGTTTTGGAGGCTTCACTCAGCAAAATGTGAGTTGGTGTGGGGATGGCGGAGATCTGGTTGGTGAGAGGACTTGCAGCAGTGTGGGAGCCACATGATCAGTAAACCGTGTTGCATGAGAGGTACTTGAATGCACTATAATAACACCGCTGTTTACGCTTTGGCTTGCCGCCCACTATGAGGGCCACCTGTACGGAGAAAGTAGCTGGGTAAACTTAAGGAGCCCTAGCCCCAGAACACCCCAGATGGCTCCCCCGACCCTCCTATTTAAGTGACAAATCTGCTACTGTGTCGGTGTAACCCGGGGCGGCGGGGGGGGGGGGGGGGGTCTGTCCGGAGGAGCTGTGGAGGGAACCCTGTGAGACGGACGGACGGGGGGTCTGCTACAGCCAGCTAAAACCCTGTTCCACACAAACTCTGGTCTGGAGGGTCTCAGGCAAGGGGCATTAATAGAGACATCGATATATTCAGGACTACCGTGCCTCTGGAGTGGCTAAGTGGAGCTTCGGAGGCAGCCCATACCAACACCTACTCTTCAAAAGCAAACGGGCACCCCAAAGTTTGACCTCATTGTAGGGAACGTTAAAGGACCAAAGTTTGAAGAGTATTAATCAGCATAAACAGGGGCCGGCAAATAGCCTCCTACCAACATTACATCTCCAGCTTCATTTTGCAGTATTTGAAGCCAGACTTTTACCTCCCTGAGTGTGCCCTGAAGGAGGGCAGTAGATCTGAAATAGAGAGGTCATAGTAGCCACTGTGGTAACAGATGGAGAAGCGTCGCTCTTAAGGAAGGAGGAAGATAAAGGTCACCCCCGTGACAGGAGACAGACAAACGGACAAAGACATTGCAGACAACTGTCATCACTTATAGTCTTAAAGTTTCCATATATATTTTGTATATACAGCTTGCCTCCGTACATCCAAGTAGATAGACAAAACGGACTAAGATATTGTGGATAATTGTCATCACTTATAGTTGCTTCTTTTTTGCATATATATCTTGCCTTCTTACGTTTAGGTATTGCTTGAAGGACTTGTGGGGTACACTGAAGTCGGAGGGCTTGGGGCCTTGGAGAGGGAGGTAGAGATGTGGGTGGCTTGATCTTGGTAGATACTGACCAGAGCACTGGTTGCCCCCAAGCTTTGCGCATCCCCGGCTGTAACCCTATCTGCTGCCGCTACGAGAGAGGATAACACTAGGAAGGAGGGAGGTCCGGTTAACGGAGAAGGACTCTTTGGGTTACCAGGTCGACTGAGGGGTGCACCTTTACCTCCGTCTCCTTTACTGTCGACCTGATACCCCCCCCCCCGAGCGCCTCAGACTAAAAAGGGGAGAGAGAGGTTGGAGTGAGGAAGTGAGAAGTGGTGGGCTTCGATGGGAAAGATAGGATAGTTAGGAGGAGACAGAGGGTGAGACGGGGGGGATAAGAAGTAGAAAAGAATTGGGTAATCCAAAAGGGAAGAATGAGAGGGAAAGCTAAAATCAGGTAAAAATATGCCGCCGGTACCCAGCCCAGGGGGTATTCAGCGGTATATGGCAAGCAACTCCAGTATAACAGAGGATGGTCCAAGCAGCCCCAAGTCCGGAACAACGTGGAGATTAGGACTTAATGGGCAGAAGATACTAGAAGAAAGTAAAGGGGGAAAGGTAAACGGAGCCAAGATGGGCGGTTTGAAGGAAGTAAATGCCCCCACCCACAGCAGCCTTATACCCCCCATCAGGAAAGGGAAGAGATAAGAGCGGCAGAAGAGGACAATAGAGGGGAAGGGATGGTGCAACTTATACCTCAGGGGGAGGAAGCCCCCTTAACCACTTGAGATCCGCGCTATAGTCAATTGACGGCTACAGCGCGGATCTCCTTTTCCGGGACCACGTCTATTGACGTCGTCCCGTGTACGAGCAGCCTGCGCGCGCCCTGAGGGGCGTGCGCGGCGCGCTCTGTGATCGGTGAGTCCATGAGACTCGCCTGATCACCGATCCGTGCAAGGGGTCGATCCCGACCCCTTATCACGTGATCAGCTGTCAGCCAATGACAGCTGATCATGTGATATAACGGAGCCGGTAATCGGCTAGTATTCCTCCTCGCGCTGACAGCGCGAGGAGAAAAAAAAAAAGCCGATCACCGGCGGCCGTGATCGGGACATCAGTCCCGATCACGGCCAGCAATGCAAGCGAGCACCTACCCCCTGCCAGTGCCCACCTGCCCCCTGCAGTGCCATCCTGAATAAAAGTAAGTGCCCCCCGTCAGTGCCCACAATCTGCCTCAAAGGTGCTGCACCCCAGTGCCGCCCATCAGTGCCGCCCATCAGTGCCGCCCATCAGTCCCACCTATCAGTGCCCACCAATGCAGCCCACCAATGCCCACCAATGCAGCCCACCAGTGCCCACCAATGCAGTGCCCACCAATGCAGCCCACCAGTGCCCACCAATGCAGCCCATCAGTGCCCACCAATGCAGCCCATCAGTGCCCACCAATGCAGCCCATCAGTGCCCACCAATGCAGCCCATCAGTGCCGCCTAATCAGCGCACTTCAATGAAGGAGAAAAATGACCCGTTTGCAAAATTTTATAACAAACGATTAAAACATGATTTTTTTTTTTTTTTTTTGCATATTTTTTTGTTTGTTTAGCAAAAAATAAAACTCCGAGCTGTAACTAAATACCACCAAAAGAAAGCTCTATTTGTGGGAAAAAAATGATAAAAATGTCATTTGGGTACAGTGTTGTATGCCCGCGCAATTGTCATTCAAAGTGCATCAGCGCTGAAAGCTGAAAATTGGTCTGGGACTGAGGGGGGTTTAAGTGCCCAGTAAGCAAGTGGTTAATAAAGGATATGCTAGCAGAGATGTTTGCCAAAATGGAGGAGTCCTTAAAAGTGGAAATAGCAGGAGTAAGGGCAGATATAGGCTTAGTCCTTGGGAGGGTGGAGGAGCTAGAGGAAAGATTAGACAACCAGGAGCCAAGGCTGAATGAGATAACAGAACAAATTTCATTTCTGCAGACAGCGAATAGAAACCTCCAGTATAAATTAGAGGACCAAGAAAACCGAGGCAGAAGGAAGAACGTTCGCATTAAAGGACTCCCAGAGAAATATAGTAGTGGGGAACTTGGGCGTAAAGTACAGTAGATATTTAATCCGTTACTGGAAAGAGAGCTTACTGATACCCTAAAGATAGAGTCCACAGGATCACAAGGCGGATGGCAGCAAGGGAGGAGTCCCCTAGAGAAGTGATAGTGAGGTTTCACTATATATCCTCGGAGAGTCACCGGTGTGAGCCCCCGGGTAAATATGGGGAGGAGAGGACACCAACGAGATAGGTGTCCAACCCATATGGGCAACAAAGATAAGGGGGGACTCCGACCAATCTTTTTAGGGGTATTGTTGCGGAGTAGGGGTGGGAAAGGGTTGGAGGGCTTGGGTTATGGGGGGGGGGGGGGTTTTGTGTCTCTCCCTCCCTCTCTCTCTCTCCCTCCCCCTCTCTCTCCCCCCCCCTCTCCCTCTCTCTCTCCCTCTCTCTCTCTCCCTCTCAACCCCCAAAAGGTACTTACCTCCGGGTCAGCCTACGTGAAGCTCCGATTCTGGGTAATAGCAATTGATGGTGGTAATTAATGTAATATCGTATAATGTAAGGGGATTAAACACGAAAGGAAAAAAAAAAAAAAAAGTATAAAATAAACAAAGAACTTAAATTTCTGGGAGGGAGTGTAGTATGTCTCCAAGAGACACACATTACTAATGTATCCATGTCAAAATTGACATTTCAATTCCCACTTTGGTTTTATGGGGACACGCCATCAGCCCACTCAAGAGGTGTGGCCACGGGGTTTGACAGATCAACCAGATTTGAAATAGAGGAGCGTTTGGCTGACCCGGAAGGTAGGTATTTATTTTTAAAGGGTAAATTGTTTGATATGAAATGTACAATAGTGAACGTATATGCCGCCAATAGAAACCCGGATACATTTCTAAAGAAGGTTCTAGGAAAGCTGGAGGGATTTAGAGTAGGAAAACTGATTATAGCAGGAGATTTGAATTGGACCCTAAACCCCAAACTGGACAACTCGGGGGATTGCACCCGGGCGTCAGAGCACAGATACAGAGCTTTAAGGAAAACTTTGGCTAATATGCAGTTACTAGATGCATGGAGAATCTGCCATTTAAAAAGAGAGGGATTATACTCACTTCTCAGCCCCCCATAACTCCTTTGCAAGATTGGACTATATTTTGGTAGAGCACCAACTAGTGACAAATCTTAAAAAAGCAGAAATAAAACCAATCACCCTATCAGATCATGCCCCAGTAGTAGTACAGCTCGAGGTGCAGGGAGAAAGGGGAACAGAGAGAACATGGAAACGAAATGATTCACTAATACAGGTTCAGTAAGTCATTGGTAAGATTGAACAGGAACTGTCGTGCTTTTTCGAGTTAAACGACACACCAGATATTTCTAGAGCCACCCTGTGGGAAACACACAAGGCAGTAATAGGAGGGCTCCTGATCGGGATTGGATCTGGAAAAAAGAAGAAGAAGGAGAGGGAGAAACAAAAAGTCCAACTATACAAGGAGATTAATGAATTAGAGCAGAAAACTAGACCAATGGGGGTACGTGAAAGACAGGAGTTAATAGAGAAAAAGAGAACTGGAAGAAACCCTAGAACAAGAAAGGGAGTCAGCATTCCACAAAATAAATAAAGAAAGATACCAATGGGGAAACAGGTCTGGTAAATGGATGTCAAAAAGAGTGAAAGAATATAAAACTAGGACCTACATTCCAATGATCAGGGACAGGGGGGGGGGGGGGAGAAACCGTTCGCCACCCCAGAAATTGCAGAGAACTTTCACGCCTACTATAGTGAGCTGTTTAATATAGGGGAGAAAGGGGGTGACAAAGGAAAAAAAGTGTAATAGAAGATTATCTGCGGAGCTTGGAATTCCCAAGAGGGGAGAAGGAGAAGGAGGAGATGGAGGCTTTAGAGGCCCCCATAACAATAGAGGAAGTGGAGAGAATAATAATAGTAGTCCAGGCCCTGACGGATACTCTATTTTGTATTACAAAAAATTCCAGAGATATTTAGCGCCGAAACTCTGCGAATATTTCAATGCAGTAGGAGTAGAGGAGACGTTTTGGGATGAGGCCCTCTGTGCCCATATAGCACTGATTCTAAAAGAGGAAAAAGGACCCAACAGCTCTAGAGAGTTACCGTCCGATCTCTCTATTAAATACGGATATAAAGATATAAAGATTTTTGCGAAATTAATAGCAGACAGATTAAAAAACCTTCTCGCGAGATGGATCCACCCAGATCAGGTAGGGTTTGTCCAGGGGCGAGAGGGGAGGGATAATTCTCTGAAGTCCATAGTTTTGATCCAAGAAGTTGCTAGGAGTGAGATCCCCACAGTACTGTTATCGGTTGATGCCGAAAAGGCCTTCAATAGAGTTGATTGGGAGTTTATATACGAGACGTTAAAATATATGGGACTAGGAGAGAAGATGATGAGATGGCTTAAATCGCTATATTCACAACCGACAGCTAGAATCCGAGTGAACGGTTCCCTGTCTCGCCCCCTGGAGCTGTTCAATGGGACGAGGCAGGGATGCCCCCTCTCGCTGATTCTGTTCGTGATTGCCTTGGAACCACTCCTGGTGGCAATTCGGAGGAACCGGGATGTCAGGGGCATTCGGGTGGGCGAGAGGGAATATAAAATTTCTGCATTTGCAGACGATGTCCAGAGAGATAGAGAGAGATAGAGAGATATAGTCAACCCAAGAACAACAATTCCATCCCTCCTAAAAAGAGTTTGAGCAGTACGGGCGATTGTCCAACTTCAAAATAAATATGTCCAAGTCGGAGATCTTAAACTTGAATTTAACAGAGGAAGAACAGACAGCATTGGCCACCCACCTCCCATTTAAGTGGTGCAAAGGAGAACTGTCCTACTTGGGCATTAAACTGACGGCACAAATATCCAATTTATATGGGGCTAATTACCTACCCTTGCTGAATAAAATTAAAGACGATATAAATAAAATGAGATACAAAGCACTCACGTGGATGGGGAGGATAAATGCAATAAAAATATTCATATTGCCATTGGCAATCTACACGTTTCAAATGATCCCAGTTCCCTTACCCCCAAGCTATCTTAGAAAGTTAAAATCTATGATAACAGCGTTCATATGGGCACGTAAAAATTCACGTATAGCCTACAACGTCCTAGTGAAGGAGAAAGACAGAGGAGGTGTAGCATTGCCAGACCTTAAAAAATACTACGAAGCAATAGTGATTTCAAGGATAGCTGATTGGAGTCACAATAAGCAAGAGAAGAGTTGGGTAAAGTTGGAAGGTACACCAAGTAGCACGGAATTAGTAAAGAGGATATGGATACCTCCCTATTATAGGGATTTAGGGACTAGCACAAGTACTTTAACAAGGCACACCTTAAAAATTTGGGATAAAATTAATAAGAGGCACAACTGGCACTATAACTCCCCTTTAATGTCACTTTTAGATACAAATTATTTTCTTCCAGGGAAAGAGGAGCATTTATATTTTAGTAGGTGGGCAAAGAGAGGAAATAACATTAGCGGAAGTGATGAAAGGAAACAGTATTAGCACCTTTAGGGAAATTACACAAGAATGGGGACAATAGCCATTAGATAGATGGAGATACACGCAAATTGCACATTTTACTCAAGGGCTACCACAGCTGTTGAGAGGAAAGACACTTAGACCACTAGAGAAATTATTTAAAGAAGCACAGTGTTTAGGAGAAAAGGGTTTCTAAAATTTACAAAATATTAAGGCAAGAGGCAGACTCCGGGTTTCCAGCTTATTTGGGTTAATGGGAGGAGGAGATTGGTCCACTAAGAAATGAAGACCATAGGGGAAAAATAATGAAAATGACCCACTCACTCCCAAGGGACGTTCAAACGGTTGAAATGTCTTTCAAGTTGTTAGCGAGGTGGTACTTGACCCCTCAAAGAGTACAGAGGTTTGGAGAAGAAACCCGTGTTTATTGTTGGAGGGAATGTAATGCACCAAGGACTTTTAAACACATATGGTGGGATTGTCCCAAAATCGTCCCTTTCTGGGAGAAAATAATAGAAATTATATTTTTAGCGACAGGGGAAAGGATGGGAAAATCCCCATGGGAATGTCTGTTCCACGATACAGAGAAAGGGATCACACAATATAGAAGCACATTGACTCCAGATCTGTTGAACGCAGCTAAATCTTTGATTCCACGTCGCTGGAAAACTGTCCAGGTCCCGACAATACCAGAATGGGTGCGGAAAGTAGAATACATAAGGGTAATAGAGGAGTCTATACAGAAATTGGAGGAAACAGGGCAAAAATCTCAAAGGAAATGGCAACAATGGAGAATTTTTCTGAATGAGGTATATCTCGAAAGGCTCGAGGGTAATGGGGGTGGAGAGGGAGAGGAATAGAAGGGAGAGGCGAGGGGTGGTTCTTGGTTCTCGGTTTTTTTTTCTTCTTTTTTTCTTTTTTGGGGGGGGGGGGGCAAGATTAACGGGTGTAAAATACAATTGTAAGTTGTGATAGTGATTTATCGGTATAATCTGCATTTGTGCTTGGCACTTGTTTTTTTCAAAAAAACGAAGAATATATATATATATATATATATATATATATATATATCTTGTAATATTTGGGGGTTATTTTAGCTTAAAGGTAGAGCTTACCAGTGAGCTGGATCCACACCAGATGTCGTTTAAGGGCTTGTAGGCCCACTTTTATTAAGGAAAGAAAAGTCAGATAACAAAATAGTTGCCCACACAGGGGTTTCAGCTTTCCACAGCAGAAATGTATGTAGAACCAAAAATACCAAGCCACCTGGCTCTCTTTAGCAGCACTGCTGCTCAGACTTCTGCTGCAGCCCTCTTGGCTCTTTAACAGAGTTCCTGTACACCCAGTACCTCAGCACTCTTTAACAGCTTCTCTTTCAGTCCACAAGCTTGGACCCTCTGTCTACTCTGACAGACCGACCTGTGCAGACATGCACACTTCTTCTCCCTTACACGCCTGGACTCCTCGGGAGGGTGAAGCCCAGAACCATGGTGTTGGCTTTGTTTTAAGCCCAAGACCCACCTGTGCAATCATCCAGCCAGACTGCTGGCTGGTCCCAAAACCCGGTCCCAGGATTGGAGATTCACCACAATATATATATATATATATAAATTGATCGCTGATTAAAGACCCATTTTGGAGATCTTAGTGTGCTGGTGACATCTCTCCTCAGGCTATTCAGGGTTCCAAGCTGGTGGTCGCTTCAGCGCCACTTACACATACAGCCATCACCAGAAATGAGTGGGTTAGGGTTATAGTGCATTGGAATCTCTGCATTTTTTTTTTTAGTGTAACAGAATTTACTGCGAATGCCAAACAAAATCACAACCCACACACCCTCCAAACTCCCACACCTCTACACTGGCTGGCTGTGCAACACCAGCTATTACATTATGACCACCCACCTAATACTAATACAAGTCCCCCTTTCCCCACCAAAACAGCCCTGATCTAAAAGACTGGGCCCCACTAGACCTCTGAAGGTATGCTGTGGTATCTGCCTCCGCCACCTTTTCTTACCATAGTTCAGGAGTAGGCAACCTGGGGCCCTATACCTGTTGTGGAACTACATTTCCCATGAGGCATTGCAAAGCTGGCAGTTAGTCCCAGAGGCACGATAGGACCTTTAGTTCTGCAACAGCTGGAGGGCCCCAGGTTGACTAAGCCTGCAATAGTTCATCCTGGTGCCATCTCTTCCCCAGGTAAGTGACACACACACGATGTAAAGTAAACGCGATTCGTCAGACCAGGCCACCTTCTTTCACCATAACATGGTCCAGTTCTGATGCCCATTGTAGGCACGGGTCAGCATGGGCACCCTGATCAGTCTGCAGCTACACAGCCCCATACATAAACTGCCCTGCATGTTCTTACACCTTTATCAGAACCATCATCAACTCAGCAATCCTAAACACAAATAAACTAGCAAAGGAAATATTGGGAAAAAAAAACACGTAGGGCCCACTGGCATTTACGTTGTCCTACTTTCAACTCTTGTGTAGTTTGTATATTTGAATGGTCTATATATATTTGATACCCAATAAAGTATTTTAGGAGAGACTGCAGCTTACCCTTATCACCGCCTCCCTCCCAGAACTCCTATGGGTTCTTCCCAATATTTCCTTTGATGTCCATCAGAAAAGCTTGGGATTGGCCGTAAACATGGGGGTACAAGAAGATGCTACAGGCATGTCCACCTCTAGGTGCCCAAACTTTATACTTGAAGTCTGGCTTTTTTTTTCCCCCCTTCAAGACAGGGTCTCTTTAGATACAGATACTAAAAATGGGATTCCAAGCAAAAACACTAAAATGTGAACCAACTAGGTTTGTAATTCTGGTTTCCAAGAATGGAGGTTCAAATGCACAAGCTAGACATCTTTCTGCAGGTGCCCCCACCTTTTCCTATTTGCAATACAACTTGGGTCATCGAACCACCTCTAGCCCTAGCC
The DNA here is from genome assembly GCF_037356315.1 of Lithobates pipiens. Lineage (NCBI taxonomy): Eukaryota > Metazoa > Chordata > Amphibia > Anura > Ranidae > Lithobates > Lithobates pipiens. The sequence goes on from NW_027507685.1 coordinate 194,683,229, forward strand.
AATGGAGAATCACTACACTGATCAGTATTCCACGTACTCCTCCCGTCCACCAAGCTCCCAGTGCGAGACTGAAAGCAAATGTTCTATGCAACCCAACTGACTCCCAGCCATCCTCCTCCCTCTAGTCTGAGCCCTGCTCTACAGAGGATTAAAAGAAAGCTGGGAAAAAAAAAAAAAAAAAAACACCACAAAAACCACAAACATGGAATCATGCTTCTGTTTTTTTGGGTTTTTGTTTTTTTATTATAATATCACAAACACACCCCCAAATCCTTTAATGAACATGAAGATAATGTCAGCCATCTTAGATCTGCCTGGATTTTTATTTATTCATGCAAAAAATGTTGCAACCCAAAGCAAACAAAACGTCACCTACACTCATCTCAATGTATTATACAGAACAATCTGATTGTCAAGTACATTGCTACAAGGTTCATGTTGTTTAGAGTGTAAACAAAACAGATCTTTAGCAACATTTTAAGGACAGCTTTTAACTCATAGTAAACTGAAGCTCTAGGTACTGGTGTTTGGTATAGAGTTAGCAAGAAAAAGGAGTACAAATCAAAAAAATAAAAAATGTTCCCCCTCCATCTCCCAAAAACACAGATCATGCATTTAAAGTGGTTGTAAACCCTTACAAACCACTTTGACCTACAGGTAAGCCTAGATTAAGGCTTACCCGTAGGTCCAAGAAATATCTCCTAAACCTATATGGTTTAGGAGATATTTACCTAAAGACAGGGTTTACTTCCCCTTTCATTCCCTGCAAAGGTAAAGCATAATGGACTACTATGCATCGCATAGTAGTCCATTATGTGTCACTTACCTGACACAGGAGCCAGCGAAGTCACCGCTGTCCCCTGTAGTCCGGCGCATCCATCTTCTCGTGGGTCTCGCCGCTCCGCTGCTGTCATTCGGCGAAGTCACGCGTGGCATATTTGCTGTTGACGGTGCCTGTCTTTTGGCAAATATCTCCTAAACCGTGTAGGTTCAGGAGATATTTCTTGGACCTACAGGTAAGCCTTTATCTAGGCTTACCTGTAGGTCAAAAGTGTGTTGTAAGGGTTTACAACCACTTTAAACAGAGCAGAAATCTTAAAGCAGTATTAAGCTGGAATATAAAGATTTTTTATTATTTTGTTTACCACTGATTAGATATAGTGGCTACATTCGTTTTTTTTTAACCTGGTGATCTGGCCAGCAACACATGCTGTAAGTGATCTGGAAGTAGGAGTACAGGGGCACATTTGGACAACAGCATTATTAAAATCGGGGGGGGGGGGGGGGGGGGGAGAAGACAGTGTTACATGTACTAGCAGATTTAGATACACTAGCAAATAAAAGCCAAAATCCAGTTAACACTTTATTAGCAGTTAAAGCAAATAGTTTCTTCCTCCCTTTTGGGATAAAGGTTTTACATAAATAAAAGCTGACCAGTGTAAGAACCCCTGTCAGTGTCTCTACATTCAATCTGTTAGAGAACTTGCTCTTTTGAAAAAAAATAGATCACCAGGTGGCCTGATCACCAGATAAAAAAAAAAAAAAAAAAAAAAAAAAAGAACATGAATGCAGCCGTCACATTTTCGAATTGGTAAGCTGCAATCTAAAAAGATACGTTTAATTCGGTTTTAGATGGCTGCAAAACACAGAAGTACATTCAGGAAATTCCATATTTGTGGCTTATATAGGTTCATGTACATAAGCACCAACTGAAAGGTGTGTACAGCCAATACATAGGGCTGGCCTTGCTGGGCAGGAACAAGGATTGGACCCAGGCAGCAAACTGAACCATGGCCGCCTCTCCTCTTCTATTTACCCAGCAAATTGACAACCGAGTGCGTGTGGGCTGTGATTTCTTGTGTATTGTTGAGTATTAGTGTCAGGAAGCTAGTTAGTTAATTTGGACAGGGTATAATCCTCAAGCCCCATCAAATTAGTGGGTACGATGCCTGGTGGGTGTGGAGATACGACTCTGTACATCTTGTGACATGTATGCGTTCTTCTGATAGAGGGCGAATACTGCTGCTGTGCAAAATTGTAAGCTCATGGTTTCCTTGGAAGCCCAGGTTGTGAATCCAGGGAAGCAATTGTCAACACTAAGAAATTCCTCCATACTGAAGGAGATTTGGGATCATACCAGGCAGGTGCTGGCAGGGGCCAGCACAGAGGTGGGTAGAGATAAATGGGTGCAGGCACCAGAGTAGATGTGACAGTCAGGAAGGATAGAAAGGAAAGAGTCTGGGAGGCCGGTCCTGGGCTGGATAACCACAATAAGTACGCCCCGTTGAGTTACATAGGTGAAACCAGTCAGGGACCAGCACTGCTGGAGCTGAGCGACTGCCCCTAGCTGTCGGGGGAAGAACTCCGCCAGTGAGGGTGGGATTAAAGCAAAACTAAAGACAGATTCTGGTGGTAGGAGACTCAATTCTTAGGACAGAGGGCAATCAGGTCTTTGTGACAGAAGCGCTGAACTATATGTCTACCAGGTGCTGGGGGTGGACAGATTACTAGGAGGGGCTGAAGAAGACCTGGCTGGGAGTGAAGATAACTGAAAAGTTAAAGGGGCTTTTAAACTAGGTGACGGGGGAGAGAGGGTCCAGAGGTAGAGATGGTCAGTGCGGAACATATGCCAGAGGCTAGTATTGGGGGCATTAGTGGCAGGTTGCCTAAAGCACCTAAACCCAAGGTAATTATAGTAACAAGTCCTATTTGCAACCTCAGAACACCCAAATAAGCAGACAATATGCGACCAGTCTGAACTACGTGGCATGTTCATCAATGCCAGGAGCCTGGTGGACAAGATGGAAGAACTAGAGATACTGTTGTACAAGGAGGATTTGGATTTTGTAGGAATTTCAGAGACTTGTTTCAGCAGCTCTCACGATTGGCTGGCAACTATTCAAGGGTATTCCCTAGATTGCATGGATAGAGAGGGTAACAAAGGGGAGAGGTATGCCTGTATATCAAAAATGATGTACAAGTGAATGTGAGCGATGATATCATTAAGGGAGCAAGGGAGGAAGTGGAATCCTTATGGGTAGAGCTGCAAAGGGATGAAACCAAGGGGAAATTAATACTGGAAGTACGCTATAGGCCCCATAACCAGAGGGAGGAGGCAGACCTCCTATCACAATTTGGATTAGTGGCAAGAATGGGAAGTGTTCTCATAATGGGAGAATTTAATAATCCAGACAGACTGGGTGGAAGGAACCGAGCATTTATCCAAGGCACGCCAGTTCCAAAATGTCCTGCAGGACAATTTCATGGGTGAGATGGTAGATGCACCAACTAGAAATAAAGCGTTACTAGACCTGCTGCTTACCAACAATACACGGATGTGGAAATACAGTGCAATATAGGAAAGAGTGATTGCAGGTCAATTAGTTTCAGTATAAATCACACTAATAGGAAACAAAGGGAATACAAAGACATTCAATTTCAAAAGAACCAACTTCCCTAAACGAAAATCCTTGTTAGAAGATATAAATTGGGATAAAATCTTAGGAACAAAACATGGAGGAGAAATGGGTATGCTTTAAGACCATATATAAAAAAATAAATAAAAAAAAAACACACACACGGTATTAGCCAGTGCATCCCAATGGGAAAAAAAGTTAAAAGCCAATAAAAGCCCTATGTGGCTTAATTCCAATATAAAAATGCATATAAAAAGAGCTAAGAAGGCTGAGCGATCGTCAGCATGCTAACTTTACAAAAGAACGTAACAAGAAATGTAAGAGTGCAGTTAGAGCGGCTAAGCTATAAACACGAAGAGCACATAGCGGAGGAGAGCAAGAAAAATCCCAAGAAATTCTTTAAGTACATAAATAGAAAGAAAGGGAGGTCAGATCATATTGGTCCTATGATTGAAATTTAGTCTTCACATGGAAACTGGGGGGGGGGGGGGCTTCAGTAACCAAAACTGCAATGTCTTATCCTCATGGCCAACAGAAGACAATTAAAAATAGACTTGAAAAACATAACAAGTCACCGGGACCAGTTAGCTTGTACCCGAGGGTCCTTAACCACTTCCCACCCGGCCAATGCACATATACGGCCGGGTGGGAGCCGTCTACTCCTGATAGGACGTTCAGGAACGTCCATCAGAAGTAGCGGGATCGCGCCCGCGCAGCGGCGCGATCCCGATGCGCCCGTGTCACCCGGACACGGCGCATCTCAGATCGGCAGGAGGGCTCTGTGATTGGCCCTCCTGATCACATGACGGCCGTGTCCAATCACGGCCGTCATGTGATGTAAACAAACAGCCGGTTGCTAGGCAATCGACTCCTCCTCTCCTCACACAGAAGTCATCGCTGAGGAGAGGAGAGCGGATCGCTGCAGCCGGCTGATGATCAGTGAGTATGAGCTGTTTTTTACAGCTTTTTACTCACTGATCATCAGTCTAGTGTACACACAAATCACCACACAGTAAACACACCACACAGTATAAACACAATGTCCCCACACATGTCCCCAAATAATAAAAACACATGTCCCTAATAATAAAAACACATGTCCCCCACATATGTCCCACTAAAATCACATGTCCCAATGATTATCTGCACACATATGTACGTGATCACCTGCACACATATGTACATGATCATTTGCGTACATATGTCCGTGATCACACAAACCAATTATTATACACTTAACAGAATTTTTTTACCAAAAACATGTAGCAGAATACATTTTGGCTTAAATTTATGACAAAATTTGATTTTATTGGATTTTTTTTAAAATAGAAAAAAGAAAATAGTTTTTTTTTTAAAAATTTCCACTTTTTTGCGCTTATATCGCAAAAAATTAAAAACGGAGTCGTGAATAAATACCACCAAAATAAAGCTCTATTTGTGCAAACAAAATGATAAAAATTTCATTTGGGTACAGTGTAGCATGACTGCGCAATTGTCACTGAAAGCTGAAAATTGGGCTGGGAAGGAAGGGGGCGAAAGTGCCCTGTATTGAAGTGGTTAAGGAACTCAGTCAACTAATTGCCAAACCATTGTTCAATTTTTACTTAGTCTACTGACTGAAATGGTACCAGCCGATTGACTAAAAGGGCCGAGATACACCCCAGTGAATTCCAGTCCAGTTAGCCTAACATCAATTGTATGCAAGCTCTTGGAGGGGGGATAAAGGAACCACACACACACAGTTACAGTTAGTAAGGTTGAATAAAGACCAGTCCATCCAGTTCAACCCAAGGGTCTACAATTGCCCCTATCCCTGTACATCGCACACTCACATCGGTCCCTACCCTCAAGGAGCCCACACGTTTAGTAATGGCAATGGTAGCATCAGCAGTAATCAGCATGGATTCATGAAGAATCGTTCTTGCCAAATAACTCTATTAAAGGGGTTGTAAAGGTAAATGTTTTTTCACCTTAATGCATTCTATGCCTTTTTTTGCTATAGTGCAGACGCCTAGTGGTAAAAAATAAATAAAAACAAGGGGGATTCATTATAGAGATAAACCGAAAATTCTCCCACTCTACAAGACTCTGGTCTGGGGCTACACCTGGAGTATGCTGTCCAGTTCTGGGCTCCAGTCCTCAGGAAGGATGTACTGGAAATGAAGCGAGTACAAAGAAGGGCAACAAAGTTAATAAAGGGTCTGGAGGATATTAGTTATGAGGAAAGGTTGCGAGCACTGAACTTATTCTCTCTGGAGAAGAGACGCTTGAGAGGTGATAGGATTTCAAAGTACAGTATTGGTAACCCCACAACAGTGATAAAACTTTTCTGCGTAAGAATTTAATAAAGACACGTCGGGCCATTCACTAAAATTAGAAGAAAAGAGGTTTAACCATAAACTACATAGAGGGTTCTTTACTACAAGAGCGGTAAGGCTGTGGAACTCCTTCCACAGGTGATGGTCTTAGCAGTGAGCGTCAATTTAAAAAAACTATTAGATAAGCACCTGAACGACCACAACATACAGGGATATACAATGTAATACTGACATAATTACACAAGTTGTACATGGACTTTCAACCTCGCCTACTGCAAGATTTTTGTTCCCAGCACAGTTGTGTGTCATGACAACTGTCCCTCGGTCGCTCCGCCTGTCCCTATACTGCCCTAGCATGTCTATATACAGGTGGTCCCCTAGTTACAGATAATCAGACTTACAAATGGAAAGAGACAACAGGAAGTGAGGAAATCACCCCCTAGGAAGGGAAATTCACTACTGTAAGGTCCCCCCTCACCCCATAATGAAAACATTTACCTCTATGGATGCTTTACCAAGGCTCGTTTCCACAACCACCCAAAATTTTTAAAATCCAATTTTCAGTGGAACAGAAAGCTTAAAAATTGGTTTTTGGCTGAAGCCGCTTACAGATTCAACTTAAAGTGGAGGGCCACCCTAAAATAAAAAATTCCTTTAAAAAAAAAAAAAAAAAAAGAAGAATACTAAAAGGAGAAAGAAAAGGGTTCTTACCAGAAACCCATATTGCTAGGCAGTCTTCCTAATCTGCGGCGCTGTTTCTTCAGCTCCTCTTCAGCGGGCGGCCCCGTTTCCTCCTGGGACATGTGTGGGTCCCAGAAAACAGGGCCATTCACAAAACCTTGCACAAGAGCCGTAGGAAACCGTCAGTTAAGCCACAAGGCGCCACTGCCTGTTTCCCTTAGTTAGGATGGCAGCGCCAGCACCCGATCTGATGGACGGAATGGCCGGGGGGGGGGGGGGGGTTGGGTGCTCGCTGGACAGGCAAGTGTCCTTACTAAAAGTTAGCAGCTACAGTGTGTTTGTAGTTGCTTAAAAAAAATAAAAAGCGGACCTCCTCTTTAACCACCTGTACCACCCTTGGAACTGAAGATAATGGTATGCTGCCCAGGGACCACTCAACACATTTCACCCACCCAGGCAGGCTGCTAGTAAGTGGTAGATTCCACCTGTACCTCCCAGGTGCCAAATACACATTTTCTAAGCTAGACGGGCAAAAGAACCCATGTGCACGAGCCCTCATCACCACTGCCTGATGGGGGTCCTTGTGTCGGATACAGCGCTATCTCCAGGCAACAAAATTCATGCTCAGCTGGTTGGTGCGCTGGTGACGCCATCTGCAAAACACACATGCATTAATTCAACCTAATGTGGCCGGGCTCTAAAGAGAACCTGTGCAGAAAGAAACCGCTAGGATGCAGACCTTTTTCTAAAACTACCATTTGCCCGAGTGTCAGTTCAATCCATTGGTTATATATCTTCTGGGTGATTGACCAAGGATTATGCCCATGGGCTCATTATGACCCCTCACTGCGTACATCTTCCAGGTCAGTGGCTAAATGTATTACAATTAGAGACCAGCAATGTTTTTAGGTGGTTGGCGAGCCCAGCATGCGAAAGGTCCTTCAGTGCAGTTTAAATTTGATACATGTTTAAAGTTGGAAGTGTTTAATAGTTTTGCATTATGGTATATTATAGCGTGCTTGGTCTTCTAAAAAGTGATGTTTATAAACAAAAAAAATGCCCTGAGGATGACCTTTGTGACAAAACATCTCATGAAAGATACTAAAACACAGTCACCAATTATGTGAAAAGAAAAAGGCCAAGAGCCCTTTCACACTGCCAGCACTCCAGGCTTCAGTGGTAAAGCACCGCCAGTTTCAACTCCCCACTGCTGCGCTTTGGCAAGGCTGCCCATTGATTTTAACCACTTCAGCCCTGAAACATTTGGCTGGCCAAAGACCAGAGCACTTTTTGCGATCGGGCACTGTCGCTTTAACTGACAATTGTGCGACGTGGCTCCCAAACAAAATGGACTTTTCCCACAAATTGAGCTTTTTGGTGGTATTTGATCACCTCTGTGGTTTTTATGTTTTGCGCTATAAAAAAAAAAAAAAAAAAAAAAAAAAAAAAGTCCCCAGTTTAGGCCGATACGCATGCTACATAATTTTGGTATATAGATTTGTAGACGCTATAACTTTTGCGCCATCCAAACAACGGATAGTTTTATGGCATTTTTATTTATTTTTACTAGCAATGGCGGCAATCCGTGATTTTTATCGCGACTGACATTATGGCAGACACATCGGACAATTTTGACCCATTTTTGGGGCCATTCACATTTATACAGTGATCAGTGCGATTAAAAAGGCATACATTTCTGTGTAAATGTGACTGGCAGTGAAGGGGTTAAGCGTGTCCTAAGGAGTGATTCTAACTGAGTAGGGGGTTCGGGCTGTGTGTGACAAGTCACTGATCCCTGCTCCCGATTACAGGGAGAGCTGATCAGTGACTCCGTCTCTAGGCAGAACGGGGAAATGCTCGTTTACATTAGCATCTCTGTTCTTCCTCCCCGTGGGACGATTGTGGGTATCCCCGTGGACATAGAGTCTGCGGGACCCGTGAGCCTACTCATGGAGCTTGTGGCAGGCGTGTGCGTCGTGCACGCAATGGCACAGCGACAAATTCAAAGGGACGTACAGATACACCCATTTGTGCCAGTCTGTCGACGCACATCTACACGCGGTGGTCGGGAACCAAATTAAATGGTCAGGGGGCTCTTTACAGCACTCCTCAAAGAATTAGCTTTCAGGACTTTTGACATCCTGGCAGCGCAGCGCCCCAGTGTGAAAGCACTCAGGCTCTCACTGGGATTGCAGATAAGGCTTCCACCGCACAAAAAAAAAAAAAAAAAAAAAAAAAAAATGAATAACCCCAGTGTGAAAAGGGGGTCTTACACAACTATGTGAGATAAACACAAAAACAGGTTGTTTTTGCCCTTTGGTTTGGTAAACACTACTTATAACCATGTATCAAAATGGGTTTATATAGAAAACTTATTGGTTCCATCTAGTCTGGCACACAAAAAAAATAAAAATAAATTACCTGCACTACCTGCCTGGAGTTTGCATGTTCTCCCTGTGCCTGCGTGGGTTTCCTCCGGGTACTCCGGTTTCCTCCCACAATCCAAAGACATGCAGGTAGGTTAATTGGCTTCTGTCCAAAATTGACCCTAGTATATGAATGGGGACCTTGGATCCTGGGCTCTTTGAGGGTAGGGATTGATGTGAGTGTGCAATGTACTGGGATAGGGACAATTGTAGACACTCTGGTTGAACTGGATGGACTGGTGTCTTTATTCAACCTTACTAACTAACTATGTAACTATATATTAATATTTTCTCAATTTTGTATTTAATTTAAAAAAAAACACATTTCCTTATTACCCATGCGTGCGATTGGGTATTCTTTGCAAGGAAATGTTTACCTTCTTCAAAGGTTGTGAAGTGTAACTTTGTATACAAGGGGAGGGAATAAAAAAAAAAAAAAAAACAATCGCAAAGTTGTCTATTTTTGGTAAATGAACCCCATAGCCGGGGCTTACACAGGACCAAGGACATGCTAGGTGACTGTGTGTGGGCAGGTAATCGGCTGCTCAGGTGCTGAAGGTCTCACGTATGCCTCACCATACCCTGAAGTACGAGGCTCTGCCAAAATCTTTAAGCTGACTTCCCCCCCCCCAAAAAAAAAAAAAAAAAAAAAAAACACAAACAAACACACATGCAGAGATGATCTGCATGTGTCTGTTCTCCAGGTGCCTCCAAGTCTTATTACTGGAGAACAAAGACAACCACCCCCCCTTCCTTTCTGGTATACACACACACTATTGGGGGGGGGGGGGGGGGATTTACTAAAACTGGAGCACTCAGAATCTGGCGCAGCTCTGCATGGTAGCCGATCAGATTCTAGCTTCAGCTCATTGAATTAAGCCTTGGCAATAAAAGCTGGAATCTGATTGGTCGCCACGCAGAGCTGCACCAGATTTTGTACTCTCCAGTTTTGGTAAATAATCCCCATTGTGTCCCCTCCCCGGTGGGTGTCACTCACATCCCCTCCTCTGCTGTAGGCGATCACATTGATGGGGGATCCAGATCTTCTGCAGTCTGGTCTGTGTCAGTTCCCGGAGCCGATCCGCCATCTGCTTCTTGTTCGGAGTCCTCCCCGCCTCTGATAGAGCCGAGTCCGCGTCCAGACTGTGCATGGCCAGCTGTGCTAGTGCCTAGATGGGGTCACCCGAGAGCTGTCACCTGACCCGGCCGTGTCCTGTGCGTGGATCGGAGCGTGTACAGTGCGCGATCTCCTTCCAACCTGCCAGAGGGGGGCGGGCCGACCTGAAGGTGAGAGACACACACCCGGCTCCTTATCTCTCTACTGGAGGAGCTTCCAGAGGGGGCGGGATGGAAGAGGAGACACACCCCCGCACCTCATCACTGTACTGGAGGAGCTTCCAGAGGGGGGCGGGATAGACGGGAGACACACCCCTTAGCTCCTTGTACTGGAGGAGCTTGCAGAAGGGCACTCACTTAAAGAGCAAGTAAACCCACCAGGGTCTCCCTGCAGAGGTAAAGCATAATAATGGGCTACCATGCGTCGCATAGTTGCCTATTATGTGTCACTTACCTGACACAGGAGCCAGCGATGTCACCGCTGTCCCCTGTAGTCCGGAGCCTCCATCTTCTTCCAGGTATCGCTGCTCCGGCCACCTACAGCGCTGACGTCACTCCCACGCATGCGCACGGAAGCCACCACTAACGGAATATTGCCGTTAGCAGCGGCATGCTGCTAACGGCGACAGTGTGCCTGCGCCCCGCTGTCTACAGCGCATGCGCTGTAGACAGCTGTGACTTAGTAGGCATCTGCTAAACCTTATAGGTTTAGGAGATATTTCTTGGACCTACAGGTAAGCCTTAGTCTAGGTTTACCTGTAGGTCAAAGTGGTTTGTAAGGGTTTACAATCACTTTAAGGACCAAGCCTATTTAAAAAATCCGATTTTTTGTGCTAGAAAAGTACCTGGAACATACAATTTTTTTTATTTTTATAATTTTTTTTTAGAGACCCTAGAGAATAAAAAACAAGTTGTCACATCATATTTGCAGTGGTCTCACACACACACACTAAAGTAAGCCCAATTCCTTGCTATATAACATTTTTCTATAATGTTACGCTGAGGAAATTGATTGCAGATGCTATAACCTTTGCCCAAACCAAACTATGGGATAAATGTATGGATTTTTACTAGTAATGGCAGCGATTTTTTTTTTTTTTTTTTTTTTAGCAGGACTGCAACATTGCAGCAGACAAAGTGACAAATACAGTGATCAGGGCTAAAAATAACCCCCTTCCCTATCAGTGTGATGGTGTGTAACATCGGGGCCATCAAAGGGTTAAATGTGTTCCTAGGGTGCGCTTACCAAGGGAGGGGAGGCGAGCACTTTTACTAAGGGAAGGCAGATTCTCATTTTTGCAGCTCCTGAGATCAAGGTAATCTTATTTTTAAACTGAAATTAACCAGAACACACTATAGGCCAGGGGTGCCCAACCTTTTGAAGAGCAAGGGCCACTTAGTAACCAGTCGCAGGCCACAATGAGCAGAGTGGGCCGATGACAGGTCCGTGCACACAGCCCACTCTACTCTATGGGCCCTCCGATCCGCCCAGATGGAAGGGGGACAGATCCCCTTCTGTTTTTTTCCTTTTAGCGGATTGTATTGAAGGTATGCAGGTGTAAACAGACACAAGTCTGTTTACATTTGCAGCTCCATAGAGATGAATGGAGGGTCTGATTGGATCAGACCAATCATGTGAAAGGGGCTTAAGGCTGCTTTCACACTGATGTGCTGTGGTCTACCCAGAGCAGTGCATCTCTGGCTTTTCTTGGGGTTAGCTGCACTTTGCCATAGAATTCTATTATATCCTGCAGGTGTTGTGCACTTTCTGGAAGCGCACCAAACCTGTAGGTAATAACAGAAGTCTATGGCTCAGTGCAGTTTGAAAGCAGCTCAGTAACCACTGCAGAACAGATATGCCCATATATACACACTGTGATTATAGTATTAAATAGGGCTGAAACGATTAATCGATAAATGAAAATCGTTGACAACGATTTTCATTATCGATTAGTTGGTCCACACCATGTGATCCGCGGAGCGGGCCACGGCCTTAGGAAAGGCCGTGGCTTCGGCCTAGCTCCAGAGCTGGCGGCCATCTTGGTACACCCGGCGGCGGCGAGCTGACGTCACCCCCAGCGCGGCGTTCAGCCTGTGTCAGCCCAAGTGAAGGAATTCTGGAGGGGTCACGCTGGATGCCTTGCCTGCCCTCATTCAAAACTTTTTATGCAGGTACCACTATGTTAATTATTACCTAATCTAACCTAACTAACTACTATCTATTAGATAGTAGTTAGTTATTATCTAAGCCTTTCCACTTGCTCGGCACAGCCACAGTTGACTTAAATAAAAAAAAAAAAAAAAAAAAAAAAAAAAAAGAAGAAGGAGGTACAACACTATCTCTCCCCCCCCCCCCCCCCCCCCCCCTAATAAAATGCAGCTTA